>NC_063442.1:10124508-10799508 GCF_020379485.1 Brassica napus | reverse complement strand
TAGTGGTAATTTTTAGCTATAGAAACAGTCACTAAAATTGCTTTGTGCACCCATATCAGTCTATGATTAACATTTTTCATTTTTTTCCTTACCACTTATGCACCATCTTATTACTAGCTAGGATTCTTTGGATTCACCCATTACCTCAACAAAAAATCGCCAAGATTGAGCGATGAGTTTTCTGATCTAAATCATTGTAAATTACTAAATTGTCGTAGTTTTACAATTGTTGTATCTATTTAGTAGTATGTGATTGTGTATTTATCATTTAATGATAACCATTTAATGATTATAGCACAAGCCAATGTACAAAACAGAAACACATGTAGATTATAGCACAAGCCAATGTACAAAACAGAATAGGGAAAGAGCTAGTCTCTTGCTCACAAGTCTTAAATAATTATATACATGTACCAACACCTGACTAAATAAACCTCATGATATCTTGCATATTTGCATTGTTTTATCCATTCATTCATAAACATTTTCATCATATAGATTAGGATTTAGACATGTTTAGATTGCATTTTGCATACATGAGTCTCTATTAGGTACTGGAGTACCACATGAGGTTATTTGGAGCTAAAAAAAGGTGAAAAGGTGACCATTGGACGAACCGAGCATGGGAGCGACCTCCCGGAGCGACATCACGAAGTCGCTGTGTCCCACTTCTCAGAGCGACCTTCCTAAAGCGACGCCATGAAGTCGCTCGCGTTCTCATTACTCCGAACAGTCATAGATGACCCTGGAGCGACCTCTCAGAGCGACCTACCAAGGTCGCTCCCGATCCAGAGCGACCCGTTGGAGCGACACACCAAAGTCGCTCGCGACCTCTCGCCCGGAGACACCAAAAATCGGCCCTGGAGTGACTTTCCGGAGCGACACCTGCAAGTCGCTCCGCGTTATTTTGCTGCCGAAAATCATGATTTCTCAAGGACCTTTTTGCAATTTATTTTGGACGTTTTGCACTTGGAAAAACCTATGTTTTAAACATCTTTTGTAGCCACCAGGCAGATTATCTTTTGATCTATTGAGAAATACACAAAAACTCTCTGGAGAAGTTCATCTCTTGGATTTTGATTGTTATGTTCTTGTGTTCTTGTTGATTTCTTATCTATTTCTCTACATGATTATTCTGAAATCCAATATGGGTTTAAGAGGAATCATGGAGATTAGTGAGTAATCACCTTTTGAATTCATGGGTTAGGGAGATTAAGGGTGATTAGGTTAGAGCTAGGATTTTTTAGTGTAGATCATTCGTATTTCCTTGCTAGTAGAGTAATCATAATGCATCTTCTGAGTTGGCCACTCAGTTGTTGATCCTTAGGCATTTCTCACCCGAAAGGTGTTCGATGAAATGCCCGAGACAACTCTCCTAGGCTTTTAGTATACTTTGCCAAAGACATTTGTTGTTAAAGGTGCTAAGATAGCTAATAGACTTGTTAGTAATGATTGCTTTCATATTATTCAACCAAAGACATTTGATGTTTGAGATATGTTAGCAAATGAGCATTCATCTAGACATAGAGCTTGCTTAGAATTGTGTCTAGGCTTAAGGTCGATAGTTTGATCGATCATTTGCCATCCTTAGTTCGATACTTGATCACCCAAGGTCTAATCCCTATGCCCATGAGTTCTCTTTTCCCTTAGTCAAGAAAGTATCATTCTGTTATTCCTTTTTAGTTTTAGTCATAGCTTAAAACCCATCTAAATCATTGGTTGCACTTAGATTAAGTGAGTACTTGCATTCTCGGTGCTTTGATATCCCTCAGAACTGGTTCGACAATCTTTTATACTACAACATTTGTCTTAGGAGCCTTGAAAACTCCTAACATCAAATTGGCGCCGTTGCCAAATTCTGAGTAGATTTCAACATTGAGATTTAGTCACTTGCTTGAGACTAAGTCATTTTTATTTTATTTTGTTACTGATTCTTCTTCACCTCCCTTTAATCTACAGGTGCATGAACTTGAGGAGCAGGGGTCCATCAAACCTAGTTCCAAGAGCTGCAGACATCCGAGCTTTAGAGAGAGAGTGTGCTAGAAAGAGAAGAGAAGAAGAGCAACAGGCTCACTTGCAGAGATTGGACACTGATATAGAAGACATACCTCAAAATGATGCGGGTGTCAATAAAGCTAACAACGTTCCACAAAACCAACAGCGAGCAGCTCGACCCATTGGCACTTACGACCGCCCCAACATTCATGGTCATAGATTGGGAATCCGAGCACCAGCTGTGGCAGCCAACAACTTTGAGATAAAATCAGGACTCCTCAACGTGATCGAGAACAACAAGTATCATGGATTGGCTCTAGAGGATCCATTTGATCACTTGGACAGGTTCGACAGCTACTGTGGGTTGTCAAAAACAAATGGTGTGTCCGAAGATGCCTTAAAGCTCAAGCTATTCCCTTTCTCTTTGGGGGATAAGGCACGTCAGTGGGAGAAGTCTCTACCCAGCGACTCCATCACCACTTGGGATGACTGCAAGAAAGCATTCTTGGAGAAGTTCTTCTCTACTTCAAGAACTGCTAAGCTGAGAAACGAGATTTTCAGCTTTCAACAGAAGAACTTGGAAGGTTTCAGTGAAGCCTGGGAGAGATTCAAGGGCTACCAAGCTCAATGCCCACACCATGGCTTCTCTAAGGAGAGCTTGCTGAGCACATTCTACCGTGGTGCTCTTCCTAAGTACAGAGCCAGACTGGATATAGCTAGCAATGAATTCTTCTTGGGGAGAACTGAAGAGGATGCAGAAGAGCTGGTTGACAACATGGTAAAGAGTGATGCAGTCTACAGTGGAGACCATGACAGAGGCAGTAGAACAGATGATAAGCAGACGAGGAAAGAGATCAAAGCTTTGGAAGACAAGATCGACCTACTCATTGCTGAAAAAGCCACCCAAGAGCAGCTGAAGTTTGTTGGTAACTCCAAGCAGGAAGATCCACTTGCTGTCAATGAGGTTGATGGTTTGGAAGGTCAAGAGGAGTTGTGTTTCATTAACAACAATGGTAGCTGGTACAAAAAAGAGCCAACTTTCAGTACAACAACTACCAACAGAAATCCTATCCAACCAACCAACAGAGTGGTTATCCGCCTAGAAACAACCAGCAAGGCAGCTATCAGCCTCAGCAAAACCCCTCGTCTGGTTCCTCTGCTCCTCAAGAGAGCAGCACTGATACCTTACTGAAACAAATCTTGGAGTCTCAGACTAGAAGTGAGAAGCATGTTGGTTATGAGTTGAAAAACCTTCATACCAAGATTGATGGGAGTTACAATGAGCTCAACAACAAATTCTCACACCTTGCTTCTACAGTCAGGAATTTAGAGAATCAGTTTGCTTCCATGAACACTGACCAGAATCGCCAGCAAGGATCTCTACCTGGAAAGTCTGACCAAAACCCCAAAGAGGCCAAGGCTATCACCCTTAGGAGTGGTAAGCAGTTACCTCCTAGAACCCTCACCAAGGATGCTGAGAAATTAAGTGAGGGGGTTGCCATCAACATAGATGATGAAGTGGTGATTGTTGATGAGAAGATCAATGACGAGATCTTGGAGAAGATAGTGGACGCCAAAGGTAAAGGAAAGGTTGGGGAAGAGAAGAAGACATTAAAGGATGGTGAAGTTGTTACTCCAGCAAGTGAAAGTTATTTTGTTCCTCCTCCCTATGAACCCAAACTTCCATTCCCTGGTAGATTCAAGAAGCAACTGCTAGAGAAATACAAGGCTCTGTTTGAGAAGCAAATGAGTGAAGCTCAGGTTGCAATGCCCATCATCGATGCTTTTATGTTGATTCCTCAATACAGCAAGTTCTTGAAAGATGCTGTAGCTGCAAAGAAGAAGGAGATGGAAGGCATGATGATTCTTACCCATGAGTGCAGTGCCATCATCCAGAGGCTTGATGTTCCAGAGAAGTTAGAGGATCCAGGAAGCTTCACACTACCTTGTGCTCTTGGACCTATGGTATTTGAGAAATGTCTCTGTGATTTGGGAGCTAGAGTCAGCTTGATGCCTTTGTCTGTTGCAAAGAAGCTTGGATTCACTCAGTACAAGAAGTGTAGACTCTCTCTGGTGTTAGCTGATCGTTCAGTGAAGTATCCTGTGGGCATCTTAGAGGACCTCCCTGTGAAGATTGGAAGGTATGAGATACCTACAGATTTTGTGGTGCTTGAGATGGGTGAGGAGGCTCAAGACCCATTGATTCTAGAAAGACCATTCTTAGCTACAGCAGGAGCTATTGTTAATGTGAAGGAAGGCACGATTGATCTCCATTTGGGTAAAGAGAACATCCTACACTTTGACATCAAGGAGAAAATGAGGAAACCAACTGTGTTCGGGCAAGCCTTCTACATTGAAGAGATGGCCACTCCTGCTGACGAGCATCTTGAAGAGTTACCACCTGAGGACGACGAGGAGGGAGCATCTCCCTCTACTCATTCCCCATAGAAGGTAAACCACCACACTCCCTTGTATATACCATTTCATTTTTGCATATTAGTCTTCTTTTGGGTAGCTCTCTCTACTTGACAACACAGAGACTGTGTAACTCAAGTTTGGGGGAGGTACCAAGTATTTGATCATGTTTGCTTTGATGTTGTTTCATTGAGTCATACATTGCATACCTATTTGCATATAAAAAAAACAATCATTTAGTTTGCATCATTTGCATTTCTAGGAGAGTCTAGAGCATATAGGTTGCATTCACTTGCATTAGGAGCAATGATTTTAAATGCCTTGTAAAGAACACTACGTTGCACCTGAGTAGCTTTTGCACCTCTCAAAAAGACTTGTATGTTTCGAGCCTTGAAAACTCTTCCTGAAACTTGTTGATTGCTGAAACTCAGTCTTTGAAGCCAACTACAACTTTATTTGAACTGAACGAACTTAATGCTTCTTGCTCATGGTCCCTTGTGTACTAAGTCATGGCTATACACACTTGAGTTGTCACATCTTTTATGCCAATCTTTTTTGACAAACTCTAGTGGTAGACCACTCCCAAAACCTTTCCCTCCTTTTAAGCTTTCATTGTTTGATGAGTGAGGCCTTTTTCGGAAAGTCTTACATGTGCATAATGTTGAGAGTATCGGGAACGATAATGCTTGATCTTCATTCTTGCTAGATTGGGCACTCTATTGTCTAGCTATAGGTGGGGGGTGAGTGTTGTGATTCTGATTTGGGAGAAATGAAAAAGAAAAAGAATAGACTCTTTGTGCTTAAGTGAATTGTTTTATTGAGATAAGTAGAGAAGCCTCTAGCTCAAGTTTTGAAAGTATTGGCCCCCAATCTAAAAAAAAAAAAAAAGAGAAAAGAAAAAGAAAAGAAAAAAAAAAGGACTAGCAAAGTTGTTAGGAGCTAAGAAATATTTTGAGGTTCTGAAAAAATCCCTTGTAGATTTCAAAGAGAAGGAGTTAAAGTTCTTAGGATCTTTTGGTGAGAGATGTGAGTTGGGTTTGACATTTGGGAAATGATTGTGTGATTTGTATGTTTGAGAAAATGGTAGAACAATGGAGATTGAGCATTGTATGCATGAGTTGGTCCCTTTCTTAGATATATTATGTGCAATGTCAAAGCTACTTGTTTCGAGAGTAAACCACCTTAAAGATCATATATCTTGAACCTCTTGACTCTTTTAAATAAAAGCCTTCCCTTACCCAACCAAATGATTTGGACCAACTGACCATTTGCAAGAATTCACCTGATGTTTTATGCTTAATGAATATGATAGTTGGTTGATTTGAATGTGTGGATGCTCGATGATGAGTGTAAAGGCAGAATGAGTTGAGATATGCCTAGAGAAGCTAGAGTGTGATAAGAGAGTGAGCTCATGTTAGATTAGATGTTGAATTGAGTGCTAGTTGTGTTCCTTTTGGCTATGAGCTCTCTCCCTATGAGTGTTGGGGTCAAAAACGGTTACGACGGAATTACCACCCGAAAATCCTCAGAGATCGTATTTCCGAAAGAGTTAATAAAAGAAGGGATGTAATTTTCGTAAAAATAACCTATACGAGGTTATTTTTACGAAGAAGTGTTCTTTGGGATTCAAACCGAACGATCGTCCCGCTCGGTCGCTACGAAGCGACCGAGCTCGGGCCAAAGCTCGGTCGCTACGTAGCGACCGAGTGATCGTCTCGCTCAGTCGCTACGTAGCGACCGAGCGATCGTCCCGCTCGGTCGCTACGTAGCGACCGAGCGATCGTCCCACTCGGTCGCTACGTAGCGACCGAGCTCGAGCCAAAGCTCGGTCGCTACGTAGCGACCGAGCGATCGTCCCGCTCGGTCGCTACGTAGCGACCGAGCTCAGCCAAGCTCGGTCGCTACGTAGCGACCGAGCGATCGTCCCGCTCGGTCGCTACGTAGCGACCGAGCTGGAGCCAAAGCTCGGTCGCTACGTAGCGACCGAGCGATCATCCCGCTCGGTCGCTACGTAGCGACCGAGCTTGAGCCAAAGCTCGGTCGCTACGTAGCGACCGAGCGATCATCCCGCTCGGTCGCTACGTAGCGACCGAGCTCAGCCAAAGCTCGGTCGCTACGTAGCGATCGTCCCGCTCGGTCGCTACGTAGCGACCGAGCTCGAGCCAAAGCTCGGTCGCTACGTAGCGACCGAGCGACCGTCCCGCTCGGTCGCTACGTAGCGACCGAGCGATCGTCCCGCTCGGTCGCTACGTAGCGACCGAGCTCGAGCCAAAGCTCGGTCGCTACGTAGCGACCGAGCGATCGTCCCGCTCGGTCGCTACGTAGCGACCGAGCTCAAGCCGAAGCTCGGTCGCTACGTAGCGACCGAGCACTCGTTTCGCTCGGTCGCTACATAGCGACCGGGCTCGAGCCAAAGTTCGGTCGCTGTGTAGCGATTGAACCTTTCCGAACATCGATACGACACCAGTCCTTGCATTCTCGTCAAACCTTCGAATGCTATCTCCCGAAGACCGTAGCAAGTTCAGTCCATGTTTCCCGCTATTCTAATTCATCGATCAAACTTCGCGGATTAGAAACCGCGGAAAACTCGTAGTAAACGTGTCGAGTCGGAAGACGGCCCAAAGGGACCTAAAACACGACTCGAGGCCCATCCTACGATTTTTCTTAACCAAAAGCCCGTGAACCACAGCATGGTTCGCGCTTGGCCCACGAGGAAGGATAAATGTCAAGTTTCCGCGGATAAATACGGAAGTTTTGAAGATAATTGTGAAGATCGGGAAAATGGAATATCTCCATTTTTATGCTATGACGGCTTAAGGGCAGAAGAGTAAAAGCGTAAACCGACCTTGGAGCTAGTATATAAGGAGTCCGAGGCGAGGAGCAGAAGGGAGAACTTTTTCAGAGCAAACTTAGCACTTAGAGCTATTTAGGCAACTTTCCGTTTTTGTTATTTCGAGCTGCGACTCAATTAGATTTAGCCGTCTTAGGGTTGCTAGAACTAGGAATCTCGCCGACAGCTCTCGAGCCCAGGCTTATACCTTGTTGTAACGCTCATACGCAGATTCGGAATAAGATCTACTTTGCTCTCTTTTCGATTTTTTATTTTTATCGTTGTTATTCTCGTGTTCTGATTGCTTGACGTGTGGTAATTAACAGATATCCGGGTCCTCTGGGAAACTAGGGTTTTCTTAGTTTCCTTATTTAAACGGAAATCGACAGTGCGAATTTCGGTTCCCACAGTTTGGCGCTAGAAGGAGGGGGACTTACGGATCAATCTAACCCGCAAAAGCCACACACAGTCAGACATGTCAACCAACGACGCGGATAACGTGCAAACTCCCCTTAACGGAGGCAGCGGCACCGATCTCCACACTCCGGTAGCGGACGTATCTGCGGCCAACGCGCAAGCCAACGCCGCGACTCTCGAGGAGTTTAAAAAGATGTTCGCCACCTATGAAAAAAGGTCGGAAGAACAGGATAAGCTCGTGAATACCTTGACCAAACAGGTTGAAACCTTAACGGCAAGGACCCAAGCTATCCGTCCCCGCGGAACCACCAAAATCCGCGGGAAGAGGCTCGATTTCGCCACCCCACTCGATAGAGCAGGAGTCGCGCGGGAACGACCTTCCGGTCAAAACCCCAGCGAGAAGTCTCCCATCGAGAAGGGGAACTCTGAAAGTCTTCCGCTCCCTGCAAAGGACTCGGAGGATAACGAAGCCGAACACATTGACCTGGATCCTAGCGATGTCTCCAACGACACCGACGAGGATGTCGACAGACATCCAAGAAGGACCAGAAGCCGATCCGCTCGGGAAGGCTCCCCGTTCGAAAAACCAATGACGGAAGAAGAAGAAGTCGCCTATTGGAACGAACAAGAGGAGCTGGCCGAAAGGCAAACCGAGCTCACTCGCAGTAAGCGCCGACAGGCTCGGAAATCCACTGACGAGACATCGGATATCCGCGATCTTCGCGACTACATCACCAAGACTGCGGCAGAAGTGAGAGCCGTAAAGTCTCAAATCCATCATGCTACTAGTGCTGCCCCCGAGATCGATCGACTGCTGGAAGGAGCTCGAAAGACCCCCTTTACCAGTCGCATTTCGGACATGAGGGTGTCCGATCCGGGAAAGATCAAAGTACCGAAGTACGATGGTACGGCCGATCCGAAAGCGCACCTTCAGGCTTTCCACATCGCGATGGGAAGAGCAAGACTGAAGGACGGCGAAAAGGATGCCGGCTATTGCCGCCTGTTCGTCGAAAATCTTGAAGGAGCAGCGCTCGAATGGTTCGCACGCCTTCGTCGCAACACCATCGGGAGTTTTCGACAGCTCGCATCGGAATTCCTCAAACAGTACTCTGTATTCATAGACAGGGAAACCTCCGATGTTGATCTCTGGAGTCTCTCCCAGAGGGAAGACGAACCCCTCCGCGAGTTTATCAGTCGGTTCAAACTGATAATGTCCAGGGTCAGCGGGATAAGCGACAAAGTGGCCATCGACGCGCTGAGAAAGACGCTCTGGTACAAGTCGAAATTCAGAAAATGGATAACTCTCGACAAACCGCGAACGATCCAGGACGCCCTCCACAAAGCAACGGACTATATCATAGTGGAGGAAGAAACTAAAGTCTTATCGCAAAAACATAAGCCGGCAAGACCATCCTCGAAAGACGCAGATCCGAAGGGGAAAAAGAAGAACTCTCGTAACGACAAGTACGTCCATCACGAGGGGGAAGATCTCCAAGGAGCGCATAACTATGCGATCAATTCGGATCAAGGCCGGACCACGGGCAACACATGGACTCGCAATCAAGGGTATGACGAGAACACCTTCTGCGAGTTCCACCAATCCCGAGGACACTCCACGACTAATTGCAAAGTCTTAGGAGCAAGACTGGCCGCGAAGCTGCTCGCTGGAGAGCTTTCGGAAGTAACTAGCGTCAAGGATCTCATCCTCGATTCTGATCGGCCTCCAAAGACGGACAGAAATCCGCCCGCCGAAAAATCTCCTCAACGAAACCAACCTGGGGATAAACGCGGTAGGAGGCCGGATGACAAAGGGAACGATAACAATCGTCGCAGAGTCAATATGATCATCGGAGGATCTCAATACTGCGGCGATACCGTGTCAGCCATCAAGGCTTACCAACGGAAGGCAGAATCAAGCGCAAATTGGCCTACATGGTCTCCTCCTCGAGACGGCCAAAGTTGCTCGATCACCTTCACGGAGGAAGAAGCCGGCGGTATCGACCAACCTCACTGCGACCCGCTCGTCATAGATCTCGTCATACGAGATTTAGAAGTCGGAAGGGTACTCGTCGATACGGGAAGCACGGTCAACGTAATCTTCCGCGACACTCTCAAGCGGATGAGTATCGAACTCGGAGAGGTAATTCCGACGCCAAAACCACTCACGGGTTTTTCAGGCGAAGTGTCGATGACTCTCGGATCAATCCAATTGCCAGTCATGGCCAAGGAGATCACGAAAATCGTCGAATTCGCGGTAGTCGACCATCCCGCTATCTACAACGTGATCATGGGAACCCCATGGCTCAACGCCATGCAGGCAGTTCCGTCAACTTACCACCTGGGTCTCAAGTTCCCAACGCCGAGCGGAGTCGCGGCCATCTGGGGATGCCAAAAACAGTCGCGACTATGCTTCCTCGCGGAGCATAAGTTAAGGCAAATCACGGCTTCTGCAAACGGCAAACGCGCGAAGATAGATCGATCTTCGGCCAAAAGCGCCCCGCACAAGGACGAAGTAAAATCGTCTGTCAACGCAAACGCATCGGACGTCGAAGCTCGACATAAATCCGAAGCCCACGCGACAACTCAACCGGAACATCCGGAAAATAGCGTCGACCCAGCCACGATCGACACGGTCAAGGCGGACATCGCGACACCAACCGCCGAGTAAGAACACTCGCGGCATGAAACAGAACTACGAGATGGCTTGATCCTCGAAAGGGGTACGTAGGCAGCTTGTCAAAAGACGAGTTCAGTTATCCCCCTCTCTATAAAGGGGGGGGGGAGTGGGTGCGTATACCCCTATACTCCCACAATCGCCATTATTGTAATCGAGTTTTTAGAAACATAAATTTTTTTTTACAATATACACTGTCTTTTTATCGAAAACGCTTACGCTTCAGTTTACACTCGTCTGCGGCCTCATCCGGCCCAAAAATCGTAAAGATTATCACCTTTCAAACACACAAAAATACATGCATAATCCTCGAAAATAACTGCGAGACGTCGCAAAAAGTTAAAATTCGAGGACAATGCTAAACAAATTGTCCGAACGCGACCACCAAAAACTTTACATCCCGTTCGTCGATTGGCCCCGACGAACACGCCAGCCGTCTTAAACAAACGCAATCCGATCACTCTTTTGATCTTTAAAAACGTCCAGCACAAGGACAAAAGCGCGCTACAACAAAAATCCGAAATTTTGGTTTAGCACTTCCAGTTGATTCTGAGAAGATGCTCGATTCGTACCATACAAGTCATATAAGCCGAGAACATATCGCGGACTTTAAACCGGTGCGAGTCAGGAAGAAATCGCAACAGGAAAAACGATAGCCGGCTAGTCACCGCACAAACCTTAACCGAAAGTAAACCTAGGTCTTGCCCTAAACCCAACGCTCTGGTCTCAAACATCTCAAGGCATGATATCTAAAAGATACGAGATCATAAACCATGCCTCTCCGTTCGTATCTCAATGTTCTCGAAAATCGTAAAGACAGATAAATTTTTACGAAAATCACGAACGAACCAACAGATTGAACGTCTAATTAGAACTACATACGAGACGACAACTCGTATTTACTTCAACCCTACTCAGGAAAAACTCGAAACAAAACATTTATCATATAAATAAACCGCGTAAAGCGGCAAGGGATTCAAAGCCACCAACGGCCAGTCCCGGAAATACAAATACGGCCATCTTGGCCTAAACGAAATCCAAATTCAAAGGGCCACATTCGGCCGAAAACAAGGATAACTGATCCATCCCTCATAATCCAAAGTCAAAGTCCCCGGACAACGAAGCACCAAACGCATCCGCAGGACGATCCACTTCCTCGCCACCATCGTGAAAATCGATCGGGACCTCCTCGGTATCAGGAGAAACCGGGATGGAATCCCAGAACCCTTGAATCCTCTCGTCGATCGGAGGGATAAGCGCCTCAGCGTGGGCACGGTCACTCATCCCACTCTTCATCAAGCTCATTTCCTCTTCAAACACATAGTCGTCGGCTTGCGTCCTCCAAAGACTTCCGACCGAACCACGGCACTCGCGAAAGTCGCCCACCGAGGTAAAGGCATTCTTAAGGTTCCCGTACTCAACCTGGAACTGAGATGCGCGAGTCTTCATCACCTCGACGATTTCTCTTTTGCCTTTCCTCTCCGCTCTACGAACAGCCCGCGCATGATCACGAGTAAGCTGTGCCTCTCGCTCCAGCATCTCGCCTTGCACGCGAGCGAGATCCCGCTCCGCTTTCTCCGCCTTGAAGCGGTAGACCATGGCTTCTCTATGACCCGCCTCGATGGCCGAGCCCAGCAAGCTCAGGCCCTGCAAAATCGATGGGCGTGTTACAAATCCATACATAGGATAATCACTAAAAAATTCCCAAAAAAAAAAACTAACCCCATTGATGATGCGAGATCCTTCCGCAACGACTCTCGGCCTCGCCGATTCTTTCGTAGGAGGAGGAGCATCGAAACCCGATGGCAGCCCAGCAAAGAAATCATCGAAGTCCGGAATGGGGGCCTCGCTCGAACCGCTTCCGTCGCCGTAAGCAAGGTTCGGATCCCATCCTGGAAGCATAGAGTCGTCCATCGAAAACTCTATGTCGCCAAGATCGACATCTTTTCCCTTCCAAGAGCTCGACTCCGGCGCAGCTGTCGGAGCTTCGACGGGATTCTGGTCGTCGGGTTCGGAGTCGCTTCCCGTATCCGCGTCCAAAGCTGGACCAGGTTGCACAAATTTCAGTGCCTTCCGAACCCTTCTCGGCGTGAAAGAAGTCCAGAAGAAGGGACCATTCCTGAGAAGATCCCTCACCGCGATAATGTCCTCAGGGAACGGAGCAAGAGGATTGATGAAGGGACGATTGTTCGGCAACCTCCGGAACAGTGGAATGCAACTCTCTTCGACGGACGCAGCGTCCAAACGAACAAAGAAAAAGAACTTCTTCCACAAGTTGAAGTTCGAAATGAACTTCTTAACCACCGACATAAATTTCCGAGGGACAAACCTATGCTTATCCGTATCCTTGACAAGTTGAAGCCTCAAAAGCGCTTCATAATGATCGACGGAAAGGGAAAGGCCATGCTCATAGCTTAGGATCAAGATCCCAATAAGGTGCTGAATGGCAAGGGGTGTCAACTGACTTATCGCGACTTCGAAGCGGTCCAACACTCGGACGAGAATTTCGGGTATGGGGAACCAGAGGCGACAACGCACTATGAACGCCTCATAACAAGTAAAGTAACCCTCCGGGGGGTTGTTAGCACATTCCCCGCGGCAGGGAACCCGGAACTCCACAACATCCGGGATGTGGTAGAACGACCGCATCGTCGCGAGAAACTCGTCAGTAGTCCTGCTTGCGTCCTCTTCCTCGACTCCACGATGGACCAGGACCGGGAATGGCTTCTCCTTGGGAGGGATCAACGAGCCATAATGAGCAACCCACCATGCCTCGTTCTCGGCAGGATGCACCGAGTGAGGCACGAACTCCATCTTCGGAACGACGAGCTCTTCGTAAGGACTCGCGGACGAAGACCCTTTTTTCGCAATCTTTTTCTTGCTCGACATCTTTACACTTCTCTTAAGAGAATAGAGGAAAAGGGTGGAGAGAAAGATAGAAAGTTTTTTGAAAGATCTTAGAGAAAAACAAGAAAGTGAAAAAATTATGGAACAAGTTACCTCTCTTCTTATAAGACATGAGGATTTACTATTCAAGCTCGGACTTTCGCATATTAATTCTATCCATCACGCCTAACTTGCCAAACATGCCTAACCGCACGCTAGGATCCCCCATGCATGATCCTAACGGGCTGGGGGGCTAACTGTTGGGGTCAAAAACGGTTACGACGGAATTACCACCCGAAAATCCTCAGAGATCGTATTTCTGAAAGAGTTAGTAAAAGAAGGGATGTAATTTTCGTAAAAATAACCTATACGAGGTTATTTTTACGAAGAAGTATTCTTTGGGATTCAAACCGAACGATCGTCCCGCTCGGTCGCTACGTAGCGACCGAGCTCGGGCCAAAGCTCGGTCGCTACGTAGCGACCGAGTGATCGTCCCGCTCGGTCGCTACGTAGCGACCGAGCGATCGTCCCGCTCGGTCGCTACGTAGCGACCGAGCGATCGTCCCACTCGGTCGCTACGTAGCGACCGAGCTCGAGCCAAAGCTCGGTCGCTACGTAGCGACCGAGCGATCGTCCCGCTCGGTCGCTACGTAGCGACCGAGCTCAGCCAAGCTCGGTCGCTACGTAGCGACCGAGCGATCGTCCCGCTCGGTCGCTACGTAGCGACCGAGCTCAGCCAAAGCTCGGTCGTTACGTAGCGACCGAGCGATCGTCCCGCTCGGTCGCTACGTAGCGACCGAGCTCAGCCAAACTCGGTCGCTACGTAGCGACCGAGCGATCGTCCCGCTCGGTCGCTACGTAGCGACCGAGCGACCGTCCCGCTCGGTCGCTACGTAGCGACCGAGCTCAGCCAAGCTCGGTCGCTACGTAGCGACCGAGCGATCGTCCCGTTCGGTCGCTACGTAGCGACCGAGCTCGAGCTAAAGCTCGGTCGCTACGTAGCGACCGAGCGATCGTCCCGCTCGGTCGCTACGTAGCGACCGAGCTCAAGCCGAAGCTCGGTCGCTACGTAGCGACCGAGCACTCGTTTCGCTCGGTCGCTACATAGCGACCGGGCTCGAGCCAAAGTTCGGTCGCTGTGTAGCGATTGAACCTTTCCGAACATCGATACGACACCAGTCCTTGCATTCTCGTCAAACCTTCGAATGCTATCTCCCGAAGACCATAGCAAGCTCAGTCCATGTTTCCCGCTATTCTAATTCATCGATCAAACTTCGCGGATTAGAAACCGCGGAAAACTCGTAGTAAACGTGTCGAGTCGGAAGACGGCCCAAAGGGACCTAAAACACGACTCGAGGCCCATCCTACGATTTTTCTTAACCAAAAGCCCGTGAACCACAGCATGGTTCGCGCTTGGCCCACGAGGAAGGATAAATGTCAAGTTTCCGCGGATAAATACGGAAGTTTTGAAGATAATTGTGAAGATCGGGAAAAATGGAATATCTCCATTTTTATGCTATGACGGCTTAAGGGCAGAAGAGTAAAAGCGTAAACCGACCTTGGAGCTAGTATATAAGGAGTCCTAGGCGAGGAGCAGAAGGGAGAACTTTTTCAGAGCAAACTTAGCACTTAGAGCGATTTAGGCAACTTTCCGTTTTTGTTATTTCGAGCTGCGACTCAATTAGGTTTAGCCGTCTTAGGGTTGCTAGAACTAGGAATCTCGCCGACAGCTCTCGAGCCCAGGCTTATACTTTGTTGTAACGCTCATACGCATATTCGGAATAAGATCTACTTTGCTCTCTTTTCGATTTCTTATTTTTATCGTTGTTATTCTCGTGTTCTGATTGCTTGACGTGTGGTAATTAACAGATATCCGGGTCCTCTGGGAAACTAGGGTTTTCTTAGTTTCCTTATTTAAACGGAAATCGACAGTGCGAATTTCGGTTCCCACAATGAGTTTTAGAAAGTTCACTTGCGGACAAGTAAAGGACTAGTGTGGGGTAGTTGATATCTTGCATATTTGCATTGTTTTATCCATTCATTCATAAACATTTTCATCATATAGATTAGGATTTAGACATGTTTAGGTTGCATTTTGCATACATGAGTCTCTATTAGGTACTGGAGTACCACATGAGGTTATTTGGAGCTCAAAAGAGGTGAAAAGGTGACCATTGGACGAACCGAGCATGGGAGCGACCTCCCGGAGCGACATCACGAAGTCGCTGTGTCCCACTTCTCAGAGCGACCTTCCTAAAGCGACACCATGAAGTCGCTCGCGTTCTCATTACTCCGAACAGTCTTAGATGACCCTGGAGCGACCTCTCAGAGCGACCTACCAAGGTCGCTCCCGATCCAGAGCGACCCATTGGAGCGACACACCAAAGTCGCTCGCGACCTCTCGCCCGGAGACACCAAAAATCGGCCCTGGAGCAACTTCCCGGAGCGACACCTGCAAGTCGCTCCGCGTTATTTTGCTGCCGAAAATCATGATTTCTCAAGGACCTTTTTGCAATTTATTTTGGACGTTTTGCACTTGGAAAAACCTATGTTTTAAACATCTTTTGTAGCCACCAGGAAGATTATCTTTTGATCTATTGAGAAATACACAAAAACTCTCTGGAGAAGTTCATCTCTTGGATTTTGATTGTTATGTTCTTGTGTTTTTGTTGATTTCTTATCTATTTCTCTACATGATTATTCTGAAATCCAATATGGGTTTAAGAGGAATCATGGAGATTAGTGAGTAATCACCTTTTGAATTCATGGGTTAGGGAGATTAAGGGTGATTAGGTTAGAGCTAGGATGTTTTAGTGTAGATCATTCGTATTTCCTTGCTAGTAGAGTAATCATAATGCATCTTCTGAGTTGGCCACTCAGTTGTTGATCCTTAAGCATTTCTCACCCGAAAGGTGTTCGATGAAATGCCCGAGACAACTCTCCTAGGCTTTTAGTATACTTTGCCAAAGACATTTGTTGTTAAAGGTGCTAAGATAGCTAATAGACTTGTTAGTAATGATTGCTTTCATATTATTCAACCAAAGACATTTGATGTTTGAGATATGTTAGCAAATGAGCATTCATCTAGACATAGAGCTTGCTTAGAATTGTGTCTAGGCTTAAGGTCGATAGTTTGATCGATCATTTGCCATCCTTAGTTCGATACTTGATCACCCAAGGTCTAATCCCTATGCCCATGAGTTCTCTTTTCTCTTAGTCAAGAAAGTATCATTCTGTTATTGCTTTTTAGTTTTAGTCATAGCTTAAAACCCATCTGAATCATTGGTTGCACTTAGATTAAGTGAGTACTTGCATTCTCGGTGTTTTGATATCCCTCAGAACTGGTTCGACAATCCTTTATACTACAACATTTGTCTTAGGAGCCTTGAAAACTCCTAACATCACCTCAATTTTCATATTTTCTATGTACAAATCATGTTTCCTTTCATGACTACTCATACCACACTTTAGAAGGAGACTCTATGGTGAGAAGGGTACTAAGCTTTTCTCGGTTTTCTTCTCACCGTGCACAAAAATATCTCTGTACACATTGACGAGGGTTGAGCCGAGAGTGTTTGTTGTTATGCTCTCAAACATCTCCTAGTCTAACCTATCATCCCCGATGCATGCCACAAAATCTGGTCCATTTCCTTCTTTGAGCATTTCCTGGTGACAAGAGCTTTGCTTATTCCCTATTAGTAACATAAATAAATTAGTTAAGGAATCAGACTAAGTATAAAGGCTGCAACGATTCAATGCAATGAATACAAGGACATTAAATAACAGAAGAAAGCGTATTACCTGAGGCCTAACTTCAACAATCTGGTGACCTTACCCCTCCCGCTAACAATAAATATAGTGTTATTAGGATCAGTACACAGTGTCTTCAACGCAGACATAACTTCAGCACTTGGGTCCTTTACGATGGAGGTCTCAGGAACTAAAGTACCATCATAATCCAAAAAGATTGCTCTCTTGCTCGATTTCCTGTAAGCACTGACAGCCTTCGGAAATTAGGAGAGAGAGCAATGAGTCTAAAACCTAAACTCCATCATGTGTACTAATGTAGTGATGGTGCTTTTTATGGCCTAGTTGCTTCTCAAAATCAGCCATGGTGATAGCAGAGTACATTGAATCAGCTACCGCATCAACGTCCCAAGGATTATTAACTCAAATGGCGCCACTTAATGAAGGAGAGCAACTAATGATATATCAAATCGCTAAGGAAGTGAGAAGCTGAATTGAAGGAGAGCAACCAATGATATTTTAATAATATCTTAATTTTAAAAAAAATTATGAAAATATTTTCACTAATTTCGTAATTACATAAATTTATTCAACTCAAAAAATAAAAACTTCTCTACACTACAAGATATCCACGTATGCCCACTAAAGGATCAAGCTGATCAAACCAAAGAGCAGATCAGAAAATAACAGAGTTTTGATTTTGATGTCCTTTCCTTAAACGAACAACTTGGACAAGGAGAGAGAGGAGGACAAGGAGTGAGAAGGGATGCGAGAGTAGGGAGGAGGGGAGAACGAGAGAGACGATCGTGGCGTAGGGTTAACCTTGAAATAGGCGAGATTCTTGAGAGAACAAATGTTTCAGAAATGAAAAAAAAAAGAGAAAGTGGGAAAGCAATAGGTTTCGTTTAGATACAATCATACAAATGAAAGTACGAATGAAAATACAAATGGGCTAGTAGGTTTGGTCGAGGAGGAATAGGGGTACCAGTGTCATTATAAAAAAATGTATAGTAGAAATTCTATTCTTGCAAATTAAATTATTATTGATGTATATAGAATGCAATTACTCTTAAATATGTTATGTAAAAATGTATTTTGTTTTTAAAATTTAAAATTGTTTCTTTTAATAAATGTATTTTTATTATATATGTTATTTATGAAGAATATAAAAGGAAACTAATATTAAAAGAAATAGAATTTAATAATGAAAATTATAATATAATATTTTTAATTCATTAAATGTATCTATGTAATTAGCCGTTACAAAAATTGCATTAAGAAAAAATATAGAAAACAGCCTAACTAGTATCGCAAAATACTATAATCTATAGACTAAAATATATTGTCACCACCTAACTCGTGGCAGACTAAAATATATAACAAAATACAATTTATCTATAAACCGACACCCTAATTCGTGGAAGACCAATATATATATATGTGGATAATACTTTAAACAATGTTTAGCAAAAAAATACTTTAAACAAACACCCTAATTATTATAGTAAATATACTGTAATCTATTGACTATAAATGTATCATGCAGGACATGTGGCATGTGGGTAGACGGAGACAACTTAACAATAAGTATTTGTCAAACTAAAGAGAGTTCAATTCCTCTTTTAAAGATCTTTGAGTGCCAAGCAATGGCGATTCCTCACGTTCATCCAATGTTCCTTTTGATCCTATCACTCTTCTGCTTACCTACTTTGCTAGCCATCCCTTTCCAAGACTGCGGTTTGCTCCTCATAACATTGTTCTATGTCTTTCTACGTTATCTACAAAACAATATTATTAGGAGTTGAAAGCTTAAAGAACTTTTCAATAATCTCATTTTGACTTGGTTAACGGAAAGTAAGTCACCATAAAATTTGGTTGTCGAACAATATAAAAATAATTGGTTTGTTTTGGAATTAGAAGTCCATAGGATTGGCTGCAGAATTAAAGACAAAACAACTGAATCTGGATCTGGATCTATCACAATCTATCATGTTTATCTATCTTTGACTTTATATTTCTCCTGGTATGTATTTTTTTGTTTGTTATGAATCGTGTACTCTTTACTAGCATTAATAACAGACTGTTGTAGGCTGGGGAGATTATCCAATCAAACTCACTGGTGTGGAGGTATTTGAGGAGCAGAACAAAGCAAGCTTGAACATAACCGGTTCAACAAGTACCTTATTAATTCCTTTCATAATTTGCTTAAGTGCTATCGAAGTTGTCATTCTTGTTTTAGTGTACAGAATATTTCATGATGAAATCTTTTGTTTCAACAGATAAAGTAATCACTGGAGGATTCGTGCTCTTGGGGGTTAATATTGGCAACAAGAAGATCATAGACGACATATACGAACTCAGTGAACTGATGACATGCCCTGTTTCACCTGGCCCTATTGTGCTTCCTCTTCACAAACTATTTCCTTTTTCAACAGAGGTAAGTTTTCTTACATTTTGTTTTGGTAATTCTTAAAATTGCATTCCTGGTTGTGACTTATATTTGCTTTGATATTCCATAATCAGTTTCCTACTGAACTTTCAGCTTATTTCACAGTTTTTTTGAGTCACTAGTACTAACTACTATGATGTTGGTAGATTTTGATTAAAACTATGCTTTAACCCTAGGATATGCCATATGTTGGAACTACTTATTCGTTAACACTAGTTTCTCTTTAGTTATCGTCTGCTTTGTGATACAACACAATTGGTTGGTCTCTTTGACAATTATTTACCTTTGTAGGAGAAGATGAGGGTTTCAATAAGCGTTAATGACCCTGATCACGAGGAAATAATGTGTCTCTACTTCTATTACGATACTTCAAGTACTGGTGTGGTTTTTGCTTAGTCAAGGGGCGAAAATGTGTTCTCAAGTTTCTACACGAATCTGATTTCTTACTACTAGCTAGGACAGAATCAGCATTCTCTATGTTGTTTTCTCTCTTTGATCTGTTGTACTGTTTGTTATCCAAGAAATAAGAAAGGGTTTGTGTGTTAAATGTTCATTTTCTTCTTTCTCCCTTAACTAATTTTAGAATTTTGTCTACTTTAAATCTAGTTTAATTTCTTTGAGCCATGTTAAATGTTCATTTTCTTCTTTTCTTTTTTTGAAAAGGATAAATTTTCTAAGAGCATCATTAACCCAAAAACCCACTATGGGTCTCTTAATCATTTTTAACTATTAAATGTCATTTAAGAGATTTAGTTAAGAGACACCAACATTTTGATGCTCCAATGGGAGTTTCTTATTTAGGAGTTCTTAAAAAAAAAGTTAAACATTGAGAAACATGGAATGCAATAGGAGTAAATGACAAGATTTTTCATACAACTATCATTGAAGCTTAATGAAGACTAACTTACCAATGCATGTAACAGCCTTCTTCCTGACTGTGGCTTGGTTACAGCCCAACTGCAACAGCAAGGCGTTCAGTAGCTTCTAGTGATCATCTGCCATTAAACTTCCATACTTTTGAACAACAAAACTATCAGGTAAAATCAAGTGGATTAGGGTAGAGACATAATTACAAGTAAGGCGTTCAGTTATTTGCAAAACAAATAGATTAGGGTAGAGACATAATTACAAGCCTCTACTGTTCTCTGCTTTACTCAGAGTTGTTCAGAAAGAGCTATTAAACTGTAACAGCGCCAACAAAACTATCAGGTAAAATCAATTCAACTATAAGTATCAGTCCAGGTATAAGTATAGGTGCCGCTTGGGTTACCAGGATTCACAAGAGTAGTAGGGCTGGAACATGACAACTGGATCGCATAGTGCAAGAACAAGATTCACGAACGCCTGCAAAAACACAAGAGTGTGAGACTAAAAGAAGAGACTAAAAGACAAGGAGACAGCATAAAAGCAGTACATAAAGCTCCAAGTGTCAATTAATCAAAACAAGAAGAAGAAGAAGCTTACGTTCTGTACAGCTAAAAAGGAAGACTTTCTTCCCATAGAGCAATCCATCTTCCTCCTCCAATGCTTCCTGGCATACAACAAAAATATCAGAAGCTAGTACCAAACTGAAAAACCTGTCGACTCAACAATAGACAACAAAAAAGAAGAATGTAAACAAATCAACTTACTTCAAGATGTTTGAAGTCCCAATTGAATTCATAAAGCGCATCTAATTGGTCCCACTGCCACCACAAATGAACAAAACCATAAGCAAAATACATCAATGAAGACAGTGAACTCCGACGTTGAAGCCAAATTCTTCAAAAAACAATATACCTCAGTCCCCACCCGGTTTAGAATCTGAATCGCCTGCTGACGTCTGATTACTCAAACCGTATCCCATTCGGATCCCAACCAAATCCGATTGATGCTGCGTCTGAGACCTGAGATTAGGAAGAAACGGCGAGCCGTAACGGTGAGACGAACCACCGATCTTAGAAGAATCACGTTGATAGCTGCTTGTTGCTGCTGAGCCGCTTGAAAATCAGCTAGAGTACGATTCATCTGATGCTGGGAAGAGGACGAGTGGGAGACGGAAACAAGAGCCGTCTCTTCTGTCTCTTGATTAAGAGACGTCCCTTAAGATAATTGTCTTTTTTTCTTTTTCTTTTTAATTTTAAAACACTAAGAGACGGGTTAGGAGACCCCGTTAATGGTGCTCTAAGAGACGGGTTAGGAGACCCCGTTAATGGTGCTCTAACGTCATCAGTTCACGGATCTCTTCTTTATTCATGCCATAAAATCTAGATATATTTTTGTCGGTAAAACCGTAATACAAGCTTATCTTCTGAGCAATCAACATATGCAAATCATCTGGAAAAATATTTGAGTTTTTAATGAACATTCACATAAATTATTAAGTATTTTTCGTATCAATACTGAACCAAAATATTCTAACTGTTTCATGTGAAATATTAAAATATTTTGTAAATTTATGATTTTTATATTATTTATTGTCATTATGCTAGTTTTGTGTAGTACAATTTATGAAGACGTACGTAGTTTTTCTAAAGTTTTTTTATTCCCTTAAAAATATTTTTGATTTGAAATGTATATAGCATTTTGTTCGCTTATTGTATCAACATAAGCTATCTCAAATTTTGATAGATTTATCTTAAAAAAGATTCATCAATCTCAATTTGGGTTTAAACATAATATTCTGGATGTTTTGCTTGTTATAACATGGGAGATTCTTTAATTCTCTTCATCAGGATGATAACAATACATGTTTATCAATCTCGATTGGATCTCATTTTAGAATCAATAACATATCCAACATGAGTCATGTTTTTTCTTAGATCCTTTCAACTTTTAAGACGTATGAAAATATAACCATTAAGGATATTAAATTGCATTAGTAAATCTAGTAATATTTATGTGTTCTTCTGAAGCATTCAAAGACATCTTTTTTATTTAAAAAGTTTATCTTTACAAATCAGTTTTCTTTTACTTTCCCTTTTATTTCATCCGAAAAAACTAAAACTTTTCGATTTTAAAGTTTACAAGCTTATTGAAGTCACCCAGATAACTGAAACAGTGATTTTCAGAAAGCTCAGTCTCTTTCTAACACGTGTCAATAATGTGTCACACTCTAGATTATTGTTCAATCTTATCTTTTGTTTGCCGGGATTTTGTTAGGCTTTACCAAACTTAGCTTTATGGGTTTTAAGACCATTTTCAACCATTAGAAATCATTTTAATTGTGTAATTAAATTTTATATATTTTTTAAACCATTAAAATATTAATTGCATGATATGTGGATGAAAAAAGTTTAGAAGTATTTCTAAAACAAGAGTTTTTAGAGTTTTTTTTCACTCTCTCTCATAATTTTTTTTTATTTCTTTAATTTTAATAGAAGAGTTCTGATTGAAGAACCTTTATTGGAGATGGTTTAAGGTGTTAAAAAAAGCTTTATGGGTTTTAACAAAAGTGGGTTTAACAAAAAAATTTCTCCAATGGCAAAAATGTCAAAACTTGTAAAAATGAAAGAAAAAAGTTGGGAATGGTGAATCCGTGGAAAGAGAAATATGAGTAAAAAATATTCTGAACAAAATACAATGTATGATTAATAAATAAAAACTCTGTTTGCGAATGATGAAGACGAAGCATGAAGTAGAGGAGGAGCCAGATTCTTCAGAAAAGAAAGCTCAAATGAGAAGTTTACAATATTGGGTACTTTCTCATGGGTTTTTATCATGTTGACACACTTTTTCCATGAGGTGTACTTTGTTCCTTACTTTTGATTTGTCTTTTCCTTTATTGCCCTTCACGTTGGTCACGTAGACAAGAGAAATGCTAAGTTCTGGTTCGATGCTGACTACACGTAAAATAGCCAAAAGTTAACTTGCTTTGAGTGTACGAATTTAGTAGGTTTATTGAACAGTGCGATTAGATTAGAACCGTTGGATTAAAAGTTTATAAAATAAATCAAACGGTTATTATTGAAGCAAGTACATCTACTTGTTTCGTAGTGGATGGGGATTTGTAGTTTGGTTGGGTGATGTGTGGTTAATGTTAGTGTGGGTGGAGAACTTGTGGTTGGGGAAGGGGTGTGACTTTTGGGAAGTGCGCTGGCCAAGAACATGTGGTCAAGAGTGGCGTGGTCATATATAATTATATATAATATCCACATCTTTCATCACTACTATTTCCATAACTATTTCCATAAGCTTTTCTACCGCCACCTCTTCCATACTCTCTGGTTTATGGTCTATTTCCACTTATGGATCTTCTTTTTAGACTGCTTCCGTAAACACCATCACCATAACATCACCTCTTCCATGACTGCCTCCACCTCGAGCAACACCTCCATACACATCTTTACCTTGTGTTCTCACTTTCGTTAGTTCCATTTCCATAACCATGACCTCCACCACCATAAGATGATTCTCCACCATCTCCGTTATCACTTTCGTCTCTATTTCAGCAATTGCAATTGGTCGCCATGGTATAATCGATGAAAAAGAAGAAACAAATTATCAGATTAGGATCTAAAAGAGTAAAGTGATTTTTCAGTAGAAAAAAAAAAGTAAGAGAGAAATTATGTTTTTGGATTTGAGTTTTAAAGCGTAACAAAAATAAAATGAAAAGTAATTTAGTTAACTTGTGTTTTTAGTTAGAGGGTAGAAGAGACATTTTTATGAGACAAAGTACTCCACATGGTAAAAGTATGTCTGAGTGTAAAGGAAAGTGTAAAAGTATGTCTGAATGTAATTATTTCAGCTCAAATACTGGAATGGGCTACATAGAGTGAAAAGTTCTAAAATAGACTTTTTCTTTTTCTAATTAATTTACATTTAAAAAAATAGAAAGTAGGGAATTGAGTCAAATGACCTTACCCTTGTAAAAGTTGATAAATTATCAACCTAACCATTTAAAAATTTGTTATCTGGGTCGGATATTTTCCCAATCCTTAATTCTTTTGTTCTTCTCCTTTTCAAAACCATTGATGGTTCAATTTTTTCCAAATTTTTTATCTCAAATTTTATTTATTTATTTCGCTTCTCTTCTTTAATCTGCATCTTCTTCATCAGCAATTATCATTTTCTTAATCAGTTATATATTTTTCTTTCTCTTTTCTTCTCCATTGATGAATCTCTCATCCAATATTGAAATTTAAAAAAAAAACTTCTTAATTCTACACTATATTATTTGTATCTAAAATGTGATTTAAATAATAAATTATTTATTAATAAAAAACAAAATTGAAGTTAAGCAGATATATTAAAAAATATGTATTCGCCATGAATAATCTGTAATTTAAATAAATTGGAGGTGTGTATTATAGGCATGTGCGTTCGGGTCTGGTTGGATTTTTTAAATTTCGGTTCTATCTTGTAACACGTTCTAAATCTCATTCTATCTTTTTTTTTTGACAACAAGACATTCACAGACTCAAACTGACTCTGTAAACCAAATCGGTAACTCCGCATCCATGTGAACGACGAAAGACGATTGTTTCCTAGCACTACGTGCTAAGCTATCCGCCCTTTTATTCTCCGTCCGAGGTACATGAACAATCTCTGAGTAAATCTCATTCTATCTATATTATTAAAGTTGAAGTACACATTGAGATTGTTTGGAAATATGGATAGTAGTTAAAAAAATAGTAATGTTTGGAAACATGGATAGCAGTAAGTTAGGAAAAAAAAATAATGGGCTTAATGCTACTAAAAAAAATTGAAAGTCCATTACATTATATTAAAAAGTAATGGGTCTATGTTACTTGATATATATTCAAATCAAAATAATAATTTAAAATTAATTAATATCAAAAATTCATTCATATATGAATATATATATATATATATATTCAAAATTTGATTTTTACTAACATATTTTCCAATGACTATTATAAAAATGTTTTCAATATATATAAAAAAAATAAAATACAAGGTCCAATTTCAAACACCAACTTAAATTATGGTTTTTATATTTCACATTAAATTTTAAAATATATATTATTAAAGTTGAAGTACACATTGAGATTGTTTGGAAATATGGATAGTAGTTAAAAAAAATAGTAATGTTTGGAAACATGGATAGCAGTAAATTAGGAAAAAAAAATAATGGGCTTAATGCTACTAAAAAAAATTGAAAGTCCATTACATTATATTAAAAAGTAATGGGTCTATGTTACTTGATATATATTCAAATCAAAATAATAATTTAAAATTAATTAATATCAAAAATTCATTCATATATGAATATATATATATATATATATTCAAAATTTGATTTTTACTAACATATTTTCCAATAACTATTATAAAAATGTTTTCAATATATATAAAAAAAATAAAATACAAGGTCCAATTTCAAACACCAACTTAAATTATGGTTTTTATATTTCACATTAAATTTTAAAATATAATATATGTGATTATTTATATGATTGTACATATAAAATATTATTAATTATAAGAAAACTTATTTGATGGTACGTAGAAAATACGATTAATTATATGATAACACATATTTTGTAACCTATGATGACACATAAATGATATATATATATATATATATATATATATATATATATATATATATATATATATATATATAATAGTGATTAGGGGTGGGCGTTCGGGTTCGTTTTCGGGTCTTTTTGGGATTTTGTGTTCAGTTTAGATCTTTGAGGATTTGGTTCGGATTTGGATAACCAATTTAAATAGGTTTCGTTTAAATATTTGGATAGAGAATTAATAATTATTTAAGTATTTTTGGAGTTTTGAGTATATTTTAACTATTTAAAATATTTACGTTTGATTATTTGTATATATTTTCAAGCATTTAAGCGAACTTAAAAGTA
The DNA here is from genome assembly GCF_020379485.1 of Brassica napus. NCBI lineage: Eukaryota > Viridiplantae > Streptophyta > Magnoliopsida > Brassicales > Brassicaceae > Brassica > Brassica napus. The sequence continues at coordinate 10,773,280 of NC_063442.1, read as the reverse complement.
TCATATATATTCTGGATGTTCTTAAAAAATTATTAATATATATATAAGTATATAAATCTATTTTGGATACCCAAAATGCTTCGGTTCGGATCGGATTAGATTGCAGTTCTTCAAATACCAAAATTTTGAATAATTCAGATATTTAATCAATTCCGGTTTGAATTTAGTACTACTTATTCGGATTGGGATGGGTTCAATTCTTCGAATTCGAGTTTTTTGCCCAACCCTAAAAAGTAACATAAAAATCAAATAGCATCCTATTTTTTAAAAAATAAATACATCCGCACGGGCGTGCGGATCAAAATCTAGTTAAATTTGCAAGTACATATAGGACTTAGATATAGCACAATAGTTTCAAATTGGTTTTGTATCACTTCCTATAGCCTATAAAGTAATCATATATCGTATGGCTTCAGGTTTTCAGTGCATATCAAATAGAAGAAAAACAGCATAAAGTTTATAACATAAAATACTTAATAATGATGATAATCCAAAATTCAAAAACTCGTAGTCCGTAAAATATGTGGTGTATGTATACATAACTATAATTATATATTTTGGTTTAGTTTGAGTTACATTTCGGTTATCGGGTAAATTCGAACCAAACCTGATATCTGAAATGTAACCCGATCTGATATTTTTATTTTGGGTCGGGTTTTGGTTTTTATGCACGGGCCAACTGTATAATATGTTTAATGGGGTTTTTTTTTTTTGACAATGTTTAATGGGTTATATGAACTGGATTTACGGATCGAAAAAAATCGAACTTATACGTTGGGTCAAGCGGAATGGTTTGACTCAACTTCCAATTCCAAACCTATACAAGTGTCGGTCTCATTTGGAAAATTACAAGATTACATACATAAGGATAATACTTTAAAAAACCAGCCTAATCAATATAGCAAAATACTAATGTTTAATTATTACATGGTTTTAACATTTTACAACATTACAATATTTATCGATTGTAAAACGACGAATACAAATATTGATCTCTTAAATGTATCATCGTTATTGAATAGTTAACGTATTACAACTCATTTAAATTATTTTTAAGACTTCATATGCACAAAAGAAGATTAAGTTTTACGGCTGACACAAACACCAACACTAGATATGCAATGTCGATTGTAAAAAGACGAAAGGGGATTATGTTTCTTCTCTCGATTTATTTACTATTTACTCTCTATAAGTGATTTTATTTTTTACCTATATAAAATTATGTTTTTATTCTCGTTCCTATTTTACTGATATGAGTTTTGTTTCTTTTTTTTTAACTTCTTATGTGAATTTGCATTACATAAGTATCAATTTAAAAAGTTGGAAATCTTTAAAAATTAGTTCTACTCCATATACATATCTAAGAATCAAATTTTTGAAGAAAATCACCGGCAAACTCTGTTCATAGGTTAGTGTTCAAATCTAATATATCAAGTTGTTATAAAATATAATCGCAGACTTGAAATATAAATATCTGTTTAGTATATATTCACCAGTTTGGTCAAAAAATAATCTAATTCTAAAACAAAAACAAATTATTTATTTTATTAACCTATGTTTTAAGGGTTTAGTTACGTAAGTGTATACCGATAAAAATATATGTAATACTTTACCATTCTAATATATGTAAACTATGTATAATCTAAGAACTGTTAGATTTATTAAATGATAAACCAGAAAACTTATAATAAATAGTTAAAATATCTCAATCTTACAATTATAATAACTAGAGAGGGTACTAGGGAGAAAAAATATTATACAAAAAATTAAATTTATCATTTTTCTAACAAACTCAAAAAGAGGTGATAGGAATCTTATCATGATATTTTATTAAAAGCTTTTTTAGGAATAAAAATCAATACAAAATTATTTAAGGGGAATTACCATTAATACCACTTTCCTAATACCACTTTTCAACTTTACACTTTTCAATTTTACCATTAAAATTTTAATTGGCAAAGTACCTTTATACCCCTAACTAATTAAGCCTAAGACTAACTCTTCTCTCTTACATCTCACGATAATTAAATCTCATCATCTCACAAATCGTCGACGGATTCCAGCGGTGACGAGTTCTCCGGCGAGATTCGACTCTGCAGAGTTTTCCGGCGAGATCCGACGAAGCTACGGCGAGATTCGACGAAGCTACGAAGAGATCCGACGAAGCTACGGCAAGATCCGACGAAGCTACGGCGAGATCGTACGAAGCTGCGGCGAGATCCGACGAAGCTACGTCGATCTCCCTCACGACGCTAAGAAACGCTAACAAAGGTCAAAGGATAATAGATGTTGATTTTCGTCTCTTTCTGTAATTGTAGCTTTTGTTTCTCAAAATCGATATGTTTCTGCGAAGGAAGACGGAGTTTTTCTCGTGAAGTTTTCAAATCACAAGTTTATAAAATCTTATAAATATTTATCAGTGAAGAACGTAGTTCTTATATATTATCGTTTTTGATATGTCTTTGTTGATCTGTCTTGTTTTGAGATTTTTTTGTGTTGAATATTTTCTATTCCTTCCTTGATCCATATATTTCTTATAATCAGGTTATGATGATTGAACCAACGACGCTCCAGTGACCATATCCAATTGCTCCGACCAAATCTCGCTCCGGTGAACACCAACTCGCTCCGGTGAACACCAACTCGCTCCGGTGAACACCAACAAGCTCTGGTGAACACGATCGACAAACTTAAAGATAGTTTGTGTCAGTGGATTTGATTTCCGAGTTCAATTGAGTAAATTAGTTCAATTGAATCTATGTAAAACCCCAAATCTAATTGACGTGTTTGAATTTTGAAGTGCACATTTCTGAGTTAAATTACAGTGAATCTTGTTTTTGGAAGTGAGTGCTTATGCGTAAGAATAATATGTGATTGGGTTGTGTCCAGATTTTGAAGATCGACGAGGTTGGTGAGCTGTTTGAAGAAGTAAGAGGGACTCAGAACAAGTCCCTAAAATTACTTGAAACCTAGATTTATAAAGGATTTTAAGTTGTCAAAACTCAATATTGTTCACTATGAAAATTGTTTCTCATTAAATAGTAAAACTCAATATTGTTCACTATGAAAATAGTAAAATTGAATAGTGGTATCAAACAAAGTGTAAAAGTAAAATTTCCCCATTATTTAATCTGAATGGTATATATAGTGCTTCCAATATTAAAACTAACTTCGATTTGAAGAATTGTATTTTTGGGATTGGCATGATCAAATAACATATTAGAAACCACTTATTTAAAAAATAATTTGTATACATAAAAGTATATACATTAGAGTAAACACATAAATCAAAACCAATACATTTTGTTTATTTACAATCATATTTTTGGGGAAATTTTACTTTTACACTTTGTTTGATACCACTATTCAATTTTACCACCAATTTAGGGACATTTTCATAAATACCACTTTCATTAATGAACAAAAGACAATAGTACCCTTACCTTATCTTCTCCTCAATCATCGACTCTTCCTCTCTCTTTTTGAGATCCATTTTCTCTCAGACTTACCGTCGAGATCCGCCGTCTCCGTCGAGATCCGCCGTCTCCGTCGAGATCCGCTGTCTCCGTCGAGATCTGCCGTCTCTGTCGAGATCCACCGTCTCCGTCGAGATCCGTCATCTCTCTCTCTCACACAACCGGCGACGAAAACGGATTACAGAGAATCGCGATTCAAAGCCTTCAAATGTTGATTCCTGTTCAAGATTCACAACTCGTACGTCTCTAATTCTTGTATTCTTTTGTTTGTTTCGAGTAAATATTTGATTTTGTTCTTTCTCTTATCAAAAAATCAAAAAGGTTTGCTTTAGACTTCTCATTACATGTCGATCTAAGAGAAACAATTTTCATAGTGAACAATATTGAGTTTTGACAACTTAAAATCCTTTATAAATCTAGGTTTCAAGTAATTTTAGGGATTTCTCCTTTCTGTTATAAAAATAGAATACGGTTAATTTGGACTTGTCATTTGAATGGTCCTTGCTAAGAGAGAGATTTTTCGATAGTGAACATTGTATATTAAGGAATTATAACCCTTTATAAATATGGGTTTTAGGATATTGTTGATAATACAACTCAACGATTTACAAGATTTTATAAAAGAAGTTTTTTAACAAGAGTTCATCGCATATTTCTATAGGACAACATATAAATGTGTGAACTAAAGAAGTCTTGTGTTGTGTTATTCTATATTATTTGTAAGATTGTTGTCGAAATACACGAACCCTATGCTTGGATAAGGTATGTTTAAGCCATGATTAGAAGTTCATATCATCCTTTTATTAACTTCATATCATTTTTGTTTTTGACTTCTCATTTGAACATGTCGATTTAAGAGAAACAGTTTCGATAGTGAACATTGAGTTTTTTGACAACTTAAAATCCTTTATAAATCTGGGTTTCAAGTAATTTTAGGATTTTCTTCCTTCTGTTTATCCAAAAATAGAATACAGTTGATTTGGACTTGTCATCTGAATAGTTCCGGCTAAGAGAGAGATTTTCCGATAGTACACTGCATATTAAGGAATTATAACCCCTTATAAATCTGTATTTTAGGATATTGTTGATAGTACAGCTCAACGATTTATAAGGTTTTATAAAAGAAGTTCTTAGACAAGAATTCATCATATATGTCTATAGAACAACATATAAACGTGTGAACTCGAGAAGTCTTGTTCTGTGTTATTTGTAAGACTGTTACCGAAATACATGAACATTATGCTTGGATAAGGTATCTTTAGACCACGATTAAAAGTTAACATCATCTTTTTATTTCGTCTTGCAGTTAGACAGCAATGAATCTTGCACATCTTCATGATTGCCTCCAAGGATTTATGAAGCTGGAACAGAACCACTAGACAATCCAAAAGTGATTATCCAATCGGTGTCTTGGTCAATAATGTTAAGTGTTTTATAAAAGATTATAAATGTAGTATTATAGGGGTTTATAAATTTATAAATTAGAGAGACTTATAATACGTTGTTTATTCTTTGTTACATCTTGTGGTTAATACATTATTTGGATTCTCTGAGGAATACAAACATTTGGTGACCCCAACACATCCTGATCTTGGATGACATGGATTTTTACAGTGTTGTGCAATTAGTTCAACAAGGATATAAAATGAAGAAAAGCTAAAGGGAACGAGGATTTGTGGCTTTACTTTTTGCAGCATATGATGTAGGGCAATAACACATGAAAGAAGATAAAAATGAAGAGAAAAGAAAGTTTAAGAGAAAATAAAAGTTTATAAATAATTTATAAAAATATATAAAACAGTTTGTAAAGTTTATAAGCTATTTATAAAGGTTTATATATTATTTGTAAGAGTCTCAAAACCATTTATAAATGTTTACATTTATAAAGGTTTATAAAACAATTAATAAAGTCTATAAACCATTTATAATTGTTTATAAAAACGTTATGAAAGTATATACACAATTAATATGGGTTATGTATTCAACTTATAAGGTTTATAGGTTTGGGAACCAATTAGAAAGTCACTTAAATCATTTATAAGAGTCTACAGTAATTTATAAGAACTTGTAGAAACAATTTATGAGAGTTTGTAAAATTGTTTATAAGGGTTTATAAGGATATATAAATAATTAATAAGAGTTTATAAATCATTTATAAAAATTACTAAAAACAATTTCTGATTTATAAAAACAATTTATAAGAGTTTGTAAAATCGTTTATAAGGGTTTATAAGGATATATAAATAATTAATAAGAGTTTATAAATCATTTATAAAAACTACTAAAAACAATTTCTGAATTTTATAAACCTTTTAAAAAGGTTTACAATTTTTTTGTAAGAGTCTATAAACCATTTATAAAGGCTTATAAAAAAATTTATAAGAGTATGTAAAATAGTTTATAAGGATTTATATGTAAATAATTAATAAGTGTTTATAAATCATTTATAAATATTTATAAAAACAATACATAAATTTTATAAACCATTTATAAGGGTATATAAATTATTTATACAGAATCTATAAACTTTTTATAGAGGGTATATAAACAATTTGTTTGTTCATGGCTTTATAAAGTATATCTTTTGTCTGTATTTTAATCATTTGATATGGAATCCTAATTTACCTTCATAATTTAGACACTAAAAACATCTGAACGACATGTTTCTTTACTTGAATTCTGGATACAATGTGTTATTTCTCTTCTTGTTCTCTCTTCCGTATAAGGTTCCCTTCATGTAACCCATTTGGTCATATGAATATTGGCACAAAATCTAGACCATTCAACGTCAACCTAACCAAGCTTGATTTCTATTACAAGAAACAAAATGTAGTAAAATTGAGTAGTTTCAATTACTTAGCCACTTAGCCACAGAATAACAGGCCATTTCATGGAAAGAGCAAGACTATGAGTTGAAAGGACTATATAAGGCTCTCATCTGAACATTAGAGATAATTCCTTGTTCTCAACAAAAAAATGTCATTTCAAACATAATCTGAGAACATCAAGGTTTCTCCACATCACACTCTTCTTTTTTGTAAAAAGAAAAAAAAATTGCAGCCAAATTCACTTAGATGTCCAACTAACCTCTTCAGCTTTGCAAGTCTTAGGAGAGATATACGATTGTTTTAGTATAAGAGATGTCTGAAGAAGATGAGAGAGAAGATGGTGTTAAGAAGCCAACTCTGCAACTTTTATAAAGCTTTATAAATCTGCAATTCTTTGATCTCACAAACCACGTTCTTGTTCTGAGTCCCTCTTACTTCTTCAAACAGCTCACCAACCTCGTCGATCTTCAAAATCTGGACACAACCCAATCACATATTATTCTTACGCATAAGCACTCACTTCCAAAAACAAGATTCACTGTAATTTAACTCAGAAATGTGCACTTCAAAGTTCAAACACGTCAATTAGATTTGGGGTTTTACATAGATTCAATTGAACTAATTTACTCAATTGAACTCGGAAATCAAATCCACTGACACAAACTATCTTTAAGTTTGTCGATCGTGTTCACCAGAGCTTGTTGGTGTTCACCGGAGCGAGTTGGTGTTCACCGGAGCGAGATTTGGTCGGAGCAATTGGATATGGTCACTGGAGCGTCGTTGGTTCAATCATCATAACCTGATTATAAGAAATATATGGATCAAGGAAGGAATAGAAAATATTCAACACAAAAAAAATCTCAAAACAAGACAGATCAACAAAGACATATCAAAAACGATAATATATAAGAACTACGTTCTTCACTGATAAATATTTATAAGATTTTATAAACTTGTGATTTGAAAACTTCACGAGAAAAACTCCGTCTTCCTTCGCAGAAACATATCGATTTTGAGAAACAAAAGCTACAATTACAGAAAGAGACGAAAATCAACATCTATTATCCTTTGACCTTTGTTAGCGTTTCTTAGCGTCGTGAGGGAGATCGACGTAGCTTCGTCGGATCTCGCCGCAGCTTCGTACGATCTCGCCGTAGCTTCGTCGGATCTTGCCGTAGCTTCGTCGGATCTCTTCGTAGCTTCGTCGAATCTCGCCGTAGCTTCGTCGGATCTCGCCGGAAAACTCTGCAGAGTCGAATCTCGCCGGAGAACTCGTCACCGCTGGAATCCGTCGACGATTTGTGAGATGATGAGATTTAATTATCGTGAGATGTAAGAGAGAAGAGTTAGTCTTAGGCTTAATTAGTTAGGGGTATAAAGGTACTTTGCCAATTAAAATTTTAATGGTAAAATTGAAAAGTGTAAAGTTGAAAAGTGGTATTAGGAAAGTGGTATTAATGGTAATTCCCCCATATTTTTGGTAAATAAATCAAAACAATCATTTTATTTATTTTATATGGTATATAATTAAAATTTGGTGATATTGACATAGATATATAAAGATTATTTTAATATAAATATTTATTATTAACACTTCCTACTCATATAATTTTATTAACATTTGTATATTTGCTGTAAAAAAAATTTAAATTGTTAATCACAAAAAATTTAATGTGTGATTTTTAATAAAAATTTCAAAATTAAATATTAAGATCTTAATAATTTTTCAATGCAAATTTTGAAATTTTGAAATTAACATATTTATATATTTTATATTGTATATATTTTAATTTAAATTATATTAATATATATGTGTATATATATATTTATTTATTTATTAATAAGACTTCATATTCATATAATTTATGATCATTTGTATTTTGCTTGAACAAAACAAAGTTAAACCATTGATCACAAAATTTTCAATGTGGGACTTTTACCATTTTTTATAATTTATAGTCGTTTTAAAAAATTAAATATAACATATAAGAAAATTTTTAAATTTTGTTATTATATGCTTAATGTGATTGTTTAAAAAAAGAATAAAAAATATATTTTGTTATTTTATATTTTATTTTAAAATATAAAATAAAACAAAAAAGAGAAGGATACGAAAATTGTTATCAAATATGTATTATTTATAATCATTAATTGTCATATATATGTCAATCATATTTATGTAATTCGATAGCTTTTATTTAAAAAATAATTGAGATTATTCTTTTGTACACTGCTAATCAATTTTAAAGTTAGTCTAATAAAAAATATAATATATATTTATATGAACCAATTTATTTTTCTTAAGTTTCTAAAAATCATTCTAGTGATATAAGTGTCTACGAAAACATATTGTAATGCTTGAGGATTAATAAATAAGGAGGCATGGATAATACATTAAAGAAACACCCTACTAATTATAGCAAAATAGTATACTCTATTGACTATGAATAATATCATGCAGGACACGTGATATGTGGTTAGACGGAGACTACTTAACAATAAGTATTTGTTAAACTAAAGAGAGTTCAATTCCTCTTTTGAAGATCTTTGAGTGCCAATCAATGGCGATCTCTCAAGTTCATCCAATGTTCATCGGCATGTTAAAGTGATTGAGAAACTTGAACTTTCCTCCTGCAACTTGATTCTTATGTTAACCATTTGTTTCTCGTCATGTACACTAACGTTAGAAACAAACTTCCTTGAATCATTTGCAATAGGTCCATGAATCACACATGCTTCAACCAGAAGAAATTCTTGATTCATACCTGCAAAATCATCCCAACCAACAATTTGTTAGTTTTAAATTCAAACCTGAGAGTCAATTTTCTAAAAATTAAAGCATCATGTTGATCCACTAGAACATGCCACCTAACTCCACCTCGCTAGGAATGACTTTCGAAACAATTATATTTGCTTAACCTTGTCCAAAATCCTTCTGTATCAGAATTGCTGTGAACTCCTATTTGTACCACCATTACAACCAATAGAACCAATCATCCAACTGTTAACCTTGCTAGACTGATTCTGTATACAACTCTAGCTCAAGCAGTTCCGCCAAAAGTCATCTACTCTAGAGCCCTGATATCTCTTCTCTGCTATGCATCCCCTAACACCTATACCTGTAGGCGGATCACACCAGACTTGGTGTTCGCATCACGTTTTTTCTCAAACCCAATCAGTACCTCATTCTGATTTATTTGCATTCTTCAATCAAGCTGTGAATGCTGGTACGTGAGTAGCAATTCTCTGCTATGCCGAGATAAATATTTCACTTGCTTCTTTGTGATGCTCCAAAGACACAAGTAAACCTTACTTGTTCTTTACCCCCAATGCAGTTTGACGCTTCTGCATTTCCATTCAGTTATGAATGTCTTTCACTTGCTTAACTTCTCTGATATGATCAGAACTTCTTTAACCTCTAGTCAAACCATTTAATTCCTTTTACATAGATGCTCTTGAGACTATCCTTGTAGACCTTGCATCCAATCTCTTTCAGTTTCCTTTTCAAGAGAACACTGAACCATCCATTTGTCCTTATCTCATATATACTTACACCACCATCTCATTAGCATATGAGATATCTGCAGCTCTCCATTAGATGTCCTCACTATCATCAATCACCCCATCAGACCTTAGCAGCCTCCACTTTTACCTTCTAAAGAGATAACCAACATGTGACTGATCTTGTTTACATATTTTCCTGACCTTGGATCCATATTTTCCTCTCACATTTATCACCATGAAGTCATCCGAAACCAGTGACTCATTCCTCTATTAACTCTTTACCTCCGTGAGCTAATAATCTTTGATTCCATAAACGTATGAGTTCAGTACCCCATATTAAACCAAACTTATCATAAGTTTATTTGTGCTTCTTTTATCTGCAGAGACTCCACCTAAAGCTTGAATCATTAAAACTTCCATATTTTTCTCAAACTTAGCTCCACCTTGAGAGACAATCATCACTGTCTCATTTTACAATCATGGCATGTTGCTATATTAGGTGTCCTAGACCTCATGACACACATTCCTTATTATTTCAGCCACTGCAACAATTCCCTTATATAGGTGAAGATCCACCAAAACGCTTCCCTTTGCTTTCTTGTGCTACTCGGTTGAACCGGCTTTGATTGCTACGATCATTCCCCCTTTGAATGTATGCACCATTTTTCCTTCACATCATGCTATATATTGAGCTTCCATATTTGATCAACCTGTAAGCGTTTTTGTCTTGTCTCATACTAACACAATGTGTGATGCTGGTAATCCTGGAGACCCTGCAGAAGCTACTACATTTCTGACCCGCACTGCTCCACCAATCTCTGGTGTACATGCAAGTTTGCCTTTCTCAGACTTTACTGAAGTTCTCTGTCCATTAGCTCTTTGCTTGTAACTATTAAAAGAATGAAAGACTACTAAAAGAAATTTAGTATACAACTTTGTTGGTAAAAATATGCTAAGTAACACTATTGACCCAAAATGTTCATGAAAATTAAAAATGTAATTTTCTCAAAAAAAAAAAATTGCTGAAAATGTCAAAAACTTGCAAAAAGGTTTAAAAAAAAAAGAGAAGAAAAATATATATTTGGGAATGGTGAGACTCTGAAAAAAAAACACTGAGTGAAGATTCTGAACAAAAGATAATGTGCAATTAATAAAAAGAAAAAAAATAAACTCGGTTTGGGAATGACGAAGAGGAACATGAAGTAGAAGAAGATATGGCCAAAGTATGATGTACTGTTTTCATGGGTTTGCGAGTTATACTTTACAAAAAAAAATTACTCAGAGCTAGGCGGGCAAAGAAGAACGGATTTGCCCGCTTTCTAAACCGATACATACATACTGTCAATCTCGTTTGGAAAACGACAAGACAACATGTGATCATATCGCACGATTCTCTCGTATAGCTTGTAGAAGACTAAAATATAACTTGTAATACTTTGAACTGACACAGTAGCTGAAATAGCAAAATACTATAATCTATTAAGTATTAACTAAACATATCAGGCAGGACATGTGGCTTGTGGCATGTGGGTAGACAGAGACACACTTAAACAATATGTATTACAGACTTACGTGTTTGTGGAACCAAAGACAATTAGTTTCATCGTTTGAAGATCTTCGAGTGCTATTCTATGGCGATCTCTCTCGTTCATCCTATGTTTCTTCTGATCCTATCACTTTTCTTCTTACCTACTTTGTTGGCCATCCCTTTCGACGACTGCGGTTTGCTCCTTATAACATTGTTCTATGTCTTGTTACGTTATTTAAAGAACTTTTTAACACTCTCATTTTGACCTGGTTCATGGAAACTAAGTCAATAGGATTGTACAGTACAAAAATAATTGGTTTGTTTCGGAATTCAAGGTTTTAGGATTGGCCCCATATTTAAAGGCAAACAACTGAATCTGGATCTATCACAGTCTCTCCTGTATATTTGACTCTATATATCTCAATGTATTCGGTGTGTCCTTTTTGTTTATTATGAATCTTGTACTCTTCACAGCTGGCATTAATCACTGACTGTTGTAGGCTTTGAAAGTTATCCAATCAAAGTCACTGGTGTGGAGCTTTTTGAGGAGCAGTACAAAGCAAGCTTTAACATAACCGTTTCCACAAGTATCGGATTAATTCCTTTCATAATTTGCTTAACTTTTATTCAAGTTGTCACTCTTGTTTAGATTTTCAGTAACTTTCTTGATGAAACCTTTTTTTTGGGGAACAGATAAAGTAATCACTGGAGGAATCGTGCATTTGCAAGTCCAATATGGCTACAAGACTATCATGGACCACACATACAAGCTCAGTGAACTGATCACTTGTCCTGTTCACCTGGTGCTGTTGTGCTTTCTTTTCGCAAACAATTTCCTTACGCAAAAGAAGTAAGTTAATCTTACATTTTATTTAGATAGTAAAAACGTCTTTGCTTTTTGAAGAATTAATTCAATCTCAATCACTAAAAGATTCTGTTTCCTAGAGACGTTTTCTTTGATGGTTCCATAATCAGCTTCCTACTGAACGTTTGTTGGATAAGCTTGAAGATTACTTAGATCACAAGTTATGTTTATCCTAATGAGTTTAGGAAATATTGTGTTGTGTTTATCCTAATGAGTTTAGGATAATTAAAGTGTTATATAAGGAGATATCAGCTTGTGATATAACTTAAGAGTTTATGAGTTTGAGAGCTTAAGGTTTCGAGTGAGTTTCCTTAAGAGTGATTTATAAAGAGTGTTCTTATCTTTGAGTTGATACAAAAGGGTTCGAGTTAATCAAAGCTACACGTGGTATCAGAGCTACGATCAATCATGAGTGATATCGTTACTATAACCGGGAAGATGAAAGAAGGCGGAGGACCGTCATCTATTAAGTGTCCAATGCTGAGTGCAACAAATTATACTGTGTGGGCGTTAAGGATGAAGATTACTTTACGTGTTCACAAAGTTTGGGAAGCCGTAGAAACTGAGATGAATGACAACGAGAAGAATGATATGGCCCTGGCCTTGCTGTTTCAATCAATACCGGAGAATCTTACCTTGCAAGTAGGAGAACTAGAAACAGCTAAACAGGTTTGGGAAGCAATTAAAACTCGTCATGTCGGAGCAGAACGAGTAAGAGAGGCAAGATTACAAACCCTAATGACAGAATTTGAGCGGTTAAAGATGAAAGATAGCGAGAGTATTGATGACTTCGGAGGGAAGTTATCCGAGCTAGCCTCAAAATCGGCTGCTCTTGGTTCCACCATTGAAGAAACAAAGCTTGTCAAGAAATTTCTTTGTAGCCTTCCTCGAAAGAAGTATATACAAATTGTTGCTTCTCTCGAGCAGGTACTTGACCGTAATACTACAAGTTTTGAAGACATAATGGGGCGTTTAAAAGCATATGAAGAACGGATTTGTGAAGAAGAAGAGACGGAGGAAGATCAGGGAAAGCTAATGTACTCAAATACAGAAAGCCGTTCCCAACAAGATCAACCTACTCGAGGATATGAGCAAAATCGTGATTACAACAGCGACTACTATAGAAACAGAGGTCGTGGTGGTCGTTATAACAGAGGAAGAGGACGAGGACGTTATAATGGAGGACGAGGAGATTACAATAATGGAGGAAGAGGAGATTACAATAATGGAGGAAGAGATTCATACGCAGGAAGAGACGCATCTCGCATCACCTGTTACCGTTGTGACAAAGTAGGTCACTTCGTTGCTAACTGTCCAGAGCTGAAACTTAAACTACAAGAAGCTCAAGAAACTGACAACACCGAGACACAAGAGGCAGATGAGCTTATGATGCATGAAGTTGTGTTTTTAAACGAGAAAAATTTCGTGCCAGAGAAATATGAGACTAACAGTGGAGATGATAACACATGGTACCTCGACAACGGAGCTAGTAACCACATGACCGGAGATCAAAGGTACTTCTCAAAACTCGACACCACAATTACTGGAAAGGTTCGATTTGGAGATGATTCCAGGATAGATATCAGAGGGAAAGGTACAGTTTCTTTTACTGACATGAATGGAGATTCTCGAAAGATGACAGACGTCTATTTTATTCCTGACCTCAAAAGCAATATTATAAGCTTGGGTCAAGCTACTGAGGCAGGATGTGATATAAGAATGAGAGGAGAGACACTCACGATGCGTGATCCACACGGCAAACTACTCGTAACAGCCATGAGATCAAAGAACAGATTATACAAAGTAAAGATGGGTCTAAAATCAACATCACGTCTCTATCTCACAGCAGGCAGCGAATCATGCAAGTGGCATGCCCGTTTAGGACACGTAAACTACGAGACTATACGAAGTATGATACGGAAGGAATTAGTTTTTGGCTTACCGACTGTTAACATTGAGAAAGAAGTATGTGGATCGTGTCTCCTTGGGAAACAGAGCCGCCAAGCCTTCCCACAAGCAACATCATATCGAGCTAGTAAGGTACTAGAGCTACTCCATGGGGATTTGTGTGGACCAATAACACCTAGCACACAAGCTGGCAAGAGATATATATTTGTCGTGATAGATGATCACAGTAGATACATGTGGACAGCACTTTTGAGGGAAAAATCAGAAGCGTTTGAGAAATTTAAATCGCTAAGGAGCATTGTTGAGCAAGAGACAAAGCAGAAGATACAAACCTTGAGGACTGATAGAGGAGGGGAATTCATATCACAAGAGTTTAACTCCTACTGTGATAGAGCAAAAATAAAACGGCAACTCACCGCACCATACACACCACAACAAAACGGTGTGGTGGAGCGTAGGAACCGGACAATGATGGAGATGGCAAGGAGTATTATGAAGCACATGAGTCTACCGTGCTTCCTGTGGGGAGAAACTATACGTCACGTTACTTACTTGCTCAACAGGTTAGCAACAAGATCGCTAAATGATAAGACACCATACGAGTTATTTCGAGGAAAGAAACCCAATGTAAGTCACCTGCGAGTCTTTGGTTGTATTGGATATGCAAAAATAGTAGGCATACATCTGAAGAAACTAGACGATAGATCACGAATGCTGGTTCACTTGGGAACAGAACCAGGGTCCAAAGCATACAGGCTGTATGATCCACACACAAAGCGAGTAGTTGTAAGTAGAGATGTTGTGTTTGATGAATCAAAAGGCTGGGAATGGAACAAGCTAAGTGTTGAGACACGCAATAACGAAAGTTTTGAGATACAAGTTGGGAGATTTGGAAACCATGGATTAAGTAGGGTGGAAGAAACAGAACACACGAGTAGAGATGATCAAAGAGAGATTGAAGAAGTTAAAGAAGAGACTGAAACAGAGCAGCTTGAAGAAGAAGAAACAGACATACAACCTAAAAGTCTCAGAAGGTCCGAAAGACAAACAACAAAACCGAAGTATCTTGATGACTACATCCTTCTAGCCGAAGAATTAGGAGAAGAAGTGTTGATGTATCTCAATGATGAGCCTAGAAACTTCGGAGAAGCAAAAGAATCAAGGTATTGGACGAGGGCTTGCGAAGAAGAAATAGATTCCATCATAAAAAATAAAACATGGGTCTTAGTAGACTTACCGTATGGAGCTAAACCTATTGGTTTGAAGTGGGTGTTCAAGCTAAAACGTAACTCTGATGGGAGTATCAGTAAACACAAAGCTCGACTTGTTGCCAAGGGGTATGTGCAACGCCATGGAATCGATTTCGACGAAGTGTTCGCACCAGTGGCAAGGATCGAAACCATACGTCTTCTGGTAAGTCTTGCTGCAGCAAATGGATGGGAAGTGCATCATCTTGATGTAAAAACAGCATTCCTCCATGGTGAGCTAAAGGAGACTGTCTACGTTTTGCAACCAGAAGGCTTTGAGAAGAAAGGAAGTGAAGGAAAGGTATATAAACTAAACAAAGCTTTGTACGGGCTGAGACAAGCCCCAAGAGCATGGAACCACAAGCTGAATCAGATTCTATATGAGCTTCAGTTCGTCAAGTGTGCTAAAGAACCATCAGTATACCGCAAAGTTGTGAACGGAGAGCTACTTGTGGTTGCAGTATACGTCGATGACTTGTTCGTCACCGGAACAAACAAGAGAAACATTGTTGAGTTCAAAGAAAACATGTCAAGCAAATTTGAGATGAGTGACTTAGGCACATTATCATACTATCTCGGGATAGAGGTGTGTCAACATGAAGAAGGTATTACTCTAAATCAAAGGAGCTACGCGTCTAAGATCTTAGAGAATGCGGGGATGATCAAAAGTAATCCGATACAAACGCCAATGGAGCTAGGCTTGAAGCTATCAAAGGCAGAAAATGAGAGAGAGGTTGACGCAACAATATATCGAAAGAACATCGGGTGTTTGCGGTATCTTCTACACACAAGACCTGATCTATCATACAGCGTTGGAGTGCTCAGTCGTTTTATGCAGAGCCCAAGGGAGTCACACGGTGTTGCTATGAAACAGGTATTGAGATATCTGCGAGGAAGCATTGTGTATGGACTTATGTTCAAGCGGTCTACATCGAAGATACCAAGACTGATTGGATACAGTGACAGTAGCTACATAGTTGATCAGGATGATGGAAGGAGCATAACTGGTCATATGTTTTTCATCAATGATAGTCCAATATCCTGGTGTTCTCAGAAGCAAGAAGTAGTGGCATTATCAAGTTGTGAAGCAGAATTCATGGCGGGAACTGAGGCTGCACGTCAAGCCATATGGCTACAAGAGTTGTTGAGTGAGATAACCGGCCAGGAAAGCGAGAAGGTGGTGATTCGTATTGACAATCAGTCTGCCATTGCTTTAACAAAAAATCCGGTGTTTCATGGGAAGAGTAAGCATATACACAGGAGGTACCACTTTATTAGAGAATGTGTTGAGAATGGACAGATTGAAGTTGAGTATGTTCAAGGTGATAAACAAAAGGCTGATATCTTGACTAAGGCCTTGGGAAAAATCAGATTCCAAGAAATGAGAAGCTATATTGGAATTAAGGAGAATTTCAAGCTTAAAGGGGAGAATGTTGGATAAGCTTGAAGATTACTTAGATCACAAGTTATGTTTATCCTAATGAGTTTAGGAAATATTGTGTTGTGTTTATCCTAATGAGTTTAGGATAATTAAAGTGTTATATAAGGAGATATCAGCTTGTGATATAACTTAAGAGTTTATGAGTTTGAGAGCTTAAGGTTTTGAGTGAGTTTCCTTAAGAGTGATTTATAAAGAGTGTTCTTATCTTTGAGTTGATACAAAAGGGTTCGAGTTAATCAAAGCTACAACGTTCAGCTTAGTTTACACAGTTGCTGGACTGGAGTCATTAGTAATAACTATGATGGTGGTAGACTTTTGGAGTTCCCTAATCTGATCTCCATGGTTTGATCCGATATTCTATTAGGAATCTCCTAACATCTTCATTCCCAGCTTACATTTTTCACAGCAACAATAACTTTACCAGGATAATAAAACAGATAGATTACACCAGAATGAGTTGGCACCAGTGTCGGCTCTATGGCTGTGCACACAGTAAAAAAAAGCATGTGTTATGGGATGGGAGTTTGAATTCTAACAATGCTCATTGCTCAATTTATCTGATGCTGAACTTGCGAAAACTCCTTATATATACTTTTTAAAAGAAAATTGGTTAAAACTTTGCTTCAACCCTAGTAACATGTCATATGTTGGTAATTATTTATTCGTCTACACTAGTTTGTGTTTAGCTATTGTCTTCTTCCTGGAACCAAACTTGGTTGGTGTCTGACGATTTTTGTTTTCTGTTTACTTTACCTTGTAGTTGATGACGCCCATGATTTACTTAAACCTTATTGAGGAGCCTCATGAAGACGAAATTATGTGTCTCGTCTTCTGCTACGATACTTCAAGTAGCGGTGTGGTTTTTGCTTAGTCAAGTTCCGGCCGGGGAAAAAATGTGTGTTCTCAATTCTCTACATGACTCTGAATTCTTACTACTAGCTAGTACAGAACCAGCATTCTCTATGTTGTTATCCAAGAAATAAGAAAGGGTGTATATACCCTTAACTGATTTTCAAAACTTTCAACTTTGGTCTAGTTTAATTTCGTTGATAGATGTAAATTAACCCTCGTAATCTTCTCTATTAAAAGATAAGTACCATTTTTATCTACCATAAAAAAGTCAAACTAGTCTTATTAGATCAATTTCATTAATTACATTTATTTAATTATTTACATTAATCTATTAAATATATAAAATATTAATAATAAATCAATTTTAACTGTAAATTTAAATTTTATGTTTAGTTATAACAAATGTTGAGAAAAAAATCTAACCAAATCTTTCTAAAAATTTAAAATATTTTATTTAAATTAATACCATTGATTAATTTCGTAATTAATAATATATACTATTATACATTAATTTAAATAAGATTTTATCATAAAACAAAATAAAATAAAAGTGTATGCTATTTTTCAAATTTTATAATTATATTCTATGTATTCTTTATTAAAAGAAATACCATAAAAATTCATACTAGGTCTATTTCATCAATTACATCTATTTGATTATTTAAGTTAATATATTTAATATATATTATTTCTAAAATATCTTATAAATTATATAGATATTAATAAATAAATTTTAACTGTAAATTTAAATTTTATTTTTACTTATAATAAAATATGTTGAAAAAAATCTAACAAAATCTTGATAAAATTCTAAAATATTTTTAAATTAATGCAGCGATTGATTTCATAATTAATAATATAGTATTATTATAATCTATTTACTTATAAAATCCCATAATATACTAAAATAAATAACATTAAAATATACATTATGCTAAGAAAATATCAGTTCTATAGTAACTAAATAAAATTTTAAAATGTGTTGTACTCAGTCTGTAAAAATTAGAAAAAAACAAAGGAGATTCTCAATTTGTTTATTTCATACTATGAATTTATTTTACCAAACTCTAAAATATATTAATATATAATAACAATTAATAATAAAGTAAAATGTATAAAATAAATCATTATACATTAATAATATCAAATAAGAAACATAACCAGTAATATTATAGATTTACACAATATATAACACTAAAATGTAAATTATATCTTTGAAAGTTTTACGATGGTATCTGTTATATATTTATAAAATAAAAATCAACCCGCACATTCGTGCAGGTGAAAAATTTAGTAAGCTACTTAAAATCTAGACAGTTGCTTAGCCTTACTTTAAGAGTGTGGTTGGGTTTGGTGGCAGATCATTTCTGTGGCAGATCATTTAGTTAGTTTTTTTTTTTGTTACCTTAAAGCTATTCAAGGATATTATAGGAATTTTGCAGACATGTTTGTTGGTAAAAATATGCCAAGTAACACAAATGATCTAAAATGTAAATTTTCATGAAATAATTGCTCTAATGTCAAAATGCCAAATACTTTTTTTTTTAAAGTGAAAAAAAAATTATTTGGGAATGGTGAGAGGCCGGAAAAAGAAAACTGAGTGAAGATTCTGAACCAAAGACAATGTGCGATTAAATAAAAGAAAAAAAAAACTCGGTTTGGGAATGACGAAGGGGAAGCATGAAGTAGAAAAAGAGTCGGATTCTTCAGACAAGAAAGCTTTTACGATTGACTGGAACTCGGTGCTGGAAGACGACGCCGGCGGCGGCGGAAAAGAGCATCAAGTACCGGAGTTGGTGATTGTCAACACCCAAAATCCTCTCCCCGGCGATCAGATGGACTGCCACCGAAACCTAACCGATCACGCGCTAGACGAGCTGCTGGAGCGTAACAAATCGCACCTTGTCAAATTAGGTCCGGGTCTACCCGACAATGGTGAGAAGATCCGTCTCAATATCGCTAGCCTCGAAGCCGAGAAGCAACGCAGGGTTTTACATCGCTCCAATATGGTTCGCATTCTCACTACAACTAGTTTGATTTCTTTTTTCTTGTCTTGTCTTTTTTTTTTGGATCCTTGTCGATGTTGGGGTCTGGCCAAAACTTTATCTTTTTATTGTTAGAGATGGTTATGTTATATGAGTCTTTGACTTTTGCAGGATGCGGACAGAAGTTCGAAGCTCATGCATGCGAGTACCTCAGGTATCTTGTTCCATCTTTAGACAATGTTAGAGATGGTTAAGCTCAAGTAACTATTAGGACCCTTTCTTGGGACTGTTACCTTCTCACTAGTGAAGCTCAAAGTTTTATTCTTTATGGTTTTTGGAGGATTGATCTCCCAGTTTGGGTTTCACATAGGTTCAGATGTGTTTACGCGAGGGAATGCAGCTTCAACAGAAGCCTCTAGACAAACGAATACGGACTCGAAAGAAGTCTCACGGTCTACATTTGCTGCTGTTTTCAGTAAACCCAAAGTATGGAGATTCTTCACTATTATGCTATTTACACTGTTTTTGATGGCTACTTCATGATGCAACTTTGTGATATATGTGTTCAACAGCCGGATAATACTCAGTCAACGAAAGCGTTTTGTAAAGAACTAGAAGATTTGGGGTGTGCAAGTGTGAAACCCAAGGCTGAGAAAAAGATCGTGACAAGGCAGAAGAATGAATGGCGGATTTTGTCAAAGGCAGTGGAAGAAAAGCAGACAGGGAATCACAAATCCAAGGGATCTTATGGGAGGAAAAAGTACAAGGAGTCTTGCACTTACTCCCTTCTTGATGATGATGATGACGACTCCAATGGACATGAAACTCCTAAGTATGTTTCTTTTCTCCTTTTTCCAACTGGTTTTTGATACTAGTGTGTGTTGATGCTTGGATTCCAATGGTTGTGTATTCCTCTTAACTTCTTTCTCTTGCAGGGAGTGGTCTTGGGAAGAATATCCATCACAGAGTTCAAAGCGCCGTAAGGTATTTATTGCTTACTGCTCGCATCATATATTGCATTTTTGTGCGCAATAATTATAGCCCTCAAGAAATATACTCCAGCATTGCTACTTGTCTGTGCTTCCAACCTACTGATAACATTCTCTGAAAAAAAAAACTGTAGAAAGCAGATGATTCAGTGATTAACATAGACGAAGAAGAACCTCAGCCTTCAACGGTGGCAGATCAAACAGTTGAACTGCCTGAAGGGTAAACCTTCTCTGTTTATCTTCATTAAGTTTCAGTTTCAGCTTTAACATAATCTAGTATTTGATGAACCATGCAGCTTACAGGAAGATATATGCTACCCATCAAGGTAATTTTTTCTCAAGATTGATTCTTTTTTCTTTTTAATGAATTCAAGATTGATTCTTTACTTACCATAACTCTCGATGATGTTTCTCTTCACTTCATCACTCTCGATAATGATTCTTCTCTTGACTTCATCTGGTGATCCAGTGATGATCCACACTTTGTTCAAGTTTGTCTTAAAGATCTTGAATGCCTTGCACCTCAAGAATTTCTAAACTCTCCAGTCATGAATTTCTACATCAGGTGTCACTTGTATTGTACTTGCAATCATTTTTCATATAATAAGTGTATAACGAGTTTATGCAAAAAAAGTTAATGTTTGCACGGTCCCTTTTTCTTTGGGTAGGTTCTTGCAGGAGCAGCAGGTATCTAACTATTGTCACTTCTTTAACACCTATTTCTACAAGAAGCTCAGTGACGCTGTTACAAACAAGGTGATCAATGGTTGTCTAGTGCACTGTGTTCTGTTTGAAGGATCCACAGTTTAATCTCTTGTTACATTTTTAAATCATTGACTTTTTCATTTCAATAAAATAGGGAAATGACAAGGCTGCCTCTTTTCTGAAGCTCAGGCGGTGGTGGAAGGGTATTGATTTATTCCGTAAGGCATATATATTTATACCAATACATGAGGAGTAAGTTTTACAACTTGATGAAAACAAAATCAAAATCTTTAGACTGTTTTTTATAAAATTTCAGTTAATCTATGTATTCACCATGATTCTTATACCATGTCTCAGTGTCCATTGGAGCCTTATAATAGTTTGCATTCCTGACAAGGAAGATGAATCCGGATTGACCATACTTCACCTTGATTCATTAGGAGTTCATCCGAAAAGATCAATTGTTGAGAATGTAAAAAGGTATGGAACCCACCAGGAGCTTTATCTTTTCACATGTTTGTCGTTTTTATGCATATGTAGTTTCAGTACGTTAATGGAGAGGCATATATGTCAAACATTGTGCAGGTTTCTAAAAGATGAATGGAACTTTTTGAATCAGGATGATGATTATTCATCAAATCTACCTATCTCAGAGAAACTATGGAGAAACCTCCCGCGCAGGATTAACGAAGCTGATATTAAGGTCAGGTCTTTTACCTTTAATTGTCCCATCTTTCCTTGTGAAAATTTGACTAATTAAACAGCAAGAGGATCATATCAATACATCTTTAAGGTATTCTCTTTGTGCAACAGGTTCCACAACAGAAGAATGATTTTGACTGTGGTCCGTTTGTTCTCTTCTTCATCAAGCGGTTCATTGAAGAGGCTCCTCAAAGGCTGAAAAGGAAAGACCTTGGAATGGTGAGTGGTCTCACGCTCTATTCCTAGTACCAAATCATTTAGCCTTGTATTAACTTGTGTGCTTCGATTCATTCAGTTCGACAAGAAGTGGTTCAAACCTGACGAAGCCTCTGCTCTGAGAACCGAAATCCGAAACACACTCATCAATCTTTTCTGTGTCAGTGACCAGACTGATCGCCACAACGACCCATCTGATGACAATGGAGCATCCAAGTCAAGAGATAGCTCACCGCTCTAACAGAGTTTTAATTTTGTTTGTATAGGCGATCTCATCACTGTAGTTCCTTACTTTTCTGGAAGTTAATATTGTTAAAAACGTCTGAAGAAAAAAAAATTTAAAATTGATATTTAAAATTGTTAAAGAACCTCTGAAGAAAACTTGTTGAAATCTAATCAATGTTATTTCACACCATGGAGAGTACATCTTTTGCTCTAATCTTCTGACTGATCAAACAGATGCTTTTAGAGCGGTGCGGAACTGCTCAGGCACCCTCATCACTGGTGCTTGAATAGCACCAAGCATGCCAAGCTGCCCGCACGCTGCCATTTGATCGTTGCCTCGGCTAAACCGCATTAAAACAGTGCAGCCTCCTTCAGCCAGAACATTACGGAACTTGATCATCTTGTCTTCATCGGTCTGTATGAACTGAGAACCACTATGTGGGTTGAACTGAATAAGGTTAATCTTGCATGGGATTCCCTGCACAAGCTCCACTAGCCTCTTTGCATCTTCCATGCTGCAACAATTAGAGAGCTTCTAGTTCATGATGGTTTCAGAATTAAAGCTCAACAAGGATGTTACCTGTCATTCACTCCAGCGAGCATCACGTATTCGAACAACACTTTGTACTTGTGCCTTGAACTGAGTTCTTCTCTGAGCGTCTCAAGGAGCAAAGATAACTTGTATTTCCTGTTGATCGGCATAATCCAGTTTCTAACCTGCAAGGTTCAATTTCAATGAGGTAAGATCATAGATCAGGCAATGATGACAAAAGTTGAAGAAAAACCTCATCGGTTGTTGCATTAAGACTGACTGCCAAAGCGCAATTACATTCACGAAGGAAACGCTTTAGCTGAGGAACAAGGCCACTGGTGGAGACTGTGACCTTGCGTGGACTAAAGTGAAGTCCATTCTCATCTACCATTATGTTTGCAGCTTTGATGACATTGTCAATATTGTGAAATGGCTCTCCCATTCCCTAAAAAGCACACATACCATAAGAAACTGAAGACCTTAACTGCGAGACAAGTGTGTGGTTTCATGCATACCATAAACACAACATTTGTTATTGACCCAACTTCATGGGAAAGCAACCGCCTTGCGTAAACAGCCTGCTCAACTATCTCAGCAGCAGTGAGATTTCTTTTCAAACCCATCCTGCGAAAAAGCAGAAAAGCTAGAAACATTACACCAGGATCTAAAGCCGAGTAAGCAGTTCTGGCTATTTACCTGCCGGTGTAGCAGAACTGACAATTCATGGCACAACCCACTTGGCTCGAAACACAAACAGTTGTCCTGCCACGATCACAAGGTATAACAACTGTCTCGATCACAAGCCCATCATCCAACGTGAACAGAATCTGCAACATCCTGCGAGCTATGAATCAATCCCCACAAGCTCACTGAGATATAACAATCAGTAATTCGAAATACTTGTTTTCAACCATTTATTCACCTTCCTAGTTCCATCTGAAGCCGAACGAACATCCTTGAAAGATAATGCCCCAAACTCGGCATGCTCACTAATCATTCTCTTGAAATCTTTGTTCAGGCCTATAAGAATGGGAATGAATCAGCATTGCTGAAACAACAAAACCCTATCTGAGCAGAGACATAACAGTAGACGACAAAACCTTCAAGCTGATCAACATTTTCTGCCCATATGTTATCCTTGTAAAGTCTCTTCCACAGCATCATAGCTTGTCCGGGTCGAAACCCATGCGATTCAACCCATTCCTACAAGTAGAAATTTACTCAATTCCAAATTCAAAGAACATGTAAATTTTGTTCGAACTCAAACAAATTAGATGAAGAAACGTACTTGGAGCGAAGCGTAGCTCATACCCTTCAAGATCACCTTCTTCTTATCATCTCTCATTGCTACAGAACCTACTAATCATCGAAAGTTACTACATTTCTCAGCGAAATCAACCCAAAATCCGGATTCGAACAAGCCCATGAATCAAAGTACTCACCTTTAGTTGATGGGAACTCGTCGAGTGCGGGAAGATAAGCTGCCGAAGAAGAGAAACATGACAAGGAGGAGAGGAGGCTTCGGGATTTGAGGAAACGAATGGAATTGGTAAGGCCGTGATTGCGGAGGGGCGAGGGTAAGGTCAGGTTTCTAGCGAAAGACGCCGTCGAAGAGATTAGCGTCGGAGTGACGACGGCGGAATTAGTGACGGTGATGATTCCCAGCCGCCTCATTGTCGTCGACAGACTAACCATTATCTCCTTTTCCTTTTTAACTCAACTCCTTCTATTTTTTTTTTTTTAAACATAAATCCTTCTATTTATTACTATTTAATTTAGTGAAATTCAGTAAATTATCTCCTTTTGATTCAGCAATAATTTTAAATTATATAATATTTTAAAAAAATACTTACCAATAGAAATTTTAATTTAAGTAAAATAAATTAAGATAAATAATTTGTTTTTTTTTGACTAAAAATAAATTGAGTATTTTAATCAAAAATACTCAATTTAATTTAGAGAAAAAGACTAAAATAGCACTAAATCAAGTTTTTGCTCCCAAACTAGCACTCAAGGCCAAAAGTCATAAAAATAGCACTCAAAGGGTGGGGTTTAGGGTTTAAAATTTAGGGTTTAGGGTTTAGAGTTTAGGTTTTAGGGTTTAGAGTTGAGAAGTGAGGTTTTGGGGATAAGATTTCAAATTTTGAAAAATAAAAAAATTTAAATTTTTCAAAAGATAAAATGCTATTTTGGTCATTTTAGTTTGTGAGTGCTATTTTTGTGATATAAACTTAGAAAGGTGCTATTTTGGAGATTTGCCCTTTAATTTATGTTAACAATAGATACGTAGATATTTTAAAAAAATTGAGTATCTATATCTAATTCTTTTGTGTTCAAAACCAAACCCCTTATATAGTCCCAGAAACCGGATTGATTGGAAGGGACAACAATGTCTGAAACTCGTTCTGATTGGTCCAAGTTATGTCCCGATCTTTTACGATCGATCTTCGGACGCTTAATAATTTCTAAAGACTTTTACAGATCGAGAACCGTTTGTTCAGACTGGTATTCCGTTTCGACCACCTGTGTGCCAACTGCGTATCCATGGCGAATTTTACTCGACGAAGACTCTACGTTGTTGTTCGACCCAGGAGAAGACAATATTTACGAGATCGGACATCCCGAACTTGACTTACTTAAAACCCATGTTATGGCTAGTTGCAGCAACTGGCTCCTTGTTGGACGTGCTGGTCTGAATCTATATCTTCAGAACGTGTTTACTCGCGAGAGGATCAATCTTCCTGAGTGTCTGCGTCTTGCCATCGAAAACTCTTCTTCTTGTCTTTGGATAAACGAGAGAACGAGGGATTATGTTGTAGCTTGCAGTTCCAAACAAGGCTGCTTGTTCTCATGCAAGAAAGGAGACGTTACGTGGTTGTGTCATGAACGCATAGAATGTGCGTACGTGACGTATAAAGATGGCAAGCTTTATGTGTACACGTTCGATAGGTGCATCGAGATTCTTGATTTGTCTGGAGATTTGCTCGTCCAAGGAAACCCGTATCGTAACCATCCGTTTCACATTGATGATTCGCATCCTAAGAGTGTAGTGATAACGAGCTCAGGGGAGCTTTTGATCGTTGTGACCTTCAAAGGAGTAAACAATAGGTATGTAAATGAGGTATTGAACCGTTCTTTTAACGTCTACAAGATGAATTTAGATAATGGTAACTGGGAGAGAGTCTATTCTATTGGAGGTGAGATGTTGATATTTGGTCATGGAGTCACAATAAAAGCACCAATCAAAGGTATTAATGGTTGGGGAATCAAGGGTGATACAATCTGTTTCGGTGGTGATGAAGAAGATATTTTCCCAAGTAGTGATCGTCGTAACAGAACAACTAACTGTGGTGTGTTTGATCTTGCGACAGATACACAAACATCATTAGATGTTCCATTCTTTAAGAGTTTCTGGTTTGTTCCAGAATACGAAATCGTTGATCACGAGACTGGTTTTTTTTTTTTAGTATGACTTTTGGATCTTCTAATTAGTGTCATCGTTGTAGGGCCTTTATTGTTTGCTATATAATTTTCAAGTTAAATCATTCCTGCATCTGTGATTCGTAAGAGGAGATTATATAACAAAGATGTTTTTTTTTCTGACATCTGTCCCAAAGTTGGCTATTAGCTCAATCCGCAAAGCGTCATTATTAATTCTTGAGGAAACATCTCCCAGCTACCCCCTTAACTGCCCCATTTCAGCTTTAGAGCAATAGCTCAATCCTCAAAGTAGCATTACGCATTAGTTCCAGAGAAAACATGGGCAAGGAGTAGACCATTCATTGCCTCATCCAACACAAATAAATATACTAGAAACGTAGAGAGGTTCTGTAAGTCACATAAATTCGTCGAAACTATCAATATACATTACGCTAGTAGGTCAAGAAGTTTTAAAATAGTTGGAGGAGAAGACTATACGACTAACTGAACGAAAGGCAAAAAAAGAAAAGCCTGTCAGACAACCGTGCGACCACTCCAGAGAGATCAAGATCTAACTGGATAGCGATCCTCTACAGTGCAGAGCCTCCTAGGAGAATCCTGACCGTTAATCACACTCAGATCGC
Organism: Brassica napus; assembly: GCF_020379485.1. Classification (NCBI taxonomy): domain Eukaryota; kingdom Viridiplantae; phylum Streptophyta; class Magnoliopsida; order Brassicales; family Brassicaceae; genus Brassica; species Brassica napus. Next base: position 10,746,213 of record NC_063442.1, on the reverse strand, counting down.
ACAGCCATGATTCATCAACCAGGTTTGAGGGCCTGTCTCCTTAGAAATCAAGGATACAGAGGTACGATCCTATAGAACAGATCCTGTTCAAGTAAGGTCGTGACCAACACCTTCGACTCTGCTCTTTATAAACAGCTTGACTTCTCTGTTTTTTAACGATGTGGGATGTAATAACAACATTACACGCTAAATACGTCGTCGTTTTTCTCTCCACAATGACCTATTTCCAATACGCGGTCGTTTCTCCCCTCAGAAAAAAACTAATACCAAATACAGTAGGCAGATGAAGAGACTGAAACAGCTGTATCTTCTTTGAATAATCTCTTCTGAGCCCGTGATTGCGTTTCATGATAAGTTTCCGGTAGATAAGTTTGTGATGGCACTTCATGCTCTGTCTCCACAGCGGCGAAGCTCTTGCCCCAGAAGTTCATAGTCTCGTTCGCTCTCAATCGATTGATTCCACTTCTGCGTAATAATGCGGAAAGCTCTTGGGCTGTCGGATAATTTCTCAAGAAGCAGACCCAAGACTTTGGTTCTTGTCAAGCCAAAGATACTACTGGACCATCTAGAAACCGTTCTTGGTGGATTAACTGGTTGTTGTTAACAGAGGTCATCACAGATTTGTATCGTCATTGCCAAGCTAACATGACAGGCTCAACTATGACTCATAGTCTATGAGATAACATATCTTTCTCTTCAACATTCACGTCAAGTACTTTGCACCCAGACACTTGTGATCATTTGTGTTCCCTGGATGTCAGTACCAATTACCAAACATCCTTACCATATAATGTCTGGCTGCTTCAGTCTTGGGAGTTATGGCTATATCAGAATAACCAAAAAAAAAAAAGGAATAACGCTATTCCGACGACATTCCGACGAACTTGTGGTCCTCGGAAATAACTCCTCGGAAATTCATATTTCCTCGGAAATCCCTCGGAAATTTTCGACGGAATTCCGAGGAAATGAATTTCCGAGGAAATTCCGAGGACCACAAGTTCGTCGGAAAGTCCTCGGAATATTCCGAGGAAGATGTCGTCGGAATATCCCGAGGGATACACTTCCTCGGAATATTTCCAAAATTAAAAAAAAAAATTATAAATTTATTTTTTTAAATTGAAATTCAAAAATATAAAATTAAAATTGAAATAGAAAACATATTTAAAATACAAAAAATAATAAAATAGTTTTTACAAATAAAAAATGTTTTATAAATACAAAATTAGTTTTAATAAATATAAATATTTTTATAAATATGAAATCATCTTTTTATAAATACAGAATAGTTTTTATAAATACAAAAAATAATAAAATAGTGTTTATAAATCAAAAAAATGTTTTATAAATACAAAATTAGTTTTAATAAATATAAATATTTTTATAGATATGAAATCATCTTTTTATAAATACAAAATAGTTTCTATAAATACAAAAAATAATAAAATAGTGTTTATAAATCAAAAAATGTTTTATAAATACAAAATTAGTTTTATAAATATAAATATTTTTATAGATATGAAATCATCTTTTTATAAATACAAAATAGTTTTTATAAATACAAAAACTAATAAAATAGTGTTTATAAATCAAAAAATGTTTTATAAATACAAAATTAGTTTTAATAAATATGAATATTTTTATAAATATGAAATCATCTTTTATAAATCCAAAAATCGAATTTATATACAAAAAAACGTTTTGTATATTTAAAAATAGTTTTTATAAATACAAAAAATAATAAAATAGTGTTTATAAATCAAAAAAATGTTCTATAAATACAAAATACAAAAAAATGTTTTATAAATACAAAATTAGTTTTATAAATATAAATAATTATAGATATGAAATCATCTTTTTATAAATACAAAATAGTTTTTATAAATACAAAAACTAATAAAATAGTGTTTATAAATCAAAAAAATGTTTTATAAATACAAAATTAGTTTTAATAAATATAAATATTTTTATAAATATGAAATCATCTTTTATAAATCCAAAAATCAAATTTATATACAAAAAACGTTTTGTAAAATCCAAAATTGATTTTATAAATACAAAAATAATAAAAAATTTATAAAAAAAGTTCTAAATCAATTCAACACAACAAAATATCCAACCAAATCACAATTCTAAACCTATTACACAACCAAATCACAATCCTAACCAATCACCCTAACAAAAATCTAACAAAAAACTTCTAAAATCATCAAATCTACTTAAAAACCTAACAAATAGAACCTAAGAGAGTGGGATTGGGTCCTTACATGATTTGTGTAGGAATAGAGAGGATTCGCCGGAGAGATCGTCGCGAGAGAAGGGGGAAATCGCCGGAAAAAGAGAGAGATCGCCGGAGGAAGAAGAGAGAAATGGGGGAAGAAGACGTGTTTCGTGTCTATAAAACCTAGGGTCCGACGGAAACTATCCGTCGGAATTTCCTCGGTATTTTTAATTTCAATTTTCGCGAAATATTTGGCGGCTTGTTTGCCCGGTTAAATGAAAATATTCTGAGGAAATTCCGACGGCCACTTAAATATCCATCGGAATTTCCTCGGAATATTCCGAGGAAATTCTGAGGAAAACATGTTTGGGGTTTCAAAACATCAATTTTTTTGCCCTATATCATTTCTTATACAAATGCAATGCATACCATTGAGGAATCTTTGTATAGATGATCATAAACCATGAAATAACAAAATTTCAAAACGAATTGTAAGTATTCCCTATACCGTTCATTAAAGTGTATAAGTGTTTCTCTTATGTTGTGGGGATTTCGTTCATACAATCGGAAAAGTGTTTATTATAGGGTAAGAAACAAATTTTTGACTTCATAATCAGTCTAAGACACTTAATAAGGGTTATATAAGTGTTATTCAAACCGCAAAACGTTGTTTTCGGTTTAGAAACCCTACTTCCTCGGAATTTCCTCGGAATATTCCGAGGAAATTCCGAGGAATAACAAGTGTTCCTCGGAAATTTCCTCGGAATATTCCGAGGAAATTCCGAGGAACACATGTTTGGGGTTTCAAAACATCAAATTTTTTTGCCCTATATCATTTCTTATACAAATGCAATGCATACCATTGAGGAATCTTTGTATAGATGATCATAAACCATGAAATAACAAAATTTCAAAACGAATTGTAAGTATTCTCTTTACCGTTCATTAAAGTGTATAAGTGTTTCTCTTATGTTGTGGGGATTTCGTTCATACAATCGGAAAAGTGTTTATTATAGGGTAAAAAACAAATTTTTGACTTCATAATCAGTCTAAGACACTTAATAAGGGTTATATAAGTGTTATTCAAACTGCAAAACGTTGTTTTCGGTTTAAAAACCCTACTTCCTCGGAAAAGCCTCAGAATATTCCGAGGAAATTCCGAGGAAAAACAAGTGTTCCTCGGAATTTCCTCGGAATATTCCGAGGAAATTCTGAGGAAAAACAAGTGTTCCTCGGAATTTCCTCGGAATATTCTGAGGAAATTCCGAGGAACACATGTTTGGGGTTTCAAAACATCAATTTTTTTTGCCATATATCATTTCTTATACAAATGCAATGCATACCATTGAGGAATCTTTGTATAGATGATCATAAACCATGAAATAACAAAATTTCAAAACGAATTGTAAGTATTCCCTTTACCGTTCATTAAAGTGTATAAGTGTTTCTCTTATGTTGTGGGGATTTCGTTCATACAATCGGAAAAGTGTTTATTATAGGGTAAGAAACAAAATTTTGACTTCATAATCAGTCTAAGACACTTAATAAAGGTTATATAAGTGTTATTCAAACCGCAATACGTTGTTTTCGGTTTAAAAACCCTACTTCCTCGGAAAAGCCTCAGAATATTCCGAGAAAATACCTAAATCCTATTATCCCTCGGAATTTCCTCGGAATTTTTAAAATCCCCCAAGGGCTCTGTAGCGGCTATAATATATCCTCAGATATTCGTCGGTGTTTTCCGAGGAATATTATTTCCTCGGTATTTCATCGGTATATTCCGAGGAAATGCCGAGGAAACCGAAATTTTGGTTTTCCTCGGAATTTCCTCGGAAATTCGTCGGAATATTCCGAAGATCTCATTTTCCGTCAGAATGTCCATCAGAATTACGCTGTTTTGAGAGAAGCAAACTGATCGGTACTGAACTCATACGGGCGATAAGAGAGTCAAGAATCTCAATCGTGGTGCTCTCGAAGAACTATGGTTCTTCAAGTTGGTGTTTGAATGAGCTGGTGGAGATTTTCAAGTGTCAAGAATCTGCGGGACAAATAGTGATGACGGTTTTCTACAAAGTGGATCCATGTCATGTGAGGAAACAGATGGGAGAGTTTGGTAAGACTTTCAAGGAAACTTGCGAAGGGAAAACAGAGACCCAGGTGCATAAATGGATTCACGCTTTGACCCATGTCGCCAATATAGCCGGAGAACATTCTGTGAACTGGTTTGTTCTTGTTTTCTACCCTTGATTTATTAAAGTTTTAAATTTCTAATTAGTATTTTACTTAGGGACCACCTTTTATTTATCAATATATTTCTGGAATGGTAAACTAATTTTTTTCCACGTAGGATTTCGCTTCAAACTAAATTAAAAATTTGCAAATATAAAATTATCCAGCCATTTTATGTTGCTAGATTACAAATGGGTGAGTTATTCACTCAAGTGATTCACTACAGTGATTTAGAAAGATGATTCGCTCATATGAGAGCAATCTCAATGTTAGAGTTCTCACCAGGAAGTTTTTGAAATACATATAATACATAAATGTATGTATATATTTTAGTATTTAATTATGAATATCTCAAAATTACGAGAAATCTGATCCAAAATATCTTCATTTGGGTTGGATTTTCCATAATTTGGAAATACTTATAATTAAATATTAAACTTATAAGTTTAGGAAAAAAACTTATATATGTGTATTTCAAGAATTTCATGGTGAGAGTCCCTATTGGAGTTATTCTCATCATTTTGTCAAGAGTCTATGTTTCCTATATAAATAAATATAATAAAATATATGAGAGAATGTAAAAAAAATCTAGAAACGTATAGCATTAGTTGCAGAGAAAACATGGGCAAGGAGTAGAGCATTCATTGCCTCATCCAACACAAATACATATACTAGAAACGTATAGAGGTTCTGTAAGTCACATAAATTCGTCGAAACTATCAATATACATTACGCTAGGTCAAAGATCAGAACGATTCATGGTCGGAGAAAAGAAGTTTTAGTTGGAGGAGAAGACTACGACGACTAATTGAACTCAACGACAGGGTTTGTTTTTGCAGTAGCAAAAGCCATATAGGTGAAGAAACAGAAAGTAGAAAGGCAGTAGAAAGGCAAAAAAAAGAAGGGCCTGTCAGACAACCGTGCGACCACCCCGGAGAGGGCAAGGCCAAACCGGATAGCGATCCTCTACAGCGCAGAGACTCATAGGAGAGAATCGTAGCCGTTAATCACACTCAGATCGCACGGCCATGATTCATCAACCAGGTTTAGGGGCCTGTCTCCTTAGAAATCAAGGATACAGAGGTACGAGCCTATAGAACAGATCCTGTTCAAGTAAGGTCGTGACCTCTACTTTCGACTCTGCTCTTTATAAACAGCTTGACTTCTCTGTTTGTTAACGATGTGGGATGTAATAAACAACATCACACGCTAAATATGTCGTCGTTTTTCTCCCCACAGTGACCTATTTCCAATACGCGGTCGTTTCTCCCCTCAGAAAAAAAAAAAACTAATACCAAATACAGTAAGCCCGAAATTGCGTTTCATGATAAGTTTCCGGTAGATAAGTTTGTGACGGCACTTCATGCTCTGTCTCCACAGTGGCGAAGCTCTTGCCCCAGAAGTTCGTAGTCTCGTTCGCTCTCAATCGATTGATTCCACTTCTGCGTAATAATGCGGAAAGCTCTTGGGCTGTCGGATAATTTCTCAAGAAGCAGACCCAAGACTTTGGTTCTTGTCAAGCCAAAGATACTACTGGACCATCTAGAAACCGTTCTTGGTGGATTAACTGGTTGTTGTTAACAGAGGTCATCACAGATTTGTATCGTCATTGCCAAGCTAACATGACAGGCTCAACTATGACTCATAGTCTATGAGATAACATATCTTTCTCTTCAACATTCACGTCAAGTACTTTGCACCCAGACACTTGTGATCATTTGTGTTCCCTGGATGTCAGTACCAATTACCAAACATCCTTACCATATAATGTCTGGCTGCTTCAGTCTTGGGAGTTATGGCTATATCAGAATAACCAAAAAAAAAAAAGGAATATAGCCAGATTATTGTTTACAAGAATCTGCTTCAGTCTCTACAGTTTATTTTCTATGTTTTATCCGCCTATAGAATCTAATGCAATCCTCTAGCAAAGTTTTGTAGTTATGCTCTGTTTTGCTGCTTACTTGCATTAGTATTCTCTATGGTTACTGCTATCCTTATTGTATGGTCTTTTATATTTCTCTCAGGATATTTTATGGAAAGGGTATATTATGGGTCATTATTTGTATAAAACGTGTTCTCGACCTTGCCTCCAGGATGCTAATAATAGCACACATAATCCAGTAGTGGTTATTGATGGCATGGAACATGCTCATTTTGGTGGAATGAATTGCTGACCCAAAGAGTGAACTTGGAACTTTTTAGAAGTGATAGAGTTCTCTTGGAGGTGTGGTATTAATCTTTACACAACCTCAAAATGGCTGGAATACACAATAAACTTTTGTAGACATGAAATTTTGAGTTATTAAGAGCTAAAAGACCCAAGAAAGCTATTGCTTGATGCATTATCTATCAAGGCTGATATTACTGCTCTCGATTTGGTATTCTCAGAAAAGAGAATCAAAACGGCAGGCAGAAAGTAACTATCTAGATCACTCTTGTCTGAATGAGTTTGAGCTTCAGAAGACTCAGAGCTCAAATGCCATATATCTAGAACATTCTAATAACCATGGCTCCAGGGCAGAAATACAGATAGGAATCATATGAAAAAGCAACAATTGTTGGATCGTAGCATGTGACACTATAATATGTTTCAACTGAAAAAAGTAAAGCCTGTCAGACAGCCATGCGACCACTCCGGAGAGATCAAGATCTAACCGGATAGCGATCCTCCACAGTGCAGAGACTCCGATGAGAATCACAACCGTTAATCACACTCAAGTCGCACGGCCATGATTCATCAACCAGGTTTAGGGGCCTGTCTCCTTAGAAATCAAGGATACAGAGGTACGAGCCTATAGAACAGATCCTGTTCAAGTAAGGTCGTGACCTTCACTTCCATCTCTCTGATATATAAACAGTAAAAATTTCCTATTATTTGACGATGTGGGATGAAATAAACAAAACCTCACATACTCTATACGTTGCCGTTTCTAAGCTCAACGCACTAATGCCCACATACGTCATTATTATAGTTATCTCAATCTACTAAAATAACTCAAAGCCATCTCTCTGAATCTATCCGACCTGATGCTAGACCACTTGAAAAAGCCAGAGATAACATTTTTTAACTAACTTAACTGATTCTATAGTTTGACAAACACAGTAGATTAAAAATGTTACTCAATTATAATGTTATTGTGTTAGGACTTATTCCGTTCGCAGATGGATCTTGCTCTTGCCAAGATTATGAAAGTATTTATGTTATGCAATTGCAGGGAACTCCTAACGTTCATAAAAATTCTGATAGTAAGTGATGATGATGATTCTTCTCTCCTGACTTCCTTTGGTTACTCGTCTTCTGGATCTAGGGATATTAAGATTAAAATCCTTGAGAAGTAGATGCTGTAACCGATGCACTGTGTTCTGCCATCATAATGATTGATTTTGTGAAGCAATTACGTCATGGAAGTAACACTGTCGCTACATTAGTACAGGTAATGTGGCATCATATTGGTGTTTTCACATGAGTTGGAGAGGTCTGAGTTATAGGGTCGTTTCCCTTTCTCCTACTTTTCAGAAAACTCTATACTTTAGAGAAAACTGCTGAAGATCGAGCAACAAAGCTATATTTCTTTGAGTAAGTGGATTACACCGTGTAAGAGATCTTGGAGTAGCGTTGTCTGAACACGGTTACTTTACAAGCTGGCAAACGATTGTGTTGCTGGCGGATATGATAGATATGATAAATGCTTGGCTTGCACGAAACTGACTTTGGTTTTTAACATCAGCCGAATCTTGCAGATCACGTGACAAAAACTATTTTCCTGTTAAAACCAAATAATCATGTATTGACTCTCTCAACTTCAATCTTAATTTTACGAATATACTATAAAATGAAAATGGAAGCTTTAAGAAAGAAAAAAAGAGAGAAAATCTGCAAAAAGAGAAAAAAACGATGAAGCAAAACTCAGTAGTAAATATTATCCGAACGACAAAAACTGACCAAAGCCTTAATCAACAGTAGTCCACGTCATATCATTCTCAAAGATCCAATGACAAACTTCAATCCTACCCGGACCAGACCCTAGAGCCAAAAACGCTCCATGACTTGCACTCCACGCTGACGTGTCAATGTGACAAATGGCAATACCATGATTAATCTTCTCTGAACTCTCCGGGTCAAGAAGATCCGCTTCGTAGACCCGCACCTTAGGTACCGAATGACAATAATACAGTAGATACGGGTACAAACTCTGATGACATGAAACCGCTCTAGTTAAATCTCCACCGTTGATTCCTTTGACTTTCCCGATCACGATCTTCTTCTTCGACCCGACCACATTCTCCGTCGTCCTCACCACAACGCCGTGTCCAAGCACTGACGTGGCGAAATCGATCATGTCCTCCGCTGATCCCACGCACCGCTTCGTCTCGCCGTAGCTTGGCGGTCTCTCACATTCGGAAATCGCCGACGAGATTATCCCCGCCATCGACGAGTTCTCGCCGGCGCCGAAGATTCTCCGTACCTCGCCGGTCTTAGAAGATGAAAACGATAATTTTGAAACTATGGTTCGGGGTAAAAACGTCCTTTTAGGCATTTTATCCTTAATATCTGGCATTTGCATCAAAGTCCCTTCTTTTAACATGGACTCTCTGAAGAATTTACCCGGCTCTGTCCATTTATTTACCTTTTTACCACTGGAGCTCGCGTTATTAAAGTACCTCGCGAAAACGACGCCGTCTTTAGTGTACGCTTTGAAACTCGGACCTTGACCGTAGGTTTTGAAGCTGACGTTCCCTCCGTCGTTGCCTTGCCCGTAGCCGGTGAAGTCATCGGAGCCCAAGTTGAATGATTTGCCGTAATTTACGAAATTGACCTTCTCGTTGTGTGAATCTTTGGCGTATGAAGAGAAAGAGTCAGCTCCGATGTTGGACTGGTCTCTGTAGCTCTTAAACCCGTAAACGGCGCCGTTTCCTCCTTCGCCGTACTTTTTAAAATCGTTCACCGGGAGATTCCCGTCGCCGCCGTAGCTCGTGAACGTGTCGTTAGCTCCGTTTGAGGTCTCCCCGTACCCGGAGAAACCAGATTTTACCACGTTTGACCCGGATCCGTAACCCGAGAACCCGTTCGGAGCTCCGTTGCCGTTTTTGCTGTAGCTGGTGAACGTCTGAGCGCCGGAGTTTGCGTTCTCGGAGTAGGCCGTGAAGGACTGTGACCGGCCGTTCGCTTCGTCGGAGTAGGAAGTGAATCTTCCGTTGGGTTGGTTTGCGTTCGTGTGGTAGTTCGTGAAGTCGCCGGAGCCGCCGGTGGAGCCGGTGGCGTAAGTGGTGAAGCTCTGGTCGGCGACGTTGACTTCTCCGGCGTAATTTGTAAACCCATCGTCGTGTCCGGCGGAATCTCGGCTGTAACGACGGAAAGAGTCGACGCCGATGTTGTCTCCGCCGGAGTAATTTTTAAACGTGTCGGCTCCGGCGAGACGGTCGGAGCCGTAGTTGGTGAAGTTTTTGTCGCTGTAAACGGAGAAACCGACGTCGTCGCCGTGCTTCTCGGTTACGGAGTGAGCGGCGAGCTCAGGGAAACAGAAGAGCTTCGCGGCGGTGCAGAAATCGGAGAGGCGAGTGTCGAGCGCGTGGCGTGAAGCGAGTGTGGCGAAGCGCGTGGAGTCTACGGTCGTTAATGGGGACGCCTTGGAGAGGAAAAAAGAAGGTGGTGGTGAGCCGCCGTTGATGCGTTTGTTCCAGTAACGTATCAGTGAGGCTTTGGGTGTGAATGGGTTCTCCGACAGCGTGATGTTGCCGGCGGTTTGTTTAGTAGCTCCGGCGAAGTGCACCTAGGTTTCGGCGGGTGGAAAGATCAACATAAATGCAAATTGTTATATATTTTAAAAAGCTTAAGATAAGATGATAAAGATTGAATATTGCTTACATTAGAAGATGAAATGAAGCAGAGGAAGAAAGCTGCTTCAATGATGTTCATCTTCTCTAGTTACGGAGTTGGTTGAGAAGGAGAAATAATATGAAGAGAGTTCACTCTGATATCATGTGGTTATATATTTGAGTATTAAACTTGATTAAAAAAAAGAGTATTAAACATTTATTTTGCCAAAACTTTATTAGGTATTTCGCAAGAACGTTAATCTGTGTTTTCACTGTTTTCTCAACGACTATTTACTAATTAGTCAAAAAGAGGATTCAAATTCAGTTTAAAATATCGTAAAAAAGAAAGAATCTGAATAACTAAATAAGGCTGCATAAAGTATATTAAAGATAAACCTCTCGCCCAATAATTTACAAAAGACCAACATTATTTGAAATAGATAAAAAGAAGATAAACAAAAAAAAAAGCTGGGAGAGACTGCTTCTTGCTGAAGAAAGGGAGAAAAGTAAATAGAGAAAGTGATAAATTTAAGATCTTGAAAATAGTAGTTTTCGGTTTAGTTCCTTTTTCCTTGCATGTAATATAAATTTAAATGTATTAATTTGTTTAATTTATTCAAATAATAATATGTTTAAATGGAGATGAGTTTTCTTTTAATGTTATTAATTTAAAATGGAGTAATAAGCGAATATATTTACTCCATTTTGAATAGTTTTATTTGTCTTCTAGTACTATAGAGTTGAAAATAAAATATCTTAAAAATACTTCACTTTAAAATTAAATTTGAAATAAAAACAAAGTGAAGTTAAAGATGTTCTTTGTATTTTATAAATGACAATATCCTTATATGGTTACATGCACTCGGTTTTAGTACCTCTTAAAATAAAATTTTGATGGACTGTGTGACTGTGTCCACGAACCCTCAGTATAAGTAAACTATAAATCTGCATTAATATTAAACCAAATAGCTGGATATTCACATATATAATGGTTTGTGGAGACTAATTGGTGACTTTATAATTCTGTCTCCCACCAAAACAAAGATTCTCAACATTATTATTACTTTTCCTTCTCGTATTTTACAAAGTACATAGTTTTTGTATAATCAAATAGTCAAATAAATTTGAAATTGTTACCTTTTTGTCAGTTATTACATTTGTTACAATTTTTAAAAAGTCAGTACTCATATTAGTTAAAATATATATGCATTTTAAAGTTCAGAAGAGAACATAAATGAATGTACCAAGCTTAAAAGTTCAACATTGATGTATTATTCATTGACAATCTATACATCAAAAAAAAAAGATTGGATGTATTAGGGTGCAAGAAATGGACCATCAAATTTGAGGAATGTGGTGGCGGCTAACGTGCAACCAATGTAACTTTTTGTAAAATTTTATAGTTTATTTTCTCATTAATGATCATAGAATCCCGCGTTTTAGCACTTGGTGCGATGATGGGTTCTCTCATGGTTTGTCGACAATAATATTTATGTATTTATTTTCCAAATTCTAGGTAAAAAATATTCATATATTTATATGTTAAGTAAAAAATTCTATGTTTCGGAGATCAATGTTAAAATCACCTAAATATTTTGAATAGTTTTTTTTTCTTTGCAATGTTAGAATCACCTGGAAAAGATTCGATTAAAACTAGAAAATGAATAAAAAGGACAACAAGAAAAAAATTGAACTGATTAAATAACTAACCAACATTCTAGTAATAGCATGAATAATGGGAGAGACTCATTTGTATCTCTTATTTAAGAGACATTACTTAATTAAAAAGTAAAAAAAGTATCTTATATTACACTAAAAGTTACATCCTAAAAACATGCATTGATCATGGTTTAAGGGGTTTACTTTAATAAAATGATAAATATTTTTTCTGTTTTATAATAAATATCATTATAATTTTTTTTATTCCATAAAAAGTGTCACTGTCACTGCAGAATTCTAATGTAAACTATACTTATTTTCAGATGAAAATTAATTTTAAATTACAATAATTTTATAAATAATTTTATTTATCTCAAATACTATTAGTTAAATAGTTGTAACTAATAATAATTTAAATACATTTCAATCACTTTTTTAATTTGTATAATTAATAAAAATTTATTTGTCTTGGTAATTTTTACTAATAAAATCACCTAAATATTTTGGTTACATGTATTGAAATAAATAAAAATATTTAACTTTTTTTTAAAACCAACGTTGAGTTGGCCTAGTGGTAAGGGAGTTGCGGTTGTAATCTCCGTCACTTGGATTCAACTCACGGTGAGAGAAACTATTTACAATACTTGGGTTCCCGGCAAAGAGATGAAAACACCTTTTTTTTTTTAATTACACCTAAATATCTCGTAGACGTGTAGACATGTAGATATTCGTGTCCCTAAAACATGTAACCGAATGGGTCTGAGATAAATATTTTGATTACATGTACTGAGAATCCAAATAAGTGTAATTAATAATAATTTAAATTTTTTTGGTTACATCTATTGGTTCCTAATTCCAAAGAGGAAAGGGCGCTCTTTCTTTCTCCACCTTATCTCCTGCACCTTCTCTCTAGGCGATACAAACAGAGCTTTGCTTTCTCCGGCCCGGACGGCGCGTGGCGGCGCGTACCGGCGACCGGAGGCTCCTCCTTCTTGGTTTTTTCGTTTCCCGTTGGCTGCCGCTCCATCTTCCTGCTCTCCTTCGATATGCTCGTCGTCCTGGGCTAGGGTTTGATCTCGGAGAAGCTCTGTGCTGCAGAGGGGTGTCGTCTCTGGTGTTCTCTCAGCTTTCTCTGGGTCCACGGCGAGGAGGACGAGCGGTGGTTTGTGGTTGCAATCCCCTTTTTGGGGCTAGGGTTGAGATCGATGTTCTCGCTTAGATCTCGCCGGGCGTTCTCAGTCAGTGAGGAGAAAGGATGGTGGGTCTTCTCCGGATCTTCGGTGGTTCACTACTTCAGATCTAAGGTTTCTCTTCGGCTCGGGAGGGGGTTACTGTTGGTTCATCGAACTAGGGTGGTCTTCTCCGTAGCCAAGGTGTGTGCTGGTGGGTCTCACTACCACAGCGGTGAGTTTTTGGGCTTGAGTATGCAGGGATTGGTGCTCGAGCTCAGTGACCGGCTCGCGTAGGTTCTGTCAGTGGTTTAAACGGCGGTGGTCTATGCCGTCTTAGTGGCCGTTAGCAGTGCCTCCTCACCTTTGAACTTTCTCTTCACGGTTCCGTATCCGTCGTCACGATTCTTGCAGCACCAATTTCAGCCATCGGTTCTCGGCGAATACGGGCGTGTGGTGGTGGTTCTCGAGTCTTTCACCGCCACTTCTTAAAGCTCGGTCTTCGCTCACATCCCAGCACCATAATGGCTCGCTTGAGCTTCTTGTGGTGGTGTACGGGTCAATTGTTTGCAGGTCGGGTTCGGGGCTGGAAGTACGGAGAATGCGGCCTTTTTTACTCGGACCGACATCTTGTATAGGTCGTGTCTGGGCCTAATAATGCTCGGTTTGGTTGTTGCGGGTGTTAGACCTCTTCTGTTGCTGTCTGTTCTTGTAGGCGGGTGCTATGAAGCCCTCGGCGAGCTGTTCTCGGTTGGGCTATTATTTTTAAGAGCGGATCACCGGGGAGGCCAAAATTACCGGAGTCCGACTCTCGGTTGAACTTGGCTCAACCTTTTGTGGCAAGATGTTGGTGTGGACTTGGTTGAGCTTCGGGTTTGCAGTTGCGGTTTGTTGTGTCTGCCTTGTAATCGCTAGATTGAATCTGTTTTTAGGATTTTATTTTCTTTTCTCTGTTTCTTGTTATCTTTGTAATTCTGTCAAAAACGAAAAAATTTGATAATAATATCTTTACATTTTTACCAAAAAAAAAAAAATTCCAAAGAGTCTAATTTCTTTGAGCAAAGGAAGTTTTGCAGGCGAGGGAACCGAATGTTTTTTTAGCTACAACCGTGTGACGTGCACACAAAAAAAAAGCTACAACTGTAATATGGTTGTTTCTATTCGTGTAGATTTTTAGATGGAGCGGTGCTGAAGAACTATTGAGTGATAATGAGTAAAAAGGGAAATCATTCCTAATATTGTAACTTTCAAAGAAGAGAAGTTACTGGAGGCTGGAGAATTATACAAAGAGTTGCTCGGTAGGGGTATATTTCCTGATACCATACGCTTATAACTCAGTGATCGATGTTGCTCCTCAAAACATATAGTGACTTTAAATTCTCATAGACGGATGTTGTAGGGATAAGCAAGTGAACGGTGGGGTGGAATTTCTCCATGACATGTCTAAAAGAAGTTCTGTCAAGTGAGTGAACTATATACGGCCCAAGACCTTTTCCAAGAGACGACGTCCCATGGTGCGTGCCTTAATATGGTAATTGACTAATTGATAACACCAGGCTTAACGGTCTCTATGCACTAATGCGAAACAGGGAAAAGGCATTGGGAAATGTTTGAGGTTATTGCAAAGAGGAGAATTGACTTGAAGTACAACATCATCATCCATAGAATGTGAAAGGTAATAAGGTAGATGAAGCCTATGATTTATTTTCTAGTCTCTCCCTCACAAGCGTGGAGCCTGAAACAAACAAGTTATTCTAGAAAATGAAGAACAATGGGATAGTTACCAAATGGATTCACATACACTACACTCATAGAGCTAGTGAAATCTCTATCATCTGAACTCATCAAGGAAATCTCTGATGGTAGATTGGACAATAGCTTTTTGGATATCATGTCTTATTGTTGGCGTGGTATTTCTTGTCACGAGAGATTTGTCTTGGTCTTGTTGCATCCACGGTATAAGATCAGAATTCAACAAGTTTTTGTTCCTGGTTTTGTATTTTTTATGTTCGTTCTTTATACAAAGACCAAGTTAAAATCAGATTCTGACATCAACATATTCATGTCATATGTATGAATGAAACTATCAAACAAACAAACTGTTAGCAAAAACAAAAACAAAAACACATTCATGTCAAAGTATCATCAAATCATATATAGTTAAGAATCAGAAACAACTTACTAAAGAGATAAAACCCAACAAGTAAAACCCTAACCTTGTTAATTAGAATTCAGTAAAGTCACTAGACCAAGAGAATCGCCTGTAATAAGATTTCAAGAACAGTTATAAGAGGGGAGAGGAAGAGCTACTCAGTTACATCTGAAAGACATAGCCGTCTTTCAATCCGTTGGCCTTAACAATATCGTTCCACCCACAAGCAAAAACGTAATGCAGGTTACAACTCTTCAGAATCACACCCTACTTTTCACTTCGTTGATCCACGAGAACTGTTCCCACACCCATTTTTTCGCTGTTGTTACACTAAACATGTAGCAAACGCATCCACCATTCCAGAACTTAAAACAAACTATCAGCAATTCATACAACACGAATGACAAAATCAAGAACGAGCTATCAAGTGTGAAGGGGAACACAAGTATGCATCAAAATAACAGGTAGAAAAGCTATGACAGTTGAAGATCATATGCTTGCCAAGTTGGCAACAAGTTTACAAGAAGACCGAGTTAAATTCAGATATTTAAGTCAACAAGATAAAAGTAAACATCAAACAAATTGAAATTGTTAACACAAAACATATTCATGTCAAAACATTCATCAATTCCAAGTTACAATCAGAAACAACAACATTCATCTTGCTTTAAGTAACTGTGCTTCCACATCTTGCCTTCTTCAATGGTTGTCAGCATGACGATCTTCATCTGCAGTGTCATAAAATCCAGCAGGTGCCCTCTTTTCGAAAGCAATCTCTGCACTATAGTCGATCCCCTTTCCCTTCCTGTTCCTACGCTTCCCATCATCAATCCCAGCTGCTTTTAGTTCCCTCCTCTTCTGCAGAGAAGCAAGACTTCTAGCTTCCTGAATTTGCTTTTCTCTAGCTCTTCTTTTAGCCTTCTTCCCCCTAGTGTTAGCCAATCTAGCCCTAGCTTCAGAAAGCATCTCCATCTCATCATCTTCCATGTCCACTTGATCAGGACGAGCAGGCTTCGACTCTGGATTAGGATCAATCTCACCAGGACGTAGCTTCCGTGGATCACCCCCTGCTTCATAACCCTTACTGCATGATGATGCATCAAGAAGCTTTTCGTACCTCTCAAGGCACTGAGATGGCGTGCGTCCCACGGCAGGAGCGATTGTTCTCCACTGTGTAGGGAGAATCTTTGAAAGATGTAGAAGCTTCTCATCTTCTTCTCTGGTCCATTCAGTTTTCTTGATAGAAGGGTCGAGCCACTCGTTCCAGCGAGCTTTGCATTGTTTGGCTGACTTGCGAACGCTGAGAGACGAGATCCGACCCCATTGGTTCTTACCGTACTTCATCATGGCGGCCTTGAGGACCTCATCTTCGGTGTTCTTCCACACGCCTCCCTTAACCATGCTCCTCATCTTCGCTCGAGATTAGGGTTCGAAATTAACGAGGAAGAAAAGATTCAATCAACCTCTCCTTTTGTTTCAGAGCGAATAAAGAATAGTGAGAGAAAGAATGGTTGTGTTGACATTAAATAGTTAAATACTAATTGGGCTTTTGCAATCAAACCGCCTCAGATCTACTAGTGATTAGCCAACTTCCTTTTTTACTTTGATATGGATAATGAATAAAAAGTTTTATTAATGAAAATAGGCCAATTTTACGAAAAGTTCAGGAAATATACCCTTTCTACATATTAATACAGTTTTTAATCAGATTAATAATTTTTCGTTTTGATTTAACAGTTTTTTTTTTGCTAAATAATTTAACAGTTTTTAATCAGATTTATAATTTTTTTTCCTTTTTTCATTATATTTTTCCAAACGATATAAATAATAAAAGGAAAAATATTTAAAATTAAAATATACAGTTGGAAAATATCTTTAAAATGGGGAAATTTTATTAATTTTACTACTACTTTTCAAATTTACCTTTATGATAACCAATTTCATAATTACACTATGGAAAAAACTCAAAATTAATCATATTAAATCATTTATAAAAATTTGAAAATTATTTCTAAAAGTATATAAACCCAACCCCATCTTCTAAATACTAAACCCTAATTTTGTGATGAAAAAAACTCAAAATTAATCATATTAAATCATTTATAAAAATTTGAAAATTATTTCTAAAAGTATATAAACCCAACCCATCTTCTAAATGCTAAACCCTAATTTTTTTTATACGCATGGCTTATAATATACTTAAAATTGACTTTAATTAACAGAAAAAACATTTTTGGGATGAATGTTATATTTTGAAATCTGTTCTTTTAGTACTTAAAACTTTGTGTTCTTCTTTAAGAACTTAGCTTAAAACTTCAGATTGGTTCGCTAATAATATGTGTTAAGCTTTTGTGGGTTCTTAACATGCTGGTTAATAGATCGTGGTGATTAGAGAGACCCGAATAAGAAATACGTTTACTTGGGATAGAAACGCTTCTCTTATAGCCTTTGTGCATTTTCATGCTCAACCAGTCTCCAACGTTCAATACTCCTACCCTGATTTTACTTCTTGCGCGCTGTGCTTTGCTATATTTGTCGGTTTGATGTTCCCGCTCAAACATTTCTCAAGTTTCTGTGATATCTTCTTTGGCTTATCAGTTTGATAGAGTTTAACTACTTCCATGTAAGAAAGAATTCAATGAATGCTAGTCAATGCAGCAGAAAGAGCCATTGAGGAAATAATTGGTAGAAAACAAGACTTGGCCGAAGCCGAAGACTGTATATATTCATAATTCAACTCTGGCACTTGGTTGTTTGACGGTTCACTATGTACTTTAGAGACTATATATACTTTTGCCAAACTTTTGTTGCTGGTTTTATATTGTTCTAGCTGTTTATACAACTAAACTGAGTTAAAATCCGTTTCATTCATCAAGATTCATGTCAGATAAATAAAAACTATCAATAAACTGAAACTTTTAAGACATCAAATCATAGTACAGAATCAGGCAACAACTAAAAATCACTTGAGGTAAACCCAACAAGGTGTTGTAAGATCAAACACAACTGTACCAAAACCTACAAAATCGTCTCAACTAAAAGAAGTTATCACAGAGAAAGCAAAAGAAGAGCTCTAACTCTGTCACATGGGAAGAGGAACAAGAGCAAAACAGAGGACTCCTCGGCACCTGAAAGACCAAAGACTAATGCTGTCTCCATCTTTCAATCCATTAGCCTTCACAACATCGTTCCACCCACAAACCAAAGCGTAGTTCCAAGAACCATTCATCTCCCATCTCTTGAGAAACACACCCCACTTCTTGCTGCCTTGATCGACAAGAACCGCTCCCAAACCCATCTTTTCTCTGTTGCTGATGTCTTCCTCGATGATTCTCGACTCAGCCAGTGTCAGGAAGTCGTTACGTATCAGTTTGTGGAAAGGGATCGAGAGACGGCTCTGGCTTGGTTTGACATCGGTTTCGAACAGAGTCTTCTCGAAGATAAGCATCGGGTCTGCAGCTCCTTTCGTGCTTCTCATCAACTGGATCATCCAATCCGGCGTGTCTTTCCCCTCCCATGTGAATAAAGGTGACACCTTTGCTTTCTTGAAACAGCGTTGATTTCTTTCTTGCACGGCACGTCTCTTGCGGCTGCTTGTGTTGTTGTTCTCTGTTAGGCACGAGGAGGAAGTCGATAGGGAACTAGGGTTTTTATCTGAAGGAATCTTGTTAAGATCGAAGAGTTGTGAAGAAGTGGAAGCACCGTTAGGGTTTTGAAGAGGTTTCTTTACGGATGATGATCTTGGTTTTCTTCGGAAAAGATGGAAGATTCTCTTCATTCTATGTTCGTCTTCTTCTTTTCGAGATACGGTCTTCTTCTTCTCCGTGTAACATGTTGGCTTGTGTTCTTGTTCGTGCAGCAAAGCCGCAGTATCCACCAAGAGAGAGAAATTTGACCACGTCTCCGTGAGATCGCCGTAATACGTATTCATCTTGGTCTGAGGTATTAGAAAAATCAAGTTCTGAGAGAGAGAGCGAGTTTGAGAATTGAGTATGAGAGAAGAGAAAGTGAGAGGAAGAATGGTTGTGTTGTGTTTACACTAAATAACTATCTGGTCTCTCTCCTTGCAACCAAATCGTACTATGATCGTCATCAAATATAGCCGTTGTTTAGTTTCCATTTTTCACTAGCTCACGTGAAAATTACCATCTAGTCCCTGTTTCGGTAATTTCCATTTTTTTCCCAGCCTTGAAAATTCAAAAAAAAAAATGAGATAACAATCCGAAAGTAAATTATTTAAGTGTTGATGAAAGTTAAGGTTTTTGAGCCCCAAAATTTTGAAACTATTTTAAGTTTTCCCCGAATTGTTTGATAGTACAATTTACACCCTAGCTAGTTGGTTGTAATCCAACACTTTGCATGGCGTTCCTAAATATATTACTTCTTGCCTCGGTAATTAAACATTGTTCTTTGACGCCGATCTGAACTACTAACCTTTGAAATTTTGACTTTCTTTTGTACTTATCAGCTTACTTTGGTCATCCGTGCTGTAATTTCTTTTACGACAAAGCACGACAAGAATGAAGCTTTTGAGTTTTTCTTCATCTCCAATGTCTGTGACCCGGAATCATCTGGTGATCCCATGAAATCGTCAATGTTAGCTGCTCCAAGACCAACTAGGAAAAACTGTAACAAAAGAAGAAAGGGACCTTGCGGGAGCCAACGGAGCTGATGCTTACCATCTTAGTGAGGAACGTTTCAAAGAAATTGAAGCTAAGTAAGATAGGATAGGCATAAGAGTAGCTTAAGAGCTGATTCTTGCTAAGGTTTACTTGCACATGTGATAAGCGTGAGGAAGAGGGGCAAAATTTGGTTTAACTGCCACAAATGCGACTTTGATTTTCATCGCTCTGAAAAAGAAGACAAAAGCAACCGGCGTTGAGGCTGTGAAAGAAGGTGGTGGCAAGTATATTGATGGTTGGGTTTGCGATGGAAACGTGTGCACCAATGCCTGGTAGGTTCAAACAAAGTTGTGTATATTATGAATACTTTGGACATGATCTCTGCTAATCTAAAGTAATAACAAACGATTTCTCGGTAACTTTGACCTTGTATCACCAAACAGTCGTATGAAATAATACTACACTGTCAGTCTGTCACAAACTCTTACAGTCTTACGTATATCTATGTATATATAGAGACCCAGAGAGAAACCTTTCTTCTCTAATACAAAATTTTCAGCTAAAGGCGAAAGTGCTCATGATCTCGAATGGCTTGGGAATCCTTCGTTTGTAATGGAGCTGCAATGAATGAAGAATAACAACTGTTACATTATTTAAAAACCAGACTAAAAGAGCTTTATAAGCTTGAAATGCAGAGACTGAGGCTGTTCTAAGATAAGCTAACTGGTATGTCTTAACTCAAAACACAAATTAAGGTGGATCTAAGCTGTTTCAAAACTTACCAGTGATGAAGATTTAGAGGAGAACCACGTTGATAAATTTCCTCTTGGCGAATGCAAGCCACCATTTGTTCGGTGTCCCATTAGCTCTATACGCTACACTCAGTAGCCTCCCACTAGTCTCCTCTCGAACCTGCTTCAGATAGTTCCTGAAAAGATCTGACATTTTGAAGCCAACAAAACAAGAGGACTCAAGAGTTAGTTACCAGTGAGGATCAAAAACAGACCTATTAACATTTACCTGCTTCTTCCTGGGACGAAGGAAGTGAAAAGAGACCAGGAAACGGAAACCCAGTTTCCCCAGGAACAGGGATATCCTCTAAACCCAAGTTGATAATCGCCTTAGTTCCAACAGCCAGTGTTCTACACCCTTCGAGCCTCTTCAACGCCACGTTTATGTAGAAGGTCAAGTAAATAAGGAGCTTATCAGCAGGACTTTTGATAGGAAAGTTTGTGAAGAAGACATTCGCGCGGAAGAACGTGATTGCCTCATCCACTATATCAGTCCTATCTGCATATATATAAACAACAATCATGTAAATGATCTTTCGTTTCCTACATTCGAAGATGATGAATACCTTGTTCTGAAACAGGTGCAGGACCCTTGATGTGGCTCTTGAGAGGAAGCAAAGGACAGCCACACGCCTTTGTTATCCCTTCTTCTTCCACAAAGCTCGAGTGATATACCTGAGAAAGATCGTTTATGAATCAAATGAGTCTCATAGAGTTAACAAGCTACAATCAGTGCATTCGAATTGAATATTCGTACCATTGTGTTCCAAAACAGATATCAGGAGGAAGAAACAATCGAATCGAAGCTGTGAGAACGTAGATCTACTGTGATGAAGAAGATCACGGAAGGTATCAGAATCGATCGGGAGGTCAACGAAACGAGATGAGATTCGCTTTTAGAGAAAGCTTTGATCTGAGATCAATCTAACTTCTAAAGCATCTGCGAAAGAGAATAGATAAAATGAAAGAGATTCTCCGGATAACGTATCAAATACCTGATTCCGGTGAAGAATCCGCGGCGAAGTAACGACGGTAGTCTCTAATCGACGAGCTAAGGAATCGAATGAAAGAAAAAAAATCAAAGGGGGAGAAGACAGTCAGATATGTTGACACGTGTAAAGCCTGCAGAAAATGTAGAATGGTAGCTTCGTACCGGTACAACTAATAAATACCAATTCCCGGTTTTGGTTTGATGTTCCCGGGTTTGGTTTGATGTTGGTTCGATGGAATTGGCAGAAATCGGTTATTTCTCGGATTTATATTTTAATTCTACACGAAATATCAATACAATTAAAACAGCAGCCTTTTTTTTGATATCCCCTTAGACTTTAAAAGTATTTACAGTAGACTGCCACTGCATATTTATTATTAATGATAATAAAGATATTGATTGATGTTCCACGATTCATGGATATTTATTATTTAATGATAGTAAACTAATTTTGTCCTTAATTAAATGGCGCGGTATCTTGGAAAATTCGCACAATAACAACTAATTTATATTATGAAAGTATATTCTCCGAACAAAATCTCAACATATTGGCAGAATCAAAAGATAAGTATATTTTGTATTATAACTAACCCAAATTCAGGAATGGCGTGATTGTTTCCACTCTTTCCTATATAAACTAATACTGTTCATACCCAACCTTACACCGTAGTAAAAAAACAAACCTTCTCGAAAATGAAAGCTACACCAAAGCTCTCTTACCTGTCCGATATCAGGCCGTACAAGCCTGAATGGTGGGTCCAAGTCAAGGTCCTTCATACCTGGAAACAACACACTGAATACGGTGAAACCATGGAAATCATTTTTGCTGACAAGAAGGTAAATGATTTTGATCTGCTTTTGATAGAAGAATATATAATATTAAACCAACGATACACAAATTATGATAAAACAGTTTTACTAAATAAAACTCTGTTTTTCATTATTTTAGGGAAACAAAATTCAAGCATCTTGCAAAAAAAACTACTTGCTTAGTTTGGGTGCGGATTGTCGTGTGGGTGAATGGAAAAATCTAGAAAATTTCGTGATAACTCCAGCAGGAGGTGGATACCGACCTACCAATCATCCTTATAAGCTGTCGTTCATGAAGTTCACCTCAATTGAACCATACGAATACAATAATATCGATATGTTTCTGGATTTAGTTGAGTTTGAAACTATATTGAGTGGACAGCTAGACAACAATCTCTTAATTGGTATATTTTTAAAACGTTTTTTTTTATTGTAGTATGTTTAGTTATTGTTTATTAATATATTGTTTGTTTTGTATTATCTAGATGTTGTGGGGCAAGCCATAGATATTGGAGAAAAGTTAACTCTCCAATGTAGTAATGGGAAAGAGAAAAAGAAGATCGAATTCACTCTCAGAGACATAAAGTAAGTTATAACCTATGAAATTGTTTACATTTTATAGTTAATGATTCGTAAAGATTTTTGACTTAACTATTTTCTATTTATTTGTAGTGATGAACGCATACCATGTTGTCTTTGGGGGAACTTTGCTGATACTTTGGAATCATATATAGAAGATGCACAATTGGGAGTGGTTGTATGTTTGATCCGATTTGCAAAAATTGGATCATTTAGAAGTAAATATCCTTTACTGTTCTTAAATAAATTAAGTTAATCTTTTTTATCTTATTATTAAATAATGATATATATATATATATCTGCTTTAGGTAAACTCCAAATTTCAAATGTTTTTGATACCTCTCAGTTATTGATCAATCCACCAATAGAGGAGAGTGCTGCATTGAAAGAAATGTTAGTTATTTTGTACTCTTTAACGTTTTTACGTAGCTCTTTTAGATTTTATGACTTACCATTTTAAAATAAAATTTTAATTAACAATGACATGGCCAGGTTTAAGTGTGATACAGCAAACATGTCAATTGTTGAATCCAACGATCCTAACAATCAGATGGCTCGTCACGAGACTAAGGTGATCAAAATTGAAACCTGGGATCAGTATGATTAGGGCTGGGCAAATAAACCGAACCCGAAAACCCGAACCGAATCCGATCCGATAAAAATAAATCCGAACCGATCCGAACCCGATGTAAATACCGAATGGATCTTGTTTTATGGTATTTTGGGTTATGGGTATTATCCGAACCGAACCCGAATCTAAATGGATATCCGATAGAACCCGAAACATTCAAAACCTCGAAAAGACCTTGTACCAAACATAATCTCGATTCCTAATATGTATCCAAAATACACTAAGAAATATTGAACATCTAAAATACTTATCTATTAGATGAATATTGGTGGTTCTATTACATGAAGGTTGATGTTTAAAGATGGCCGTTGAATATTTAAGTATTTAGATTTTGATTTTTTTTCCGTTAAACAATGTTTTTCATTTCATGAGAACTTGATTTTCGTTTTATGCTTTTATTTATTTGGTTTTTTTTATCAGTAAATATGTTTACTTTTCGTTTAATTTTGAATGATCACGGTTGATGTTCTTTATTTTTGAATCGATTTTACTTAAGTTTTGGTTACAAAATAGGTACAAATCAAGTATTTTAAAACTGAAGAACCAATTTTACTCATGTTTTGGTTATAAAATAGGTAAAATCAGGTACTTTTAAACCGAAAAACCTATTGGGACCCGAACCCGAAAGTATATTGGGTTGTACCGGTTCTTTGAAGATTTACTAACCCCGATCCGAACCCGATAGAACCCGAACCGGTCCCGAACCGAACTTTCATATAATCCGAATGGGGCTAATTTTGATAAACCCGAAAAACCAAAACCCGATTGGATAAAACCGAAACCCAATTGGGACTCCGAATGCCCAGGCCTAAGTATGATGATAAAACCGTGGCCGAATTATTGACTTCTACACAGGTTTGTTTTTTTGCTCTGATTTTAATTATTTTAAGGTTTCATAACTATTTTTTTTTTGGTTTTTTAATCTATATATTCTTCTCAGATTGGGAAATGCAAGGTTGTGTGTACAATCTATGCTGTAGATACCGATTTCGGTTGGTATTACTTTGGATGTGACATATGCAACACTAAAACTTATAAAGTTAATCAAAGATACATCACATCTGGGAAGGAATTGGCATCCCCTCTGTTTTGGTGTGAAAAATGCAATGACAATGTTACTAATGTGACCCCTAAGTATGTGAATATATTTCTTTGCGTCATTAATATTTGATTAATCGTGTCCTTTGTAAACTCATTCTATAACTGTCTTTTGATTTTTAAGATTTAAGGTTCACCTGCTGCTAAAGGACGATACAGGAACCACCAAATTCATGCTTCTTGATTCCATTGCAAATGGAATTATAGTAGAAAGTGCTGAAAAAGTCCTTAAAGGATCATTGAACGAGGTAAATTCTAAATCATAATTGTAATGTATATTTATGCTATTCTCATAATTGACAGCACTAATTTCGTGATTGTTTCTCTAGATTGAAGATCCAGAGATGTTGCCCCAGTCACTTAGAGATGTTATCGGAAAGACATATAAGTTTGGTGTTATCATTGAAAAGAACAATGTTGCTTATGGATCTAAAAGTTACAAAGTTGCAAAGGTTTGGTCTATCAGCAATATGCTAATGGTTGCTTCACATTCAGAGACTAAGTCTGCGCTTGATACCACCCTCACTGTGGATGATGTATTTTATTCTATTTATTAAATTAGTAACCTATATGATTGATTGCTTATAAATTCTATAAATAACTGTACTTATGATTTTTCAGCACATATCTCTCCTGACTGACGGTGAGGAAAGTTCTGAGACTTTAAAAACACCAACTTCTAAGCGATCCCAAGCGCTTAAAGATGATGTTCCTGAACACACCTCGACATCGAAAAGGCAACGCGGAAAAAGTATCAAGATGGAGAAATAATCAGTTGAGGAGATGCAGATCAAGAATTAAGTTCAATTTACTTTGTGGTTTTTTTAGTTTAGAAAAATAAGTGTGATCTTTTGAATCAACACCTTATAAATGTTGCTTTGTTTATTTTTAACTTCTGTTTTTAGAAATAAAAGTGAGCTTTTGAATCATAAACTTATAATTTGTTCTCTTTTTAATAAAAATAAATTTATTATTATATGATCATGGATTTACAATTAGTTGGATGTAACATTTTTCTTTTTTTGTTAAATATGCTTAGAAATATGTTTTTAACTTTCACGTGACCATGGTAGTAGAAACGATCATATACACACAAATTTTTAAAAATCTTTTCAATAATAATATGGATTATATATTTATGAGATTGTTAACATATCTTCACACATATACACACTAAATCGTCGATGCAACTATTTTTTCATATATTCTTTTTTTGTAAACATATATATGTCACTTAGTCACAAATTTTAAAATAGATAACAATCTCTTGATTGTTATATGTTTAAAACGTTTTGTATTGTACACCATATCTAAGCAACACTGGTGTGAAATCCAAACTAAATTAAAATATCTTATCTAAACTTAACAACTTTACAACGACAAACTAGGAAAATATGTGGAGGTGTAGTGCTATCTAATCCAAACTAATTAAAATATCATATCTAAAGACAGTTAAACAACTTTATAAACGATTTTCTAGAATAATATATTTTTGTTGTAACTTAAAGAGATCTCAGAATGTTTTATATCTCTAGAATATTCCAAACTGTTAACTAATTTAATATGGTTACGATTCTTGAAATTTAGCTTATTATTCAGCTATATAAATATCACCTCAAAACACAACAGAATGTAACCATTCAAAATATCCGAGCTCTCTAACGTGATATTCTCTTATGGATACCATTTTCAAAATCAGCAGTTTAAGCGATGTTTCTCCCATCAAATTTTCATGGAGTGTTTTGGTGAAAGTGCTTCATACGTGGATTTCATTCAGTCACCAATTTGGTTCTTCTCTTGAGATGGTGTTAACAGACATAAATGTGAGAAAATATAGTCAAACACTCTATTATTATACTGTTGTATTTTTGAAAATATTAATTATTAAAGATATTTTTTGTTTACATGTGTTAGGGTGTCAAAATCCATGCCAGTTGCAAACAAGAACTACTTCAACGAGTGGAGAGACAATGTGGTGTTGTAGAATGGAAAGTTATTACTAACTTTACATTACATCCAGCATCTGGACTTAACCGACCTACCAAACATGTTTACAAAATGGAGTTCATGGAGCAAACTTCAATTACCGATGGTAATCTCACATGCAACAATATGTTCATCCATCTACATGATTTTGACAACATTAAAAATGGTTTCTGTGATGAGCGTTTTCTTATTGGTAAGTTATATTTTGGTGTCGCACTTGATTTTTTTGAATTTTGTCTATTTATATTAACTGTAAAATAACAAATCTTTTTCCATAACAGATGTGATTGGCGAAGTCTTAGACTTTCGTGGTCAAAATATTGTTAAATTTGAAAGAAAAGAAGTGACCAAAGTGGAGTTTAATCTAAGAGATATCAAGTAAGTTTAGTTACTTTAGTTTAAACAGTATGTTATCTATTATTGTTAAATCTATTTTTTTTTAAACTAAAATATTAGAAACCAACGCATCCAATGTTGCATTACCGGTAAATCAGCTGAGATCTTTTCCCAAAAAGTCAAACAATCCAACAGTGGAGATATATGTTTAATCAGATTTGCTAGAGTCTTTAACTACAAAGGTATAAAGATATTATTTATTTTTATTTACATTCCTATAGTTGGCGTGTGGTTAGCTCTTTGTTAAAACGTTTTTATATATGTTTTATTTGACTTTCAGGAGAGTGGAAAGTAACCAATGCATTTGATTCTACATTGGTGTTGATCAATCCAGATATCAAAGAAGCTAAAGCACTTAGACAGAAGTGAGTTAATTCTATTATAAAATTCAGTATTTACTGCATTACACCATTTGATTGTTGCTGTATTTTCTTTTAGGTTTCAGGGTGATGCTACCACCGTTGAAATGTGTGAACATATAAATGAGAAGATTGTGATCCATGAGAAGCGCCAGAAATGGTCGCAATATCCATTCAGAACAATTCAAGAGATGAAATACTGTGATAAGGTTTGCTTCATTATGAAATATCATTTATTATTTATTATCAATTTTATAACCTTATTTTGTGTTGTTTGTAGGGTGGAAATTACAGAGTTATTTGTTCTGTTTATGCTGTTGATACCATTAATGGATGGTATTATTATGCTTGTGCTGACTGCCAAAATAAGGTTATCAAACCAACTATTTTATTTGATGAACCAGAGGTGCCAAGCTGGTGGTGTGAATTTTGTCAGCGTATTGTTACAAAGGTTACACCAAGGTTATATTTTTTCTTTTAAACCTTACATAACATATAATTAATTATAACGTATTGTCATTATATAAATATTCTGCTGATCCTTTATATCCAGGTACAAGTTAGAATTGCTTGTGCAGGATCAGACCGGTGAGACAAAATTCACTCTTTTAGACTCTGTTGCAACATCTATTGTGAAAATTTCGGCAGCAAAAGTCGTGAAAGGCTTATTGGAGAAGGTGATATATTACTTTTTCTAGAAGCTACCTAAAATGAATATTTATTTTTTACTATCTGGTAATAAAATTAGTGTAACTATATTTAACAGGTTGAAATTCAAGCAATGTTACCACCTGAGATTGTGGAAATCGTTGGTAAATCTTATGGATTTGGCATTTCAGTTGATGAAAACAACGATTCTTCTGGACTTGAAAAAATCGAAGCCATGAAAGTTTGGGGTCTCAAAGATATTTTGTGGAAAAGAACCAAGTCCCTGCACCAGAATTCAACTACTTCAAGAAAGAAGCAATGCACAAATGTGTTTAAGATTAACGAAAGTGGCTGATTTGATTCTGAATTTTCATATCTTATCTAGGTCCAGCTTTTTTGCGTTTTAATTCAGCTTATGTTTTTGCTTCTTTTAATTTGTTTTTTTAATTTCTTTTTTGTACCCTTTTATTTTATCTGGCATCTCTGAAATGAATAAAAATTCTATTTTTTAATGATGTTAATTATAAAAAAATTACTTATATTTAGAGTGTGCCAATGCAGTTTTTAGCAATCATCAATCAGCATTCATTCCCAATCTCCTAACTATCCATAATATTACCCATTCCTAATCGATTTCTAATAGTATAGTTTGATTTTCGTTTCATACCTTTTGTGTGCGTATCATGTCTTGCTGCTCCTCTTTTATATTGAAGTTTAGCCATACATCCTAACTGTAAAATCCAAATATGTGATTAGCAGATTATATTATATTCAATATTGTTATATGTAGATTACAGAAGTGCGTAACATATAATCCTACATCTATGAATTGCCGAGCATAATATTGAATATTGATAATATTTTAATTTCCCATTTAATGGTAAATCTAAACAGCATCTACACAGAATCTAAACAACAAAAAAAACGCCATAGCTAACCTAATACTGTCGTGTTTCCTGTATTGTTCATTTTTCCATTTAACATGGAAGAAGATAACACTCGATTACATATAACAATGGAAGGCAACAGTATTGATGATTCTGAAAAAGCTAACGCAGTGCACACACCTACTGCTATGTCTAAACTTCAATCATCTTCAGGCAGGGTCTTAAGGGATTTGACTAACTTACCTATGAAAAAGGATTTGGGCGGGTCTCTGAAACGCTCTACATCTATCCCTCCTCCACAAGATGTTCCCTGCAAAAGTAAGAACGATAGTCAGTGTTCATATTGAAACATCATTTGATCTCTGTTATTTTTTTCCTTACAGAGAAAACAAATACATCTAATGTTCCAGCTACAAAGAGAATCAATAATCGCAACAAAGTGTTTAGTAAGAATCGTTATATCAGATATACTAAATCCAGTTTGTGATACACATTATATTTATATTAACAACATATTATTATTTATGATGTTTAGCAACCAACACAAAAGCTGGAATCGAAGTGGTGTCTACTTCTGGATATAACTCTAATAAAAGAAAGAGAAATCTGAATGCTTATTCTGGAACTGTGAAAGTTAACACAAGGATGGACATATCTAGAACCACTATACCATTGGCCTCAATATTTGGAAGGATCTTAGGAGATCTTCAAAACTTTTCTGGGAGTAAGGTTCAAAATGTATATCAGTCAGCAGCTGGTCATATGTCGGATCGAACATATATGCACTGCGAAAGTAAGGGTTATGAAAAATTTATACTTTTGGTTGTGTATATATAAATCATAATTTTCTGGTATGTAAAAGAATTGTCAATTTTTTGTATGCAGATCAGCTAAATACAACAAAATATCCACCTTCAAAGAGGAACAAATTTTACCGAGATTTGAGAGGTATATGTTGCTACTTTCAGTTAATTTTTAGTTGGTTAACTTTTACATAATGATTGAATAATAAATATGTCTTATGGAAACCAGTGAATGATCAAATAGCACAGAGAAAAACAGTGTTACAATCTGGTACTAAGCAGCGCAACAGTGTGTTAAGAAAAGATGATGCCAGGTCTACTCCTAAACTAATGCAGACGGTTGTAACTGGAAATAATTACTCCAAAGTAACATATCCATCACATGTTGGGTATAACATTGATGATAACAGCTTCCCTGAAGGTATATATCTCCACTCAATCATGTAATATATGAACAAACAATTATTATATTTTTTTATTGAAATTATATGTTGCAGTTCCATCTGAAGGACGAGATGATCAATTTTACGACTTAAGCAGTCAAGAAAGTGATAAACTCGTGGATAATTCCGAACCAGTTAAATGTTTATATAGAGATGCTGTATCAGAGAAAGCAAACATTGAATCTATGATGTCAAGGATTAGAAAGATCTGCGAAAGCAAGGGGAAAACCAAAAAAACTCCGAATTCACAACCTATCATAAAAACAATTGGTGAGAGTTATAATATTATGATTTTTAAAGAGTTAAGTATTACTGATATTGAACATCCATGTCTATATATTGTGTAGAGTATGTTGACGAGGGTAATCCTACTTTCAAATGTGACTATTGTAATGCCAAAATGTGGTATGGTGAGCGCCTTGAAAGGAAGAAAAGAACAAAGAAGAAGCCAGTTTTCTCTCTTTGTTGTGGCCAGGGACAAGTTAAGTTGCCTCTTTTAAAAGAAAGCCCCTTGCTTATACAGAGACTATTGTTCGGTGATGATGACATGAGCAAGTATTACCAAGAAAATATAAGAGCAATTAATATGCTCTTTGCTTTTACTTCTCTTGGTGGAAAAGTTGATCGCTCGATGCCAAAACGACATGGACCTCAACCGTTTCAACTACATGGGGAAAACATGCACTTGATGGGTAGTATGAAACCAGATGAAGGTGATTCTGCAAAGTTTTCACAATTGTACATTGTTGACAATGAAAGAGAGGTTGATGATAGAGATTCTGTTATGAGGTATAACCCCTATACCTTTATTGAAATAGTGATTATTTTAATAAAAAGGTTTTATTTGGTGAATTAATTTTACAATTTATGTTTACAGTAAGTACAAGAAAGCTGCAGACAAGGCAAAAAAGCATAATTTGAGGAAGAAAATTATCGAGCTTATTATAAATATGCTGGACGATGTTAATCCCTATGTGAAGCAATTTCGGTCTGCAAGGGAACGTTTTGGAAGTTCAGGAGCTGCAAAGTTCCATATGAGGATTGTGAGCAATCGTGAAAAAGATGGAAGGACATATGATACTCCAACTGCGTCAGAGGTAGCTGGTTTGATCCCTGGTGACTTTAATTTAGAGATGGACAAGCGTGATATTGTTTTGCAAGAGAAACAAACTGGTTGGCTTAAGAGAATAAGTGAGATACATCCGTCTTATCTCGCACTTCAGTATCCGCTCATTTTTACTTATGGCGAAGATGGTTTCAGACTGGGAATAAAAAAGAGAGCCACACCAGCTACAGAGAAGCTAAAGAGGGATCACATTAGTATGAGACAGTGGTTTTGCTATCGACTGTTTGAAAGAGATGGAGAGTGTCAAACGCTGCTGCATTCAAAAAGATTGTTCCAGCAATTTTTGGTTGATGCATTCACTACCATTGAGACTAACAGATTGAGTTATTTGAGGCAAAATCAAGTATGTTTGAGGTCTGACGGCTATGACTCAATCAAGCAGGCTGAGAACCAAGGCAGAACAGATATGAGTCAACAAGGAAACCGATTTATTCTGCCAGCTTCCTTTACCGGAGGTCCAAGGTACATGAAAAATAACTATCTGGATGCAATGGCCATTTGTAGACATTTTGGTTTTCCAGATCTTTTCATCACATTTACATGCAATCCAAAATGGCCGGAGATTACTAGATATTTGTCTGAACGGAAATTGAAGTCAGAGGATAGACCAGAAATTGCTTGCCGAATATTCAAAATGAAGTTAGATTCTCTAATGGAGGATTTAACCGATAATGAGATCTTGGGAAAAACTGTTGCATGTAAGTTTTTTTTAAATCAATCATGTTTCATTTTAACACTTTTAAGTAATAAACTGAAGATTTTATTTATCTTATTATGCAGCTATGTATACTGTTGAGTTCCAAAAGCGTGGTCTACCGCATGCTCATATATTGTTATTCATGCATCCCAGTTCTAAATTCCCTACGACTGACCACATTGACAAGATAATTTCAGCAGAGATTCCAGACAAATCCAAAGAGTCAGCGCTTTATGAAGTGGTGAAAGACACGATGATTCATGGTCCTTGTGGAATTATTAATCCGAATTCACCGTGTATGGAGAATGGCAAGTGTTCTAAGCTGTTTCCGAAAGCGCATGTAGACAGAACGACAGTAAACAAAGAAGGGTTCCCAGTTTATATGAGACGGGATAATGATCGTTTTGTTGATAAATATGGTTTCAAGTGCGACAACAGATATGTGATACCCTATAACAAGGAACTATCTCTTCGGTACAGAGCTCATATTAATGTGGAGTGGTGCAATCAATCTGGGTCTATCAAATACTTATTCAAGTATATCAATAAGGGTCAGGACAAGATGACTATCACTGTTGAGCCGCCAACAAAAGGAGATTTGGAGAACAATGTGAACAACCAGAAAGCAAAAGAAGAGAATAAAAATGAAATTAAAGACTTTTTCAAGGGCAGGTATATTGATATCTCGCATTTGATACATTTATATACTTAGTTATAGAATTTGGTTTTCTGTTTATGGATCACTCTTTTTTTATTTCAGATATGTATCTGCATGTGAAGGTTCATGGAGAATTTTGAAGTTTCCAATTCATTACAGATCAATACCAGTGGAGAAGATTTCATTCCATTTGCCAGGAAAGCAAATAATTGTATTCAAGGATGACGACACTTTTGAGAAAGTAACAAGTCGTGTGTTGATTCGAAACACAATGTTCTTAGGCTGGTTTGAGCTGAACAAGGTTAGTGCTATCGCTAGGACGCTTACTTTAGCAGAAATTCCTACGAGATTTATTTGGGACAAAAAGGAGAGGAAGTGGAAAGACAGAAAAAGAGGTTTCAGTATTGGGAGAATTAATTATGCACCGATTAGTATAGAAGAAGCTTATTATTTGCGTGTCCTGCTTAATATTGTTCGAGGACCAACCTGCTTCGATGACATCAAAACATATAAAAATGTCCTTTACCCTTCTTATAAAGAGGCATGTTTTGCAAGGGGTTTATTAGCAGATGATCAAGAATATATAGATGATTTAATCAGGTCAAGCTTCTCAAGTTCTGCTTACTCTATGCGACATGCTTTTACTGTCATGCTTATGTCAAATAGTTTATCAAAACCAGAAAGAGTTTGGGAGGAGACATGGGAGATTCTTTCCGAAGATGTTCAGTATAATCAAAGAAACCAGTTTAACAGACCAGGTAACCTTAAACAATACGATTATACTTATTTTTTAACACTATATATATATATATATACATATATACTGTTCTTATTTTTTTTGCTATTTTCAAAAACAGGATTGTGTCTGACTGATGCTGAAAAAAAAGAAGGTGCCCTTATTGAGATTGAGAAGATTCTGAGAAGTAATGGAACTTCGTTATGTAACTGGAAGTCTATGCCAAAACCCTCCCGCGATGTTAATGCTTCTCAAAACGTGTTGATAATGGATGAGCTGAGATATGACCGACAAGTGTTAAGAAATGCACACGATACAGACTTTTTAAAGTTAACGGACAAGCAAAAGAAGATATATGAAGAGATCATGGATGCTGTTTTAGAAAAAAAAGGAGGAGTTTTCTTTGTATATGGATTTGGTGGAACAGGAAAAACGTTTCTATGGAGGTTATTATCTGCTGCTATTAGATCCAGAGGAGATATTGTTTTGAATGTTGCTTCAAGTGGTATTGCTTCACTTCTGTTACAAGGAGGAAGAACTGCACATTCAAGATTCGGTATACCAATCAATCCTGATGAGTTTTCTCTGTGCAATCTTACACCAGGGACAGATGCTGCTGATTTGGTGAAAGAAGCATCTCTTATCATTTGGGACGAAGCACCAATGATGAGTAGACACTGTTTTGAGTCATTGGATAGGAGTCTAGCAGACATTATGAGAAGTGCAGAGAAGAAGCCATTTGCAGGAAAAGTTGTTGTTTTTGGTGGGGATTTTAGGCAAATATTGCCTGTTATTCACAGTGCATCGAGGGCTGAAATAGTCTTAGAGTCTCTAAATTCATCATATCTCTGGAAACACTGCAAGGTGCTGAAACTAACAAAGAATATGAGGCTGCTATCCACTGATATGACTACCGAAGAGTTAAGAGAATTGGAACTGTTTTCTCAATGGATTTTGGATGTGGGAGATGGATTAGCTGGTGAACCTAACGATGGTGATGCACTAATCACTATTCCAGATGAGTTTCTTATTAAAGATTCAGATGATCCAATAGCATCAATAAGCAAAGAAATATATGGAGATGCAACAACTCTACAACAGAACAAAGACCCCAATTTTTTTCAAGAAAGAGCTATTCTATGCCCTACAAATGAGGATGTGAACCAGATCAACCAGCATATGTTAGACGAACTTGAAGGTACCTAAATTATTCTATTTTTTAAATCGAGAGATTTTGTAGGTTGATTGTTATGATTAACTAAATTGTTGTCTGTATTGCAGGAGATGAAAGAATTTATTTAAGCTCGGACAGCATTGATCCATCTGATACAGGATCTGTCAATGATCAGGCTCTCACTCCAGAATTTCTCAACACTATCAAAGCATCAGGTTTACCAAATCATAATCTCCGGTTGAAGATTGGATGCCCTGTGATGTTGTTGAGAAATATTGATCATGATGGAGGACTGATGAATGGGACAAGGTTGCAGATTATAGATATGTATGAATTTTGTGTGAAGGCCAGAGTTATTACAGGAACTCAAGTTGGGAAAATTATACTGCTTCCTAGATTGTCTATTACACCTTCAGACAAGAAGTTGCCATTCAAGATGAGAAGAAGGCAACTGCCAATTGCTGTGGCCTTTGCTATTACCATTAATAAAAGTCAAGGACAGTCTCTCTCAGAAGTTGGAATATTTCTACCTAGACCAGTTTTTTCTCACGGGCAACTCTATGTTGCTATATCGAGAGTCACATCCAAAAAAGGTTTGAAAATCTTGATTGTTGACGAGGATGGAAAGCCTCAGAAACAAACCAAGAATATTGTTTTTAAAGAGATTTTCCAAAATCTCTAATTTTAGAAGTTTAAAGACTATATATTGATGTTTTTTATGAAGAGACTTGATTTTATTTCACAACTTTACGTGTTTGATTGCGCTACAAAATAAATGCTCTGGAACTTTAGGAAAAGTTTTGAGCATTGAATTACAATTTACGTTTTACAGAGTGACCATCTATGGTTGTTTATTCTTCTATCAAATGCCGCATAGAAACTATATAATTCTATTATAATGTCTATGTCAATATCGAGCAATAGCATCATAGAGTACTAATACTTATCATATCTAACTTCTAAGCGTCAGAGGTGTTACTTACTTTGTGTTTTATCCTCTGTGAACGATCTGAGTCCAATGTCCATCACTACATACTTTGTGTCATATCATCCCAGCAAAGAAGTTGTATTTGTAGCATATTGCGAGATAATTCCTGTATATAGCAAAGAGGAACATCTAAGTTGAAGTACTTATCTATAAGTCTTTTACATACTGTTTACTAACATCGAGTGTTTAAGATACTTGAACAAAACAATAACTTATCTTCATCATTAAAAAAAGGTGCTCTGGAAACGCTTTCCACCCTACTGGATTACTGAATGTAGAGTATTGTGTAAAAAATACATGTATCTTCATCCTTTAGCACACCTTGCCAACTCCTGGCCATTCAACCAACAAATAACCTCATTTCAGTATCTTTTTTAATTCTTTACCGATTTGAAAAGCAACAGAGATGCTAAATTACCTGACATGGAAAGGGAATAGCAGTGTCTATGGACGGTAGCTAGAAATTCTCTCAAATTAGACTCTTTGTAATAGTAAAGATTTATCTCCTTTGTAATTGTAGTGTCGATCTATAGCAAAATAGTGAAATAGTATTGTTAAAAGTATCAAGAACAAATTGTAAGGAAATACTTTGAAATCTTGATCATCCTTTTACCTGTGATAAAGTATGAGTCAGATGCTTTATGAGACCATAAACGAACTCAACCATCTTTTATCCGCAAAGCTGATTCAAAGAACCCTAATAACTTTGATCCGCAAAACTGATTCAGGAGGAAATAGATTTGGTAGTATTAGTCTTTATCTTAACAACCTTTTTTCCTACCAAAAAATATGGTTATTCGTCGTATGGGCAAAAAGATATTTGCTTGAAAGCCCACTTTATAAAATATTTATGTGACAGAGATTTAAACTCCAAACTGTTGACAAAAAAAAATCCAAACTAAATTAATATGATTTAGAATCGTAGTTATTTTAAAATAAACATGCAAAAGACAGTGATTACCGATGTTCCTGGATCTCTAATCTACAATTGTTGTCCTGTAATAAAAAATTGCCAGCTTCAATCACAAAGGAGACACATAAAAAAAAATCTGATCATATTAGAAATCTATAATCTGAAAAAAAAACCTTTTCGATTGTCAAGCGGAGGCACGTTTGAAAGATCAAAATCAGAAGCTTTGATCCTTTATCTTCTCCATCCATCCTTAACCGTTTGACCTTCTTGATACGATCTGTAAGATTGATAATTTTCTTCGGTGTTTCCAGAATCGTCGATTTGGACGAAGAGACCTTTTGTTTTTTTTTTTAAAGACAGCACTTTCTGGTCTCTTCTTTCTCGTGGAAAGGATTATTCAGGACTGTTTTTTTTTTAATAAAAACATGACTTTGTGGTCTCTTCTTTCTCGCTAAAGCTTTCGTTTTGTTTTTAATCAAGACATGACTTTAACTGGTTCGTTTTTTCGGGCTTAGTCAAACTATTTGTCTGAAGCCCACTTCAAGTTTACAAATGATAGATAATCAATGGTCAATAAATCTAAATTATATGAATTATAAGCCCAATATTAATTAATTTGATGGACTTTTCGTTTTGAATCCATTTAAAAAAGTATATAGTAAATTTAATATGATACCAACCATATAAATATATACTTATTTGGCTGAGTATGATTAGTATTTTTGTTATAATTATTTTCATTTACTGATTGTTCCAAATGAAAAACACATGTATAAAATTGATTCACCAAAATTAAATTTTTAAAGAGTGCAGTAATAAACAAACTAAAATAATCAACATAAAATACAAATATTTTCATCCAACCATAAACATTTATATTCATTTTTTCTATAACATTAAAAATTAGAATAAATTAAAACTTTACCAAGAAGTCAAGAACCAACACAGCATACATAATATCCAAAAGTAATTAATCAGATAAAAGCATATAAGCTCCAAAACATATATAATCGGTCAAATTTAATATATCTTTAAACTTAAACACAAAAACACAACCGAATTAAAACAACTAATCCGCGCTTTCCAAAGCGCGGGTCAAAATCTAGTTATTTTAAAGTGATTCAACAACAAGTTTTAAGTTTCGGTTTAGGTATAAACAAAAGAAAAACCGTATCAAACAAGTGCTTAAAATATGGTTCGATTTTCGGATTGGTTTTCCGGTTCAGTTACCGGTTACCTTGGACATATATATATATATTCATCTTTACATAAACAGTCTTGTACCAACAAATTGACTATTAATGAGCACATCTTGACCTCAAACCAATAACTTTAAAAGACACTTTTTGTACACTGATTTCATAACAATACAACAGGTGATCACTGCACCAAGTGACTAAACTAGATTGATGCTACATTCAATGGCTTCACCATCATTTACATTAGCAGTTACTGGGATGTGTCGAAAGCTATCATCATCTGAGCACTTAACAACTGCTCTTTCCACAGTATGGTGATGAGGTTTCAAGTCGGTACTATGGCTCTGATCTTTGTAGCTTGTGAACGCGCCTAAAGCTCCAAGAAACCCTTCATGCCTTAAGAACATTGCTTTTGCCTCACCTCTCGACCTGAAATTACAAACATTAGTCTTTGGTCTGAAGGGAAGGGTTTATTAAATAGTATCAGTCTTAGGTTTACCAGAAATGAACAGCAACAGATATTGTGTCCATGGTGTACTCGAGTCCGCGGATGAAAAACCCACCAAAGAATATACGCTTAAGGCCGAATCTTAGTGCATTCAAGTAAGCAATCTGTAGAGAGATAGAGAATGATACAATCTAGTCAGAAGCAAATCATTTGCTTAGAGTTGTGGAAATGTTTGCAAGAAACAGACCTGACCGATGTTATTCGATATCATTCTTAAAAGGG
Source organism: Brassica napus (assembly GCF_020379485.1). Lineage (NCBI taxonomy): Eukaryota > Viridiplantae > Streptophyta > Magnoliopsida > Brassicales > Brassicaceae > Brassica > Brassica napus. Next base: position 10,707,704 of record NC_063442.1, on the reverse strand, counting down.
ATCTTGCCACATCTTCTGGCTGGTAATCTTCGAGCTCTTTGCCGTCAGAAATCGCTTTCCCGAAGCTGGAAGCTATGGCCGTTGAGGAGAGACCAATCTAACATTATAAGCAATGAAAATGCTAAATACCAATCCAAAACATTAGCAAAACAAATATTAATCAGTTTACCTTTGAGTAATCTGTTCCACCGTAGATATCACCAACAAGCATGTCAATTACTCTGTTATTACCCTGGTGGCTTAACTCCAGCAGCTCATCGAAACTGAAACTTAGTGATATTAGTTATACTCAGGAAAGTAGGAAACTGCATGAATAGAGTTTAGAATAAGAAAGAAAGTTACCTCTTGCATTTTGTTAAAAGCTTTCCAAGACCCAAAAATGTGCCTCCACCAAGGCTTGTTCCACTTATTCTCTCATACTTTCCATCTCCATCGACCTACAAAAGACCGACCTTGAGAGTAAGAACCATTGTTGCTCTACTCGCTAAAAAACTGATCAGAGAAAAAGCCAAAACCATAGTAAAACCTTGATCATGCTAACGCCAGAGCCGATATTAACAAGGAGATATGGATACAAATCATTATGGTCGATCTGGACAAACTCCTTTTGTCCATCCAAATAGGTAAATGCTTCCCTTGGCACTGTCTGCAATATCAGATTCATACTTCAGGTGTAAGCAAGCATGCAATAGCAAGCATTCAAAATCTGTTGGAGAAAAAAAAAATCCAACCTTTAGGAGAAAATTGACACCACAAACAAGAGAATGCATCTCATCTTCCTTATCAAAGACAATCCCAAGTTTCTCCTTAAATAAATCAGCAAACTTAAAGGCTCCACCACCTGTGGCCTTTTGGAATATCATTACCAATTAGCATTACTATAAACTTCAACGCCAACATACCTTCACTGCTCAGCTTTAGATAACAGATAGCTATTACCTTAACAGAAAATTTATCGCGCGCATGCTGCACACCTGAATAGTTACAATAAAAGCTTATTTGTAGTTATATTAGAAAAAACATTATTTTGCCTCCATTTCCTAAAAATACTTGATAATTCTAAGAGAAGAAAATCATCAAAGACAAAACTAATTAAACAGACATGATGATTGAGAAAGTAGACAAGTAAATGGTGTTTTGCCTAAATGTGTTATGATCTGGTTCTAACAAGCAACATGTGTTTCACACTAATCATTACTCCAAAATAAATAAATAAAAGCAAGAAAGCTTCTGTTACACATTTAAAAAAAATCAGATCTTTGAATCAGATAAAGAAAACACTTACCGGAATGTTGAAGAATGTTCAATCGAATAAAGTCTAAGCAATCATCAATCTTTCTGGTCTCAAACTTGGCGAAACAAAGCCTCCCTTGCACGACGGAGCAACCATTATTACCAACGACGATGCTTCCGTCTTCGCAATTGTCTCCATTAGGAGAGAAATAGACAAGCTTTATCAAAGTCCCTGCGATAGAAAATCAATTTCCGGATCAATCGAGACGACGAGCCCCAGAGCAGAATCGGATCTAAAGGTTTGAGAAATTAACCTCCGATGTCGAGAGCCAAATGAGAGATTTGAGTCGAGAAGCGAGAATCTTTTGGATCCATTCCCGTTTTTTTTTCCTGCTCTTTCGAAATGATCTTTTCTTCCTTTTTTTTTTAATTTTGTTTTCGAGTTTTTATTTATTAAACGTGAATTAAAAGGATGTTGTTCAACGTTCAACTACTTTGGATCTAACCTATCCTCATGTCTGACTTGTATTTCTTCTCCATTGAGCAATGTGCAATGTGCCGCAATGTTTGGTTCTCTTTTTTTTTCTTTTTTCTTAAGGAAATAAGTATTTTTTTTTCGTGAGAGACGAAATCTTGCTGACTTGTCATTTGGTCTTGTTGGGTTGGGTTGCATTAAAAAAACATTGTTGGAACTCAAAGAGAACGAACATTTGTTTCTCTGTTGGATTGGGACATGTTTTTTTTTTGGGTAGAAAACTTGGTCACTAACTGATGTTTTTTCTTGGTGTCCAGATGATATGATTAACTGGATTGTTAAAAACCTGTTAAAAGAATGACAAATTTCTTGCTTGCTATATGACAATGCACATATAGTCCTTAATACTCCCGGCCATTGTTCAATTTTTGAGTTTTAAAGTTTTTTTTTCCGGATTTCCAAAATGTTTTCGGTTCGGATAATACATATAATCTGAAATACTAGCTTACAAAATATATTAGGATATTTATTGACCGGACTGAGTATGGATTCAAATTCTTCTGTCCATGTTCAGTTGGGATCTCAGGTTAAGTTACAATGTCCAGATCTAAAATAAATAAGCCGTCAAATTTTTTTTCAGACTAATAGATGTTTGTTCAGATTAATAGAGACAAAAAATCTCTAATGTGGTGTCAATATAACTGTTTACAGTAATGCCACATGTTAGGAGAATATATGTATATCATAATGTAATACAAATAGAACCCGTTTATAGTGAATTCTTATACAATAGTTGGACATATACGTTTTTGATATTAAAAAAAAAAGTTCATAAATATTTTAAAATTGTTGTTCTCATGATTTATAAATCAATAAATTTATTTTTGTATATATAACACTCTACTTATAATACTAATTGATTTGGTCTGTAGACTTGTAATTTGTAAACATATGAACAATCACATAATAACTGAGACCAAGTAACATAATATCCACGTTTGTATAGTTGATTGCATAATAGGTAAATTACGTATTTAAAGTGTTGCAGATAACTATGTAATTAGCTAAATAACATACGGTATTTGTAGAACAATAACAAAAAAAATAAAAAAAAATAAAAAAAAAATAAAAATAACAAAATTCTATTTCACCAAGAATCAGACAACAAAATATGTTTTATATGTGTGATTGTATGTTACAATTCATCATTTACATTTTTTTATTTTTTGGTTTATTAAATATTTTTATTAATGTTTCAAATAATCTTAAAATATTAAAGGTCCAGATATCGACCAAAAATCTATGATAAAAAGACGATAGATCTGTTTTTTTTTTTTTAATATTTTAGCAAAATGCCATGAATTATTATAGTTTAACAAAATTTATTCTCACCACACAATCAAAGAAAACATATAACTTAAAGCATAGAAATCAAACACACCAAAACAGTAATTGTAAACATAATTTGGCTCTATGCCACGCCAAAATATTTCAAAAGGGCTTCCGCATCTTCACCAGGTCTTTACGATTTGAAATCGAGGGATTCGTCGTTATAAATATCCCACCATCTCTTGACCAACATTTTGACATCTTCTCTGTCCATGTAAGCTTCTTCTCCAGTGAACTTCCATGGCTTGGATCCCTACCATTATTCACCAGTAATACTTATAAAAAGGATGAAAGTTTCAGAATCAAGACATGTATGTAAGCAATAGAGAGTACTTACAGGTGCACAGTAATGAATAACTTTGACATTCTCCAGCTCCACATTCTCCGGGTGGCGCCAAAGTACAGACATAATCAGGTTGTAAACCAATGGAATCGGTTTAAAAACTTTCTCGAAGAACACATTGAGAAAATCCTGCCAAAATACCACGTACCAATTCATCATCATTCGAATCAGTGGAAAATAATATTTCATATCTTTTATTTTCTCAATAACCAAGTATGATTTTAATATTTACGAAAACATGTTTGCATCATTTTAATCTGAATTTTAATTGTATCATATAACTCACTTGTTCTGCAAATTCTGAAGGTGGTGTGACCTTGAGAGTCTGGAGGAGGCTCTCATATGTAGAGAGGTTAGGCTCAAACACAAACATTCCAGCGTTGTAGTACAGTGGAGGAGGAGATTCCATCTCGACCGGCCACTTCACCTTTTCCGGGCACTGCTGGCAGTATCCAATTTTGTATTGGGGCGTGTGGCTCCATGTTTTCTCACAGAAACAGCCTATAACGCCATGCAAGTAACCATCTGGCAAATCAAAGAGCTCGTCTATATTGTCATAGACTTGAATATCCGCGTCAAGGAACACTACCTTGTTGTACTCTATAAACTACAAGTTTAAAATAAATCAGAAACTTAGATTTCAACATATATAAAAAAGTGCTCTGGTTTTCAGTTTGTAATGATTTAGACATGCTTACGTTCCAAATACGAAGCTTCGAGTAGTTAATAATGTAATAGTCCCTTGCATAAGAGACCTGGTCGTCCGGAGGATATACAGGCTCGATCTCACGCATTATACAGCCTTGAGACCTCAAGATCTCTTTATGTTCCTCAGGCACATCAGGCATCACAGCAACAACGAGAGGGTAAGCACTTTTAACCTTACGCAAACCCTTTGCTAGACCCACTACACCCTTCACATAGTCTCCATTACCTGCCAGGAATGTCATATAGGCTCTTTGTTGATGGGCATTTTGCTTTAAAATGACTGGATCGATGGGAATGGATGGGGCCATTTGGAACCAAGGAATGTTAGGTTGGGTTTGGAAGTATTTAAAATACGACGCTGTTTTCTGATGAAGCTTGTCTGTGCCAACTTGTGACGTTGGCCTCTGAATTATATACACTTATGTTACTGATGAAAGCTATCACCAATTAAGTGACATATAGAAATGTAAAATTGTGGTGACACCTTATTGGTCCATATGTCATTCATATATCATGAAAAGAAACTTGAATTATATTTTTTCCCATACCTTTTTTTGCTTATTCTAAGAATGTACAATGTAAGAAATTTTTGAAATGTATTTGTACATACCTTTTTTTGTTAGCATATTCTTAAGAAAAAAAATATTACCAAAAAAATATATATATTTCTAGTTTTAACAGTTGACCATATCTACTTTATATATTCTATAATGCAATATTGCACTTTAAGAGGGGGGGGGGGGGGGGGGGGGTTATTGAGAGTGAAATTTTGAAGGAATTTTAAAATTTAGAGATTTCATTGTTATTGGTTAATGAATTTTTAAAATCTTATTAGAATCCTTTGTTATTGGTTTGTGGACATTTAAATTCTATAGAAATCCTATGTTATTCAAAAAGTTTAGTTTTTATTGATTTTGTAATTCTATTAAACTCTTTTGTTATTGGAACATAAATTCTCTCTAGTTTTACTCATAACACTCAACTTTACAAATATCACATATAGTCATAGGATTCTCAAAATCTATGTATCAAAACACACAAAAACACAAAAACACAAATACATAAACACAACAAGATTTTTTACATTTTTATTGTCAAGTCAAAGATAATTGTAAAAACTTATTCTTTTTGCTGAAAGCTTGTATATGTATTGCTTTTAGATAGTATAATGATTAACTAGACGGTGCGCGGGTGTTTGTCTTAATTTGTAAAAACTTTATAAATTCATAACAATTAGTAATTACTGGGTTTTAGAAGTTGTGGTCCATGTTATAAATTACAGCTTGATAATTATTATATTGAATGTATATGTAACACGAATAAATGAGTACTAACATAGTCGTGTATTTTTTTGTGTTTTTGTTTCATTATTAATACAAAATTGTTCTCGAACCCTACTATTGTAAGTGTAAAAATTAAAAATTACTAATTATATAGCTATCTTATTAATGGATAATTATTATACAGAACTCATAATGGTTTTAAATCTTAACATACATTTTTTTTTTGTCAGCAACAAAACAGACTCATATAGACTCTGCGAACCATTCTGGTAAATCTGCATCCATATGAACGATAAACGACGGTTGTTTCCTTGCACTGCGTGCTAGACTGTCCGTCTTTGAGTTCTGTGTCCGTGGTATATGAATGATCTCTGAGCTGTTGAAACTTCTCTTCAAGAACTTTATGTCTTCCAAATAGCTTGCAAAGGCTGGCCACTCTTCTGGTTCCGAAACCATCTTCACCAATTGAGCACAATCCGTTGCAAAAGTAACACAAAACTGTCGAAGATTCCTCATGCATTCCATTGCCCATATGAGAGCCTCTATCTCTGTGTGTAGTGGCGATTGACTCGCTCTCGTATTCCTTGCTCCCATTAGTCCATCGAAACCTTCCAGGGTACTGTACCATCCTTGTCCTGAATATTTATCCTATGTTTTTCAAGATCCGTCCGTAAAACACCATCGACCTGGTATACTCGGTATTGCCAAAGGTACTGGAACTTGGGTGCGGTCCGTACTCTGAGTCTGAGAGTTTTTAGTAAATGTGTTTTTAGTTCGTTTAGAATATTTTAGAAATACAAAATTATAAGGATACCAAAAAAAATTGATTTGTTTTTAGTTGAAATTTATGTTATTAGTAAAAAAAATTATTAATATTGTATGCATTTACTTATTTAATAATAAGAAAATGGACCAATTTTTTGTACATGGGCCATTGACCTCTTTATAGTAAAAATTATTAAATTTTAAGTTATGCTTTATATTAATTTAGATAAATCAAATACAAATTGAGTATGGTCTTGATATAAAATAAAAAAACGTGGCCAACAACTCTATACTAACAGTTTTTTCCGGGAAAAAATTGTTTCCTGAAACCTAACTTATTAACGTGTTGCTCTCTCTCTCTCTCTCTCGGCAAGATGATCTCTCATCTTCTCACCTAAATCTCATCGAAAAATCGTAAACTTCCTCTGTTGTGGATTTATGTGTTTCTCCCAAAGAGTTTCAAGTTTGTATCTCAAATGGTTATATTTTCTTTCTCCTCTGTTCTTTCCTATATCTGACTTTATTGGTTTAGATCTTTCTGGTTTCAATCTGTTTTCTTAACCGAAGGTACTCTGTAAATTAACTGAAATTTACCAAATAAGATTCTATATGCCAGAAGCAAAGCTTTCTCAGAAGATTAATGGAGTGGCAAGTTGAAGACTCCCGCAAGATTTTCGGGTTCATAGTTATTGTTTACATGTTTGTAAAATTTTCAGTAATATGATATATCAATGTGCTTCGTTGGTATTTCTCATTTATGAGGTCCAAATAAACATTACTAATAAATATTACTAATGGGCTTTGATGAAATTTTAAAAGATTCATAAAAGGCCTGCCGAGATTAATGTTAATTGGAAAATCGCTTGCAAAAGTTTACAATTTATGATCTATTAGTGTTCTCTGATGGTTCGCGTGCTTCTACTGATGGGATTAAAACAGTTATGACTAACTTCAAAGAGTGGTCGGGGTTGGATACCAATGAAGCTAAGTCAGAAATATTCTATGGAGGATACTCGGATGCACAAGTATCAGAGCTGAGCAGTTTGTCAGGGTTTCGTCGAGGGGAGTTCCCAACAAGGTACCTAGGGTTGCCTCTGAGCCCCAAAAAGATCTCTGCAGCAACGCTCCAGCCGTTTATTGATCGTATAACAGCAAAACTTCACTCCTGGACCGTAAAGTTCCTCTCTTTTGCGGGAAAGGTTACTATGATCTACTCGGTAATCTACGGTATGGTAAATTTTTGGAGCTCGGTCTTCGTGCTTCCAAAATGGTTTTATGCCAAAATAGACTCCTTGTGCTCTGGGTTTCTTTGGAAGAACAGCACTACTTCAGCGGCAGGAGCAAGGGTTTCTTGGGAAAACATCTGCAGGCCAAAACAAGAGGGTGGTCTAGGGATAAGAAGACTGGAAGAGTTTGAGAAGGTTTTCAGATTAAAAAGAGTCTGGTTATTCTTTTATGGATCTGGTTCCTTATGGGTTCCTTGGCTAGCCAATAACAGATTTGGAGGCAGAAGTTTTTGGATTATAAATGACTCTCCAAGATTCTCCACAACTGTCAGAAGCATGCTACAACTGAAGCAAGAGCTCCAACTTTTCCTCAGATGTAATGTTCGAGATGGGAACAAAGCCTCCTTTTGGTATGACTCTATTGGACTGAGTTAGGTCCTCTACATCTCATCTTCGGCTCTTCGGGACCGAGGGCCTTACGAATACCTCTCAACGCCACTGTCTCTCAAGCAGTGAGTAATGGTAATTGGAATCTACCACCTGCACGATCGGCACTAGCCGTGACACTGCACATTATTCTGTTGACTACGCCGGTTCCTAATGCTGCAGCTGGTAGTGATGTTTATTTATGGAGGAACCAGACCGGTGGCTTCGGTCCATCTTTCTCTTCTCGTAACACTTGGGAGAGAATTCGAAATCATAGTCCCTTAGTTACCTGGCACCCGGTGGTCTGGTTCAAAGAACAAATACCGCGTTGCTCGTTTATATCTTGGACTGCCTATCTTGGAAGATTACCCACAAGAGACAGATTGATTTCATGGGGGCTGGATGTTCCACCAGGTTGTGTTCTATGTTCTTCAGCTGATGAATCGATTAGCCATCTATTCTTTCAATGTTCCTTTGTGGTTGCTACTTGGTCTCGTTTTTGTTGCAGGTACATGACAACTACTCCGGCCTCCCTATCAGATATGGTGGAAAAGTGCGAGCAGATACAGGGGCCTCACGCTCGACGTGCGGTTGTGGTGCTGAAGTTTCTCAATCAAGTCATCATCTATTCCCTCTGGCGCGAGCGAAATGCTCGTATATTCAGAGGCGTATCAACTCAACAAGAGGTGTTCTTCCGTGGGGTGGACCGAGCTTTGCGTGATCGACTACTGTCATTATCTCGGCCTTCGACTACTCAGCCTCTTCCTTCGCTTCTGGAGCTCTACTTCTGGTTCCTTTCCCCCTTTAGTTAATTTGCTACACTCCTACTCCCTTCTCTCTACTCTCTTCTCTCTTCTCTCTACTCTCTCTCCTTCTCTCTTTGTTTTCTTCTTGTGTTCTTGTGTCTTTGTAATAAGTTGTGCTTCACAACATTGTAAACCTTAAAAAACAGAAAACTGGTATAAATTTTAACATTTACACCAAAAAAAAAAAGTTTACAATTTAAACATTGAAACTTAAATGCTAGCACTTTAAACAATAAAACATATTTCAATAACATATTAAACATTGAAACTAACTTACTTTGTTGCACACGTCAAATTTATGACTGGTTTACAATCTTGTAACAATTTTGATGTGTGCATCAAGTAAGTTAATTTTGATATTTAATGGGTTATTTAAACAAGTTTCATTATTTAAAAATGTTATCAGTTGAGCTTCAAGGTTGAAAGTACAATTTTTTTATCAAAATAGTGGCATGGAATGTAAATATTAAACTGCTATTCCTATTTTCAAATAATTGTTTTTGAGAAATTTCCAAACAATATTTCTATATAATGTTATACATGTTTCCAAACATTATCAATGGATACTTTAACCTTAATAAGATAGATATATATATTAAGATATTGTCTTAAATAATTTACTCTATTAATTTAAATTCTATTTTTATCTACTGATAAAATATTATCATTTAAGTTTAAAACTAGATCTCGACCCGCATGACCGTGCGGGTTTTTTAATTATTAAAATATTTTAGATTATGCAATAAAATATATTAATAAATTAATATAATTTAGTGTTATATATTATCTAATTGTATAATAATAATTTTGTGGCGTATGATATTATTACTATAAAATTTATAAAATTCGTATTTTTGTAACAAAATTTATTTTAAAAACATTATTATGTAACAATATTGATTTACATAATTTTTGTTTTATTTCTAAATTTAAAATATATATATAGAAATGAAATTAAGTTGAACCGAGAATTTGGTATAAAATGATTAATTAAACCAATTTAGTATAGATGTTTAAATAATAAATCGAATTGGTTTTCAACTCAGAGAATACACAGATGTTAATAACAGCAGATTAAAATCTTATATATACGATGTGAATAAATATTAAATGTTTCATCTATGAAGGCATGTGTAATTAATTGTATTACATGGTAAAAATATTTAAAGGTATGACTTCTAAGTTATCTAAATTAAAAAAATTACATATGAAATAAGTCATAATTTATGTGCTAAATAGATAAGATATTTTCATTTTTAAATTAGAAATAAAGACAAATATTTCTTTTAAAAACATTTTTTAAATATTTTAAAATTTGTGATATTAGTTTAATATAATACTTTTCATTTAAATTTTGATCCTTAACTAATAATATTTTCAAATTAAAATTTTGTACATGATTTAAATTATTACATGTGAACTATAACATTGTTGTGTTTTAAAATATTATACTAAACAATTAGTAATATGGTAAATATTACAATTAATCATGTAAACAAAGAATTATGTGTGTAAAATAAAACTAATCACTCACACGGTTTTGCGGGTCAAGATCTAGTTTTCGTTTTTAAATTAGAAATATGAACGAATATTTATTTTTTAAATTTTTTTTTAATATTTTGAAAATTGAATCAATTAAAAATTGTTATTATTATTAAAATATTTTTAACAGTATTTTATATAATTATTAATTTTTATTTACAATCAAAACTAAATTAATATTTTTTGTCATCAACTAACTAAAATTTAGTTTATAATATGTTTTGATAATTAAAAATTTAATTAACTAATCTCGGAAATATATTTTAAAAAGATTCCAAAAGATATTTGAAAGATTTTATTAGATATGTCTTTAAAATATCTGTTAGTATTTTAAATAAAAATAAAGATATTTAAAGATACTATAATTAAGTTACGTAAAATTTAATAAAATATATTAAATGTTATTGATATTGAACTATCATCAAAGTGCGTCCCCACTAAAATCTAGTCATATATCATATATTATGGGTTGTAAATTCTGGAGGTTGATTATCAGTTGATCATATATGTACATAATGTCTAAGAAGCGATTATAAACTAAAGCCGACTGATTTGATGGTTCTTTTCAGGTGAAATGCTTCAAATATTTGAGGTGGGTCATCAGTTGATCATATATATATGATGACGTAAGTGACTATAAGAAACTAAAACAGAGGTTTTATGGTTCATTCCAGGTAAAAACAGAATGAATTAAATTATAGTAACCGGTTCAGAATTGGAACTATACTGTAATGTATTTGTCTAAGGACTGGTTTGATAATGGTTTATATTACCAACATTGATTTCACATATTTAATTGAATAAGGAAGCAAATATATGTTTGTTAACCGAACCGTATTATTAGGCGTGGATGGGAATATTTGGAGTGATATAGTAAGGCATATTATTAGTAATGAATAAATAATAACTGATTTTTAGTGATGGTCCATTTTTTTAAAAATCACATATAAATCAAAGTTGTGACTTCTGTTTTAATATATTATATGGTTCAACAAGGCAAAGTTACATAATTCGGAGCATTATAAATACATTTCTTATAATTTGGGTACTAAAAATACGGTCATCCTAATATATTGATTTCGGTTACCACTTAAACTAACCAAAATTTACCAACCACAATATATTTAAGTTATGTGCATTTATTTTTAGTATATAAATTTTAAAGGAGTTTTTGCCAAAACTAACCCACAACTTGATTTTAATCCCAAATTTATACCCAAACTTGAATCAAATGCAAAAATAACATAAAAACCTTGTGAAATTACAGTCCAGCCCCTTGTGACCAAACAAAAAAACAGAAGCTATTTTTACGAATATAGTCTTAGTAAGTCGTCTGAGTCGTCTGAGATATTGGAAGTCGTCTGGACAACTTCAAAGTAAGTCTTCTGGTGTAGCTGATCTTAAAAATAATTTATAAATTTTTTAAAAAATATTTTGATAAGCAAAAAATCAAAATCATGTAATTATAAACAGTTTTAAGTGATATAAATTAAAATATAACAAAATTGAATTGTTTTCAACATAGATGAGTGTAGGTAGTGAATCATGGTATTCTTTGGTCTAGAGTTTGGGAACATATGTTATAGTATTGTATGTATTCTTAGGGTTAGATTTTGGAAAGCTTGAATTTTTTTTTGAAAAATTAATTTTTTATCTATACGTGTTTATTTTTGTGTATAGTAAACATTTTTGAAGTTTAATTTGATTTTATGAAGTGTTTAGTTAGTTAATTAAGTTTAGGGGTAATGTTTAGGGTCTAGACGACTTACATTTCAGTCGTCTGGTGAAGAAATTAAAACAGACGACTTACATGTAAGTCGTCCAAATATTCCTGCCTAAAATTTTTTAAAAAAATATTTTTCCGCTTAAATAATTTAAACCAGACGACTTACTTGTACGTCGTCTGGGAAGTCTTCTATTTTAGTTTCCCGCTAAAAATATTAAACTCTTCTGGACGACTTACAAGTAAGTCGTCTAGTAAGTCGTCTGAATCAAAAATATTTAACCTAATTGGATTTTTTGTCTCCATATATAAAGAAAAATTTACACATTCTCTCTCCTCCTCTCCAATGGTTGCGACAAAAATGTAATGTTCATCATTCTAAAACTCTTCAACCTCTCTCTAATCTCTTTGACTTGAAAACACCAAACTTTATATGAATTTTTCAGTTTTGTTTCATGTATTTCTTACTAATTTATCTAATTTGCAGGTTTTTAATCAGATGGTACTCATCTTCCACTAATTTAAAGGTAGATCTATTAATTTTAGATATGTATTTTTGTGTGTTCTATAAAGGTAGATTTATCTAATCTTTCACTCATTTTCTCAGTTTTTAAGTCATTTTAACGTTTTTGGATATGCAGGTTTTTCAAATCTGGATTTGATATGCAAGTTTTTCAGATCTGGAAGACTTCTGGGACGACTTACATGTTAGTCGTCTAAAATATAATGCACTAGACGACTTCCAGGAAGTCTTCCAGACGACTTCCACGAAGTCGTCTAGACTTCTTGGAAGTCGTCTAGACTTCTTGGAAGTCGTCTGTACTTCCTAAAATTCTTCTGACGAAGTCTCCCTTTCATAATAGATTTGAGTGTTGGTAAGTTTTTATGTCTGATTTTTCTTCATTTGATAACTTCTTGTTGTAAAAAGTCCTTACTTTTTTTTTCCAAACTAAAACTCTCCAAACCTACTCTAATCTCTTTGACTTCAAAACACCAAACTTTATATGAATTTTTCAGTTTTGTCTCATGTCTTTCTTACTAATCTATCTTTTTTGCAGGTTTTTAATCAGATGGTACTCATCTTCCACTCAGTTAAAGGTTGATCTATTAATTTTAGATATGTATTTTTGTGTGTTCTATAAAGGTAGATTTATCTAATCTTCCACTCATTTTTTCTGTTTTTAAGTCATTTGAATGTTTTTGGATATGCAGGTTTTTCAGATCTGGATTTGATATGCAAGTTTTTCAGATCTGGAAGACTTCTGGGACGACTTACCTGTTAGTCGTCTAAAATATAATGCACTAGACGACTTCCAGGAATTCTTCGAGACTACTTCCATTTCAGTCGTCTGGACTTCCTGGAAGTCGTCTGGACTTCCTAGAAGTCGTCTCGACTTCCTGGAAGTCTTCTGACAAAGTCTTCTTCCATATCAAGTGGAGTTCAAGCTTTGTCTTTGTAGAGGAATGGTGTATAATAATTTTGTTTGTGGTCTGTTTTGTGAATTTTTTGTAAAATCAATAATAATGTTTCCCAAGATATAATACATGTGCTAACAATGTGTTTACACATTTACAAATCATTGAAATAATAGACTTCAGTAGCCTTTTTCTTATCTTTGGATCACTCATATGCAATAATAAACTCCAATAGCATTTTTCTCATCTTAATAAACAAGAATGTTGGTAGCTTCATATTGATACAACTTTTTAAGAAGCATTTTAACCTTTCTTCCAACTCATAACAATAATCATCATTAGTGTCTATAACAATAATACTTAAGAGATGGAAACAAACAATAGTAACTAGTCAAGGCATATCATATTTTTTATTTGAAAAACTTAGTCAAATTTAGTAAAACTAAGAGAGAAAACATATTTTGTAAATATGAGTTTTACATATCTTGAAGTTATTTATCATTCTTAAAAATTCAAGTTATTCAAAAACTAGTGTAGAAGACTTAAAAACTAGCGGAGAAGACTTCCATGGAAGTCTTCTCGGATCAGTTAGAAACTTTAATTAACGTGAATGTTGGCAACCTCATAAATATCACCAATTAAGTTATAAATTTTATTCAGTAGCCCAAATATTCATTAATAAACATGAATTAACAAGAAAATGTTAAAAAGTCTGTATACTTTTAGAGAAAATGCAAGTTTATTAAACATTGACGCATACGACATCCACAGAGGTCATCTAGTAAACTTCCAGAGAAGTCGTCCATTTAGGTCGACACGGACGACTTCAATCTAAGTATTCCAAATAACTAAAATATAAGTCGTCTGGTCAACGCAGAGGTTATTTTTGCAATTGACTTTGAAATCTGTTTTTTTGAGACGACTGAAAAATAAGTCGTCTATTTTTGTTTGGTTAAAAAAAAACTCCAAAAAAACTAGACGACTTACATTTCAGTCATCATAGATTAGTTTTGCATTTGACTAGATTATTTCAGAAGTTTGACTTTCCTGGACGACTTACATTTCAGTCGTCTCATGAAAATTAAAATATCAATATTTTTTTTAAAACTAGACGACTTACAATTAAGTCGTCATAGGTTAGTTTTGCAATTGAAGAAAAAAACTTTAATATTTAATTATATATAGACGACTTACAATTCAGTCGTCCGTCAGACGACTTACTTGTAAGTCGTCCGGGATTTACGAGGTTTGACCAGAATCTCGGAATAAAATCTTGGACGACTTACATGTAAGTCGTCGGGCGGATGACTGAATTGTAAATCGTCTGGTTATAATTAAATATTGAAGTTTTTTTTTCAATTGCAAAACTAACCTATAACGACTTAATTGTAAGTCGTTTAGTGTTAATAAAATATTGATATTTCAATTTTCACGAGACGACTGAAATGTAAGTCGTCCGGGAAAGTCAAACTTCTGAAATAATCCAGTCAAATGCAAAACTAACCTATGACCACTGAAATGTAAGTCGTCTAGGTTCTTTGGAGATTTTTTTGTAACCAAACAAAATCAGACGACTTAACTTTCAGTCATCTCAGAAAAACATATTTCAAAGTCAATTGCAAAAATAACTTCTGCGTTGACCAGACGACTTCCAGGTAAGTCGTCTACAGCCAGACCCTGTAAGTTGTCTGGACAAACAGATCTGGAAAAAAACTCGATTTCATACCTTAAATTGGTGAGATAACTTCCTTAGCACACATAAGGCTTCTCCAAGAACACATAATCTTAAACGAAAGTGACCCACCCAGAATCGTTAGCTTCTTTGACTCTATGAACCATTAAAAATATAGAATCAAAATTTTGGGTTTTTTTAGCTTAATGTGGAGAGAAAGTGAGAGAGATGTTGTGTTTAGTTCATAAGAATGGAGAAAGAAGAAGGGTAAATCGATTTTGGGAGCATTAAGAGCTTCAAATTGGTTGTTCATGGTGGTTAGGGTATTGATGACAATGACAATCTTGTAATTACTTGAAGATGATGAGGGTGAAAGAGTAAAAATGTCATTTTCGAAAGAAAAAAAAAAAAAAATTGATGGCATTTTCGTGAATTATATGAACTTGTGAGGTGAATAGGACATAACTAATTTCTAAAAAAAATGGAGGTTAGTTTTGTGTTTGCGTTTGAGTTGTAGGTCAATTTTGCAAAAACCTCAATTTTAAATATCGTTTATTCGATTTGTATTATAACATCATATATATATATATATATATTGAAAAGTGATTATATTGATTTGTCATTTTATCCAAGATTTTAAGTTGATTCATTTGTTTTAATAAACAACTTTAATATATATATATATATATATTAAAGTATAGACGGACTCGAGTCAGAATTTAGTATCCATATTAAAGAAGTCGTTGAAGCTTTCAACAATGTTCTAAAAGTTGGATCGGACGATAAACTCGTTTAATCTTTTGGTTTTGCAATATCTCCTAGAAATTAGAATTGCATCTCTTATTTCTTAAAGGTGTTTCCACCACGGGCCGAGATGAATCCTCGGGCTAAGTGCAGACTTGTCTACAGAAACCTTCCATATTCTTTTTTAAGAAAATCAATATCAGATTGTCCAAGGCCAAGAACAACACTTTTGCATCACTTACTGTTCTGTTTGTTTTCAATCATGCTTACAGAATATGATGGAGAGATAATCAATAAAACACCTTAAGTGACTAGTGACTACTAGGAGGCTTAACCAATATAGAAATTAGAACACCAATAGTAAATATATCTTCAGCAAAGCTTCACATAGATATATATATAGCAATACAAATACTCCAATTCCTTATAGGTGAACACCTTACACACTAGCATATACTATTTCGTAACCTCCCGGGTCGAGAAAGGGAACCTGAGAAGTGTAATTTCAACGCGCAAGGGTTTCTATTTCTGCTTATACTATTTCAAACTATGTATACATATATATCAAAGGAAATAGATAGAGGAACATGCCAAGTCTTTTTGCACTTTATTCCTGCACTCAAGCAGCGGAAGGTGCAGGAATGTAAGTCATTTCCGGTTCGAGTACCGAAGCTAGAATGGTCGATTTTGTAACGGTCTCTTCCACATCTACAGGGATTTTCGACTTGAAATCGAGTGATTCATCGTCATATACATCCCACCATTTATCAACTAACATCTTGATGTCTTCTCTGTCCATGTTAGCTTCTTCTCTTGTGTACCTCCATGGCTTGGATCCCTATCAATTTCAGCATCAATAGTAAAAGGAATCAAAATTCAGTAACAAACTAAAAAACCGTCTCCGGTTTGTAAAGCAAAGGGGTCACTACTTACAGCTGCACAGTAGTGGACAACCTTGACTTTCTCCAGCTCCACGTTCTCAGGGTGACGCCAAAGCATAGCAAGAACAAGATTGTAAACCAGAGGGATCGGTTTGTACACTTTCTCAAAAAACATATTGAGAAAATCCTGCCAAAGCAAAGTTACAAAAAATATACCAAATACCAAAATTAACAAAACCAGGTCTTCAGTATAATCAGATATATAATCAATTATTAAACTTAATGTAACTCACTTGTTCTGCAAACGGTGAAGGTGGTGTGGTCTCTAGGGTTTGAAGGAGGCTCTCGTAAGTCAAGGGGCTAGGCTCAAACACAAACATACCAGCGTTGAAATACAGAGGAGGTGGTGGAGATTCCATATCTTCCGGCCACGTGACCTTCTCCGGGCACTGTTGACAATACCCAATGGAATACTGCGGCGAGTGGCTCCATGTTTTCTCACAGAAACAATCCATCACGGCATGGAAATACCCATCAGGCAAATCAAAGAGGTTATCGATATTGTCAAAGACTTGAATATCTGCATCCAGATACATCATCTTGCTGTACTCTTCAAACTGCAACGAGTAAAACCGCATAGATATTCAACTATAACATATCTTTTTTTTCTTTTAAAAAAAAACTATAACATATATCTTGATGAACTAGATTTTTTTGTTAAGAATCGAAATACTTACATTCCAAATACGCAACTTTGAGTAGTTGAGAACATAATACGCCATAGCAAACTCAACTTGGTTGTCTGGAGGATGAACAGGATCAATCTCACGCAGGACACAGCCTTGAGACCTCAAGATCTCCCTATGTTCCTCAGGCACATCAGGTAACATAGCAACAACAAGAGGGTAAGCACTTTTGACCTTACGCAAACCCTTTGCTAATCCCACGACTCCCTTCACGTAGTCCCCATCACCTGCCAAAAACGTCACGTAAGCTCTCTTTGAAGGTGCTAGATGTACCTTCTCGGATATACTGAGCGTGTTTACGGAAATCTCTGGGGCCATTTTGAGGAAAAGAGGGTTTTGGGGTGGGTTTTAGGATATAACTGAAAATGTTTTCTTGGGTGTTTGAGAAGTTAAGGAAAATAGTAATTTGGCTTTCTAAAGTATATGCCAAGTTTTAGTTAGTAACTTTGAATTTTGGCTTGTGAGTAGTTTCCATGAAGGCTACCACAACGTTTGGTTAAATAGACGTAGCACGAAGGGTAAATCCGAACAAATTAACTAATAATTTACTTCTTTTGCTTCTATGTAATACAAGTTTTATATAATGTAACTGAATTCAACTTTCAGGTATACTATAGAAACTATGTTATGATCCGCGCAAGAACATTATATATAAATTATTTTTACGTATTATATATTTCTTATTTTACATATTATAAAATAATAAATATATATATATTAGATATTATAAATTCAGTAACTATTACGTATATTATTAAATTGATGTGAACACATAAATAATTTTTTTAATCCAAACAAACACTTTTTATTTTATATGGTATATAATTAAATTTAAATGATATTAACATAGATATATACTATATGTTTAATATTAATATTTACTTTATTTTTTTATCATTTGTATCTTTTTATAACAAAAACTTTGAATCACTGATAGCAAAAATTTCATTCTATGATGTTTAATTGTTTTTGTAATTTATAATTTTATAAAAAAATTCAATGCAAAATTTAAAATTTAACTATTAAATTGTCAATATTTGTTCAAAGCTTTTATCAAAAAAAGAAATTGTTCAAAGAAAATTTCAAAATTAAAATATTTATGCATTTTATATGGTATATAGTTAATTTAAACGATACTAACATATATATATATATTTAATCTTAATATTTATTAAATGAGTTTTCATATTTATATGATTTTGTAATCATTTTTATCTTGTCATAACAAACATTTTGAACCATGGTTCATGAAAGTTTTAATGTGATACTTTTAACAATTTTATTAATTTATAGTCGTTTTCCAAAATTCAAAATATAACATGTACAAAAAATCTAACTTTATATTATATGGTTAATGTGGTTGTTTAATTTGTTTTAGTAAGTTAAAATTAAAAAAATGATAGAAGATATATTAATTTATCAAATCTTTATTATTCAAAATCATTAATTTTCATATATACATTAGACATATTAGGTAATTTTGTAATTTTTATTTATGGAAAGAATGAAAAATATTAATAATTAATTTATGGTTAGTTTAATAAAAAACTTATCATATATTTAGATGTACAAACTTTTTTTTCCTAGAGATACTAAGAATCATTATGATGATGATACATGGTTACTTCATATATTTTTCAGTGAATTTGAAAATGAAAATTTATCTTGTATTTTATTTCATTTTATCATCGGGTGATGTCACTAGGAGAGATGAAAGCTAAAATATTGTTTACTACAAATTCAAAAGAATTTTCTTTTTAAAGAGGAAACTAAGCAGTTGAATTTAACTATTATAAATCATTTTTGGGAATTCATTTTCGTAAATGTAAAATGAAAAATTTAACGAAAAGGTAGATTCAAAAGTGAGTAGTAATATAATAAGATTGGAACAAGACTATGAATTCCTCGTGGAAGGTCGTTACAGCCTCCAAGGAAGTGCCATGTGTGTGTCACACGGAGTATATTTTAGACGTTCGAATTGTTAAAAACTAATCCTCCTCAACATATGTTATTGACTTATTGTTGGGTTGACCTCTTAGGTGAACATGTAAGTTCACCAACCAATACAATTGTGTTATTTTAGATTCAATATCTTTTAAAAAAGAAAACAAAATATTACCGAATTATATTATATTTTTAAAATAAAAATTGTATTAATCACAAAAAGAAAATTTTTTAATCGCAAAAAAAAAAAATTGTTTTTCAAAAGTATTTTTAACGCTGCCAACAAATATTAAACTCTAAACCCTAAACCTTTAGGTAAACCCTAAACTCTTGAATAAATCATAAATCTTAAAGTTTAAGATTTGATCCAAGAGTTTCGGATTTATCCAAGGGTTTAGGGTTTACCCAAGGGTTTAGGGTTTAGGGTTTAGGATTAGGATTTAGGGTTTAGTGTTTTGTTGATTTTGTTAAAAATATTTTTTAAAAAAATTCAAAAATTTAAAATTTATCAAAGGATTTAGGGTTTACCAAAGGGTTTAGGGTTTAGATTTAGAGTTTAGTATTTTGTTTATGGTATTAATTTTTTTTTGAAAACTTTTTTTATTGCAACTACTATTATTTTTATTTATTTATACTTTTTTTAATTTTAAAAACGTAATATAATTTGACAATGTTTTATTTCTTTTTTTAAAAAATATCAGATTTGAAATAACTAAATTTTATTGGTTGGTGAACTTATAGGGGGTGAACCCAAGAATAACTCTTATAATTGCTCTCCAACAACTGATTTATTATCTTATTAACAATTATGAAAGTATTGTCATAACAATTTTACAAGTGACAAGTCTTCATATCTTATAAAAAAATCATATCTAATCATTTTACTTATACTACACTTGAGTGTTTTATGAAAATTCCTTTCATTAATATATAAAATTGATAGTAAACTGTATTTTTATAATTCAAACTCGAGACTTTTTATGTAGAATTATTAGTGAACTTTTGATGAACCACTGAATTAAAAAGACTTCATGGATTTTTTTTTTTTTTTTGTAACTGGACTCCATGGATCGTTTTTTGACAAAGGGCTTTGGACTTCACGGATCTTATTTTCTTTTAGGAATGAAAATTATACATTGATGCACAAGTATTGAGAGTCTTTGTGGCCTTTCATATATGTGATTCTTATGAATGGCTCTTTTATGCTCAAGTAGCAATAGATGGTATGTATAATTATCATCCAGGATGTGAGGATATGTTTTTATAGATGCAATTCACTTGACTTTTTCATTTTTTTGAAGGAACATAAACGTCTTTTGCTGAAGTTTTACGGTTATGTCTATTTTTCAAAAGATGTTTGGTCTATCAGTCAACAACTTAAAGACTTTCCATGTATAGCTCTAGTATCATCAAAAACAGGCTACAATTTTCTCATTCTCAAACAGGATAGCCAAAGGCAACATAAGATTGAACTCTATTTTTTTTAGACAGTTTAGACCACAATATAGGTTTCTCTGTTTGCTGAAGTTAGTTCCAATGAAACTCTCCACTCCAAAGTACGATTACACTTACTAAGCCCTGAAAGACGACCAGACTTTCGGTCTTTAACTGCTTCCACCACCATCTGAGCCAGTGAGCCTTTATCAGATGAACTTTTGTCGTTACATTAGCAAAAGAAAACAATGTGCCAAAAATTCCACAGCTATAATGCAGTTTAATGCTAATTTCAGATTGGTAGTTTTATTAGACTACTATATTATTTAATTTTTATGACCCGGAACTTATCGACGCCTGACACGTATTTCTTCTTAGATCAGATCATTTTTAACTTTTATAGCCGACAGAAAAAGTATAATTTTATATACTATCAACAGAAATAAAGACAGTTTTAAATTTTAATCTTGGCTTACATCACGTTCAAATTTTAAAATACTCTCTTTTTATAATATTTTTCCAGAAGCAAATTATATATTGCTGATCAATATGGGGTTGAGCTAGTGACTGAATCTAGGTAACCTGAAAATATAAGCAGGACAAGAGTTCGATTTTGTTAGACGGATAATTTGTTAGAGGTTTATCCAAACTTTGGTGGTTTCATAATTGTGTTTTTTTTTATATCACAATCTGCTTGTTTTCGTTATAGCGTATTTTGTTTGCATATATGTGTCTTCTTTAAAAACACCAACACGTCTCATATCATGTCACTTTAATGACGAAATACTCATAAATGATATCTCGCTGAACGATATTTTGTCTATATTAGTCACTTCATTTAGACGAATAGTTTTCTTGATAATTTTATTAGTGATTTAAACCATCCTTTACAGCAAGGTTATCATGAAACTGTTGTTTTCACTGAGACCTCTTGGAGTAATTATTTTCCCCCTTTATTCGGATTATTTTTTAAACAGTCCATTAGAAGATTTTACAATTTTACCATGAACTGAAAAGGAAAAGAGAAATGTAATTAGTTTACGCGTGTAAAAAAGCTTCGAGAGGCTCCGGGCTCCTACGCTTACAACATCCGCACATTTATATATATTCAAATAAGTGCCTGACTTAGTCATGACATTGATATTCGACTTGAAATTTAAAATGGAAAAATCTCTGTAATATGGTAAAATAATGGAACTTTGTATTTTTACCAATCGATATCCTTTAATTTAAAAATATTAAACGGGAAATAATAATAATTTAAACCCAACACATTGACATCACATATTCACACGCGTTTTGGGTCTATATTATTTTATTGTACTGTTATACAAAAATATATACGTTCAAATATATTGAACGCACTAGAGGTAATTACTTTCACGGAACTGAATTGAAGTAAATAATGGATCTGGTAAGTTTTTAACTGTGTATTGCATTGGTTACTATCATGCCATATGTTTTTTTTTTGGTAAACTATCATGCATTGGTTACGGTCATGCCATATGTTTTTTTTATTGGGTAAACTATCATGCCATATGTTCAAAAATCGAAAAGAGATTGGGAGCCTGCATGTCTAAAATAAACCTCATAAATGGTTGTCTCACTTGGAATCATCAAAACTCTCACCCTTTTTATTTATAACATGTAACCTTCTAATATTTTTTGAGCAATATATTAACTCACTGGAACTCTTTTTTTTTTTGACTAAATGATCTCTATTTTCTTCTTACCTATATGTTCGTATATTTTAAAAGTTGTTTTCATATTCAGATATTGTTTTGGTCAAAGTCCAGATCTTTGCATTGCAGTATTACACGTGAAAGATTATATCTCCAACCGACTGAAATAGTTAATTACAACGTTGAAGTCAAAAGAATGTGTTTTTTTTTGTCCAACGAACATTTGGAAATTGTATTGGATATGAATTATACATAAGGTGATATTGATAATATTAAAAAAAAAAAATTGTCGTTGGTATTAGTTTAATATAAGAGATTAATATAATCCCTTGAAACGTCTCGAAAGCTAAGCACACAACATGTAAAAAATATATCAATCAATCGCATTCATGCATGCGCATTGCGTCCACTAAAGCATTTTCTCATTTGTGATTGCATGGACAAAATAGAGATATCATATCGCATTCGGGCCGGCCCAGCGTTCTATGGACCGTAAGAGTCGAGGCAAAAAAAAAAGGTTAAATCGTTGGATGCAGGTTTCACATTCTTTAAAACCCGATTTAGAAGATCTATTCTAATAAGTGGTGGCAATCTAGTTGCAATCTCTTGGGGTTCAGTATATACTAATATTAGTTTTGGGTTCTATTTTCTGTGGAAACTAAATTACCATTATTTGATCAGTTTGAGTTTGAGTTTTGGCATAAGTGATTTACATGATACATCGTAACAGATGATCGGTTCATCTTTGGTATTATTCGGAAGGTATTCCAAATTCGGTTCAGTGTAAAATTCATACATAACGGCATGATACTATTATGGGCCATAAGACAAAAATATATTTTTATCCTTTAAGATTTATATTCAGATAATATTTAAAATATTTTTAAAATTTAATTAGTAATATTTTTTATATTTTATGATGAAAATAACTATATACATATCAAATAATTTTGAGCTATTTTCAAATTTATTTATTATATTTATAATTATTTTAGAAAAATATAAATTTCTAAAAAAAAACAATCCTTTAACTATTAATATACGGAGGACACAAATTTGGACCTGAAGCGATCACACCGTTTGTCCCCTAACTCAGTCGGCCCTGGAGTCATACCGGAGGAAAAGCTCCCGTTACAATCTTTACAAAAACCAGGTTTACGCGGAGAAGAAAGAAGAAGGGGAGCTTGGTCTCTTGGTACCCCCATAAGCTTGAATCTTATATTCTCTTGTATTTCGATATATACAATTATTGATTTTCATTGATTTCCGTTGTATCTCAATTCATATTTGATAACAAAACATCTTTTTACCTTGAAATCATAGTAATAAATTTATTTTATTCATTTCTCTCTCAATACGCATGTCAAAACTATAACCCTAAAATTCTGAGTAGATTTTGAGATCCATCATTTGACGTGTTTAAGATAAAATAGCCTTTTGAAGATCTTAAGTGAAATACACATACGCACATCACAATGGCTGAAACAAACACGTCCGATTTGACAGTAGCAGCAAATCCATGAATCCCACGTTGCAGACCGCATGCCAACAGCTTGCTGTGGACGAAACTCCTACAACCATCCCACCGCCATCAGCACCAGTCATGGATCTTGATGCTGCTCTATCCGAGGTACCAACTGAATTACCAACTATTTTCTCTTCGTTGCTTCAACGTACAGGGCAATATGACATCGTGGGACATCATGCTCTACAACGCTTACATGAACTTTCCCAAATCCATGATGAACAGCAGGCGCAGATCAATTCTCTTGTCACCCCGTCAGTCGTCACCAAAGAGCCTGCATAACCCCATCTTAGCACAACAAATGACCCCCACGGAGAACAGATTTCACAGCGTCCATCGCGAATCTAACCCAAAACACACAACCCTGAGCCCGGACAAGACCACAACCAACCTCGGGAAAATACAATAAAAAATTCTTCGTGCTTCCAGCTCAGTCCATGAAGTCGTTCAAGCCATCGAAGAAATACAGAAAATGCCGTTTTCAAATGTATCGTCATTATTCCTAGTTCGAACATCAAGCTAAAGATCTCATATATTTTTTTATATAAAAAACAGATCTTCGGGCTTATGATAGCTTTCTGTAGAGTTATGGGACGAACATGATAATGACGGAGAACAAGTCAACAAACATCAAACTGAAATTGTCAACTCTTCATGGAAAATCTAGCTGGACCATCTCTAAACTGGTTCTCTCGCCTATACACAACGATACCATCAACAACTTCTTACGGTGTTTATTATTACTTCATGTTCATAGAAAAATGAGAATTTGACACGGACATGTGAACATTGTCCCAAAAGTAATAAAAGATAAATAAATTCATCACCAACGTTCTGTTATATCTATCGTTAAAGACACAAAATAAATCATTTTTAACTGGCAACATATACGACTCCATAATCACCAAAACTCAAAAACAAAAAAGAGAGAGAAAAAGGTTTTGAACAAGAAGCAGAGATAATGCTTCTCCCAGAAGCCAAAGCTTTCGTCTCACAAAGCTCAAGCCTACAAGCAAAACGTAGAACAAATATCAAATGACTACAAAACCAAAGCAAACTTTCATTATAGTGTAGACTATAGGAAGAAGAACAAAGTCAACTGAAAATCAGCTAAATTTCAAAAACTTTCCCGGATACTATAATTTGGAATGTTTCTGTAAATGGAAGGCTTACTTTGTTAGCAATGTTGTTGGAGAGCCAGTCCAGACCTTCGTACAGTCCCTCACCGGTGGTGGCGCACGTGCTCTGGATGTACCTGAAGAGAACAACGGAACAGTGTTGGTTTTATGTTTCGAGAGCTCACAGACAATAACAATGCGAAACAACAAAAATGTTCTTTGATAATCACCAATGACGCTGCCGGAGAGAGTGGAGTCCAAGCTTATCGGTTATCTCAGCAGCATTCATTGCATTTGGAAGATCCTGCTTGTTAGCAAACACAAGAAGTACTGCATCACGAAGCTCATCCTGCAGATTACAAGCATTAATAGGTCAGTCTGATTATTATCGTAAGTGTAGCACAAGACCAATGGAAGCAGCGTTATGGGATTGACTATAAGGGAGCAAGTAAGTGAAGGTACCTCGTTTAACATCCTGTGAAGTTCATCTCTTGCTTCAACAACACGATCTCTGTCATTGCTATCGACCACGAAGATCAGACCTTGAGTGTTCTGGAAGTAGTGCCTCCACAAGGGACGGATCTGTAAGAGAACACAAGTGAGGACACGTTTTCTATTAAAACCATAGAAAGTTAAGAGATGGTGGAAACCTTGTCTTGACCCCCGACATCCCACACAGTGAAGCTGATGTTTTTGTATTCAACTGTTTCCACATTAAACCCTGTATAAAAACAGATCATACAATGAGTCTCTCCACAGATCAAGCATGTTGATTTAATTATAATCACGTTTCCTAATACAGTTTGTACCCAAATCACTTGTCAATGCGTATTCTCTATGATGGTTTTAAAAGAAGAGAAGAGTGACTGACCAATGGTGGGGATGGTGGTAACGATCTCACCAAGCTTGAGCTTGTAAAGAATGGTGGTCTTACCAGCAGCATCAAGACCAACCATAAGGATACGCATCTCCTTCTTCGCAAACAGCTTGCTGAAAAGCTTTCCAAATGAAAGCCCCATTTTCCCTTTCAAACACAACGCAGATCATAAACATTTTAACTCAAAGATTTTGCCAATTTGACATTCAACTAAGATACGAGCTAGCCAATCATCATCCTAACATGAATAGCACTCTCAGTCTACTGCCAATTTGAAAATTCAACACACAAAACTATAGACTTCACTATGTGATTCCTGATCCTACGACCTACAGAGACTCACCAAATGAGATTCCCAATCACGTAAAATGTAACAGTTCGGAAGCAAATGAAATGTGAAACAATACGATCGATCACGATAATACGTATTTCAAGATGAATCTTAACACAGGATCAGGAAGCTACGAAGAGCGAGATAACTGCAGATTCGATTATATTTCGGATTAAATTCAGATCAAATCACGGATTTGAAAACAGGAAGCTGTCACAATCTCTGAAGAACAGAGGATCTAAGCCAAAGAGATCCGATGTGTATACGAAGTATCGAAATCAAATCATCAATCGCGTGAAAATCATAAGAAGCGAAACGATCGAAAAAGGTTTGGAGTTTACCTTCCGAGCTTGATGCGAAAAGATCTGAACGATAGAGAGAGAGAGAGAGGTTTTCAATCAATGCGAGTAGGTTAAGTGAAAATGTATCCTCTAAATGTGTGTTATTTCACTACCACCCTTGATATTATCATTTTGTTTCAATTTAACCCACAAACTAATTATTGTACATTTACCCCGTTAATTTGGGCCCGATTGAAAATATTTCCAATCTGTTTGGGACGGTATTTATTACTACTATACCCCCATTTTGATACCCAAATCCACAGTTGCATCTTATGATTCTAAGAGATTAAAAGGAAAAGAGTTTCTGAGGTTTTCTTCTATAATTTATAATCACGGAGGCAGTATGGGAGAGCAATTTAAATTTGCAAGGACGAAAATTCAGAAGCTAAGGAAGTAATGGGAGCATTTTTAAATTTTCATTTTCTAAAAAGAATGAAGATTCGACGAGGGTCAACATTGCAACAACACAAACAAACATATTCACAAGAATACAATAATGGAGGATTGGTTAACAAGTAAGCTTTAGTAAAACAACAGAGTCAAGAACAAAACGCAGCGTTTTAAAGTGGCCATAATCTAGCTTTCAAGGTTACCAAGTTTATTTACAGAGTAATTGTTTTGCCAGAGGATGTAAAAGCCAAGAACACAAATCAAACCTTCGAGTGTGTGTTATTGACGTGAGAAAGTAAATAGCATATACATTTTCCGGCTAACCCCGATACAGTTAACACTCTGGTTCTCAACGCCAGTATTGAGCCCATCTGTGTATGGTTTCAACCATTTGCGGGAACAGAGCGCTTACGCTTTCATTAATCAGATCTTGGAAGAAATGGATGCATGCTTCGTCGTCCATATCGAGCCTAAACTTTTCTTGGAGCTGCGTATAAACAAAAAAAAAAACGCAGCGTTTAGGAGACCAATAAGGCGCAAGCAAGAGCTGGTCCACGTACAAGAAAACCATAAGAGTGAAAGAACCTTACTTTGAGAATGCCCTTCTCTGGATCTGAGGCTATATCTGGAATAGTGGAACCCGCCATGAGATAGAACAGATTCAGAATAAGGTTGCTTGATTTCCGGAGAATGTTGTAGGCTTCACAACAGTAAGATTTGAACCTTGTGTAGTATTGGCTGCATGGAACACATAGTACTGAGTAAATCTAATGCTATATACACCTCTCCAGCCAAAGATTCATCGAGTTAGTAAACATGGTACCTTTCTGCTCCGCCCATGGCTTCCACCATTTCTTTACAGAGTTTCATCGGTGGAGGGAATGGTTTAGGATCTCTACCGAGTATAAATGCGAAATCAACGTGGAAAAGACGGCCATCATCTGTAAGGAGGAGGTTGTCCAGGTGTCTACATTTCAAAAACAGGCCATCAATCAGGATTTGATTACAAGGCACGTATATATAAAGCAAGACTTCTTGAACACAGCACCTAGTAAATGTACCTGTCTCCAATGCCAAGTATATACGTGATCACAGAATACCCCGCACAGCTTTTTATAAAAGTCTCGAGGCAAGTTGCTGTTATCCCGAAAGGAGCATGCTCATCCGGATGAAACTTCTGTAGATAACTTGTTATGCTTCGGTGCTCTGAGAGAATCTGAACATGCAAAAGGCACATATCTTAGAATAACGAGATTGTTTACTCTCGAAATTACAATGCCCTGATGGTGCTGCAGAGCGTACCTGAGCCAAAGAACGGGATGGTATGAACTCCAACATTCCTTCGTCATGACCAGTTGCTAACACCTTATAAGGTGTCAGGCACAGATCAAGATTTTCCAGCTTAAGCAGTCTATCCATGAGCCAAACCATTTGAACAACCTATAGAGGAGATAAGAGAAACAATAATCACAACATGAAGAGAAGATCTACCACAATGTGATGCAATACACCTAACTATACCAGTTGGTCTTGCCGGAGATCATCTCCCTTCTTAAATATAACTTTACAACTTCCTTCGTCTTCTGTTCGGAAAGCTAGCATCAGAGGATTCAATTGACTTTTAAAGAGCGTTGATTCTCCGGGAACAATCCCTTTTATGAGGACACTAGGGGTAAGCGGTGATCGAATAGGCTGGAAGTAAACCGAATCCAAAAAATCATTAAAACACTTCGACTCAGACATTCTTTGATAAACAACACTTGTTACTAATTAGCTATACTCTAGTGAAAGTACCTCTTCAAAGTAGGTGAGTTCGCTAAGGAGTCCACTTAAAAGCTGCCTGAGCTTCTCAATTTTCTTCTGGGTGTTTCCACGTACATTTCTCACTTCTCGTGTTATGGAAACTAACTGAGCAGTCAGTCCTGTTTGGCCCACCAAACTTTGCCACAGTTTATTTCCATCTTCTCCATTAACATCAGGCGGCAGCTGATATTATTAAGAGGAAAACGACAATTCTATAGCAGTTAAAAACAGATCTCACTTGATGAATAAAACAGCTCAAAACGGACACAAATTACAACGTAAGGTGGCCACTACTACTCTCGCTAGAAGTAAGGATTCACACCTTTTTCATACTCTGCTCGAGTAAGTCGTATGTGCTGAAATATCGCTTGTTATAGACATGGTCAGTAAGTTCAACAGCAACATACCAGCGAAAAAAACTGGCCAGCTGAATATTCTGCAAAGCTAGAAGTTTGAAGGAAGAATAACAGAAATAAATCAATGAATAACTCAGGGAACAAATGTAAATCAGTTACATAGAGAGAGAGAAAAAAAATCAGCAAATTTTCATGGATAATAAGTTCAGAACATACCCCGTTGGACAAGGAACTGAGAAAGCCTGGATCTATCAGAGCGTTCAAAACGGAGAGCCTGAACCAGTTGAAGCAAGTAACACTGGAGCTCTTCATCATCAGCTCTTTCAAGGACACTCACAGCATAAGCTCGAACCTATCAGTAGTAGCAAGGAATTAGCAAACATTTAAAGATATCAGGAGGAAGGAAAAGCATATTCAGTACGAGGTTACAAGACCAAAAGAAAAGAAAACTTGGCATTTCTAGTACCTCTTCACTTTCGAATAGAGGAGACAATAGCTCCAAGGCATCACATACATCTATCGTTTCCCATTTGTACATAAGTTGAATTGCTTGCTTCGCTTCCTGCCAACATAGGAAAGATCATGCAACATGAAAAAATAAGAACCAAGAAAAAGATGTACGCTTACCTGAACATCACTCCACTCCACACAGCGAAGAAACTTTGTTAGAGCTCTCTTTTCAGACATCAGAGAGAAACGAAACTTCCACAGAAGTTGTCTTTCATCTCCACTCAAAGTCCTTGTTGGCGGATATTTTAGAACTCTTTGTATTGATCTTTAAAAGAAGAAAAGAACAACTTCCATTGTAATACGATCAAGAAATGATAGGAAACTGTTTCTCTAAAGAGTGACACACAACTTCAATTAAACCAAGAGAAAAAAAAAACTTCATTTCATACTTACTTCCGCTCGGTATTACTCGGCTTGAGATCCCTGTCAATAATGCCACGATCCAAGCTCCTTGCAAGCTTAAGTTGCTTGTGCTCTGAAGGATTAAACTTTCCTAGTTCTGTATCCCAGACAGTAACAAATTCATTTGTTGATCCTATTGGGGAAGTTATCAACAAATTGGCTCCAGACTCCTAGAAATCCAAAGCAGATAGACATAAATAAACATGGAGAAATTTTTCTATTTCAACAGTTAACACGGTCACAGAATAGCTACCTGAAATACGACTCGATGTTCAAAACTACAAAAGTCGACAACCAAGTAGAGATACGAGTTTCCATGCTTGGAGCTTTCTTGTTCCTTGATCTTATCCAAGGATTTCAACAAAAGTCGGTCCAGCCAATCAATGCTTTGGATCTGCCCCCTTTCGAACTTATTCATAAGCTTCTCCAAACGCTCTAGCTCGCCTCGCTCATGCCGTGGAACCTAGAGTATAGCAAAGTACAGAAACCCCAAGATAAAGAAAGTCGGCATAAAGAACAACATTTCGAAATGTAAATCGAGAAGTAATCAAGAAACCTTTCCAGGAGTAGAGGTAGGAAATGAACCATCCGCTTCCTTCCCTTTCCATATCCTAAGCTTCTGCTTTCCTGATTTCATTTGCATCTTGCTGTTAAAGAGAAGGATCGTGGCACCACCAATGAGTCCCTCACCTTTTCCACACGAAACATCCCATACCTAACACAAGTATAGATTCTTCGATAAGCAGAAGAAAAAAAAAACAGAGGAAGCAATGTGGACAGCGATTTGTATACCGTGATGGCAAGTTGCGAGTGAGCAGTCAAGTCACGATATTTAGAACTGAGAGTGATGAGTTCGTTCCAGCAGTATGGTGGTCCTGTAGTGTTCAACCTGGAATTAAGAAGAGAGCTATGAAACATCAAAACGCTTCTACAACACATCAATCAAGGAAGGCAAAAAATCATGAGAAGTGTATATATATATATAGAAAAGAGAAGAAACCTTGTTCTCATGGGAAGACCAAAAGGAGCTCCATCTATATACAATGCACACTCAACGTAAAGCTCTGGTCTTTTGTCCTCTGCGCCGGAGACAACTCCTTATTAAAAAAAAAAAAACATGAACCAAACCAACATCTCAAGAAACTGAACATAACTCACTAGAAATCTGTGTCTCCTTAGCAACAATAAGCAAGTTACTAACATGAAACCTTAAATTCTACACCATTCACCAAGCAGTTAATCACATTAACATCAATCAAGATAGAAATCTACTTCCACCAGTAATAAACATATAGATTGAATCTTTTGAGTACCCGAATCAGTAGATTTCTCGACGGGGAGGGTTCCATCGAGCTTCTCGATACGGAAAGTGAAGGGGGAATTGAGATCGCAGGAGAGGAAGAAACGAAACTCGCTCGCACCCATCTTCTGATTCTAGAAAATCAAAATTAGGGCTTTTCTCATCTGCGGAGAGAGATGAATCGATGGATATGGAGACACAAATTAGACGACCGGCGCGGTGATTGATCAGCTTACGCTATTAAAACGTAGGCGAAGTCGTAACTCGTACCGTAGACGCCTCCGGCGAAATAGACTCCTTCAAAACTACAAATGTTAAATGAAAATTACAATTGGAGCACATGATACATTTTAGGATTTATCTAAAATCTCAAATACCTGATAAATTATGAATCCAAGATGCGATTTTAAATTATGTATATTCTAATTTTTATTGTTTTTAACATCAAATTATTTTTCATAATATGTGAACAAATTCATGAAACACTAGCCTAATAGAGTTTTTTTTTAAAGAGAGGTATATCTATACTATTATTTGAGAGTGAATTTGCTTACTTGTCATGTTTTTTATTATTTTAGTTAATTTATCTACTTGTTATCTTTTTCATAATTTTAGGATGAGTAATTAGTTTAATTAATATTATTATTTAAATATTTATAATATTATTATGATATTAAGATAATTAATAAACATGCATTAACATATTCTATTGTTATATATATTATTATTTAAAAAATGTGCCAATATATAAATATCATGATATTTAAGATTTTTAATTAATAAATTGATATTAATCATTGATATTAACAATATCTACCGATAATATCATCATTACTTTTATCTTATATTTAGT
Source organism: Brassica napus (assembly GCF_020379485.1). Taxonomy (NCBI): domain Eukaryota; kingdom Viridiplantae; phylum Streptophyta; class Magnoliopsida; order Brassicales; family Brassicaceae; genus Brassica; species Brassica napus. The sequence goes on along the minus strand of NC_063442.1, from coordinate 10,675,457 downwards.
TGATGATTTTAATGACTAAATATTATATCCAATTTTTCTGATTTTATTTAGAAATATTGATCAAATACATATTATTAGAAATATATATATAAGTATACTAATATATCTGAATAAATCGGTTTTTTTGGTTTATTCGACTTGATCTATCTATACTATTATTTGAGAAGTGGATTTGCTCACTTGTCATGTTTTCCATGAATTTAGTTAATTTATCTACTTGTCATCTTTTCCATGATTTTAATTATTATTTTAATATTTATATATTATTATGATATTAAGATAACTAATAAACATTAACATATTCTATTTGTTATATATATATTATCTAAAAATATTTAAATATATAATTATCATGATATTTAAGATTTTTAATTAATAAATTGATATTAATAAATGATATTAACAATATTTACCGATAATATCATCATTATTTTTATCTTATATTTAGTTGATGATTTTAATGACTAATATTATAGCCAGTTTCTCTAATTTTTATTAGAAATATTGATCAAATACATTTAGTTAAAAATATTATATAAAAGTATACTAATATATCTGAATCAATAGTATTTTTTTGTTTATTCGGTTTAATCGCTTAATATGCTGAACCATATCTATATATTGCGATTTTTAAAAAATAACATCCATTCATTTTATTTGATACTACCAAATCCAGACTGTTGTTTCGATTTGGTTTGGTTTTATCGGATTGAACACTCCTACATTATCATTATTTTGTTGATGTTTTATAGTTTTGATTTTATAAAATTCTTTCAGTGCCACATGATTTATTTTCAGTCCAAATACAATATATATGTGTTTAATTTCAAATACAAATTTCGTAATTTAATTATTACTTTAGAAAATATTTTGATCTGAAATCTACATCACATAAATAAAACTATGAAACAAAAGAACATAATTTAGTGCATTGATTATCAATATTAATATTGAAGTTTTATGATCTATAATAATATAAAATTCCTATCAAAATTAATTATTATGTTTTATAAAAATAAACATTAGAACTAAAAATTTGCTAGATATATAGATATATTAGTCCATACAAAGTGCGGAAAATCAACTAGTTCATAATTGAACATCAAGTCATCAATTAAATCAACTAATATTGTTTTGAGAGACATTTTTTTCTAAATGGTTATTATTCAGTCATTGTCTTTTACCTTCTTGCCAATCAAAGGAGAAGTGACCAAAATACTTACCATATTCCTAATTAACTCAAGACTCTAAAGAACTCAAAGTGCTAACTCAGATCTGAGATAGAACTCTGCTAAATATATAAATCAACCAGAATTTGGCATTTTTCTTCAAAATTAGTGATATATATAGATTTTATATTGATGAAATCAAGTTCGTGGAAAGGCCAATTCCAGACTTGTAAGTGCAAGATGAAACACAATGTAGTATGACATAAAATAAGACAATAGACAATGAGGTTAGCAAACACTTTTTGCTATATTAGAATTTTTTTTAAACAATTTTTATAACACTTGCTTTATCAGTTTTACACAACTTGTTAACACCCTAAACAATTGCTAATAAAATATTTTAATCTGATCAGCTTTTGTCTCTTTGTCGTCTGCTACGTCAGCCTCTGCCTCAAAACGTCACCAAGAACTCCTCCAATGGATTTTCACCCTTCCTTTATAATAATAAGCTTCGAGAGTCTTGTCGATTCCTCGACCCCTTTCTATTTTATAGTTATTCCCACGTTCCCAAAACAACTTCCATATTAATAGATATAACTTCATTTTCTGGAATTATATTTATTACTTTTCTCCATGGCATAATTAAAGTTGATCCCTAAGTTTATTTACTGATCTTATCTCCACGATATAAACTTGCTACTCAAGTTTAACCTACACTCATCATCTTACATCCATGTGAATAAACTTTCAAAGACTGAACTGACTCAATTCCAAGTGAAAAAAAAACAATGTTTTAAACTGAAACTTACTATAAATAATCTGTGAATTCTGATTTAGGTTTCAATTTAGTCATATTTGTTAAGCTAGATGAGCTTCCAACCTAAAACCAATTGGTGCTAAGTGGAGTGGCCCATCCATCTTATATATTGCTAAGGATCTCTTCCAATATCCGATGTGAGATATTTATTCCTAATACGTCCCCTCGAGATGATGGTTTTTTAAGCGTCAATCTCGGAATGTTCGGGCGAGGATCGATGGGCCAACTTTGGACCAGATCTATGTAGATCGGGTTGGACTACATGGATCGGGCTCTGATACAATGTTAAGCTAGATAGATGAGCTTCCAATCTAAAACCAATCGGTGCTAAGTGGAGTGTCTCATCCATCTTATATATTGATAAAGATCCTTTCCAATATTCGATGTGGGACATTTATCCCTAATAATATTGATCTAAATTTGTGTTTCAACACGGTATCTTCCAACATATTTGTTTCACATGTACATACATTCATATTCCTAAGTTAAGTCATCATAAACTATTTTCATATACTTAGAGCCATTCTTATCTATAGATAATTTTTTTAAAAAAAAATTACATCAATGGTATCAGTCCATCTTCTTTTTATTGATTTAGGAAACACAATAACCCGCATGCATCATATAGTTTATGTCAAAAGAAATGTCTACATTATACCCAAAAAAAAAAGTCTACATATTACGAATAACATTTTCTGACGTTTAGTTATACAAATACTCTATATAGACTTGACTCTATATTTTTATTATTAAAAACGAATTTTTTTAATTTTTATACTAGATTGATGTTCCTGCATGGTGCCAAAAAAATAGAAACTAGTCGTTATACTTCTAGAAATTAATTCCTTCTAAGTTAAATCATCATAAACTATTTTCATATAAAACAAATCTTTTTATTTAGAAATTAAAGACGACAGTTACCTAATACTAGTATTCAATTGCTTCACCAGACTGGTTAGTTTCTAATTACTTCTTACATTCAATTCGGAAATTTAACCTTTTCTTTTTGTTGATATAGCAAACACAATACCCAGCATGCATCATCTTGTTAATGTCAAAAAGAAAGAATTTAAGTTACTACATATTACGAGAAATTATTTTCTGATTTTCAGTTTTAAATACATATACAATGAAGGATTAAAGGGCGGCCTTTTAGCTTCATCTACGAGCTAAATAGGTGTAATTGTTTTTTGAAAAAAGCTAAATAGGTGTAATTATGGACTTAGTTAAGTTTTTTCAATTCCAACATGCACGTCCACCTACATCCTTTCATCTCAAACGTTTTACTTCTTGATTACACCACTCAGACAATAAACCCTTATGATATCTCTCTATATATATCTTCGAGTGTCTCTGAGAAGAATCACACTCTTTCATAAATATTTCTTATATCCATAGCAATATCCTTCACAATAGTCGAAAATGGCAGGTCGTAACAAGCATGTTGTCTCTAAAACCTCTTCTTCTCTGGCTATTGTCGAAGCTAACCCCCCGGCCAACAAAATTATACCCATTGAAGCACCGATAGTTTCTTCTTACAATGACCGGATCAGGCCGTTGCTCGACACTGTTGACAGGCTGAGGAACCTGAATGTAATGAGAGAAGGGATCCAGCTTCCAACCATTGTCGTTGTTGGAGACCAGTCCTCTGGGAAGTCTAGTGTTCTTGAGTCCTTGGCAGGGATTAGTTTGCCTCGTGGGCAAGGAATTTGCACTAGGGTTCCTCTTGTGATGAGACTCCAAAGAAGTTACAGCACTGAGCCTGAGATCTGGCTAGAGTATGGTGACACAGTTGTTCATACGGATGAGGAACACATCGCTAAAGCTATTTGTGCTGCTACAGATGTGATTGCTGGTATGTTATATTGTTCTCTCTCTCTCTCTCTCATTTCATTTTATGTTAACTTTTGCTGAAAACCTATAGCATAGTTTAATGTGAATGAGACCGTTATCTGAAAAATTAATGTTATAGACTTATAGTAAGTTGTTTACGCATACTCCTGAATAAAAGTGCTTATAGATGTTATGTGATTTTTTGCCACTCCTAGTTTGTTCTTTATATGAAAGAGTTATGCATTACACTACTGTTTATATAAGATGAATTTACAAAGCGTTTTCTTGTTACAGACTATGAAAAGTACTTATAATATACATATGTTGCAGGATCTGGTAAAGGGGTCTCTGACGCTCCTTTAACCCTCCATGTGAAGAAGGCTGGTGTTCCTGATCTTACCATGGTTGATCTCCCTGGGATAACTCGTGTTCCAGTGAACGGACAGCCTGAAAACATCTATGAGCAAATATCTGCGATGATCATGAAGTACATCAAGCCTCAAGAATCCATCATCCTCAATGTTCTGTCAGCTACGGTCGACTTCACGACCTGTGAATCCATCCGCATGTCTAGACAGGTTGACAAAACCGGTGAACGGACTCTGGCTGTTGTCACAAAGGCAGACATGGCTCCTGATGGTCTTCTACAGAAGGTTACAGCAGACGATGTGAGCATCGGACTTGGTTATGTATGTGTCAGAAACCGCATCGGTGAAGAGACATACCAAGAAGCGAGGATGCAAGAAGAGCTTCTGTTCAGGACTCATCCAAAGCTAAGCTTGATTGATGATGACATTGTGGGGATTCCCGTCTTAGCTCAGAAGCTAATGCTTATCCAAGCAACGATGATCGCCCGCTGCTTACCTGAAATCGTCCGCAAGATCAACGAAAAGATGGAGATCAGTGTCCTCGAACTGAACAAGCTGCCAATGGTGATGGCTTCCGCAGGTGAAGCATTGATGACATTGATGGACATCATCGGCTCAGCAAAAGAGTCTCTCCTGAGAATCCTCATCCAAGGAGATTTCTCTGAGTACCCTGAAGATCATAAGATGCACTGCACTGCTCGCTTGGCTGAAATGTTAAGCCAATTCTCAGACAATCTCCAAGCACACTCCAACGACGTCACCGTCGATTTCTTGATGGACGAAATCAAGATTCTCGACGAATGCAAATGCGTTGGCCTTCCTAACTTCATTCCAAGATCAGCTTTCTTGGCTATACTGTCACAGTACGTCGACGGTATCCATTCCAAGCCGGTCGAGTTCATCAAGAAGATTTGGGAGTACATCGAAGCTGTTCTCATTCCGGTTATTTCCAAATACGCTGAAAATTTCCCACAGATTCAGTCTTCAGTCAAACGAGCTGGACGCAATCTTATCACAAAGATGAAGGAGCAGTCCGTGAACAGAGTTGCTGAGATCGTTGAGATGGAGAAGCTGACGGACTACACGTGTAACCCTGACTACATGACGTCTTGGACGGAGAAGACAGCTTCGCAGCATAGCTTCGTCCTTGCTGTGTTGTACGACCAGGCCAGACCTGAGAACTTCTCTCTCGCTGGATTTGGGGAGGTGAAGATCTCTCATCTGAGGAAGTACCACGCTCATTTGCTGCAGCAGGCGTTTGATATGAAGATGAGGATCGCGTCGTACTGGAACATTGTTCTGAGGCGGATTGTGGATAACCTTGCGCTGTTTCTTCAGTTCTCGGTGAAGAATCTGGTGAACGCTCAGTTTCAGAAGGAGATTGTGGCGGAGATGGTGGATCCTAGAGGCGGCGGAGGAGTTGAGAGGATGATGGAGGAGTCTCCTTCGGTGGCGAGTAAGAGGGAGAAGTTGAAGAAGAGTGTGAAGCTCTTGAAGGAGTCTAAGGACGTTGTGGCAGCCATTGTTGATCAGAACTCTGGTTATGGAGGTCGTTAAATTGTTGTTTCTGAAATCGGATCGTGTCCGGTTGCGTTTGTTTTTGTTGTGGTGGGTGTGGGCCCTTTTTTTCTAAATTTTAATTTTTCGTCTAAGTTGCGTTTTATTTTAAAAACTTTTGTTTGTAGTTACGGGCTTCAGATTATGTGCTGTTGCCTTTCGAAATGAATTTCAAGTTTCAGTTAATTTGGTCAAATCGTCTATAATCTATTAATTTATAATTTTTTTTTTATTTACTATTAACAAGTCATAGTAAAACTATTTAAAGAATGGATTGATATGACATGTTTGATTATTTAATTTGGTTAAATTGTCTATAATCTATTAATTTAGAATCTTATTTTTTGTCTACTATTAACAAGTCATAGTAAGACTATTTAAAGAATTGGTTAATGTAACATATTTGATTATTTATATTTAAAATTAACAGACTATAAATTTGAATTTTATTTTTTTAATTATAACAAAATCTGTTGATAAAGAATCTAGCAAAATCTTACTAAAATTTTAAATATTTTATAAAATAACATATTAATTAATTTCGTAATTAGTAATATAATTTTATTATAAATCAATTTTAATCAAAATTTCATTCTAAAACAAGAAAATAAAATTCTATACTACTTTTTATAAATTTAATAATTATATTTTGTATTATATAAAAATAGAAGTTATTTATGAATTACATATGACAAAATTATATTAAATAGGTAAATTAACAAATTTTATTTTTTAAAAACTCTCTCATTTAAATAAATTAGCACTCATCATTAAAATGAGTTAAAATTCGTAAATCATATAATATTTTATATAAAAGTAATTTTAGTAACATAGATTAAACTTTTATATCTACAACTATATGTTATCTTTTTGTTTATTTTGAAACTCTCGACAATATGTTGTTTAAAAATGTTTATACATGAAAAAATAATGGTATATAATAACCTTTACCTCATATACTATTTTAAAAATATGTTATCAGAAAACTATGAAATTTTAATAATTCATTTAAAATATTAATACAAATCAAATTATTTTTTTAATTATAATAAAATATGTTGAGAATATTTTAGAAAACATTACCAAAAGTTCAATTTAAAAAAAAAAGTATTAATGTAGTATAAAAACAAGTTCAAAATTCTTGTAATCTTCCAAACTCAAAAATAGTTGTGTAATTTTCCAAAGTTTTCTTAACAAAATATACAATTTTAAAAATAAATATTAAAACTCAAAATGATAATATTTCAAACTTTACAAAAGATAAAATCATAGATAATAAAGAATAACTTTTTGAAATGCATCATAAAATTACAAACTATATATGCTGTAAAAATTAAAGTAATCTAAGGGGGTGTATTCAATATAACATTTGAGGTGATTTGATTTTTAATAGAGTCTTAGATGATTTCAATAAGTTGCAAAGATTTATATGATTTTTGTTAAACCACTCTAGAATATAACCTAAAACCATGGGATTTAAATTTTAATTTTTTAACTACGAAACTCCACCCAAACATCCTAAAATCACCTGGAACTTTAAAACTTTACAACTTAAAATATTTTCAATAACATTAGATTTAGAGTACTCTACGAAATGTTAAGTTCAATAACAGTGAATTTAAAATGAAATTTTAAAATTCATGTTTGAATAAAAGTAGATTTGTCATTTTAATACAAATCACCTTAAACTCTCAGTTGAATACACCCACCTAATATTTTGAAATCTTAATTAAAACAAAATATATCATAACATCCAAAAAATATCATATATTAAGAAAATTTACTAAAATAAATTGATAGATGCTTCTATGTATAAAATTTACTAAAATGATAGGGTTATATAATTTAAACAAAATAGTGTTTTTTACTTATAAATACTTTAAAATACTAAAATGATATATGTTAAAGAATATTTTTTAAACACAGCATTTAAATATTAATTATCTTAAACATATATATTTCTATAATATAAATAAATATATTTTTAAATTTTATCATATGCAAAATGTATAAATTAAAAAAAAAACATATTTTGGAAGAGGTTCTCTATTTGTTTATTTCTGATTGTTATTTTATTTTACATATCTCAAAAATATATTTGTAAGTAATAAAAATAATAACAAAGTAAAATATATTAAATAAATCATTATATATTAATAATGTCAAATAAGAAATATAAACAATAATATTATAGAATCACACAATATATAACACTAAAATGAAAATTACATATTTAAAACATTTGTAATAAAATCAAATACATTTATAAAATTAAATATAAATGCACGGACGTACGGATTAAAATCTAGTTAATGATTTAAATTATCGTCTTAAAAAGAAGAAGAGATTCCATATATTATGCAAAAGATGTCCTTAAGACTTACAGCACATCATTGATCCGCATATCTAATATATTAAAACAGAAGTCATGACTTCTTTTCATGTATGATTTTTTTAGTTGGGACCATTCCTAGAAATATCATATTTTACATAAGTTCATTATTATATCTTTTAATATCTTTATCTTTTTATTTGAAATACAAATGAATATATTTAAAATGTTGTAACAAAATCTTCTTAAAATCTTCTTAGAATCTTTTTAAATTTACTTTCGAAAATTAGTTAGTTTAATTTAAATTATCATAAAATATAATTAGAAACTAAAATTGAATATAGTTTTGGTTTATAAACGAAAATTTAAATAAAATGAAATTAATTAATTTCAAAAATACATTTACTAATAATTTTTAAATATTTTGTTAGAAATAAATATTTATTTCTATTTTAATTTTTTCAAATTTGTTTTCTAATAAAATAAAAATCATGATTTTTTGATGAGTGATATTTTTATTTGGACCATCATTTAAATTTTATATTAAATGTATATCACTAATGCTAATATATATAATATTTTTAACTACTTTAATTATAATATCTTTTATATCTTTTAATATGTTTAAAAAAATTAAAATTCTAACAAATCTCTTGAAAAAGATTATAATAAGATCTTAATTGTCATAAATTGAATATAAATAGTTTCAACTAATTTTGTAATTAGTAATGAAATGTTACTAAAAGAATAAAATTATATCCTATTTTATCAATTTTATAATAATATCTATCATTTTAAAATAAAAATGTTATATTGAACAAAATATGATAAAAATATTTTAAATTGATAAGTTAACATATTTTATTTTCATAAATATAAAATATTTATGCTAAAGATATAATATGTTGATAGAACGGGTTAATATTAGTAAACTATATAATACATGTATAAAAATTTAACTTATCTTAAACTTTTTTAATATACAGTAATTTATTATATAAAATTAATAAATATTAAAAAATTACTAAAAAATCTAGCGATTTGAATTACGGATCATGATTATAATAAATTAAATACAAAATTGTTTTCATATATGTTGTTTCATGCATTAAAAATTTTAGTTTAGTAATCAAACGCAAATTCAATAGGACAAATATATAATAAGCAACATATATATGTGATGATTTTAATTTACAGCATGAAAGCTAAAAAATTATTATATTTGGCATAATTATACAAACATTTAAATATGTGAATAACATTAAAAATATATAATAATTATGTAAAACAAATATCTATATATATAAATATGAAAATATATAGCCGTACGGTTGTGCGGATAAAAATCTAGTTCACTAACTTAAACCACAAGCTATCCAAAGCCAAAACAGAACAGCTAAGTAAAGTGGAAAACCTCAAACCAAGTAGACAAAGGAAGATGGTTGAGGGCCGGTTGGGTTTACTCCTAATTGTTAGCCTTATTTCAGCAATGAGAGAAGCTGCTGCCTGCTGGTCGAGAGACCACTGAACGTAAGCGAAAGTTGCACTCTTTCCAAAGAGCATCACAAGTAGTTTGAAAAACCAAGTTGAATATAAGACCATCTGCAACCATGGATTCGGTAAGAATCTTTAAAAATTCACTTTTTTATTTTTTTATTATTATTTATTTTTCAACAAAGAAAAAAAAAAGATAATCAATGGCAAATCACCACTTAACTGCAGGACCCGCAAGCAGTGACAATATTTTTCACGGATTAATCCTTATATAAAGATAAAAAGAGGCTAATCCTTAATATAGTGTAGAACTCATCAAATTTTTTACTTAGGTTTTGGAGGTAAGAGGCTCCATTGCAGATGCCCTAAGGTTTGGAACTGTTCATGCCTCGAGATACTATATCCTATTAAATCATGCTGCCACCTTAATATGGTTCATGCAATTAATGGTTACAACTTACATGATATAGCAGAACACATATCAATCTTATTTCAAAACTCGTCAAAATAAATAGTCAAATATCTAGATGACTATTAAATTGCGATGACTTTTGTTTTTTTTTTTTTTTTTTTCCGTCAATAGTTTTTTAATTATAGAAAACGGACCCAGCCCAGAACAAATTACAATAGAAGCCCACTAAATTAACTGGACTAAAACTCGTTACACAATTGGGCCAATTTCCCACGGCCCACTTTGAGGAACCCTAGACACTACACGGGAACGAAGCGCGGCCGCCTCGCAGATCTGTCTTTTCGTCGCGTGGACACGTGTTGACATCCTTGACGTCGAGGGTCACGTGTCGCGAGATCATCGCATCACACCCGTTTCTCGTACTCACCGGAGATCCAACCTTCGGATCTTCCGGCCACACCGGAACTCCATAATTCCGATCCTCTTCACCGTAAAGAACTTTTAGGACTCTAATATCGGAGAGAATCAATCGTTTTGGCGAGATCTCATCCACCACCATTCACCGTAGCCGCCCAAAGCCTCGCATGCAACCTCACTCTTTCCGTCGGAAATCTTTTCTCTCCTCCGACACGACCAGAAACAACTCAAACCAAGATTAAACACCGAAATAAAATCAAACTAAAAAACTAAACCCTAAAAGACTAGGGGACGAAAGCCGGCGACGTAAAGCTGTGATAGCCTTTACTTCCCGGAAGCTGGAGCCGACGACGGCGGTACTAAGAAAGCTTCCCCGCCGCGGAGACAAAGGACCGGAAACGACGGATCTGTGAGAGTCTCCGTCTTCCGGAGATAGAACTCGAACTATTGATATCGCCCCTCCTACCCTTAACCCCGTCGTGACTCAAGTACCAGAACCACACCGGTTGTTGACTGACCAGAGCTCCGACAAACGGAAACCGAATAAAAGGAAGAGGGACAGGACCGAATGATTTTATCTGAAGGAAAAAGGACTCCAGCGGCGGCACGGACGCTCACGCGCCGACCGACCGCCGGATCCCTTTTATAAAGACTTTTCTCTCTCTCGATGACTTTTGTTTAATAATCACCTTTTTAAAATTATACATTTGCATTAGTAACTATGACAATAACACGTGGTTATGAATTTACTAGAGAATGGTAGATAAGATTTAGTAGCCTTGCTTTTAAGAGTTGTAGATGTAATCATGAGTCATGACTGCTCTTCCCTTCCCAACGAGTTGTTTCTTCTGCTCGTTACGTTCAGTCATCTCAAAACATTACTTCTTTCACTTCTCAGCCACATTATTTGCTATCACAAAGCCACATATTTGACTGATTGATTGACACACACAAACTGTAATATTCTCTGTCAATATTTGCAATGGAACTATATTCCTTTGAACTAAGCTAAACATAACTACTATTCTGGTCTATCTCAAACTACATACAAATTGGCAACGATTATTCCAAATAAAATAACTTAAAACTTGAAAATATACTAGACGTAATACATTCATGATCTTTCTCCATACACTAGCTACTGTAATATTTCTCTCTTAGAGCAACATTATCGGGGTATGATAGAGGAAGTCGTTAGGCTTTATATGATTTTATTTAAATAAAAATTGTATAATTTCGCTGGGACGGACGCGGTTTGTCGTTGGCTAACATATTTTTTTTTTGTCCTTAGGTGATAGGTGTCGGCAAGGGAATGGTGGAAGCGTTTTGGTTTGAGAAATGATTCACGTGTTGCCCTTTGGGCCTTGTCTCTTTGAGAAGAGAGAGAGAGAGAGTTGAAGATCGATGGCGGAAGGCGCGATGATCCCCAGCAACTGAAGAAGGGAAGCCATAGCTTCAGGCAGAGGCTACTTCTCTGGACCCTTTCTTCGACGCCTATCATCAGGCAGAGGCTGAATCCTAGCCTCCAACATCACGAGATGTCTCTCCTCCGCCTCTTCGAGACTGTCTCCGATGACTGCGTCACACTTGCCCTCATCCAGGTTAAAACTTTTGATCCTTGCTCCTCACTTTTCTTATAGTTTATCGATCTGGGCTTGCTACATTACTTACGATTTCTGGGTTTCACTAATGCAACTCAGATTAAATTGACTGATGTTACTGATCCCATGGTCAATGAGAAGGTTGCTGATCGGGTGAGCATTGAACTTGAACTCATTTGCATTTTTTTGGTTTTGTAAAGATGTGGTCAGACTTTGTAATTGGGGTTTCTCTGCGTTGTGGGATTTATCAGGTAGGAGAGGATTTAGAAGGAGTTACCCACAAAGTTTACTTTGATATTCAGATCAATGGTTCACCTGAATGAGTTACCCACAAAGTTTACTTTGTCCCCTCTTCTTCATTGGGTTTGTAAGCTCTGTGTTTTTCCCAATTTGGTTTTAGCTTAATCAGTTCATATTTATTTTGCTATGTTACTGGGTGAGATGGTAGGAGTCCCGAGAGAATTCGACAGACACTTGACAACTAGTTCATGTTCTTTTTCTCTTGCTTATAACGTTTCTCTTGCCAAACCACAATTTGTTTTATTTATTTTCTTCTTATATATGTGCAAGTTGTAATACTTTCTTCTGGGTTCTTGTTGCTTGATTCTTGCAGGCGTAGAGGGAAAGATTGTGGTTGAGCTGATTTTGCTGGGCAAATCTGGATGCAGGGGCAAACATTATCTGATTTTTTCTTAATTGTTCTGATCTTTTTTTTTTGGTTTCGGGTATGTGGATTTGATTTTGTGATCGTTGTTCTGATTGTGCAAGGAGGAGTCTCTTGCACGTAGAACATAGAAACTACCTTTTTATATAGTTTGTAATCAAAGATTTACTCTACTTATTTCTGCTTCACGTTTCATTGTTGAGATGATCTTGTTCCCTGTCATAACAAAAGAAGTAAACATATTTTGATCAAACGTTTGTCTCATATTTTATCCATCCCACCAAACAAAAGAAGCAAACACATTTTGATCAAACGTTTGTCTCAAATAAATATTATAAAATATGCTAAGGACTTTTTTTTGTCCTACCAATAATCAACAAAATTAAAAAAGTCCTTATGCATTTGTCTCTAACTAAAAAATAATACTAATTTATTCTAAGGACAAAATTTTGTAGAACCAATAATGTTGCCCTTATATATATCTTTACATTTCTCCAAACATAATCTCACTCACACCTACCCTTTAAGCTATCTTTTCTGTCTCCATCTTCTTCAACTCGTCTCTTGTGTCTTGAAAATGAAAAGTAGTAAGAAGCATGCTGCTGTGTCAAAGAGTTCATCTCTTGCTATCGTCGAAACAAATCCTGATGACAAAAAATGTTGTTGTTCCCATTGAAGCACCGATAGTGTCTTCTTACAATGACCGAATCAGGCCTTTGCTCGACACTGTTGACAGGCTGAGGAACCTGAATGTAATGAAAGAAGGGATCCAACTTCCCACAATTGTCGTTGTTGGAGACCAGTCCTCAGGAAAATCTAGTGTTCTTGAGTCCCTGGCAGGCATCAGCTTGCCTCGTGGGCAAGGAATCTGCACTAGGGTTCCTCTTGTCATGAGGCTCCAAAAAAGTTCAAGTCCTGAGCCTGAGATCCGGCTAGAGTATGGTGACAAAGTTGTTCTAAAGCTATATGTGCTGCTACTGATGTGATAGCTGGTATGTCCTGTCTTTCTCCCTTCCTTACTGTTAAATATGTTTTGGTTTGAAACATGCAAATTCAAAACGTGCTAGCTGCTTATACGTAAGGAACCCCCCCCCCCCCCCCCCCCCCCCCCCCCCTGAAACTACATATGCACACATAACTGAATACTAGTGTCAACATGTGTTGTATGAGTATGTAAACTCCTAGATAAGTCTTGACTGTGATAAGTACTTGAAACTACATATGCACATGTAACTTAATACTAATGTCAATATGTGTGTGTGTATGAGTTTATAAGCTCTTAGATGGCCTTAAGGGATATTATATATTTTTATGATAGACTAGTTTTGTTTTCTGATGAAACTTTAGTGTTGTATGATAGACTTAACCAAAGTAAGTTTTGATTGTGATAAGTACTTGACATGTGTTGCAGGTTCTGGTAAAGGGGTTTCAGACGCTCCCCTGACTCTCCATGTGAAGAAGGCTGGTGTTCCAGACATTACCATGGTTGATCTCCCAGGAATAACGCGTGTTCCAGTGAACGGACAGCCAGACAACATCTATGAGCAGATCTCCGGGATGATCATGAAGTACATTGAGCTTCAAGAATCCATAATCCTCAATGTTCTGTCAGCAACCGTTGACTTCACGACCTGTGAGTCCATTCGCATGTCTAGACAAGTGGACAAAACGGGGGAAAGGACTCTGGCTGTTGTCACAAAGGCAGACATGGCTCCTGATGGTCTCTTACAGAAGGTGACAGCAGATGATGTCAATATTGGACTTGGTTATGTCTGTGTCAGAAACCGGATTGGGGAGGAAACGTATGAAGAGGCTAGGATGCAAGAAGAGTTGCTTTTCAGGACTCATCCAATGCTAAGCTTGATTGATGAAGACATTGTGGGAATCCCTGTCTTAGCTCAGAAGCTAATGCTAATCCAAGCAACAATGATCGGTAGATGTTTGCCTGAGATTGTAAGAAAGATCAACATGAAGATGGAAACTGCTGTTCTGGAGCTGAACAAGCTGCCAATGGTGATGGCTTCCACTGGGGAAGCATTTGATGACACTGATGGACATTATTGGTTCAGCAAAAGAGTGTCTCTTAAAGATTCTTATCCAAGGAGACTTCTCCGAGTTCCCTGACGAGCCAAAGATGCATTCCACCGCTCGCTTGGCTGAAATGCTGAGCCACTTCTCAGACAATCTGCAAGAAACACCAAAGGAGGTTAATGAGTTCTTGATGGATGAAATCAAGATTCTTGATGAATGTAAATGCGTTGGCCTGCCTAACTTCATACCAAGATCAGCATTCTTGGCTATCCTCTCACATCATGTTGATGACATACATGCCAAGCCTGTCGAGTTCATCAGGAAGATATGGGACTACATTGAAGGTGTTCTCATATCAGTACTCTCCAAATACTCTGAAAACTTCCCACAGATACAGTCTTCCATCAAAAGAGCTGGTCGCAGTCTAATCACAAAGACCAAGGAGCAGGCTGTGAATAGAGTTTCTGAGATGGTTGAGATGGAGAAGTTGACTGATTACACATGTAACCCTGACTACATGAAGACGTGGACAGAGAAGACAGCTACGCAGCAAAGCTTCATACATGCTGTGCTGACCGATGTGAAGAAACCTGAGAAATTCTCTCTCGCTGGATTTGGGGAAGTGAAGATCTCGCATCTGAGGAAGTACCACGCTCATCTGCTGCAGCAGGCGTTTGACATGAAGATGAGGATCACATCGTACTGGACGATTGTCTTGAGGAGGATTGTGGATAATCTTGCTCTTTATCTTCAGTTCTCGGTGAAGAATCTGGTGAACACTCAGTTTCAGAAGGAGATTGTGGCGGAAATGGTGGATCCTAGAGGTGGTGGAGGAGTTGAGAGGATGATGGAGGAGTCTCCCTCGGTGGCTAGCAAGAGGGAGAAGTTGAAGAAGAGTGTGAAGCTCTTGAAGGAGTCTAAGGACGTTGTGGCTGCCATTGTGGACCAAACTTCTGGGTTTGGAGATCGTTGAACAAGTTGGATCTTTCTTTCTTGCTTGGCTATGTTTATGTTCTTTTGTGCGGTAACTCTAAGCTACTAAGCTTCTTGTTTATGTTGTCTCTGTGTGATATCTTTTTGTTGTTGTTAGCTTGGTCAAAACTTTTGTTGCTGTCCAAGTCTGCTTCAATCTGTTTCCTATTTTCTTAATATCATTGCCTATATTAAGCTAAAATCGGAGGCCGTAACATGCCTGAAGTTTACAAAACCAGTGTTATTGCCAACACAAGTCCCCGTTAATGTGTTGAGTTTTTATGGCTTAAGTGAATCTCTTGGACCTGGATTTTGCTTTTAAGTTTTGTGGTAATGATAATTTCTTACTTGGAACGTGAATGTTTTTCTCGTTTCTATGAATCCAAGTAAAGCTCTGATAAAGTATTATTATTATCATTATTCATTGTGTGTAATAGTTGAAGTCTGGAATAAATTTGGCAAACAAAACAAAGGAATTTGATTGAAATGAGGACAAATGTTTGACATGAAAACACCTGAACTGAGCTTAGAAGTGAGTT
This sequence comes from Brassica napus, assembly GCF_020379485.1. Lineage (NCBI taxonomy): Eukaryota > Viridiplantae > Streptophyta > Magnoliopsida > Brassicales > Brassicaceae > Brassica > Brassica napus. The sequence continues at coordinate 10,659,251 of NC_063442.1, read as the reverse complement.
CAAGGTCGCCGGGGAAATTTAGAGAAGTTCGGTGGTCGACGTTGCATATAAGCTGTTCTTCCTTCTATACCTTCTTCGGTTCCATAGAATAAGAGCGTCGCATCACCTCCTAGCCCCTGTATACCAAATAATGTTTAGGAAAGAAGTATATTAATGAAATAATACTGACTTGTGGCTTAACAAGTTGGTGGAAAAGGCTAGAACCTGAAGTCCAGCATGGCCATCATCGACTGCATTGAGTGCTGCCTTAAGAACACGGATTGCAGTAGGGCTATTCCGTAAGATTTCTCTGCACCATTTTACAGTTTCTTTCTCCAATTCCTCTAGCTGGAACATACAAAAACATGTCTCAGTGAATGAACAAAACAAGAAAGTAAGTTATGCATTTATGAATCTGTGATAACACTACTGATTAATTTTACCGGTACAACTGTATTGATAAGTCCCATTTTATCTGCTTCCGAAGCTGTGTAGAATCTCGTCATGAACCACATTTCTCGTGCCTTTTTAGGACCAACCTGTTTTTGTTTTTTCAGACAGTTTGATCAGCCCGTGTTTGTTGCATCGTAGTACTACTAGTCAGTTAGTTGTATCGAGTTATTACCAGACGAGACATGATTGAACTTCCATAACCAGCATCAAAACTTCCAACCTGCAGACAGAAAATCGATACTTAATGATCAATGAGGATTAGTATAAACTCTGCTCCTACTTCACTGTCACATTCAAAGTTGAAAAAAGAGGCTAGAGGGAAAACCTTAGGACCCGTCTGACCGAAAATAGCATTATCAGCTGCAATGGTTAGATCGCAGACCATGTGCAAGATATGTCCTCCCCCAACAGCATAACCAGCAACCTGAATTAGTCATCACAAGAAACACGCAACCAAGATCAGTAAAAGATGCATAGACTAAACAAGAAATTGTTTGAATCTACTTACCATTGCGATAACTGGTTTTGGCAGTCTTCGGATTTGAACCTGAGAATGAAGATAAGAAACAAAGTTGAATAAATACACTAATCCTACTAAGACTAAGATAACCTGCGCTTTTATTTTAGTATAGAAAATCAAAGACATACCTGGAGATCAAGGACATTAAGTCGACCAACATCATTGGGATCAGCATAACCATCTGGTGTCCTCAACGCTTGATCACCACCACTGCAAAACGCTTTCGTTCCCTAAACCATCAACATAACTATTCAGAACAATCATTTCACTTACAACAATCTAAACAGAAGAACTCTTTTTCATCAAACTCTAAAGACTCAACACAAAAGCTCTTAGCCTAGGGTCGGTCCTGACATTTATGTGACTTGAAAAAAAAACTAAATGATCAAATACATATATATTTTCAATCATTTTGGAGCCAAATTACCATTCAAACTTTGACAACTATCGCTATGCACAGGATTGGGCCTAAGCTAGAGAAAGCTCATAACTAACTAAATTACCTTGCCGGTGAGTATGATGACTCCTACAGAGCTATCGTCTCTGGCGTCGTTAAACGCACGCATAAGCTCCTTCACAGTCTGAGGCCGGAACGCGTTTCTTCTCTCCGGACGGTTTATAGTAATCTACATAACCAACAACTATTCAACTGAAGAAGAAAGAAACACACACACCAGAGAGAGAGAGAGAGAGAGTTAGTCGAACACGTTACACTAACAAACCTTGGCAATATCTTCACCGACGGCTTTCTCATATATAATGTCAACGAACTCTTTCGTTTCTCCGTCGTCACCGACGAGATCAGCTTTTCTCCAAACGACTTGGTGAGTCGGCACTTCACCGTGAACCTTATGGTAATTGTCATTCATCGACGAGGCAGTAGAGAGTTCCACTGAGTGAACGCGAGTTGGAATTGTTTCCAAGGGGATGAGATGATTGGTGAAGACGGAGATACGGCGGCTCGCGGTGCCGAGTTCCTTGGAGTCAGCCATTAGAGAGGAAGAAGTATAGACAGAGAAAGGTGATGATGATTGGTGATGAAGATGATTCTATCGCATGGACTTTGACAATAGTTTGGATAAAATATTTGTTTAGTTAAAGAGAATAAATAATTAATTGAATTCTTCCAAAAAAGGAAGAAGCTTGAAGGTTTGGAGAATCAGAGGAAGTGGACGTAATCTCTTGGCGCGCCTGTCTCTAATGAGAACGTTTGACGATGAGATAAGATAAGGCGAAACGCATTATACATTTGCGTTTCAGTTTCGCAGTTATTTTCATAAAAGCCCTTTTAAGGCTTTAACTTTGGGATTAATAGCGGCTTTGATTATTGTTAAGAAATGAAATCTGTTTTTGGGAATTATATTGCCACTAGGTTAGCGCGGAATAAACATTATATATATAAATTATTTTATATATTATATGTTTATAACATATTATGAAATAATAAACATATATTGAATAATTAAAAAGTCATTATCTACTACTTATATAAATAAATTGGTGCGAACATATAAATAAATTTTATAAATCGAAAAAATATTTTCTATTTGATACGATATATAATTAAATTTAAATGATAGTAACATATATATGGTATATTTTAATATTAATATATATTAGATGATGCTTTTTGCTCATATTTTTTTATTATTTGTTTCTGTTATAGTAAAAAGTCTAAATTAGTGATAACAAAATTTCCACTGTGGGATTAATGGTTTAAGTAATTTATAATATTTAAAAAAATTAAGTTGTCAATATTTTTTTAAATTTTTTATCAAAAACATGTTCAAAGTAAATTTCAAAATTAAGATATTTAAGTATTTTTATGTGGCATATAGCTTAATTTAAAATGATACATATATTTATATATCTTTTATTTTTGATACCTATTAAATGAGACTTTCAACTTATATTATTTTTTTAATTATTTGTATCATGTCATAATAAAAGTTATAAATCATAGATCACAAAATTTGAATATGAAACTTTTAACAGTTTTCAGTAATTTATACTCGTTTTTAAAAATTCAAAATATAATATATATAAATAATTTTTTTAATTTTTATTATATGGTTACTATGATTGTTTAATTTATTTTAATAGCTTAAAATTAAACAAATATAATTATAATACACACTTATTTTTATCAAATCTTTATTATACAAAATAATTAATTGTCATATATACTTTAGCCACATTAGACAATTCCGTAATCTTATCTAAGGAAATAATGAAGCACATTAATAATGTATTTATTGTGGTTTAATAAAAAGATTATTATATATTTAGATGAACCAACCTATTTCTCTAAGGATTCTAAGAATCATTCTAGTGATGACACGTGGGTACAAAAAATGTTGCAATGCTTCTCAAATAATATATAGGGGATTTAAAAACATACTCTTGTCTGTTTCTTTGAAGTTTATAAAGAGATAAGAACATTCTTAGACTTTAACTTCTCAATAAATATTTAAATAAATATGGACATTATTTACAAATTAATTTTGTCACATGTCTTCTTTACAATCAATTTCACTAAATAAATCTGACATAACATATTAAAATGACGATATGACTGATAACTAAATGTGACATGAACAATTACATTTAATGTTTATTTATATTTTTGGTAAAAAATTTTAATACGATAGTAAATTATAAATCATCATCAAATTAAGTGTATTCAAATATGATATTAAGTAATATAATAATATTAATTTACTAATATTTTACAAATTTTGAAATATTATTTATTTCAATTTTTTAGAATTATACAATTTTATTACTAAAAAACGATTTTCAATTTTTTTTACTATTTAAAAAAAATATAAATTTTAATTGTAATTTTTTTAAAACAAATTTTAAATTTTCAATCGTATATATCTAAAAAATAAGAAATATTTTTTTTTAGTTTTACTTGTTGATAATTATAAAACTTTTGATCTTATTAATTTTATACAAGTTAATTAATATTTTTATACAAAAAAAATAGATAAAAATTTATCTAAGATTATAATTTTAAATATATATATATATATATCTATTCTTAAATATAATTTAAAATAAAATATTTTTTATTTTATCTTAATTTTATGTTCTATTAAATCAAAATTTATACTAAAATATTGGTTAGAAAATAATAATATCTAAAATAATAATTATTTTAAAAAATATAATTTAAATTTAAAGAAATTATTACTGCACATAATGCAAGAAGTTTTTCATCAAAACAGAAGTTTATACTTCAACCTGTTAATAAGATTCTGTGACCACTATTATGAAATCATTAACTTATATTGTCTTTTTTTTTTATATCAGTTCTAGAATTTATAATATAATTTATAGATAACAATAATGTTGTATGTTTTGTCTCTAATACTGCTAACCCCTTTTTGTAGATCTAATTTACTTTTTTTTCCTAAAATAAAATACGATTATTTAGAGACTTGCAAATAGATATATGCACCTTCGATTATTTAGAGAAATTGGTTAACCAGCTCGATCTAACTAGGATAAAACTTACGCTTTGCGTATAGTAAATTTATATGAAAATTATTTAAAAAATATCGCATAGAAAAATAAAATTTATATTCTTGATCGAATTAATATTTTTGGTTCTTAAACAAAATTTTTAAATTTTTTTGTGTTATTATGTTTTGTTATGAGTGGGTAGAATGATTTAAAAAAATTCTTAGTATGTGGTATCAATAACTTCAATAATGTGGGGAAAACATGAATATATATACCAATTCTTTTGATTAACATCTCTTCAAGTTTACAAAAGAATTCGCAACTAAAATAATACACATACAAATCATAAAACAGACCGTAAACAAAACTATTACACATGGAGTTAGATATAATTCCTTAACATAGATATGCTTGGACTCCACTTGACATCATTCCTTTGTACCACCTTGGGCAGAAGACTTCAAAAGACTTCCCTAAGATTTCGCGGGAAGTCGTCTAGCATAAAATACATTAGAAGACTTCTTTAGAAGAGAAGTCTTCCAAGAGTCTTCCGAGAGTCTTTCAAGAGTCTTCTAAGAGTCTACCAAGAGTCTTCTACGAGTCTTCCACAATTTCTTGAGAAGTTTTCCAAAGTCTGACTCAGATCTCAATAAATCTGCATATTCAAAAGCATTCAAATGACTTCAAAACAGAAAAAACTTCAAAAATAAATTATGTATGCTTAAATAATAAACAAAACAATCACATTAGGTTGAATCTATAACTTTTTAGAATCAAATATATAAAACACACAAAATACATATCCAAAATTTATGTCATTTTATTTTTGGGCATAAGACTCCAAAAGACTTCCTGAACACTTCGTGGGAAGTCTTATTGCATAAAATACATTAGAAGATTTCTCAAGAAGTCTTCCAAGAGTCTTCTGAGAAATTTTTCAAAGTCTGCCTCAGATCTGAAAAATCTGCATATTCAAAAACATTCAAATGACTTCAAAACAGAGAAAGCTTCAATAATAACTTTTTATGCTTAAATAATAAACAAAACAATCAAATTAGGTTGAATCTATACCTTTTTAGAATCTAATATATAAACAAACACAAAATACATATCCAAAATTTGTACCACTTTGGGCAGAAGACTTCAGAAGACTTCCTAAAGATTTCGTGGGAAGTCCTTTAGCATAAAATGCATTAGAAGACTTGCCTAAAGTATTCTGAGAAGTCTTCCGAGAGTATTCTTAGAAGTTTTTCAAAGTCTGTCTCAAATCTGAAAAACCTGCAAATTCAAAAACATTCAAATGGCTTCAAAACAGAGAAAAACTTCAAAAATATAATTTTATGCTTAAATAATAGACAAAACAATCACATTAAGTTGAATCTATAGCATTTTAGAATCTAATATATAAAACACACAATAATACATATCCAAAATTTATAGATCTACCTTTGAATGAGTGAAAGATGAGAACAATGTAATGAAAAATATGCAAAAGGAAGATAAATTAGTAAGAAGATATAAAAAAAAATGAGAAATAGATTTAAAGTTTGGTGTTTAGATGTTTAAAGAGATTAGGGAGAGGTTGGCGAGTTTTAGAGTGAGAAACATTATATTTTTGTTGCAGCCATTTGAGAGGAAGAAAGAGAATGTATAAATTTTCTTTATATATGGAGACAACAATTCCAATTATGTTAAATATTTTTGATACAAAAGACTTCTTGGAAAGTCTTCTAAAAGAAGACTTCTTGTGAAGTTTTCTCGACGTTAAAATCAAATATATGAGAAGATTACTGGAAGACTTCGCTTCAGGCGGAAAACCTAAAATTTTACTAAAACTTATGCGGGAATATGTCAGAAGACTTCCCAAGAAGTCTTTTAGAAATTTTTCGAACCATAAAATAATAAACTAACGAACTAGATAGCAAAAACCAATTCATTAAAGTTAAAATCAACTTAGAAAGCGTTTAATATACATAAAACTAAACACATGTAGGTTAATTTTTTTTTTTAAAAGTTAAGATTCTAAAATTAAACTCTAAATACAAATAATACTATAAGATATGTTACTGAACCCTTAACCAAAGTCTTCTAGACCCAATAATCAAATAACTAAGCAAAAACACTTCCTTAAACTTAAAAGAAACTTAGAAAATGTTTAAATCAAGTAATTAGATAGTCACTAAACACATATATGTCAAGCTAAAAAAAAATAAAAAAAAATATTTCAAAATCTAACCCTAAAAACACCAACAATACTATAACATACGTTACGAAACCCTAAACCGAAGGCTATCATGACTCAATCTACATCCATTCATCTATGTTAAAAATAAATTTAATTTTAGTAAAACTAAATTTTCATCATTTAGAAATGTTTATTAATACATGATTTTGATTTTTTTCTCTATCAAAATATTTTTTTAATAAAATTTATTAATTACTTTTAAGATCTAATACATGAGAAGACTTCTGGAAGACTTCGATTTAGGCGGGAAACCTAAATTCTTCTAAAATTTAGGTGGGATATGTCAGAAGACTTCTTAGGAAGTCTTCTGTGAGTCTTTCAGACCTTATAATCAAATAACTAAACAACAAACACTTCCTTAAACTTTTAAGATACTTAAAAAGTGTTTAAATCAAGTTATTAGATAATCACTAAACACATATAGGTCAAAAAAATTAAAAAACAAAAGATAAGATTTCAAAATCTAACCCTAAATATACCAACAATATTATAACATATGTTACCAAACCCTAAATCAAGGACTATCATGAGTTAATCTACTTTCACTCATCTATGTTGAAAATAATTCAATTTTAGCAAAAATAAATTTACATCATTTAGAAATGTTTATTATTACATTATTTCAATTTTTTTCCCATCAAAATATTTTTTACAAAAATTTTAATTTTTTTTTAAGATCTACTGAACGAGAAGACTTACAAAGTCTTCTCACGCGGAGGGTTATAATGGTAAAACTCAATACATGTTTTTTGTTTAGTCATAAGAAAGTTGTTGTAATTTCACTAGCATTTTGGGTTACTTTTGCATTTGATTGAATTTAAGGTATACTTTTGTATTCAAAATCAACTTTTGAGTCATTTTTGACAATTTTCCCGTTAATCATTGAATTTTTTGGCTTTTCGTTGATTTTTTTTTAATACTGGATAGTATACATTACATAATCGTATAATCTCTAACTCTATTAGATATGATGATCAACTATCCATAACATATGCAATATTGATTTTTTGCTCGATGGACATGCTTTCTTCCCCGCAAATGACCACAACTAACAATTTTACTACAATATTTTAGAACCCCCAAAACTTGCATCCTATAATCTGCAAGAAATTACATAGTTTAGGATTTGGATCTCAAATCTGGGTATAAAATCTTTTTGGGCTTTTCGTCAAACATTATAGTTCCTACAAAATAGGAAGCAATAGCTTACATTATTGGGAAAATTGTTTTTTTTAGAGCAAAAAAATATTAACTATGTCCCTTTAGACTAATCTCATATACTTTATGTCCCATTAGGCTAATTATTTTCAAAATGGCAATAATGCCCTTAAAGTTGTAATTTTTGTTTTTTTTTGTTTTTTTATAAAAAAATCGATTTTTTTTTTCAAAATATGAAAGTGAATATTCTCAAATATTTTGTTTCCATATTTTTAGGAACTGGTTTCTTATCCGTAGAATACAACTAATCTGTAGAAATTGATTTCTACAGGTTTTTAGAATTATAGTAATATGTAGATTTTGATTTCTACATTTTTTAGATTTACAGTAAATCTGTAGAAGTCGGTTTCTACGTGTTGTAGATTTATATTAATGTGTAGATTTTGATTTCTAAAGATTTTAGATCGGTAGGTTAAGCGTGGAATGTGTATTCTAGATATTTTTAGAATACTCTTATTTACGTAGATCACGTATTCTAAACATTGTAGATTCAATGAAAAAAGTGGATTTTGGTTTCTACTTCGTAGAATGTCATTTCTACTTTATTTAGAACATAATCTGAAATTTATGATTTAAACATTTTTAGAACTGAAAAAAATACTACTAAGTTCATATTGGTATTTTATCAAAAGTTACTATTTTTCCAATTTTTTTTTGGTTTGTAAAACTATTTATTAAATTTATTTTCAAAAATATTAAAGGGTGTTATGGACAAAAATGACATAAAATAGATATTAGTCTAAAGGGACATAAGATACTTATCATTTTTTTGCAAAAAAAAAAACAATTTTCCCTACATTAATTAAGGGAAAAGAATGTGAGTTACTTTCTTCCTAAAATCCAGGAAACAAAGCAAGTCATTTTTTATTTGCTAAAATACTAAAAACGAAGAAAGGAATTGGTCAAAACTACCAATCTCGGTACATTATTAACCTAAACTCTAAATCTTTTCCTCTCTACTCTCTCGCTGAGCAAACTTTGGAGATTCGTAGTGGGGTTTTTGCATCTCTCCTTCGGTTTAGATATCAGATTCTTTGAATAACTATAGGAGCTACGTGGTGCGTCGTTTGTTTTTGTTTCCCTGAGGTGTTCTTTTTTGTTTTCGCTTTCGATTTGGTTTTCACCCGCGTTATTTTTTAGTGATCTGCTAAGGTTAGATCCTCTTTTCTTTTGTTGTTTTCAACTTTGATCTGTGTATATTACGTGTGGTGAGTTTTGATAAATTTCGTAGACCGAGGGTTAAAACAAACTGTGTTGATTTAGCAAATTTATTGTTGCTTCCTTTCTTCGTTCAATTTGAATTAGATTTCAAAATTTTGTTTAGTTGCATTGGGTGGACCTGTAAGTTTCCAGTTTAGCTCTTTAGAGATAGTACAAAAAAACGCTAAAACTAATGGATGTTAATTATAACATATGAGAATATTGGTTTGGAGAGTTAGTCATTTGCTCATATAAGTTTATTTACTTCGGAAGCTGATGCTTAATTGCCCTTCGACTAACAAAACTAGAACTTCCTCATGTATTTTTAATCTTTGCTTTCGTCAGCTTAGTGAGTTTTGAATAATATCTTAGTTATAATTTATAAATTTGTAAAAGTACTGTCGGTTTCTGGTATAACTTACCTGATGTTTGTGGGAAGGTCGCGTTTTTGTTTCAAGGTACAAAAAGGCTAAGAAAAATAAAGTGTAGATAAATGGAGGATCATAAGCCGACGAGTTTCACATTTGAGATTGATAACTTCTTAGAGAAGGAAGCTGTGATTTCATCCCCAACATTCTCAAGTGGAGGCTGCCAATGGTAAATGAATTATTTCACATGTGTTTTTGATATTTTACTCGTTGCCCAGATTCAAAAAAAAAAACGGTAAGATCTATTTCTACATTTTATAATTATTCAGGTATGCAAACGTTTATCCCAAAGGAAATGGTATTGAAGATCACTTGGCTCTATTCCTCTATGTTGCGAATTATGGATCATTGCAGCTTGGATGGAAAAGGCGAGCTAAATTTTCCTTTGTTCTGTTGAAACAATCCGGCAAAGAATTCTACAAATCAATTGGTAAGTTAACCTATTAGACACAAGGCCGGATCCAAGATTTTAAGTGCCATAAACATTTACTAAGAACTTTTTTTCTAAAAAATTCATATATATGATAATGCTGAAGAAATTTAATCTAATCTCTCTGTTTTGGTCTTACAGAATTGTGCCAAGTGTTCTGCGCTCAGGTCCCGGGATGGGGTATTGTAAAGGCCTTGACTATTAAACAGCTTCAAGAAAAAGGGTTCATGGAGAAGAACAAATTGATAGTTAAAGTCCAAGTCCAAGTACTTGAAGTTGTTAATGAGGCAGAAGTAACTGGGAACGAGACTATGGATGTCAGAGGTTTCCAAGTTCTTTATTCTCAGGTGCAATTATGCGAATGATTCTTGTTGCTGTTTATTCCTTTCTTTTTTGATTAGTTATAAGAAGTTCTTGCTTGACAGGCTTTTCAAGTAAGTTGGATTTTCGAGAGGCACCCGGACATTGCTTTGAGTTTCGGACCAAAGAGCCACTTCGTGAAGACTACATACATGAACCTCCTCCTCAAGCTCATCGAGAAACTGGACAAGCCTCCACATAGCTTCTCCGAGACTGAGCTAAGCAACACCCGCACTGAGTTGGTCGATCTAACACAGACAGGGTTCAAGCTAGACTGGCTGAAGGAAAAGCTTGATGTGATTTACTTGGAAAGGAAGAAAACAACTGATGCTTCCCGTATCCAAGAACTTGAGCAACACAACAATAATCTCAAAGCTGAACTGAACAAGGAGAAGATCAAATCTGCTGCTAAAGTCTTATGGTTGGAGCAGACGGTGTCAAATCTCAAAACTAAGCAGAACAAGAAGCCGAAATTAAGCCCTAACTAGTTCTCCCGAAAATTTGGGAATTTGTTTTTTTTTCGTTTATCTCAGAGCTGAAGATTAAATCTATTATGTGGTAAGTCCTTCTAAATTTTTAGTAGATTAAGAACTATGCAATTGGTGATTGTTTAATTATGCAAATCGGTGATCGGCTTGCTATTAATCGATCCCATGGTAACGAATGTTGCTGTTTCTTTGTTAGCACCAAGAAACAATATCCAAATCACGATGACACTTGTTGCAACCAATTTAAACCCCCAAATCTCATCAGAGGAGCCTTAATTAAGCCCTCGTTAATTTTCTCAAAAGTTCTAGTAATCTTAAAGCAGAAGGTCAAATCTTGTGGATGAAAAATCATGAGATTATATGATCAAACTATATGCAACAGGATTACAACGACGAATTATACAAAATATTTGAGAAAATGCTTATAGAGATTTTCAGCATGGCGCAAAAACATACTGTCTGAAATGAATTTTATACGGCAGCTAGCTCCGGACTAATGCAGTCATACATGAATCTTTAAAAGACATGTAGAATTGTCAGCTGTAATATCATCATTGTAATGTTTCTCGTAGTTTGTAATAACATAATTGACAAACAAAAATATAGTCAAATTATATCTGATACAAATAATATACATGCACTGTTTCAACAAAGCTATGAAGCAGTTTCTTTTTGTTTTCGATTTCTCACTTAATAGTCTGCCTTAATTACTCTAGAGAAGGAAAAGGCTTTCTAACCTTATAAACACTCCACAACACTCTCCACACAACAGAAAGAAAAAATCAATTGAGCAACTAATTGTAATATGTATGAAGTACTTTTTTGGTAATCATTTTACATCTACATATCTCCCTGCTGGTCATACACATACATCATGATCTGTATGGACTCCATTTCTCGCAGGCTTCCCGATCTGTAAGCAATCAATCGGTGGAACAGTTGGCGAGTTGAGCAATCCAAATGCTTTCCAGCAAAATGGATCATACATGTGGTATTGTAGCTGCACTGGTTTTAGCTCTATGCCTGATAGTTGCACATCTACGCAAGGGAAACTGTCACTGCAAGCAAAATGCACAGGCTTTACTGTATAAGTGCCTCGTATGTTCTCATACGTGACTCCTTCAACAGACACTGCTGAACTCTGGTTCTTGCATTTGCTGTGATCACAGTAGAATTGATCTATCACTATCGGAAGCTGAACCTCTGTGAGCTGAATGTTTGAGAATAGTACTCCTTTCACTGATCCTACACCTCCCTGCATTAACACATTAAAGCTTATTTAGATTTCACTCATTTAATTTTTCCTTTATGTAAAAGATATGTTGTTAATTACCTGCCAGGTCTTGATCCGGACACCAGTCATTGTGTTGTGCATAACTACATCTCTGACTGTTATGTTGGAGACACAAGCTTTGGTACTGTCTTTACCGAGACTCCCTATGCTGATTCCATGTCCTGGTCCACAATTCACATTGTGAACATACACATTGGAGCAACCGGTTTGAATCGAAATACAATCGTCTCCTGGAGAAAAAAAACCGAGGAATCAGTTTCACCGAGTTTTAAAGATTTTTTTGACTAATTAAATGTGTTTGTACCGCAAGCTAGTGTGCTAGTGTGAATCATGACATCTCTGGTGTTCTGAAGATGAATCCCATCTGTGTTTGGACTGTCTCCGGGAGAAGAAACGGTCACGTCATGAACTAAAACCTGGACGCAGTTATCAAACTTGAGGTGACATTGAGGACTGTTCTGAATGGTTATACCCGTCACTGTCACGTCAATACTCCCGTAGAACCGCAGCGCCTACACCGTAAAACCCGAGGTAAATAAAAGTTTTTACCATATAGTAGTAAAACACATATTGACTATTTCAAAAAAAAATTTTGGTATCTCACCGTTGGTTTAATGCTTGGCATTCCATTTAGCTCACTTCTTATCTGCCATGTGAAGTTTAACACAAAAACAAAAACAGAGTTATGTGTTAGATGATTCTTGTCTAAATGTGAAGAATGAGATGCATTAGAAGAAGTGTGGATGTATTACCGGCATTGGAGGACGTTCTTGAACCGTATTATTCAACGGGACAATGAGCTTGAAGTCATCATCGATAGGATAATCAAAAGGGTTATCTTGTTGCCACCAACCAGTGCCTCTTCCATCAATAACACCGTTTCCTTGTATCGTAATTCCTTTAAGCTTCGTGAACTCTATCCACCACAGAAGCCCTCTTCCCCATGACTCCGAGTCCGTAGGAGCTACAATCATCCCATCCAACTGCAACCAAACAAAAGGCGCACGTCCATCAGCCCAAAGGGTACATTCTTTTACATTTTTGTTTTCGAATCTTGATGAGTAACTCTCACCTGGAATACAATGTTTGCTTGACAATAAGGACCCGAGAAGGATATGGGGCCAACGAGGAAGATATAGTCAGGCGGTATGACCATAGTTGACGCCTCCACTTTGCAAGCAGAAGCCCATGCCGCTTCAAACGCCTGCAGATAACGTTAAAGCTTTTTATTATTATTATTTTTTTTCTCACAGAAAACAGAATTGTGGAGGAAAATCACAGAGATTCTGGTCCCCTCTAAACTTTGGTAACTTTTTTGTCACTTCTCTACATTTTTTTTGTTTGGTTTTATCGGAATTAACATTGAAAGGGAAAAAACAGTTGATTGACTTTACAGACAAAAGAGAAAGCTTTTGTGAGCTCTGTTTTTTGTTCTGTCTCGTGTTACCTTCTCAACTGTAATTCACATTCTGTTTTTTTTTTCTTTTTCTACAAGAATGTTAATGAAAGCGAAGATTAAATTTTTGATTTAATCAAGAACCAATAGGTTGAATTTTTTAAATTGGATAATGAAATGTTTTGAATCTGTACCTCAGTGTCATCACTCATGCCATCACCCTTAGCGCCAAAATCAAGCACATTGAATTCTTGAGACCCTTCAAGTGGCTGCAGCGGAAGAGGTGACGGTGGTGGCGGTTGTACTTGTGGTGATGGTGGCGGTTGTACTTGTGGTGGTTGTGGCAGGACAGGTGAGCCGGATTTTGGCGGCGGAGTTTTTAGTTGTGGTTTTGACTTATGGGAATGGCTATTGTGGTGGCTTTTTGGTTTCTTGCTGGACAAGGAATCAGACAAGGTTGAGGAAGAAGAGGAGCTGCTATGGTGGTGCCTCCAATGTCTTCCTTTTCTGGCAATGCAGGTCTGTAAAGTTACAGACCAGACAAGAGTTACCATAAGAATCATTATTGTGACGCTACTCAGCCTTTGACTCTCTCTCGTTATCATGTTTTTTTTTGTTTGTTTTGTATGATATGTGTTTCTCTTTGTTTGACACAGAAAAAGAAGGAGAAGATGGGACTTTTGTTTATGTGTTGATGTTATGGATTGATTGAAAAGAAATAGGTTTTTGGGGTTTATATAAGGAAGCGGTCCAAGAATATAGAAGGACTCACGGGAGTTTAACATGGATGGAATTTCATGATGTAATCAAGAAAAAACATTATTTTCCTTATAAACTAACAAAATTAAGAGTGTAAGGCTAAATACTACATATAGATTATTATCATAGGACTACTAGTATGATTGGGTTGTATATCTCTATAATATTATTTGAGAAGTCGGTTTCCTATGTGTCGCTCTCATATTAACTCTCACGATGGTTGATTACACTGATACCCTTAATGAATTAAAAATATTAAACACTATTATTTTTTTTATTTAGTTTCCTTTTAAAAAATTTCCAAAAACATATACATATAATAAAATTTTTTTTTTTATAAAGTTAAAAAAAATTGAAAACGAAAATATATGTATATATAATATGATTTCAAAAAAAAGGAAAGTTCACAAAGTAGTAATATTACATTTAAAAAATATTTTTAAATAAAACAAAATATAGTTTTGAAGTAATAAAATACTTTATTTATATCTATATTTTTGTAGATGAAAAACATAAATTTGTATATAATGTGATTTTATTAAAACAATTTACACGGATAATCTTGATATTAGAAAAAGAAATAACATTTCTTTCAAAACATAATTTTAAACAATACAAAAAAAAATTCAAACTAATAGAAGTATTTTTATATATCTAACTATTTTCTTAGAAGATTACACAAAATAATTGAGAAACATAAATTGATATATGTTTAATTGACTAAAAATAGTTTATAATTAGTATTATTGAAGTGATTTATTTATTTTTTATATATTTTGTTGACTATAATAGCTTCCAATTACATCAAAAACAATATCGATAAATTATATTTTACTTATATAATATTATTTTCAAATAAAATTACAATTTTGTGTACTGCTTATTTTTAAGAGATATTGAAAACAAAAAAAAATCAAATAGTTGCAAAATAGATATATTATATTTTATCATTATTAAAGTTATTTGTTTTCTTAATATTAAATTTTCTTTTAAATTTTATGTTTGTGGAACTTAATATAACTATAATCAAAATACCAAAGCAAATCTGAATTCTCATTTTCAATATTAATTTAAATAAATTTTAGTTTCCATTCAATAAATCAAAGGCATAAAGTTATTTAGAATTTATAGAATATTTTTATTATTATAAATATTAATATGTGTTCATGAGCTTCCAGAAATGTATCACCTAATTATGTATGTAACTTCCTATTGAGCATCACTTTCTTTTATAATTTATTTTTAAAAACATCAATATATAATTTGATAAATATTATGAAAATACATGCACGTTTAAACGATAAATAAAATTGATTTGATTTGATTTGACTTGATTATAATAAAAATAAAAATATATCATCTGAATTTGAAACAATAACAATAACTCAATATACTCACAACATGAGTGATTTGACTAATCTAACTTATATATAAAATCATAGATTTAACTAAAATAAGAATATATAATTTTATAAGAATAGTAATTTATTTTATAAATATAAATCATAGAACAACTCAAAACATATTAAAATGAAAATAAAATATTAAACAACTGTTACAATTTAGTTCTTTTCTAAAATTTATATATATATGCATGAGACTTCAGAATATTATCGTTATATTAATTGATGTAAATTGGAATCAGATACTGTAGTTTATTTTATTTTATTTTAGTCTAAGCACAAAATAGTTGAAGTTATACATAATATTCATAAAATATATTTATATATTTAAGACAATAACCACCTAAATGCAAATAAGAAATTAATCAAAATTTTAATATATTTAGAATAAAAAATATTATAGTTGAATTCAGAGATGCATTCCAAATTATGCAAATGATGACTAAATTGACTGTAAAAACAACAAAACCGATTAAATATAACATATATAAAACCATATGTATTATTAAAGTAATATAATATTATAAATATAAATGATGCTTACAAATTATAAATTAATTTAAAATTAAAAGTAAATATCAATCAAATATTATAGTATATTTACTTCAAAAACATTTATACCCGTGCATGAGCACGGGAAAATCACCTAGTTTTAAATAAATTTGATGATGACATAGGCTAACCTAGGTATCCTTAATTATTATCTAACAACAATATTATGAAATTCTTGTTTCAAAAAAAAAAACAATATTATGAAATTCTGTAAGTATCATGGAATATATTCTCTACAGAAAAATATACATATATTCTCTACAGAAACTAAAATAAAATTATTTATATCCATACTACGTTTTTTTATTTATATCCATCCTACCTTGTTAGTCACTTTTTATACCAAAACCTAAGACTGTTTTCGTGATCGTGGAACTAGTTAGGTAAAATCAGTATCAGATACATGTAATTAATTTTAATATCTACAAATTCAGAAATTTAATCTACTGGTTGACCAAAAAAATTATTAATGATTCTATACAAAAATAGGGATTCCTTTTTCATAGAGTACCAATTGTGCAAAAAAAAAAATTAACCAAGCGTTCGTAGCTTGGTGGTAAAGGAGGTACAGCTGTACTGTCCGCCACCCAGGTTCGAGTCTTGGCTACAACGGATTTAACATCCGTTCTGTTGGGGCGCTGGACCTCTTTCAGGGGATAGTTGAGAACATGGCTGTCCAGATACCAGAGTTATCAAAAAAAAAAAAATATAAGAAATTATCTTTAACTTGACAAAAAAATAAGCTTTAACCTGGTAAAAATATTTTTTTGGTCACAATCGATGTCGATATGCCCTAAACGGTCATTCTTATATAGGATGTAGTATTCTATTTACGTTTATTAGACTTAGGGCCTGACTGGTTTAACCGCAGCGGTTGCGGTTGCGGTTGCGGGAGTTTGCGGATGCGGGTGGTTGCGGTTTCTAGCGGTTTTAAGAGATTTGTACGACTGGTTCTGCGGTTAGAAATTTGTGCGTTTGCGGGATACTTATGACTGGTTAACTACCAAATGCAGCAGCTGTTAAATAATAAATTAATAATATTTACATTTTATACAATTATAAAAATATCAAAAATAATAATACTATAATAAATATAAAATTTATATTTAGAAAGTTATAGTTTAAATTTTTAAAAAATATAAAAAATATTTTTATTTTAAAGTTTTATAATATTAATTAAAATTTAATTGATATATTTTAGCATTTTTATAATTTCACTTTAATTTTTTTATTGAATTTTTTTATTTTTGTATTTATATTGTTTTGGAAAAAAAAAAAAATTTATCCTCCTGCAAACGCCCGCAACCGCAAACGCTAGCTGGAACCAGCTTTTGAATTTATGAGGTTCAAAGCGATTTGGAGCGATTTGGAGCGGTTTAGAGCGGTTTGAGCGATTGTTGCAAAACGCCAGCAACCGCTACTAACCGCAAAAGCTGCGTTTGCGGGTGGTAGCGGGAAAACCAGTCATACCCTTAAGCATGCAAGTCTGTCAGCAATAATCCTTTCTCAAAAAAAAAGAAAAGTCGGTCAGTATTGTATTTTTAATTAACTCGACAACATTTATTACAAAATATTAAACATAACTTATATATTTTAAAATATTTTATTATATCTTCTTGTTTTACTCTTTCTAACAAATTCATCAATTGTATTTACTATAATATCACATCATTTATTTAACGTGTTAAGAATAATAATTTTTAGGTTTGAATAAAAACAATTATTCGTGACAAAAATTCAAACCGTTAAAAAAAATTATTTGTTCACAAAATCAGTTAGACATGGACATTCAAGTGTTAAAAATCAGTTTATTTTGATATCATTATTTTGTTTTAAAATTAAACTCCATTCAGATACTATAAATTTATGGATGAGATTCGATTCAGATCATTTCGGATCCGGATATGAATCTAAAAATATTTAAATAACCAATATGTTTAAAAATATTATCAAACAATTTATAAAAAAAAAATTAAAATCCGTGCAAACTCGCTAGTAAAGTTTTAAGATGCGAGATACTTTTTTTTTGAAACATAAGAAGTTGAAACATTTGTGCAAATGTTCTTGTAAGACGCGAGATACTCGTATATATAAAATTTGTGTTCTTGTAATTATAATTGTATTCTCAATCTAATACCACTTCCAATAATAAAATTTCTCTTTACCTATAGACGTGGCTGAAATGGTGAACCATATTAGATCTAAGTGCCGTTTACTTTTGTATTTATTCATTTGTTGCATCTGGAATCGTATATTGTGAATTTTTATTGTATAACAATTATAAAGTGTCTATATTAAGTACTACTGTAATTATTCCCATAAATAATGTAAGAAGTAATAGGCTAATGACAAAAATCGAATACTTTAAGTTATATTTTTTTTAACAGAGCCTTACTAAGTTACTTGATGTAGGTAACTAGATGTGCATTTCGGAAGGGGATATTGCTATTTTAGACATGAAACCATATAATTTCAGGGGATATATGTCTGCCACGTGTAGAGTAAATGTTGGTTAAGACTCATCCACTTTGGTTGGTTGAAATTTTGAAATCCATTGAGCAAGCGAAGACAAACATACAACAACGGGCACCTGTTCGGATAAACACATATACCTTTCATATTGCACCTCATCTACTCGCATACAAAATGCATATTTAATTAACATATACTTGTATATAATATTAATATAATGTATATGTAATGCAACATAAAGTGGGACAACTGAAATTAGGTGATGTGTCATCATGGTTACCAGATAAGTGTCTTTTTTTTTTCTTTTTAACTCAAAATTTTATTATTTTTTTCATAATGAAACATCGTGGATTATAAAAACGAGCAGAAAATAGTAATATCTCCGAAAACAATAACAATGAGGTAGAATAATACGAGAAATAAATATTAGAGAGCCACATGTACTAAAGTTGGAACTGATGGACTGATCATAACTCGCACACATTCGTGAGAAACATGAGACCGAAGATAACTAAAGAATCAATGACTTAGGCAAACCCAATCCTAAAAGGTACACCACAAAGCCAAAACAGGCGCAACATCGGGACAAACATGTACGAGAATAAACTTACATCAACACCAAAGACTGTTGCAAACCGGAGTCAAGGCAGAACCAAGTCAAAACCAAACACCTAGACTCAAGGACACAATAACTTGAAAAGCTAAAGGAAAAAAACACAGGCGAAGATTTAGAGATCTTACACACTCGTTAGGCAGAATAGCGATCTATGGAACTAAAACTGGTCACTTCCTCGCAAGAGAAAACTTGCAAATCAAACTCACTGATTCGTCTCCAAACGCTCGCCCAATCCATTGTGGATAAAGGTATAGTAGATACCTCCACAGCAAATACACCTCACACCGACGAATCCAAAAAGCTAGAACAAGCGAAAAAGAATTAACCATAACTGCAAGCAACCGAAAAGAAACAAAAGCACCACAACCCATACATCCCTTGAACAACGACGATTCTATAGATTCTGATCGTCGAAATTGGTGAGAAATATGAACTAACGAGAAAAAGACCTTCACCCAAACCACCATAAACCATTCAAAACCTAGATTAAACTAAAGAGAAATAGCATATCCTCCCTCACGTAGCGGCGGTGAAAAGCACCACCAAGCACGGAAGGAGATCAGGCGACGTGGAGTTTCTTCTTCTTTTCTCTCTCGACGGCTTGACCTAATTTTTCTGACCAGATAGGTGTCTTATGTTCTATATACTATGGTGTTTCAAAATTTTCAGTTATATCTATCATTACTGTCCTCAAACGGCCGGCCGGTTACTTTGTGGCTTTTCATAAATTGCTGAGAAGTCAATATCTTTTGTGGTGAAACCTACACCGTATAATTTAACTCTCCTTTGAAGAGCAAATCGTTTACTCTATAGACCAACTCATAATTGTTTCCAGTGGCAATGTTCGGTGTAAAATCGCAGCGACAAATCGCAGCGACAACGATCAGTGATCCGAATTTAGAAGAAAAAAATGAGATAATTTAATGGAAAAGATAGAAGAAGAAAAGACGATCAATTTTATCGTGGACTTAACTCTTTTAGAGGGCATGACTTATACCTTATGGTTGCCCGCTATTATTAATAATGGCTTAGGGGTAGCGCTAAAAACTACAAAGCAACTCGTACAAAAGATCAAAAATCTGATCCGAATTATATCGAATTATATGTTTAATTAGTCGAGAAGTTTTAGGTAGTTTCGTTGTCCATTATAGGTTACATCAATATGTTAACTTGAATAAATAATTCATGGAGGATCTCAATTAGTCAATTAGTTTGTAATTACTAAATCGGTTTTTTAAATGATGAGCAAACCTCGACAGTTTCTTGGGTGACATTTTGTCGTGTTAGTTTCTTCCAAGAGAAAACATATACATACATATAGTGAATGTATGTGTGTGTTTGTGCTGTGTGCATGTAAAAACGGATGAGACATGTGATTGGGTCTATATTTGTCAATGGGCAGTGATGGTAACATCTCTTTTAGTGCTCACATGCACCAGTTCACGACCTTTGCTTTTGTCTCCACAGCTCCTCCAATCTGTGTGTTCTTAAAATTGTATTATCTTGTTTCTTTGTTTTTATATATTCATATCTAATATAACTCGTCATTTTCTGGCGACACTAAGTTATTGGTTAGTTATTTTACTTTTCATGCTTGTAAACTTAAATTACGTAACTTTAAGCTTGTTACCTTAGGTACTCTCGTCTTTTTTTACAGCAACGACTAGATACACAGTAACAATAATTAATATAAATCCATGCTCAAATGCTTTCCGTATGTAAATTGTATAAATGATGATAAAAGTCCAAATTTCAAAAGATCACATGCTAAATACATAAATACCTTGAGCCAACGCTTGAATACAGACATTAAGGCTCTTAATGATGAGCAAATGTAACAGGGGTTTCTATCTCTAGTTATAAAGGACTTACAGCTGTGAGTACTGCCACCTGGGTTCGAATCCCGGCCACTGGGAAATTAATATTTCAGCATCGCCAGGGACAGAGGACCGACACGTGGCAACACGTGACTAGTCTGGATTACTTCTGTGGAGTCAGGATACCTCTGTATAATTCAAAAAAAAAATGATGAGCAAATGAATGAATGGAAATAGTGAACACTATAAGAAAACACGATAACTTCTGACAGAATTTTTGACTAATTCCCTACGACAAATAGACAAAATACATTCTGTTGAAACTTGTCAAGAATCCGTAGGAAACTGTTGGAGATGTCAAACAAAGAGGTTCAAGCGAAAAATGCATCAATCATGGTTCAGAACACTGACCCTGCCTGGCAAATCGCAAAAAAAAAAAAAAAAAAAAAAAAAAAAAAAATTCATGGAAGCGATGCGCCGCAAGTTTGGCGTCTTTTAGTTTTATGTTTTCATTCTTACTTACTTTTAAATACTTGGTTTTGTATAAAATTAATTTATTTTACTTTATTATTTTCAAATTAAAAATTTTAGTTAGTAAAATATTTTTTTTTAAAATATATGATTTAACTATATATATATAATTTTGTTAAAAAATCATCGCGAATAACTCTTGATGGATCTTCACTTTCGACAACTCCTTTCGTCTGAAAACAGTCTTTGGGAATTCATATCACAACAAGTTCTCGACGTATTATTTTCTTTGATGAGGTAGACCATCGAAAATGTTTATAGGAAATCCGAAATCCGTCGGAACAGGCATTCCAGATGACCTTCCACCAAATATGTTCATCGATAATAATACGTTTTGTAGAGGAAGTTCCTTATATTCTTCAAAATTTACACCAATTTAAAATAATATAGATGGTTCTTGTCATTCCTTTCAGTAAATTTTATTTTTTTATCAAATTTTGTAGAAACATTAAATAACCAAATATTTCTCTTCAGCTCTATCATTGTTCCTTCTATTATTTTATTTTTAATTCATGTTATTTTTTAATGGTTACCAGTTAGCGTATTTTCGCCAAAATTATATATAAGATCTTTTCCACAGATAATTTCTGAAACATGTTCTCAATTAATCATTTAGATACGAAAATAAAATAATAAATACAAGATAAATATAAAATTATAGATAAATACATATGATAACGATAATAAAATGTTTTTGTTTCAAAATAATGCATAAAATGACAAAATTAGCATTCATTAAAGGATATAAAGATAAATTTGTGCATATGTTTAAATAGGAATGAATTAGAGTTTAATGTTTGGGAGTGAAAGTTTAGGGTCTAGAGTTTAATATCAGGTTTAGAGCTTAGGATATAAAATTTTGGGTATTGATATTTATTTTATTTTTAAAGAAATATTTAAAAATATTTATTGATATTAAATATATTTTATTAAGAGTATTTTGGTGTTTGTAGTTTTAACAAATATTATTTTTGGTATTCTCTCTTTTGTGTGCTATTTACGATAAACTATTTTGTGATAAAAGCTATTTTATGCTATATAGTGGAATTGATTAAATTTATAAAAAATGTTCTTCAAATAAGAAAATATAAAAACTGGTCAAGTATTTATGAAAAAAATGTTATATATATTTTTAAATTTTTTTATATATTTATATGTTTTTTATTTTACTTATTTGTCATGTTATCCATGATTTGAGATATTTTGCGTATTTTTCATGTTTACATGATTTTAATTAATATTTTTGCTTATTTGCCATACTTTAATTATTTTACCTAAGTCATTAGTTTGTATAATACATATTATTATTTATAACTTTATTAAAAATGGGTGTGACATTAAGACAATGGGGTCTATATATTATCTTATTTATTAATATTTAATTTTTTGATCTATGTTGGTTAATATTTAATTATATCATACTGTGATTTTTCATTGATGTGTCCTATTTATATTCTCTTTTTCACTATTTCATCATTCTAATATTTTATCTTTAAAATGTTATTGCTGAGGTCATGAATGTGAAACTTTTAGAAGTGATTTTGTGCATTCGAATTCTCACGTTAAAAATTAGATAGGTTAATCTCAATGTTAACTTTAATAAATTATTAAATTTACATGTAACAATTTTAATTAAAAGTACATTTATCTAAATTAGTTTATAAATTGTGATAGGGACTAGATATTTTTATAATTAAACTCTTAATAATCTATGTAAGTACTGTTTTAAGCTGACAAGTTACCATCAATTTTAACTGAATATTATCTTTGATTCAAAAAGATGAATTTTCGAAACTATATATACTAAACCAGGCCTATACTGAACTCCATTTATCTTTGTTGTGTATGTCTGGCCGCTCATATATTTAGATTTTAGTTTAGTTTATAAAAGTTGCCATCAATTTAACTGAATATTATCTTCGATTCAAAAAGATGAAATTTCTGAACTATTCATACTAATCCCTATTTATCTTTGTCTTGTATGGCCGCTCATTTGTTGAGTTCTTAGCTTAGTTTATACCTATATATATGAGTCAATGTTATATTGCTTCTAATATCTTATGTGATTTTATTGTGTAACAGGGAGCATTAATACAATCATTACATATCAGAAGTACCTCTTTCATCTCCAAATCGTTTGTTTTGTTGTTTTGTTTTTAATTGTTTCTATTTACTAAAACAGGGAGAGAGGAGGAATGATAGGCGGACTACTACAAAATCGAAAAATAAAATTATAAAGGTATTATGTTATCATGTATATATATTTGGGTTTTTGACAAAGATGATAAATTTAAGTTTGATTCTTAATGGTGGTTAAATATAGCAACAATAACAGAGAAAACAAATTGTATATACAAATAAAATTTCACACTTTATATCACGAACAATGTGAAAGGTTTTTCGTTTATGGTTTTCGGTGGGCAAAACAAAGACTTTAATGGAGGGTTTGGAATCTGCTACAGTGACAAAAAAATGTATTTAATGTTACATGGTATAAAGGTTAAAAGCACCATTATCATTAATGAATCATTATATAATTTATCTATGTTATTACTTGTTGATAAATTTGTTTAATATATTATACTATAAGATTATATATTGGATAATATATAAGTAGTTTTTTAGGTTTGTATTGGATACGTTGGATCATAAGTAATTTTAATTTATTTGTAAAGTTATGCGGACAAAATACTTAGTTCTCTAATTAAATTATTAATTTTTAAATATATATATATAATTGAATCATTTAATTATTTAAAAATATTAATGATGTGCTCCAACATAAAAGATATTATTGTCATATGCTTCAAAAGTCAAACGTACTGATATGATTCTTTTTTATTAAAGAAAAATATATGACAACTGCACTTATTGTATTAATTCATCACATATATATTCAAACTATAATAATGCAATGAGCGTAAAAATAAAGTAAAATATATATACATATATATATGATAAAACTGGAATCGTTTTAAATCTGCCTCAACATTCCTCTAACAAGAATCGTTTTCTCTGACGAGACCGACTAACCAATCGTTTTTACCTCACGTTTATAGTTTGAATATATATGTGATGAATTAATAATGCATTATTATTATATATTCAAACTATAATAAAGCATTATGAGCGTAAAATATATATATGATAAAACTGGAATCGTTTTAAATCTGCCTCAACATTCCTCCAACAAGAAAATAGTTTTCAGCTTCCTCTGACGAGACTGTCAAACCAACCGTTTCTACCTCAAGTTTATGTCAAGAAAACTCGCAAGGTAAAGATAATACTGTTTAAAAAATATTATGCTGTCAAGGGTGATTACCTTGTTTGACAGATGCAGCTCACAAGAGCAGAAAAATGTTATGGATTGAAGAGTTATAAAGGACTAAATTATGAAGAAAATACAATACTCCGTCAGTTTCATTAAAAAATGTTATTTGAATTTTTTTCACATATTAAAAAATAATTTTAAAATCTCTATTTTATGATTTATTTACACATTAAATAAAAGTTTTTTTTAATAATATATTAGCACAATAGGAATAAAACTGATTTATTTTAAAAAAAAATTGCATTAAAATTATAAACTAAAACTTTAAAACTGACATTCTTTGCGAAACGGAGAAAATAACAAAGATAAAACTTCGGAACGACATTTTTTGCAAAACAGAAGAATACTTAATAACAAAAAACAGTGTATGGGTACTCGGAGGAGAGACAATCGGATTTAGTGCACTACAAACTAGAGGCCATGCTTTTAAATATAATGTGCACATATAGAAGCACCTTAGGAGAACTAGTGTCCCTGATACACTTTTTTTAACACCAAAAGCTTATATTAAAATGGGAAATTGCTAAAATAGAACAAAAAAACGGCCATATTGTCCTCTTACCATCTTGTCTTCTTTTCTTATTAAAATTAAAGGCCGAAAGAGATTAAATGAATACAATTCGAAGTATGTTCGACGATTAGGAGATACATGAAAATGATTAAAGCATAACGAAAGATAAATGTTGTAAAGAAAGAAGAGACCAGAAGAGAAATTTCACTTGAAATCCTAAAACCGATGTTCCAAAGAATATAATGAAGTCGGGTTGAATACTGACGTTGGAATACCCAAAGAGGGTGTGAGAGCGGTTGGCAGCCGTCTTTGGTGAAGCTCACATGGTAGGAGAGGGACATATAATGGTTGATCCTCCAATAAAACTTCCTGATGAAGGAGAAGTGGGTCATGAGCTCCGGTTTTAAAGTACTCATTGAAGAGAACAAAAGATGCTAATTCCAATCGATTAGTAGACTCAGTGCCGTGCAAAGGTTTTCGGAGGCCCGAGGTAAGTTCAAAAATATATTTTACATGATATATTTTTAATAATATATATATATATATATATATATATATATATATAACACTCAAAAGTTTTGAATTATTACATAAACGTTTTCTAAATTTTCTTCACCAAAATTTTATAAAATAAAAATTTTAAATCATGAACAAAAAGTATGAATTTGTAATATTAATACAAAGATATAAATTTTGATTGAAATGTTGGTAGGTGTCAAAAATGTAAATCTTAGCATTTAGATGAACTATATATTGAAAATATTTTATTTTCTTTATCAAATTCTCATAAATATATAAAATAAATCTAACTCATAGCATATAAAATAAAAGATCAATGTGATCAAATATTTACAGTCTTTTAGAAGTAGAATCTTTATAGTTTTATTTAAAATATAGCAAAAATGATCACGAACTTAGTTACTTTAAACAGAAGTCTAATTTAAATTTAAATAAAAATAAAATTCTAAGTAAGAGAATATGTTAACTACCATGTAAAAATAAATTTCTTTCTAATTTGAGGCCCTAAATTTTTTACAAAATTTGAAGGCCCTAGGTAAATGTTTTTTTCAAAAGCTTCTAAGCACAACTCTGAGTAGACTTATCGGAATAGTTTTTGGCTCGACAATGAAATGCAACGAAGGAGGAGATGACGGAGACAGGTTTATAGGGGACAAATTGGTGAAACTAAATGTAGAGCCATGAATTCCGGTTCTAGAGTACTCGTCAGAAAAGACAAATGATGTCATCCCTAATCAGCCCTGATTCAAACTATCGTGGCTGATTCGTTATCTAGAGAAACAACATTTACATTTAACTATGTTAGAATAATGCTACAAAGAATAATACAAAAAGAAAGTAAACTCTTTCTCTTTTTCTCCTTTTTAAAAGAAAGTAAACTTTACTGAACGTGTGAATATAAGTAAAGGGAGATATTCCAAGGGGCATCCTTATTTGTGTGTTCACGAATCAAGATGCATTTCAGCCTTCAATTGTTCAGTTCTCACTAAATTAGAAAATGCCACTGTTCATTGTTACACGAGCCGTATAAGTAATTAAGTACAAGAAACAAGAACGCTTGTTTTATATCACCAATTTTGTAATTGGTAGAATCTCGAAGAATCAGGAGTTTTGTCACACCATTTAGTGCTACTGTTTTTTTCTTTAAATAGACAAATTTACCCATCCCATGAGTTCACGCCATTTTCAAGTTTATATTGGTCGTTTATACGTTAAAAAATAAAACTAATGCTAAAATGTTTGTAACTGCAAAAAGAAAAATGCATGACTAGATACTACTTGCTTTGCTCAAAAAAAAATGTGGATTATAGTCATCAGATCACAAGGTTAAAGGTGAAGGTTTTGACTAAGGCATCTAGAGTCTCGGGTTGTA
This sequence comes from Brassica napus, assembly GCF_020379485.1. NCBI lineage: Eukaryota > Viridiplantae > Streptophyta > Magnoliopsida > Brassicales > Brassicaceae > Brassica > Brassica napus. Next base: position 10,631,886 of record NC_063442.1, on the reverse strand, counting down.
CGAGAGGGTTAGATGGATATTACTGAAGTTGTGTACAGGTGTTAAGCTCTCATTGGTACGTGTGGAAGTCTGCGCGTGTGATTGAGCTGAGGGAGTGTTTACTTAACGGTATTAGGTTCATCTCTTTCCTTTATTCTGTTGCGTGTAACAAGATAGAGAGATACAGAGAGGACTCCATTTGTTGTACACAAGAAAGCTCAGATCAGAGCTCTTTAGTGATTGCCGGTTGATTCTCGGCCCCTGTGAGTATAGCTGCCATTCCGAGTTTGGAGTGGTGAGGTGAACACAGGGTAAACAGATCGTTGTGTCTTTACTTACGTTTACGTTTACGTTTAACACACGAGAGTAGAGAGCAAGAGAGATCGAATCGAGAGCGAAGTTTAACAGATTGGTATCAGAGCCAGGTTCTCTGGCTAATCGATTCGATCGGTGATGGCGACTCAGAAGATCGAGCTGACGATAACGATGTTCGATGGGACGGGAGATTTCGGGATCTGGAAGAAGCGTATGCTAGCGAATCTCAGTGTCCAAGGATTGAAAGACGTTCTCACCGAATCTACGAAGATCAAGAAGTCAACAGACGATGACGATGATCAAGATCCAGATTCGAAGAAGAAGATTGAGAAAGAAGAGCTCTCAAGATCGGAGCGTGATGAGAAGGCGATGAATCTCATCTTCATGAGTGTTGGAGATCACGTCCTGAGGAAGCTTGACAAGTGCGAAACCGCAGCTCAAGTTTGGACGCTTCTGGATAAGCTGTACATGGCGAAGACGCTTCCGAATCGGGTTCATGCGCAGCTCAAGGTATACTCCTTCAGGATGCAGGATTCAAGAACCATCGACCAGAACGTAGACGACTTCTTGAAACTGATTGCGGATCTCAGTAATCTCAGCATCGAAATCCCCGAGGAGGTACAAGCTATATTGCTCTTGAATGCTTTACCATCTAGGTATGATTCTCTGAAAGAGACATTGAAATATAGTAGGGAAGCTATCAGATTAGATGAAGTAGCAAGCGCAGCAAGATCAAAAGAAACCGAGTACGAAGATTCATCAACTGTTAGGACTAATGGAGAAGGTCATTTTGCTAGAGGAAGAAATGAATCTAGAACTGGTAGGACTGTGAATTTTGGCAAATCTAAGAACAGGTCCAGGTCGAGATCTCAATCAAAGGATAGTAAGCGAACCTGCTGGATCTGCGGAAAAGAGGGTCATGTCAAGAAGCAATGCTATAAGTGGCTTGACCGCAACAAAGGTAAAGGCTACAATCAGTCTCAAGATCAAGGTGAAACCTCAACAGTGAAAGATGATGCGCATGACTTGGTTGGTTTGCTAGTGTCTGAGATTAACTTGAGCCAAGATGATGTCAGATATGATGAGTGGATCATGGACACTGGCTGCTCATTTCACATGACACCAAGGAAGGATGTCTTCATTAACTACACGGAAGCTGCAGTTGGAAAAGTTAGAATGGCTAACAATTCTTTTTCAGAAGTCAGGGGTTTTGGTTCAGTAAGATTTCAGAATCAAGACGGCACTACAGTGGTGCTACATGAGGTCAGATATATCCCGGACATATCTAGAAACCTGATATCTCTTGGCACGTTGGAGGCAAAAGGGTGTGAATTCAAAAGTGCTAAAGGGATCCTAAAGGTGATAAGAGGCTGCATTGTTATGCTGAAAGGAACTAGACATGAATCACTCTATTTTCTTCAAGGGAAAGCCATTACAAATGGTAATCCAGTGAAAGTCGAAACTTCAGGACCAGGAGTGTCATGTATCAGTGAAGAACACACTAAGATCTGACACAGACAGAGAGAAAGGTTAAGAAGCTGAGGACAGACAATGGATTAGAATTTTGCAATGCTCTATTTGATGGCTTCTGCAGAGATGAAGGGATAGTCAGACATAGAACATGCACATATACACCTCAGCAAAATGGGGTTGCTGAGAGGCTCAACAGGTCTATCATGAACAAGGTTAGGACGATGCTTAGTGAGAGCGGTTTGAGCCAACGTTTTTGGGCAGAAGCAGCATCAACAGCCGTCTATCTTATCAACAGATCACCATCTTCAGTGATTAATTTTCAAGTGCCTGAAGAGCTTTGGACATCAACAATGCCTAGCCTAGAAGGTTTGAGAAGGTTTGGGTGTTTGGCGTACATTCATGCTGACGAGGGAAAGTTGAATCCCAGAGCTAAGAAGGGAGTATTTCTTGGATACCCAGAAGGAGTTAAAGGGTATAGAGTCTGGCTGATCGATGATCAGAAGTGCATCATTAGTAGAAACGTGGTGTTTCGTGAAGATCAAGTTTTCAAGGATCTCAAACATAGTGATGATTCAAGAGGCATAGAAAATGCTACGGGGGTGGTAAAACTCAATCTCACTAAACAGATTGAATCATCAGAAGATGATAATCAAGGTGGAGCAGTAAATGAAGAGGGTCCCGAGAATGGAGATTCCAGTCAAGATAAGGATGCTTCTGATGATTATCAGCTGGCCAGAGACCGGCCTAAAAGAACTTCGAGACCACCTGTGAGATTAGAAGACTACGAGTGTGAATTGTCTGAGTATGAAGAGGGTTTCCTATACATGATCTGCCTGATGTCGGAAGATGGAGGAACAGAGCCAGCAAGTTATGAAGAGGCTATGAATGATGCAGATAGCGATAAGTGGACTGAGGCAGCAGAAGAAGAAATGACTTCACTGAAGAAGAACGGTACATGGATTCTAGTAGACAGACCTAAAGACCAGAAAGCTATTGGTTGCAGATGGATTTTCAAGAGGAAGCCTGGGATTGTTGGTGTTGAAGCTCCAAGACACAAAGGGAGACTTGTAGCAAAAGGTTACGCCCAAAAGGAGGGAATTGACTATCAGGAGATATTCGCTCCTGTGGTTAAACATGTATCAATACGATATGTGCTGTCTGCGGTGGTACATTTTAATATGGAACTTCAACAACTCGATGTGAAGACAGCCTTTCTTCACGGGTATCTTGATGAACGTATATTCATGGAACAGCCTGAAGGGTTCGTTGACAAGGATCATCCAAATAAAGTTTGTCTTCTTAAGAGATCGTTGTATGGTTTGAAGCAGTCGCCGCGTCAATGGAATAAGAGGTTTGATGACTTCATGATTAAGAGCGGCTATGAGAGGAGTCAGTATGACTTTTGTGTTTACTTCAAAGAAGTGAAGAAGACTGGATATGTATATCTTCTGCTATATGTAGACGATATATTGATTGCATCGAAAGATAAAGCTCAGGTGGAGGAGTTGAAAACATTGCTCAAGAAAGAATTTGAGATGAAGGATCTTGGAGATGCTAAAAAGATTCTAGGAATGGAGATAGAAAGAGACAGAGTGAATGGAAGTCTTAGGGTGTCTCAGGAGAGTTATCTGAGGAGAGTTCTAAGCAATTTCGGAATGGATCAGTCCAAACCTGTTACTACTCCGATGGGATCTCATTTTAAGCTCAAGACGCCTACAGATCTTGAATATCAAGAAGAACTTGAAGCCATGAGAGACGTTCCTTATCAGAGTGCAGTAGGAAGTGTGATGTACTCTATGGTGGGAACGCGTCCTGACTTGGCCTATCCCATAGGGCTGGTCAGTAGGTTTATGAGCAAACCTATGAAGGAGCATTGGCAAGCTGTCAAGTGGATTTTGAGGTATATACAAGGATCAGTGGAAATGAGGCTTAGCTACAAGAATCAAGGAGACTTTGTGATTCAAGGGTACTGTGATTCGGATTTTGCAGCAGACCTTGATCATCGAAGGTCAATTACGGGTATGATCTTCACTGCAGGCGGAAATGCCATAAGCTGGCGATCATCTTTGCAGAAGGTAGTTGCGTTGAGTACAACTGAAGCAGAGTATATCTCATTGTCTGAGGCTATACGAGAAGCCTTGTGGCTTAAAGGTTTTGCAGAGGAGCTTGGGTTCGGTCAAGAATCAGTAGAGATCTTCTGTGATTCTCAGAGTGCAATAGCATTATCGAAGAATGCAGTTTTTCACGAGCGCTCTAAGCATGTAGCCAACAAGTATCATTTTGGAAGGGACTACATCAGCAAAGGCGTGATCAAGGTTACCAAGATAGCTACAGAGTTTAATCCTGCTGACATCTTTACCAAGGTATTACCAGTGTATAAGGTAAAGGAAGCATTGAAGATGCTTCGAATCTCCAAGAACTGAAGAAGTTCAAATTCATTCCGGTAAAGGGATGAGGGTGGTCAGGTTGATGAGCACCGGTGGAGTCTTTCGGATCAGAAGACAAGTGAAGAAGTGATCTTTGCCTAAGGTGGAGATTTGTGGATTATAGTCATCAGATCACAAGGTTAAAGGTGAAGGTTTTGACTAAGGCATCTAGAGTCTCGGGTTGTACGAGAGGGTTAGATGGATATTACTGAAGTTGTGTACAGGTGTTAAGCTCTCATTGGTACGTGTGGAAGTCTGCGCGTGTGATTGAGCTGAGGGAGTGTTTACTTAACGGTATTAGGTTCATCTCTTTCCTTTATTCTGTTGCGTGTAACAAGATAGAGAGATACAGAGAGGACTCCATTTGTTGTACACAAGAAAGCTCAGATCAGAGCTCTTTAGTGATTGCCGGTTGATTCTCGGCCCCTGTGAGTATAGCTGCCATTCCGAGTTTGGAGTGGTGAGGTGAACACAGGGTAAACAGATCGTTGTGTCTTTACTTACGTTTACGTTTAACACACGAGAGTAGAGAGCAAGAGAGATCGAATCGAGAGCGAAGTTTAACAAAAAAAGAAGAAGATACTACTTGCTATTTCTAATAATTGTATTCTCTGTTAGATTAACAAATAATTTTACTTAGAGCACTTTCAATGTAAAAGTCTCACAAAAACAATTCGAACTATATAAGGTTATAAGTATTAATAAATTATTATTTTGGTTACCTTAAAATTATGAGAAACTCACTTCAAAGTATTTGGAAATACTTATAATGAACTATAAATATTTTTTCATACTTACACGTATACATAATTTAAAAAATTTAGGTTAATGAAGAATATTAACCACCACTGGAAATGCACTTGCATGAATTTCTGGCAAACAAATAAAACATATGCGGTTGCATTAAGCAGAGGATGTTTAAGAGCACATATTTTTTACTTTTGGTTAGGTTAAGTTTTAGTTATTTCATTTTCTATACATCTCTAAAGTAAAACTGTATTAAGTCCTGTCTGGCTTCATATCGTGGCTTGGATAGATTATTTTTATCTTCAGTTATCCGTATGCATTTCGATTTAGCTTGATTTGGTTTTATTTTCTGTAGGATTTGATTCAGTTTGCTTTATCCTTCCACTCATAATTAGTAGTTTCATTAGAAATTAGGTAAAAGAGAACAATTGGATAACGTATACACGTACAATATTAGCCACTTTGACTAATTCACAGGTCGACTCTTTGTGATATTGTGCAAACCCTTGATCATGTGAAATATTCAAAAATATGTGGATCGTACATTTTCTCGATACGCCTCTGTCATATTATCATCATATATATGTTACCTGTCTTCGAGGTTTTCATATAAATTCCAACGTTAATAATAATATATTAGATGTATGCGTACATGCACTCACGTAACTGCATGTCTGCACATATGTGTATATAACACGGTGTGTGCTGTATACATACACGAACATTCATTATCTTTTTTTTTTTCAATTATCTATTGTTTTGTTTTAAATGAATTAACACACACACACACACACACACATATATATATTTTTTTTTTTTTGATCAAATCACACACATATATATATATATATATTCTTAGAATCTAAACTAAGCGCAGATTCATACATATTTTAACGGAAACTTTATTTGACATATTTTTATTTGAAATTTGCATTTTAAGATATATTAAATTTGTTGGGATATTTAAATTACAAGACATTTTGTAGTTTTTATTTTAACATGCATTAAATTTGTTGGGATGTGTTCAATTGTCAAAACTTAAGGCTCTTATAAAGCTGGAGTCTTTATAACAAAATAATTACTAAATCCCTCTGTTTTAAATCATATGTAAATTACATGTTTAAAAAAAATTATAGGTAATTTTAGTTAAAAGTTCCAATATTAAAAAATGGAAATTTGTTAAAAGTATCATTTAATATATAATTTCAACCAATTAGAAAAAGTCTACATAATTTAATTGGTCACACAATATCCATAAATACAAAAGTTACATTGAAATATTAAAACCACTTATATTTGTGAAGCGAAACTTATTTTGCTAAAACTAATTATAACATGAAATAGAGGGAATAATATTTAGTTCATCAGTTAGTTTCATTCTGAAACATCGAACTATAAATACAAATAAAAAATATGAGACACAATAATAAATCTGTACAGTTTTTGTTTTTTCTTTTTTGGTCTAACAGTTTTTGTTTTTGTTTTCATGTGGCTATCATTCCTCTGATTCATTCAATTGTCTTTTGTGTTTTTCGTATGGCTTTACAATATTAAAAGATGTCTTCTCCTACTTATATGTATGCCGTCTTTCTGCGAAGACATGCTTGTGATTGTTTTTAATTAATATTTGTGTTTTATTTGTGATTGTTTTTAATTAATATTTGTGTTTTATGTTCCATTAACGTTCCCGTGAGTTGGCTGGAAAATTACTGTTCAGCCCTTCTGTCCCATAATCGGTTTCTATTTCTATATATCATTTCTTGTTCTTGGTTTGAAAGATGTCCGGATCCAGCCAAAAACTTGACAACAGATGCAAACTATTAAAAAAAGGAAAATTCAATAGAATACGATAGATATCTACATTTCTTAATAACAGGGAGATTTTCTAGGTCTAAAAACTAATTCCACAAGGCATTGCATCCGGGTACACAACTAATCCATTAATATAGCACTGCTATGTGGTCAAGGTGAATTGAACCCATGAAAGAACAATCTGTGACATGCAATCAAAATGTTGTATGTTTTCTTGTTGCAGATCCTGAAACTTTGACATTCAGACTGTAACTTGCAACATGTGACAGTAACTTGCGACGTGTGTTTATGTGCTGTTTATTTTGTTGATGAATGTATCCGCGACATGCGACAAAATTTAATTTTAGCCACTAATTTTTTCAACAATTTAAAATCGTGACTTGCGTGGTCGCGTTATTTTTTATATTCCTTCTAATATTCTAGTTCAAATATATTTAACTCTGGATTTTTTTAAAGATATTTCACTGAAAATAAAGTGCATTTTATTAACACATGTAACTAAACCACTTCTCTTAAAGCATTCTAGATATATCACAACTCACTAGGATGTTTCACAAAAATCTTTTTATCTTGTTGGAAATCTTTGGATATTCAAAAAAAAATCACTTGTTCCCTTTACATTTTTACTAGGTAATAACATGCGCCTTGCGCGGAATGTGATTATTAGTTTCGTTATTTTTTAATAAGGAGATATTAATCTGTTTAATCTGGATATCGGTTCGGTTTTAGGTTATTTTTTGGTTTTTAATCTCCTAAAATATAACTATCATTTTAAATCAATATTTATTTGGTTTGCTCAGTTAAAATGTTTGATGTTTTTGTTTTTTTTCCTGTGATAATCAAAAATTCCTATTATTTGTTTATTTTCATGTTATGAATCTTAGATAATCGTGATGTCGAACCAATGGTTTCATATTATAGTTTCTAAATGGATAATAATTAAAAAAGAAAAAAAATTATTAAAACAAATCATTTTACTACAATTTGGTCGATAGTGAAAGAAGCATTAAGAAAAAAAAATATTTTAAGTTCCCAAAAAATTAGATATTTCAGTTGTGGTAAATACTTAGTTATAATGTGCTCACGTCAATGTGCACATGTATGTGTATGTAAAGGTATATAAAGATGGTTGATAAATATATAAAGATACTGTTAATTAATATCAAATAACATTTTTTTCAAAATAATACATGAAAAATAAAATTCTTAAGATGAAATTATTTAAAAACAAAAATATTGTAAAATTTATATAAACTATAATATACAACGTATATATAATTCTTTAAATATATGTATATATATATATATATATATGCATATAACGGATCAAATCGGATATCGTTCCTATAAATATTGATTTTTTGATTTGCTTTTTTTTTACGGATATTGCATTTTAGTATTTGATTTGCTTCGTAGAGTAACAGATATTCGGATTTTTCGGTTCAAATCAAAACGGATAACGAATCGAATCAAAATTTATGAATAATTTGTCTAGCTCTATTCGTAAACAGTAAAAATAACGTAAAGAAAAACCATGCATTGAGTTTTATATTAGAAAAACGTAAAATACATAGTGTGAACATATTTATGTAGAGTTTAGCTGAGAAGCTCTCTACATGTGACATGTGTTCATTTTAGTGTGAACGCATTTATTACAATGCTTCTACATGTGACATGTGTCTAGTTTAGTGTGAATGTATTTATTACAATGATTCTCCTTTAATATATAAGAGATAAAAACCATAAGTCTATTCAGGTACTTAGAGCATGATTAACCTTCAAACCCCTTTTGGGTTTCTTAATTTTTTTTTTCATTTTATCTGATTTAAAAAAAGGAACCAATCGCAAACTGTCACGTGTCAGTAGGACCCGCAAACAATCCAAGAAACCACCAAAAGTTGATCTTTATTTGGTGGTTTTTATAACTTGTTTCTTAATTAATTGGTGGAGCCCAAGCCATAAAGGTTGTTAAGAACCCCATGAATATCCCGCAATATTGATGGCCTTAGACCATCTCCAATGGGGCTCTCCCCATTGGAGTTCTTAATATATGTTATATATATATATATATATATGTATATATTGTACTGTGTATGTGTAATTAATTATACCATAAATAAGGGTTCTTAAGGATTTTTAAAACTTTCTTTTAAAAATCTTTATCTATGGTGTTCCACAAAAATTGTGGACCCCAGAATTATTTTTATAAATATATAATATATACACAATACATATATATACCTAACACATATATTAAGAACTCAAATGGAAAAAACCTCTATTGGAGGTGTTCTTACTCCATGTCATTATCAGGACTTTGTCTGAATGGACATTCTAATTTAATAGCATTTGTGGAATAAATGTTATTGCTTTGGGACCAGTTACATTTGGGTTTTTGCGTTATTAGAAGAACAAGAGAAATAAGAATATCTTTTGCCCTCTGTGGTTTCAAAATTTCTAAACTGTATCGGTGGCTTTCTTCTGTTTACGTATATTACTTATGTTTTTGCAACTTTTATGCAGTGGTTTGAAGTTTTTGGTGTATAACCCCTACTTGAATCTCAGTAAATGTTTGTTAACTCAATTATCTCTTTACTTTTTTTTGTCGTTTCAGTGTGCTTCTCTGTTTTACAAATTGCAGCTGGAGACATCTTAAACATTTTCTTAAACACCAGTTCAGTTAACAACATGGTTTATGGCAGTAAGCTAGTAACTGCTAACTTCTTGGAGTCAATCCCAGCTGGAGTCAAGGAGATGAACAGAAAGTTTGAGAAGAAAAAAGAAGAGCGAGATGTGACCAAGTCTCACGAAGAGCTAGTTGAGATGAAAGAGACACTTGCGATTTTTCCAAAAGACAATGAAAAAAGATTGTTGTAGAACACAAAGAAACCTTCAAGACATGCTCCAATACAAAACAAAACAAACCCTCATGCTGATTACAAAAATGTGATTTGAGAATGGTTCAAGTATATGCTACTTAGTGGTCCAAACATAGACATGTCCTCCAGCTGTGGAACCAGCAAGCATCCCAACATTAAGAGGATGGCAATGGAGTCTGCTTATAACATCTTTCACAAGAGGGCTCTGCAGCTTCTTCACTGTTCGCTTTAGTTTTGTAGAGATCACATCAATTCCTTTTGTCTGACTGACGCCAATTCCTTTCGCCACATTGCCGACAAAGATATTTGAATCATCCCAACCCCATACCCCCTGCAACAAAGGCAAATAAAAGTTAATACAAGATGCTGAAGAGATCCAAAAATAACTTATTATCAGTACTCCAAGATGCTGAAGCATACCTGAAACTGGAGATCTTACGAATAGTGTTATTACAGTGATATATCATGGAAGTATCCTCAAAGTTAGCCCCATTTAGAACACCAATATAGTTGTCACGGCTACAAGGAAAAAACAAAACCCTCAGAGATGTATTGAAACAAGCTGAGGAGAGAAACAAAACAAGATACCTTGTAGTTGCAAGTGAGAGACCAGAAGGTGAGAAGTAAGCAGAGTACACAGCCTTGGCATGATCTACAGTCGCCAGTGCTTTTGGTTTCTTGGCTCCCATGGTCCTTAAGTCCCAAAGGCAAGCAGTACGATCTTGAGAGCTTGTAGCCATGAGATGTGGGTTCTGTGGGTTGAGGTCAATAGTGTGTATCCTGTATTTATGTAACTCCCAGTTGAAAACTGACTTCCCTGCTCGGAGATCCCATACATTGAACATCCCTTCTCTGGCACCAAAGTATAAGCTTTGCTCATCATTTGGTCTCTGAAAGAGGGAGTGTATAGGCTCGTACTCGTCCCGCGAATAAACAAGATCAAAAACCATTTTTTCAACGTCCATCAACCTGATTAGACCATCGTAGCTGCTGGTAATAACCTGACATGACAAAAAGATCTCAACTTTTCTTCTTTATCTCCGAAACAAAGTTTCAAGATAAAGACTTTATTATACCTTTGAGAAAGAGTTTTGTTGAAATACAAGAGATGTAACTGAATAAGTGTGAGGCTTGAAGAGAGATACACCACCATCCTCTTCCTCGTTCTGACAATCCAGATTCTAAAACCCAACGTTCCCTTCCTTGTCCCCTGCAGCAACCAGCTTAACACCCTCACAAGGTAAGAACTTTACAACCAGAAATCTCTCAGGCCCAACGCATTTCACATTATGTGGTTCTAAACACAAGGATCGAAGATCAAAACTATCATCATCCTCATTCTCAGTAACAGTTGCAGTTTCTTCATTAGGCTTTCTGGTAATACCGGAAAGAGTATCAACGAACTGAGAATGGGAGACATCTCCATCATCTAAAGGCAGAGGAGCCAACACGCGAAGGGATACGTATTGGGGAAAAGGGAGACCTTCAGACACTGAAACACCGTGAGGTAAGCCATCGGAATCTGGGGTTAAGCCTCTGGTGCGTAGAGACTGCCGTTTTACAATGGGGGCTTCGGATTCCTTCTTCTTCTGCTGCTTCTTGAGTGATTTAGAGTGGTCTCGGGAGCGTTTGGTTGAGGCGGAGAGAAGAGAAGCTTTGGCGTGGACGTTGAGAGAAGCCATCATTGCGTCGTTCCAGCTAATGTTCTCTAGTCTTTTGCGCTCGTACGCAGTTGCCATTGAAACTTTGAAGAATGTGTGTCTGAGGGAGAGAAAGTTTGTCTTTTTTTTGGGAAAGTTTGTCTTGGTTCAGACTAACACTGTAATAAGGACTAGAAAAGCTTAAACGGTCGCAGATGAGCGGGAACGAGTCACTTTTGCCGCCCAAAAAAAGAAGTAACGCACTCATCTATAGATTATTATTATGTTTTGTTTTGTTTTGTTTTATCCTCTAGATCGGTTTTGCTACGTTCTTGTATGTTAAGATCAATAAACCCTAGTTGTTTTACCCTTTGTGACAGGATGATTTGTACGGAGAAGGTACAACAACATTTTGTCTGAAGATAGGATTAGAGTCAATGTATTCAACAATGGAGAAGGTACAATCAAAACTTCCTTCATGGTCCTCTGTTATTGTAAACTCCGGAGAGTAAAATTGGATTCAATGTTCTTGAACTGGTGTGAATCATATGACTTTACTCCCTCCTGGATGTTCCATACAAAACATTTAAAGAATTTGGTTAGGACTCATCTGAAGAAGTCAAAGAAACCACTTGTTTGCATTTTCTTGAATTGTCAGATAACCAAACCTGAGACGGCATTTCTGGATCATCATCACTTTGTTGTCATCAGTTCCGAGCTTTCCTTTATTCCCTATTATTATCTGCTTCTCCTACATTTTATGATATTGCAAGAACTTTTGGTTAAGACTCACCATAAGAACTCATTAGTCATTTTACTCGAATGTCAAAAAAGAAAACCTGAGATGGTGGTCTCCAAACGAGTGTGCCTCTGAAGTGAGAGCGACATCATCATGTTTAATATACTATAATACCTCACGTTTCAAATCCTATGCATATATATAATGATAAAAGCAAACAACTTTACCCTTGATGAGACATGTGCTCGCATGGTCCTCTCATTCGGACAAGTGATGAAAGGACAGTATCTGCATTCGTAACCCGGTTGGCATTTAATCATACAGCCTAGAATATAGTGTTCTTCCTCCTCTTCCGGTGGTTCATCATCATCAACATCAGCTATAAGAGTAATTCAAGCCAAGGTTGTCATTTACCTTTGCTAACTTATGAAAACATTTCTCATCGTAGAGGGTAACACAAAGAGATAAGAAAGCAAGCAAACCTGGGGATTCATCTCCTTCCTCAGAAACTTCCTCTTCGGATTCTTCTGCCTCCTCAGGATCAGAATCAGAAGAGAAGCAAGATGAGTCTGATCCACTGTCTTTATCAAAATGCTCAACCTTGTCAAATCGTCTCTTTGTCATTTTTTGCTGAGAGGTTGGGGACTGAAATGAAACGGAGAGACTAGAGAGTGTTTTGTTAGGGTAACTGCAGTCCCAATATTCCTAAGGGTGTATTTGTCACTGTGATATATGGATTCGGAAGCTGATAAGTGGAAGTGGAAGCGGAAGCGGAATCGTATAGAAGTGTAGAAACCATATTTTTATTAAAAAAATAAGAAGGGGGTACATGTCGAAAGTGTATATCCAGCTTATAAAAATAATATTTCCATGCTTTTATGAAGCTTTGTATGCATCAGAAGTACATAGTCCAGGTTTAGTATCGTGTAAGGAATGTTCCAAGTCTTATTGTCTTCTCTTTTCTTGGAAATTTTTCTGTTTTGCCACTTCTTCAACATGCTATATAAGAGATAGGAATGTAATATGTCAGCTTGTTTCTTAACTCTTATGTAACATCTGATTCAAAGTGATGCAAGCACAGAAAAGCTACATGCATGTGCATGTAATATTGCTCTTGTGTAATTGTAGATCATGGTGGGGGAAGACACTGGCCGTCCATGTGGTTTTGCGTTTATTACATGCAGTTATCACCGAGGAGCTGATGATGCAATTAAGCACATGCGCGGGAGGGAGTTAGGTGATAGGGTGATATCGGTGAATAAGGCTGAGCCCAAGGTTGGGGTGAGATGATGTAGACCATCTTCATTATAGGGGAGGCTATCCATCACGAGAAAGGGAAGCCATGGAGGAGGAGCTGCTTTAGATGAGGACGCCATAGTCCCTCAACTAGTGGAAGAGTTCCATGGACACCGAGATGCTATAGAGATTGGTGAGCTGGAGCGTGACCGCTACATGGATATAGCTACAGAATGTTGGTAGTTTGTTTGGTGAAGGGATATCCATGCTTCTGATTTTGGATTTAGGGATATTAGACTTGTTTCCTCTCAGATAGTGTCATCACATAAGCTTCCTGAACAGTCTCTACAACTCTAAACATGAGCATAGATCAAAAGCTCACTCTCAGCTTAAACCCTGAAGTTAAAAACTCGAGATTTACCATGAAAATTAACAGGAAAGAGGAGTCTTTTCATTACAATGGAACTTCTAAAGACTTGTTTCCTCTCAGATAAGTCATCACATAAGCTTTCTAAACAGTCTCTTTCACTCTAAACTAACGTACGAGAACTGATAGATTTAGAACAATTGAAACAGAGCATAGGTCAGAAGCTCACTCTCAGCTTAAACCCAACACAACAAGCAAGGATGAAACTTTGCATTACAATGAAACTACTAAAGACAAACAGACAAAGAAACCCGACACAAATCTCAAGTTATGTTCTTGTTTTTTTTCCTCTCTTACTTGCGAAGTTGTCCGATGTAGAAATCCTTGATTGCGGTCCAAAAAACCCATCAGTAGAATCATCACCAGCGTGATCTAGAATGGCGTCACCACCAGGATGCTCTTCCACATAAGAAGTAACGTCGTAGACTTTGTCTTTGATTATGATCCAACAATCGTCTCTTTTGTTATGCTCTGCGACTTCGCTCTTGCTGTAGCTTTTAGGCGTTAAATCTACAGGATATCGGCGTATCGCTTCTTCTCTAGATGGTCGTTCGATCTTCTTCGCTTGGCTTGGATTGAGAACAATGCTGAAAGTAGAAAACCCAGAAGCAATCCGATCACAGCTATCATCATCTTCTTCTTCTTCTCTACTCGAATAAACAGACTGGGTTTCGACAGAATACAATTGGGTTCACAGCTGGAGAGAGTGGTGGAATTAGATCCAGCTAAGGACGAGGGCAGAAAAGTCATTGTCTAATGTTCTTTCAGGAAAATGTACTAATAACTAAAACATGACTTAAAAACAAGGGAAATTAGGGCACATGTACATAACAAAAAAGAAATAAAGTGTATGTCCATAACAACAATTAGGCTAGAGTATTTTGTGTATTTTATGTAATATTACTTGTTTTACCCTTTGAACAATCTCAACCACTGGTTTTTATTTTTCTTTTGTTTTTTTTTATTTTCATTTTTCCTTTGTCTTTTTTATTCTTTCCCCCTCCAAATTTTATTGATGTATATCTTTTGAAGCAAATATAATTTAACCAAATTATTATGTTACCAAAGATATACATATTTTTTTTACATATGGCATAACTTAAAATTTTTAAAACAGATTATTAAACAATATCAGACAAAAAATATACTATACTATTTATTAAAATAAAATAATACATTTAATTAAACGTATTTAAAATAATATGTTACTAATATTTATAGTAGTATGTTATTCTATTTACGTAAACAGTATAATTTTTTAGAACTCCGTCCTCCTCTTCTACCTCCTTCCTTCTCCGGTTCTCCTTCCACCTCCTCCCTCCTCTTCTTCTTCTTCCTCCCTCCTCCTCTTCTTCTTCCTCTCTCCTGCCCTTGCTCTTACTTCTCATCCCTCCTTCTCCCTCCACCTCCTCCTCCTCTTCCTCTTCTCTTCTTCCCTTGCTGCTCCTCCTCCTCCTCTTCAAATGCATACTACTTTTAAATATTTTTTTGTATTTTTCTATACTATTTACTTAATATACATAATATTATGTATAATATGTTTATTATGTTAAATGTACGTGACACACGTTCCTAAGAAGAATAAAATTAAAAATGTGCCAAATTATCCCATCAAATAGTAATTATTGTAGTTTAGCTATATTCTTTATTTTATGTTCTTTTATGTATATACACCAAATTCTTCCTAAAAACAAATGGCTTATGGTGTATAGAAAATGGCAAAATGCCAGATCTCAATGAAAGTTATTTCAAACTATTCAAATACCTAGTTGTTGTAAAAAAATGGATAAAAATGTTCCAAAGTGTATGTGACTGTGTTATTCACAAATTGCGTAAAAATTAAATAATAATTATTCACGAACAAACCAAACCAAACCAAACCTCTCTCTTCAAAGAGTGAACAAAACAAAAGCAAAACCACAATGGAATAAAAGTGATTCTGCTCAGAACAAAAAAAAAAGGAATAAACCAAAACAAACAACAACCACCATTTTACTCTCTCTCTCCTCTCTGTCTCTCCTCGCTGGCTTCTCCAATTCGAAGTACGCATCTCGCTGAAGCTCTTCGCGAATCACTTCTCTATCTCTCTTTTGCCATCTCTCGGGGTTCCTAGCCTGTTGCTTCTCGATCGCACTCTCTATTTGAAGCACCAATCGTTGGGGTTTAGGGTTTTGCATCGAAGCCAATTTTAGCTCCGGCGAAGCATAATCATCTTCCTTTTAGCTAAATCCGAGGTGGGTTTCTCTTGGTTTCAATCAATTCTCAATTTTTGGCTCTTGAATTGCTAAAACCCTAAATCGAATATGTCTTTGGGCGTAACCAGCTAACCGGGAATGATTCCGATGGATAATTACCGCGTACCGAGCACCAGCACCACCGGTTTAGTATATCCGGCGAATTCGAGCATGACTGCTTCCTCAGGGTTCCATTTTACTGTAACTTCTCCGTCTGGACTCAAACATGAACCTTCTTTGGCTGTCGAGTGGTCTGTTGAGGAGCAGTATATATTAGAGAAAGGTCTCGCAAAGTAAGTCTTGTTCTTTTGTTCTTCTCTTAGCTATTAAGACAATGTTAAAAGTAGAGAAATATTATATCTTTAATTATGTTTGATGATTTAAGGATTTAGATGTAATGAAAAAGGTCTTGCCTTTGCGTCTCTCATGAACTGTAATAAGCCAGTTCAGGTTCTTGTAGATATGTCTGTTTTCTTGGAAAGGTGGCTGAGTTTTTTGCTTTTTGTAGATTTAAAGATGAACCACAAGTTACAAAATATGTAAAGATCGCATCAACTCTACCAGATAAAAGTGTACGAGATGTAGCAATGAGGTGTAAATGGATGACGGTAAGCTTCGAAACGCCTTGTCATTAAGTTTCACTGTGTCGCTTGCATACTTTTTGGTATGCGTGTTTGGACTAAATAGTGGTGCGAGCGAGAGATATTTTTATATTAAGCACATGCAAAGTATAAGGTAACCAATATGGTGATAATACTTTGTTAAAGATAAAGTCCTATATGAAAAGTTATTTTTTTAAGGTAGCCTTAAAGTTCGTTTACTATAATTGATCAAAAGACAAGACGCCCTACCATATCATAAAAGGTTGTCCAAAGATATGGTTAAGGTGTGCTTGGAGAGAAATTAAAAGTATTGCTGACGATAGATCTGGCTTTCTGTTAGCTCTTGAGTCATGTTGGAACTTGATTTGACCCTAAGACGATAAGTTTGATTTGATATCTGTAGTTATCTTGAAACTAATATCCTTTTATAGATGATGTCAAGATCTTTTCGAACTTTCTGAAACTGATTTTGATATGTAACCTTTAATCAAGGATAGTATTTGTACTGCTTGCAGTATGGTGTGTAGTAAAAATTAGAGAAACAAGTTGTAGTGCTGATTATTACCTTCTCAGCTTAACCGCACTGTCTCTAGTAGAGACTCTCTACATAACTTAATTTCAGAAACTTTAAAAACAGTTATGTAGAGACTCTCTACATAACTGTTTTTAAAGTTTCTGAAATTAAGTTTGACATGTAGCCTCTATGAAGTTGGACTGAAGAAATGAATAGATATGTTTATGACTCGTTCTAACAGAAATTTATAACAACTGATAGTTTGCTATTATTTTATTTTTAACTATATAAATCAATGGCTTTGGCTATGAATGGAATCCATTTTTACAGCAAAAACGGAGAAAAGGGGAAGAACACAGTGCCAGCACAAAGGTTAGCTATAGAAAGGTATGTTTGCTTAACTGAACGTAGAGTATATCTTCTTCTGTAAATAAGTAAACATAGAAGGTAGATGGCCTATTTTATATTTTGCTGTAAAAGTGATTATTGGCTGCATATGACTTTTTGTTCAAACGGCTACAGTGTTGTTCTCCTTGAGAAACCCATCATGCAACTAACTGTTTTTTTTTTTTAATTGATTAAGGTTGTGGATTTACCCCCAAAACTGAACATGTTCTCCACCATACCCCACCAAAATTCTACATACGTCATGAACCATGTGTGCCAGAGTGCACGCATACCTTTTGAAGGTTAGTGCTAGTTGGGTCACAGTCTCTTCTCTCTGTCCTGAAAGGATATTTTACTGTAAAAGAAGGTAATTTCCTCAGCTGTTACATTTCACATATTTTCCAAACTCTTGATTTCTTAGGTTCAAGTGATGCGGTTATGGAGCTTCTACGGCAGAATGCTCATGCTTTCAGTCAAATTTCTTCAAACCTTTCTGTGTCCAAGGTGATTGATTTGTATTTTTTTTGTCTTTGCAATCGTACGTGGGTGAATCTGATCCAAATGCTAGCTGGTAGAAAAAGATTGGCATGAGCGGAAAATTTACTAAAAAAGATTTTCTCATGCAGTGTTTATCCAGTGAAACTTTTTGTTTGGTTGTCCTTTCTCGATGACTGATATTCTATTTTGTGTATACAGCCACAAGATAACATCAGCCTATTTCATCTGGCAAGAAATAACATCAGTTCCATCCTGAATGAGTATGTGAATTCATTAGCACAACATTAACGATACATTTCATCTGATGTCTTGCTCCTTGTCTTTTTATAAAAGCTTGATTTGCTAATTCATTGCTGCAGCATGAAGGAGATGCCTGGTATCATAAGCCGGATGCCACCACTGCCTGTTTCAATTAACAATGATCTTGCAAGCAGGCTAATGACGAGTACACGACAGGTAAGCAAAATCTTGCATTCACTCTGCAGATGGTTTTTGGATAAGACCCTTAAATAGTTTGGTTACTTCGCATTTGATGTTAAAAGTATAATGTTTTTTTTTTATCTGTCTCTCAGCCGAGATCTTATATAATTCCTTCGAGCATCCATCTGAAGCAGGAACCATGAAACTGATGGAGGAGGAAACACTTGATTTTGACCAATGCTAAAGGAAATAAGCACAAGAAGAAACGAAAAGTGGCAGTTGTTTGATGTGAACTGGACTGAAAGAAGATGGGGTTATCAACTGTTCTGTGAGACACAATATTGAACAAAGTTTGGATCTTGTGGTTCCCTTTGTGCTGTCGGCTAATTTTTCTGCGGAAAGGGTTAAACCGCCGAAACCCTTTCATGTCTCAAAATTGATTTTTTTTTGTTTTTTTTCGGGTTTGAAAATGTTTAGGTTGTCAATTCAAGATATGAATTCATTGCACAGATCCGTTGTATAGACAAACTGTTTCCAAGGTTTTAGATGAGAACACATCTTTGTAAGGTTTGGTCTTCAATCTTCATAGCCCATTCATAATTTAAGCTTAGATTAGTTGTGTCACATTATTCGGCTTCTCTCTTTGCGTGTGTTGTGACCATTTATATCTCAATTCAAACGTATTTGTCATTCATTCTTTTCCTTAATGGTTTAAAAGTGCCGCCGGTAAACGTTTGCATAGAACAGACGTTTATCTATAGAGCTTGCTCACAATGTCTGGAAATGTAGCTTGAAGTTTTCACTTGGGGAACTACGCTATACATAATTTATTTATTTTACAATACATTCACACTGACATTTGGGTTTGATAATCCACTCTGAAAGACGCAACACATCAGTTACCTTCATCTGACTGACACAGAACTTAAGGCTGCTCCAGTGTTTATGCGGTTTTCCAAGAAGACAATGGTGGAGTGTCGGAGTTCTTGAAAGTGGCCGTCATGTTAGCGTATCTTTCTCCTTTCACAGACTCTAGCTGGACGATGGTCTCGAGCTCGGTCATCTCATCTGGAGTGAGTTTCACAGATAAAGCTCCAATGTTCTGATTGAGGTTTTCGATCTTAGTGGTTCCTGGGATGGGGCAAACATCATCTCCCTGGTGGTGAACCCATGCGAGGGCTAGTTGTGCAGGAGTGCACCCTTTCTTCTCAGACATTGCACAAACCTTGTCGTAGAGAATCTTATTGTGGTCTAAGTTTTCCTGTTTGAATCTTGGTAGTCTCTGCAACCAGAAACAGGTATACGCAAATAAATATACAGCCAAGACTTTGAATGCAGAAAGTAGTAGTAGTAGTTACCTTTCTGAAGTCATCATTGTCCAGCTTCTCAACAAGTTTTGGTCCAGCAGCGAAGAAGCCTCTTCCTAGAGGACTGTAAGCAACAATCCCAATCCCAAGCTCCCTGAAGAAAAGGAAAGTGAAGATGACGTTACATGGTTTGATGAATATTAATGCACTAAGAAAAGAGGATGGTACCTGCAGGTTGGGATTATATCTTCTTCCCCGTCTCTAGTCCACAAAGACCACTCTAGCTCCACCGCGGTTATGGGGTGAACAGCATGTGCTCTTCTGATAGTTGAGGCAGAGGCTTCAGACAAACCAATATACTTTATTTTACCTTCTTCAACTAGCTTCTTCAGTTCTCCCATCTTAGAATTAACAAACATAAAAGAAACTGTTTAACTTGAGCAAAAGGTGCCAGGTTCGCAAACCAATTAGAGATACAAAAGCAACGCTAAATGATAGATGAGAAAGCTGTAGATTAGATCATTTCTGATGCAAATAAATATTTGAAATATATCCAAATATCTTATTATTTATTTTATTTTTCGGAATTAATTTAGATAATTATTTTTTATTTGTAATTTCTTTTAAGAATTTATTATAAATAGGCAATGCAATAAAATTGTATTCAGACTTTGATTACTAAAAAGAGAGCTTTTGATTATTCCTTGCCAGATTCTATCAAGTTCATTTATCACAAAGAAGCTATAGCAATAAACTCTTTGATCGATCCAAGAAAATGTCTCTAGAACCCTAAAAGTTCACTGATAGACCATTCAACCTACTTTCTCTTGCATCAATTTCACACCAGAAAAATCTATTAGTCCTAACAAAACCCAAGCCAAAGATGTGAAACTGGCTTACAGTGATTTCGATAGGGACACGAGTATCGATGCGATGCTGATAATAAAGATCAATGCAATCCACATCAAGGCGCTTCAGACTTGCTTCACAAGCAGCTCTGACATAAGCAGGATCTCCCTTTATCTCTCTCTCCCCCTCTCCGTAAATGATTCCAAATTTGGTAGCAAGCTCTACTTTTGCCCTAAACCCATTCTTCAGAGCCTGACAGAGTGACAGAGAGTTCAAACAATGAACATCATCATTTTCTAAAGAATATGGGAAGCGAACCTTTCCGAGAAGCAGCTCGTTGGTCTGAGGACCGTAGATGTCGGAGGTATCTAGGAAAGTAACGCCGGTATCAATTGCGTGGTGGAGAAGAGTGATAGCGTCAGTTTCGGGCTTGGGAGCACCGTACAAGGTTGAGAGGCCCATGCAACCGAGGCCTTGAGCCGAGACCTCAAGCCCTTGCCTTCCTAGCTTCATTCTCTTCACTCCCCTAGCTTCCGCCATTGATTTCGCTTCGCTTCGCACACCTCTTTTCTTTTTCTTTGGTAGAGAGTTTTGAATTTTCTTTTCAGTGGAGAGGTGGGTGGAGTGGAGTGGGTTGGTGAATGAATTGGTAATGATGAGGATACTCTAAAAGAAGCCGTGTGTCTTTTGATTGTTTTGCTGTAGCTACCAGCAAAATTTATGAGAAAAAAAAAGCACTACCAATAAGTACGTTGAAATAGGCTCTTTATCCTTGGACTAGTTTTCAACTGTACTCGCTTTTTGCTTTAAACTAGATTTTAAAATAAAAACTAGATTTTCACCTGTGCTAAAACGCGGAATAATTTTTATTATAGAATCATATTTTTTCTTTATTTAAAATAGGTATGTTCATAAAATCTATAACTTAAAGTCCGTACCGAACTCAGACCAAAAAAACATGATCCGTACCCAGTCCGAAATATAAGAAATCGCAAAACAGATCTTGTAGTGTGGTACACCACACATATCTGAACCCGAAGTGTTATTAACCGAACCCAAACGGACAACCCGAAAAACCAAGAACCCAAAAAATATATCAAAAAACCGATCCGAAAATCCAAATAATCGCAAATATAAATATTTAAAACGTAAATATGTACTTCAAATATTCAATTCTATATTTATTTTTAAATTTATATAAAAATAAGTATTTAAATCTTCATTAAGTACCTGAAATATCCAATCCTATATAAATAAGTTTATTTCTTATATATTTCTTTTCAATTTTGGATTTAACTTCGAATATATCCAAACCGAACCCATATAACTTGAATCAGAACAATATATGATTACTTTATAGATTTTAGATGTGATACAATTTAAAAGAAAAATTGATGTGTTATATCCGAACCCGATTTATACTTACAAATTTACTAGAATGAGACCTATGATGTGATATAAATTAGAAACAAAGTTCTAAATACCCAACCCATATCGCAACGGGTACCTAAACGTTCATGCATAACTTAAAGTATATTTTGTTCAATTAGTTTTATATTTGATAAATATTTATATGTGTTGGAATAACCCATGAAGCTATACTCAAAAAAAATATCAATACTAACATGTTCCAGCATATCATTAAATATTAATGATTATTACTATTTATTTGATCATATATATATATATATATATATATATATTTAATTTAATACTTTTATCTATAAAAATTATATTATTATGTATTTGGTGAGGGTTTTAAAGAATTTGTTTCTTTCATTTGAATTAAAGTACATTTGTATATATGGATAAGTAGGCATATATAATTATTTTTATTAATAAATTAATTATAATTGATCAATACTATTAAAACTGAAGAGCATTTTTGAGGTCACCTTGAAGTTTTGAAGTATTTACAATTATATGCCACTGGAATATTTTTAACCTATGCTTTCTAATTAGAATCAGTATTTTCGTACTTCTCTTTATTTTCGTAATACATTAAAAGCAAGCGAATATACCCTAAATCCCTAATAATACTGAACAACATCTTACCCAAAATCCCTAATAATACTAAACGACATCTATTTAGTTTGATTTTATATCACTTTCAAGTGGGTTGTCGAAGAATATATAGATGAAGCTTGATACAAATGGTTTCAAGACTTCCATTCCTACGATTGGCAACAATATGCTTGATGATTTTTCTATTCTGTCATCCACTGATCTTCCGCGAACAAGATATGTGAGTTTTATTTCTTTGATGAGATTCTTTTGTGTTCATCCGCTAAGCAAGTGTGGGTTGTTGATTTTAGTTTTTGTTTGGGTTTCAGTTTGATGAGTTTAGTAAGAAGCTGTACAGATGGTGAAGCATGCGGAAGGAACAACCGCACTCGCTTTTTTGTTCTAAGTTGTCATGGTCACTGCTGATTCTCAGGATAGGAGAGGAGGCAAATCAATCAAAGATGAAGGAGAAGATTGATGTTAATAAGAAAGCCAACGACTAGGTATATACTTCTTTTCCCGAATTGAGTTTTTTTTGGAAACCCTAACACTTGATTTTGCTAAGATCCCAATTTCTTTCATTTTATGGTTTTGTTCTTGATTCCAGTCACTGGGTTTCTTCTTGCGTATTGGGTTCGTTTCTTACTTATTCCGATTTCGTTTCAATTACTTTGTTTTATTCTCAGTGAACGGTTCTTCACCCATCTTTAAAGAGCTCAAATTTTAAGCTTTTTATGTTTCCGCAATGTCTTTACAGACAATAGTTTCTTTGTCTTCCCAAATTGATATGTTGATGAATCGTTAGTACTGAATGGATACGTTATTTGACTCAGATCTTTTAAGGGAAGCCAATCATTAACCCTTTTGTCTATATTTGTGGGATTGGGCTCAGTTTAATCATATTTGAGTCTTGATAACCTCAAAAAGCTTCCATCACATTGGTGCTTCTGCCTGTTTATCTGACCCTGAGGAAAAGACTTCTGTGGAGGGTCCTTTTGCACCTTTTATTCCCCATAACTCTCTTTCTCTGCTTATGTATTTCCAGCTTATAAATATAATTGTTCTTGCTTTGAAACTTGGACTTTATTGTATGTACAATTTTTTCTTTTGTTGATAAACGTATTGTTAGTTGATATGCAATTTACTAGCACCTGTTCCATATTGCGGTGCTTCAGTCTATGATCTTTATCAACAAAGCTGTGATTATGCAATGTCCACACTCGATGACTTTTCTAACACTTTGGGTACTGAAGATTTTCAACAACAAAAGGTATCTCCTTCCGTCAAGTCTACATTTATTATTACTCACTTTCCCCCAATATTCTTTTTATGATTTGGTCCTTTTGTTTTATTCTCTGGGTTGTGTTAGCAAGTGGCTAATTCATCGCTTATACATTGTGGGAGACAAAATGGGACACATCAGAGCCAACGTAATCGTTTTGGCCACTTCCGAAAAGCTTCTCTGCGTTTCCATCTTCTACAATGCTAATGTTGTATTGGTTCTTGCAATGAGATGATTCAGTATTCTTTTATATATCACCATCTAAAAGACTCACTCCTCATATTGTTATAATTGTTTTGATAGCCGGTTATATGTTTGGTAAACGGAACCCAATAACTCATGTATATAATATGTTCTAAAACTAGGACTGATTTATTACCTTCGTATAAACTTTATCATGTTTCAAACGCTGAATATCCTGATCAAATCAGGTAGTGTTATATGTGCTACTAACAGCTGCAGGTTGTTTGATAGAGAAAACATATATATGGAATAATTGACGTATATTTAATCATGACATTATATCTAGACTCCACGACATATTGATATCTATATAATAACATTTTAACCAATAGCACTTCTATGATATTGTATTGATATCCAAGAACACTTCTCAATAACTCCACGACATATATGATAGAGGATATATAGAAAATTTGTCGTATAAATATTCAGTATTCTACTTGGTATCTACTGAAGTATTTGGTAGAATATAGGCGAAATCTTTCTAATTTAAAACTAAAGAGAAATCTGGTTTAACTATTCAACAAATATTCTCGCAGTATATGTTCATAACACCATATAATCAATTTTTTATAAAAACTATTTAAAACAGAATACTAAATCTCATATCAAACATATTGCCGAATCAACATTATTTAGAATCTCTTTAGTACGGCGAGACTTTTAGCATTAATACTATCTACACAATATCTTAACAAACAATAAGTAAACAAAATATATTTCAAAACATTTGCTCTCAAAATAGCCAATCGGCCAGCTTTAAATTATGGCCTTATAGTATGAACTGAATTACAATACAAAACAGTTACATATTTTTTAGACAAACCAAAGATTTCGTTAAATAAAAAAATCAACAATTTAAGTCTTCATATTTTTGGGTTGGCGGAAAAAACACTAATTTTAAAATTTTAAATATATAAGTTATTTAAAATTCAAAAATTAATCTCACTTTCAGAAAATACATGTTATTATTATAACAAATATAATAATAAATAAGTCAATATTTATACACCTTTGTATTTATATGTCGCCACACTGAAAAAATTAAATATATAAAGTATGTACACATTTTAATTTTTAATTAAATCTTTTGACAAAAAAAGTTAATTCTATAATTAGAAATGGGTGTCAAAATCAATCTTATTAAGATAGAATCACAAAATTGGATCCAACTTGTGTCTAAAATTAACTACAGCCTTATACTATTTAAAATAAATAGATAAATTTTATTCTGAAATTTGAAAAATTCTTTTAAACTATTTTAAAATTTTTATTTTGAATTTTAAATATATATTTATTTATTTATTAAAATCTTAAACTCCACCCCGCTCTAAAACTTTACCACTTAAATTTAAACAGTAAATTTATATTAGTTAACCTTAAATATATAAGTGTCTATTTACCCAATCTTCGATTATACCATGTTCATTGAAGCAACTAATAAATTATACGAACTTTTGGGATATGATCAATACAAAGAATTAGTATATAAATCATATATCCTTTTGGTCATTGGGTTATTGTGCTGATCGCGGGTGAGCCATTAGTCAATATTTTATTTCATTTTAATATATAAATACATATATCAATATTAAAATATAAAAATCATGTTTAAAAATATAGTAAAAATTTAAAGCAATTTTCTTTATATTTTTAAATTATAAATAGACCACTTAAACAATTTTATAACAAGTTGGAGTTATGACATAATAAAAATACAATAAGATTAAAACTAATAAGTACTTAAATATCTAATGTAAACATTGTAATTAACTTTTAAAATTTAAAAATAACAGTTTAAATCAAAATACTGTCAAAAATTAAATCAAATTGGGTTACACATCGGTCATCCATTGGTTCAACTTATTAGCTTCGGGACCTAGCATTTTTCAAATTTTATAGGGTTGTAAAATAATGAATATTTATTAAAGCGGAAAATTGGATTAGATATGGATTTACTGGTTCACATTTGGGCCTGGATTCACTTTAAAAGCGTTGATTTTAAATAGAAAAAAAAATCTTACAAATATACAAAACATTTATAACGTTGTTAATTTTTTTTTATTATTATTTTTATTATTAAATATCCCGCGCTTTCAAAGCGCGGGTCAAAATCTAGTTATTTACTTAAAAGTAGTGTTAGCATAAATTTATTTCATTATTTAAAAAAATAATAGATTAGTTATTTAGCTCCTTAATTTTAGGTTAGTGTATGTATTTAATAATAATTAAGTAAGGTATAAAAAGAAATAATAGGAAAACTAGTTAAATGTAATGGTCCAACCTAGACTATTTGTAAATAGATAAGAAAATAGGACCCTATATTAATAGATTAGATATTTCAACTTAACTCTATTTCACTTTATAATAAAATAAAATAAAAGTAGATTTGCTCAATCAGTAAAATAATGTATACTTTCCAAACTCCTGTTTCTTAAGTTCAAGTGATGCAGCTTGGAACTTCCACGGCAGAATGCTCATGCTTTCAGTCAAATTTCTTCAAACTTTTCTGTGTCCAAGGTGATTGATTTGTATTTTTTTTTTTTTTTTTTGCAATCGACGTGGGTGAATCAATCCAAATGCTAGCTGGTAGAAAAAGATTGGCATGAGCGGAAAATTTACTAAAAAAGATTTTCTCATGCAAGTGTTTATCCAGTGCAACCTTTTGTTTGGCTGTCCTTTCTCAATGAACCTTTCCCATCCTGATATTATATTTTCTGTATACAGCCACAAGATAACATCAGCCTACTTGGCAAGGAATAACATCAGTTCCATCCTGAATGAGTATGTGGATCTTTACTACTGATGAGGGCCGAATCAGGAGGTAGAGCAAACAGTGCACTCGCCGTGGATCCATTTAAGATCAAGCAATTTTAATAGTATAAAGTGCCTATATATATATATATATTTTTTTTTTTTGTTAACAACAATGGTCTAATTTCTTTTTACACTTTTACTTTCATATTTATACATATTATAAAGCATAATACTCTAAAAACATTTGTTTATAAAATAAAAAATTTAATAAATTTTATATATGTTTTAATAATATTTTAATAACAAAATTTAGATTAATTAATAGTTTGGGTCTAAAAAAATATTATTTTGCCAAGGGCCTTTTGTATTGTTGAGCCGGCCCTCTTACTCTTACTGATATATTTCCTCCAACTTCTTCTGTGAAATCAAGATTTACTGAACTCTTACTTATCATTGCTGCAGCATGAAGGAGATGCCTGGTATCATAAGCCGGATGCCACCACTGCCTGTATCAATTAACAATGATCTTGCAAACAGGTTAATGACGAGTACACGACAGGTAAGCAGTCTTGCATTTTCTCTGCAGATGGTTTAAGACTTCTTAATAGTTTGGTTTACTTCACATCTAGAATGTTTTTATCTGTCTCTTAGCCGAGACCTTATATCATTCCTTCGAGCATCAACTGAAGTAGGAGCCAAGAAACCGATGGACGAGGAAACACTTGATTTTGACCAATGCTAAAGGAAATAAGCACAAGTAAAAAACGAAAAATTGCAGTTCTTTGATGTGACCACTGGACTGAAAGAAGATGAGGTTATCAACTGCGAAACACAAGATTGAACAAAGTTGGTATCTTGTGGGATCCCTTTGTGCTGTCGGCTAATTTTTCTGCGGAAAGGGTTAACCGCTGGCTAGCCATTTCATGTCTCAAAAACGATTGTTTTTCCTGTGTGAAAATGTTTAGGTTGTCAATCCAAGATATGATTCATTGCACAGATCCGTGGTAGAGTTGGTTGTATAGATAAGCTGTTTCTAAGGTTTTAGATGAGAGTTATTAATAACACATCTTTGTAAGGTTTGGTCTTCAATCTTCATAGGCATTTCATAATTTATTTTATGCTCACCTTATACCTGTCACATGATGACATGATTCGGCTTCTCTTTGCTTGTGTTGTGAACATTTGATGTCTCAATTCTAACATATTAGTCATTCATTCTTTTCCTTAATGGTTAAAAAGCGGTAACGACTCTGAAGTTTGAATAGAAGAGACGTTTATTTATAGAGTTTGGACACAATGTATGGAGTTGTAGATTGAAGTTTCACTTGGGGAACTCTATAGATAATTTATTATACAATACATTCACACTGATATTTGGATTTGATAATCTACTCTCAAGACACAACAGATCAATTACTTTCTTCTTACTGACACAGAAGTTAAGACTGCTTCAATGTCATCCACCACCACAACCAGATAAACTCAGCTGGTTTTATGCGGGTTTCCAGGAAGACAATGGTGGAGTGTCAGAGTTCTTGAAAGTGGCCAACATGTTCCCATATCTGTACTGCTCCATTTTTTTTTCTCAAGAATATTTTGAAATTTCAAACTGGATTTGAGAGAAATTAGTTCTGGAACTGAGAGATCTCAAGCTTAGAAATAAGATAAACTCTCAAGAAATAAGATTAGAGACAGAATAGAGTGAGCACATCCAAGAAATTTGAAGAAAATACTCAAGAACACTCAAGAACTCAGATTTATTATCCACTGGATAAAAAAAAATCTGTAGAGAAATTTGTGAAATAAAATAGAGAATCAAGAGAAATGAAGTAACAGAGTGAGTTTTGCGGAAGTGTTTGAGGTAATCAGGAGCTTAAAGCTCTGATACCATGTTAGAAAATGAAGAACAAGAGTGATAATGCTCAAGAACAAGAGAGAGAGGGAGAGAGAGAGAGTAAATCAAGAGTAAAAGAGATAGAGTAAAGAAGGATATATTTCCTTAATTCATTTAGTTCACAATGTTACAATATTTAAAGGCTCAGAGATGGGATACAAACAAAGAGATAAATAATAAAGAATGATGCTGCAAGATGAGCTGAAAGGGACAACACCTCAACAGCTCTTTCTTCCTCTCTCCTCTAAATAGATCATGTGACTTTAAGTAATTTAGAACTCCAACTTGTTTCTGATCTTTCCAACGGTCTGGTTGACCTTTGAACACATCTTGGACGAGTTTGAACTTGCAAGGCTGCATCTCAAGTTTGGTTTCCAAGTCTGGTTCTCAAGTCTGGTGACTTGTTCTCAAGTCTTGTGACTTGTTCTCAAGTCTGGTGACTTGTGTATGTCAATAAATTTGGCATTCATAAGTGGCCAATGTACCACGATAACCAGAGAAACTTTCAGGTGCGTTTAAGCGGCTTTCCAAGAGGTGGTGGAGTGTCAAGAGTTCTTGAAAGTGTGCACCATGGCCGTGCATTTCAGCGTAACTTACATTGAAGTTTTCACTTGGGAACTCTATACAAAAATTATTTTACAAATGCAATTACACATTGATAATTGGGTTTCCCCCGGAAGGATAACGTACTATGCAGCACATTTAAGACCTTGATCTGGCTGACATAAGTTGTATAGCTTCAATATCATGCATCACCACAGCCAGTTTAAACAGCTTTCCAAGAAGACAATGATATAGACTCAGTGTTCTTGAAAGTGGGCATGTTGCTACAATATCTTTCTCCTTTCACAGACTCTGGTCGGACAATGTCCTCGAGCTCAGTCATCTCTTCGGGAGTGAGTTTCACAGATAAAGCTCCAATATTCAGATTGAGGTTCTCGATTTTAGTAGTTCCTGGGATTGGGCAAACATCATCTCCCTGGTGGTGAACCCATGCCAGGGCTAGTTGTCCAGGAGTGCATCCTTTCTTCTCAGACATTGCACAAACATTCTCGTAAACAATCTTGTTGTGGTCTACGTTTTCCTGTTGGAATCTTGGTAGAGCCTGTAACAAAAAACATAATTAAGGAAACATACATGGAGTTGATATTATTCCACAGTTCATCTTAGGTGGAATCAATAAAAAAATCACAAAAAAACTATGAACTTTCTTTCGGACAAAAAAAGAAAAAAACACAAAACTATGAACTTGCCTTTCTGAAGTCATTTTGGCCTAGGTTCTCAAGAAGCTTTGGTCCAGATGCAAAGAATCCTCGTCCTAGAGGACTGTAAGCAACAATCCCAATCCCAAGCTCCCTGAAGAAGCCAAAGTGAAGATGATGTTACATGGTTTGATGAATAATATTAATGCACCAAGAAAAGAGGATGGTACCTGCAGGTTGGGATTATATCTTCTTCTACGTCTCTGGACCACAAAGACCATTCTATCTGCACTGCAGTAACTGGATGAACAGCATGTGCCCTTCTGATAGTTGAGGCAGAGGCTTCAGACAAACCAATGTACTTTATCTTACCTTCCTCAACTAGCTTCTTCAGTTCCCCCATCTTAGAATTAACATACAAATAAAGAAATTGTCAAATTCAGCAAAAGGTGAAGCATGTTTATGAATGTAACAACCAAATCTCAGAAGCAACCACAGAAAAGTCTAGTCAAACAAAAAAAATCCTTATGTTAAGGATGATAGATGAGAAAGAAATCTACAAACTACTATCAGTAAAAGATCATTTTACCTGAGATTGGTTTTTAACAAATAAGCTAACAATAGAGCAAGAGCGACCCAACGAGAAATATTTTTTCTCAAAACTATCTTTTTCGACCCTATTAGTTCCAAGATTATCCCAAGCCAAAGGATATGAAGCTCATAACTGAGATCATAAACTCCAGTACCCTTTGAAGTACTGAGCTATATAACTTTCATTCCTACTTATAGTTGAATACTTACAGTAATTTCGATAGGGACACGAGTATCGATCCGATGCTGATAGTATAGATCAATGCAGGCAACATCAAGCCTCTTTAAACTAGCTTCACAAGCAGCTCTAACATAAGCAGGATCTCCCTTTATCTCTGTATTTCCCTCTCCATAGGTGAATCCAAACTTGGTCGCAAGATCCACTTTCTCCCTCACCCCATCCTTGAGAGCCTAACAGAACCAATAAGTGCAACAAAAAGTCAAATCTCTAGAAAGTCAACCATCTCAGTTAGCGGAAATAAATCAAAGTAAACATGATCAAAACGCACCTTGGCTAGGATCAACTCATTGGTCTCGGGACCGTAGATGTCGGAGGTGTCAAGGAAAGTGACGCCGGAGTTTATTGCGTGGTGGAGTAGAGCGATGGCGTCGGTTTCCCGTTTGGGATCACCGTGGAAGGAGGAGAGGCCCAGGCAGCCAAGGCCTTGAGCTGATACCTCGAAACCTTGGCTTCCAAGCTTCATCCTCTTCACAACGCAAGCTTCCGCCATGGATGTCGATCACACACATTTTTCAATCTCTCTTTGGACTCTTTTGTAGAGTTTTGAACAGAGTGGAGAGGTCGTTGGAGTTGGTGAATGCTAATAATGAGGGAAAACTATTATTTTTATTATAAGGATAATATGAAAATACAACTTTTTATTCGTTTCACAATTTTTGAGCATTTTAAATATAAATATTGAGGTTTTATTTTTTTACAATTGCACTAGAAGTTTAATTATTAATAAGTTCGATTATAAAGTTTGGATAATGTTATTTCGTTTTTGAAATTTAAATAATATCATATGTTTATAAACTTGTTAGTTGACAGTTTTAAAATTTTCAAAATACATCTTTTATTCATTTTTCAAAACTATTTTCTTATATAATAAAACACTGTTATGGTAATCCCCATGTTAAATTAATATTTTAATATTTAATCTAATAAAAGTAATGTATGAGATCCAGTTTGAAACTCATATAAATACTCATAGAGTTAAGTTTGGTTTCAGGTTGGTTCCATTCAGTTCTTGGTTGGGTCATTTCCGGTTAGGATTTCCAGGTTGAGGTAAAAAGCCTAGGACTAATCTGAATGGTAATAATAAGAAAGTAGGCCTGGGCATTTTACCCGGACCCGTAGACCCGACCTGAAACCGACCCGAAAAACCCCGGTTTAGGTAGGAACCGATCCGATTAAATTATACTATCGGGTCTTGTTGTAGAGGACCCGCGGATCTTAGACCCGACCCGACTTAAATCGAAGACGGGTTATTTGTCTAGAGAATATGGGGGTCAACCACTAGGAGACAACGAATAGTTGTTGTATCTCGCATAGTTTAATATATACACATTTTAATATAATAAAAATACAAATTTTGAATAAAATTTTGAATATTTTCGAATATATAAATATTTTTAGATCTTTTTTTTTGTATTTTTAGGTCTTTTTTAGATTGAACCCGAACCGAACCCGACCAGAAACCGAACCGAATCCAAACCGATAAATTCTAATTATCTGAATGGGTCTAACTATCTAAGACCCGACCCGACCCGGATCCGGCACGATCCGAACCGACCCGGAACCGAAAATTTGAAATTACCCTATCGGGTCCTAAACTCTTAGACCCGAAAGACCCGAATCCGAAAAGACCCGACCCGAATCCGACCCGAATGCTCAGGCCTATAAGAAACCTCAAGTAGAATGTTTCAAAGTTTTGTAGATATCTTGGCGAACTCCTGAATCATCATATGCACATTTTATTCTTAAAAGGTGTAAACCCTGAGAAACTAAAGACGGGTCATGCATAGGTGGAACTCACTAAGATGCAACATCACACCACAACTTTTACATATTGTCACCTCAACTTGTCTATCATAAGTTACACCACATCGACGCCAATCTACCACCACAGCCCGAGAAACTTTCAGGTGGGGTTTAAGCGGCTTTCCAAGAAGACAATGGTGGAGTGTCTGAGTTCTTAAAGTTGGGCACCATGTTACTGAATCTTTCTCCTTTCACAGACTCTGGGTGACCAATGCTCTCCAGCTCAGACATCTCTTCGGGAGTGAGTTTCACAGATAAAGCTCCAATGTTCTGATTGAGATTTTCAATCTTAGTAGTTCCAGGGATGGGGCAAACATCGTCTCCTTGGTGGTGAAGCCATGCGAGGGCTAGTTGTCCAGGAGTGCATCCTTTCTTTTCTGACATTCCACAAACTTTCTCGTAGAGAATCTTGTTGTGGACTAAGTTTTCCGGTTGGAATCTTGGTAGAGTCTGCAACAAGAAACAGAATTTGAGCAGATAAACAGTGAGTCTGTTTTGATTTGATTACCTAGAGTGTATATAAGGTTCATCAGTCAAAGAAGGTATACAAAGCCTATGTACTTGCCTTCCTGTAGTCATTGTTCTCTATATTCTCAAGAAGCTTTGGTCCAGCAGCGAAGAAGCCTCTTCCTAGAGGACTGTAAGCAACAATCCCAATCCCAAGTTCCCTGAAGAAGGAAAGAGAAGACGTTTTATGATTTGATGGATAGTGCAATAAGAAAAGATGACAAAATTTGAATACCTGCAGGTGGGGATGACTTCTTCTTCCGCATCTCTTGTCCACAAGGACCATTCTAACTGCACTGCAGTAATTGGGTGAACAGCATGCGCTCTTCTGATAGTTGAAGCAGAGGCTTCAGACAAACCAACGTACTTTATCTTACCCTCTTCAACTAGCTTCTTCATTTCCCCCATCTTGAAATTAAAAAAAGACAAAATAAACTGTTAAGTTCAGCAAAAGGTGCCTGCTTTCGATAAAGCTGAGGCTAATTGACTCACTCAAATATCATTTCACCACACATTGTTTCAAGTAGAATCTGCAAGAGGAAGGGCTTACAGTGATTTCGATAGGGACACGAGCATCAATCCGATGCTGGTAATAAAGATCAATGCAGTCCACATCAAGCCGCTTCAAACTAGCCTCACAAGCAGCTCTAACATAGAAAGGATCTCCCTTTATCTCTCTCTTCCCCTCTCCGTAAATGATCCCAAATTTGGAAGCGAGCTCCACTCTCTCCCTCACCCCATCCTTCAGAGCCTGACACAATCCAACATAAGCTCAAAGAACCAGAAACAAAACCCAAAACCTATAAAGCTTGCTCCTTTCTCAGAAACCCAACTCTAATTGGCGAAAACCAAGCAGAGATTGATCAAACCGAACCTTGGCGAGGAGCAACTCGTTGGTCTGAGGACCGTAGCTGTCGGCGGTGTCAAGGAAAGTTACGCCGGAGTCGATAGCGTGGTGAAGAAGAGCGATGGGATCAGTTTCGGGGGCGGGAACACCGAAGAAGGCGGAGAGGCTCATGCAGCCAAGGCCTTGCGCCGATACTTCGAGTCCTTGGCTTCCCAGCTTCATCCTCCTCACTCCATAATCTGACATGGTTTCTCCTGTTCTGTTTATACTTTTCTCTTTGCCACCACGACTCTCTCTCTCTCTTGTAAATTGAGTGTGGATTATCGCAATTGGATTGGTGGTCTCTCTCTACGAAATGAATAAACATGATTTTCTTTTAAATAAACTTGATTTTTATATAAATCATATCTATTAACGTGCAGTTTTTTTTAATCAAAATTAGGTCTCGGCATTTTATGCACAATCTAATTCTAAACTGGAATAAAAAAAAACCGACATGGATTCAAAAAAAAAAAACAATTGAATAGACCCAATACAACAAGAACTGATTGATACCCGACCTAAAAATATGAATATCCAAAACTATGATTACATATGTTCTATTTTATATATTTTAGTTTATGATTTAGTTAAAATGTCTTTATGTTACCATTTTTATTATTTAATAGCATTTTCAAGTAATATGAAATTTTAAATGTCAAATTTAGATTTTGAAAATATTTAATTTCAACTATTAATAGTTTACTTTTGGTTATTTTGTAAACTTTTAGATAAATATGATGAATTTTGGCTAAATTTTGATAGAATTTGGATACTTCAGGTCTTTTTCCTATCGTAAATACTTGAATCCGACCCGGATTCGCTACGGACCTGAAAGTTACATATATTTTGCATGTATTTTAATTTATAGGTCTGAACCAGTCCGGATCCGAGAGGAGCCAATCCAAACACGAACCAAAATTTTCCAAGTACCTAGTTGGATCCAAATCTTTAGGACCCAAACGATCCGGATCCGAAAGAAACCGAGCCAAACCTAGAAATGTCAAAATGGACCACAACCTGCAGTAGGTCGGCCCCCACATACCAAAATAAATTTGAGTCTGCATTCGGTTGGACTAATTGGACGTGAATTGGCTCATTTAACATTTCTAAAATTAAGAGGTTGATGCATTAGAAAGATTATGAATAACCTGAACAAAAATATTTTCTTAAATATTTTATTATCTATAAAAAAATAATTTGAGCCATTTAAAATACAAATAAAGAAAAAAATAGAAAAAAAAACAAGAACAAACAACACATCAAAAAAATCACATTTCATATTTACACAACATAAATTAGGTTTTATGCTTTTTTTTATAAACTTTGGAAGCCAATTATTACATCAAATACAATGAATTGAATTTTGTAATCAACTATCTCAACACTTTAACATTCATTTATTTTGTAGGCTATTGAGTGATCTTTGCCTTTTGTATCTTAGTTTATTATATATTCGCTATTCTCAACTATGTTAATTCCTTGCCACAAGTGTTAGATAATTATTAAGAAAAGACTTACTATATGCAAATAATTTAAATGATAAGAGTAATGTAAAATTAATTTGTTTATGCTCTCGTTTGTCTATGATTCTTTTATTGTTTCTTTTTGAAAATGAACATTTTCACTTTAATGCATATCATTTACTAAAAAAATTCCATGAACTTTTTTATAGGGTACACTCATTCTATAACATTCAAATAGCATGAAAACAACATAGCATTATTTAAATATTACGAGTGGGGCCCGTGGATTAGTCCGCAGAACCAATTAGCTATGTGGAATGAGCTTGGATATATATATACAAATTGTAACCCATAATGGACCAATCCGTGCGGTCCGTAAGAAAGTTGAACCCAGTACGGGTTGGACTACGTGGACATGGGTTCATCCATCTGACATCTCTACCAAAACCAGATCCGAATACCCGAACGCCCATGTTTAACCAAAAACACACACACAAAAAAAAAAATGACCAAAGAGATTTCATTAAAAAGGTAAAATACGTTTATACATGTATTCTATACATATAAATAAAATTTAAATAAACAATAAAAATAAATAATTTTTTTTTGGAAAAATACATTTTTCAATTCAAAATTTCTTTTTATTTTTAAATTCTTCTTTTTGAAATCCTGAAATTATTTTTGAAAATATTTTTAAAATTTTTATTTTAAATTTAAAATATTAATTATTATTATTTAAATTCTAAAAGTCGCATTTTAAACATTCAGAGTGAAATTTACATGTTTTTTAAACTTTGAACTGTTTTTACTAACACTTCTAACCTTCAAATTAACAATTTCTCATATCAAACCTTGGAATTTTTTTTCCAGCCAAAATATGGAGACATGGAAGTATGAAGTGTCAATAAGTGATGGTTGCACAAAATGACTAGATAAATAGCGATGGTATGTAATATATATATATTTTTTTTAAAAATTATAATTTATTCCCAGTTAAAGTTTTTCAAATAAATAAAAATTAAAAATTTACCAAAACTATATTATAAATTTAAACTTTAAAGTTGTAATCTTTTGGAAATTTAACAACAAAACCAAAAAAATCGAAATTTTAATCTTTGGAAGAAAAAGATGTCATGTTATAAAATTATAAAAAGAGAAAAATAGATATATAAATATATATATAAATTCAAAATGGGAAATTGCCACTAATACCACTTTTCTAATACCACTTTTCAACTTTACACTAACCAACTTTACCATTAAAATTTTAATAGGTAATGTACCATTATACCCTTATCTAATTAAACATAAACATATATCTTCTCCAACAAGAATTTTCAAAATCTCCAAATAGATCGACGGCTCCAGCGAGAGATTCGACGATTCCGGCGAGATTCGACGACTCCGGCGAGATTCGACGACTCCGGCGATTTTCCCGGCGAGATTTGACGGTTCCGACGACGTTGACGTCCGACGAGATTTGGCGAAGACTACAGCTCAAACGAACATAACAATCTCTCTTCACGAACGCGTAACAAAGGTCAGAGGATAATAGATAGTGATTTTCGTCTCTTTTTTGTAATTTTTGCTTGGTTTCTCAAGATCGATCGGTTTCTGGAAAGGAGACGAAGTTTTTCTCATGAAATTTTAAAATCTCAGATTTATAAAACCTTATAAATTTTTATCGATGAGGAACATAGTGTTATGTATTTTTTATATATATCTTGTTGATCATTCCTTCTCTAATCTCCATGTTCTTATAATCAGGTTATGAAGATCAAATTGTGTTATATACGTGGAGACTGGAAACTAATAAATGGAATTCATTGGGATTTCATAGTCGATGATGAAAGGGGATCTTGTCTTAGTATGATTCTTGAAGATATCAGCTACAATGATTTGATTGAGGTTGTTTTAGAAAATTTTGGAATCGATGTCTCACCTTCCAAGTTAAACAGTATAAATCTTAGCTATGTCTCACCTTCAAAGTTAAACTTTAGTTCAAAAGAGCTCCCTCCGGTATTTATTAGGAATGATCGTCAAGTAGCTTCATATATGAACAAACTTCAAGAGAATGGATGCCTTCATCTATGTATAACCATTAAGGTAACTACATGGAACTCCTTGTTAAGGTTTTCGTTTATGATAGTTATCAGTTAGTTATTTTACAAGATAGTATGTAATACTCAAGATTTGCTTATTGCTGGAAGTATGTCATAGCAATACTTATTACAACTTTTACATTTATAAGACCTTATAAATATAATGATGTCATTTGGAGATTTACTATTAGCTTTATGTTTTTTGTTAACGTTTCACATAAGAACTCATTTATCATCAAGGATTGTGTCAAATACGATTCAGACACGGGATGAAGTTTTAATTACTCATGATTTGCATATTGCTGGAAACAGTAACCCCCCTTGAGGAATTTATTACAATTTTTATATTTATAAGACCTTATAAAAGAAACCTTAAAACAATATATATATTTAGCCTTATGTTTTTATGTTTTCAGAGGGAAACACAATGTTCAAGAAGATAAGAGTTGCAGAAAGAGAGAGAAGACACATGTTTTTATATGTAATATATATGTTCTTGACACATATAAAAGAAACAAGACACATGTCTTTCTGTAATATATATGTGTAGCACGTGTTCTTATAAGTGATTGTAAGCTGTAAATCATTTGCACTTTACATTTACTCTAGTTTATTTTTTAAGAAAATTAGTAACGAGCATCTTCATGTATTTATATCACCGATTTTATTTTTTAAACTTTTTATCATTAATTTTCATAATGCTTTCTAAAATATTATTATAAGATATATAAAGGGTTATAAGTTATTTATCAGCCTTTACATATCATTTTTTGTGTTTAAATTTCATCTATGAGTTTATATAATACTTTATAAACTAGTATATCTGAGTATTACGAAGGTTTATAAGTGATGTTTAATAAATTTTAATACATTATTGTTTATGAATCCATAGATAATGCTTATAAATGGTTTAATCATCTCTTGCGAATACTTATTTATAGGCGATGTAATCTGTAAACAAATTATTTAGAAACTATAATTTTAAGCTTTATACATTAAAATTTACAAGGCCTTATAAAATATATTAAATTTTATACCCTTATATCAAAGTTTGGAGTAGTGAATGTTGGAGTAGATGACGTCATCTACAAAAGATAAGATTAGTTAAGCTTAATATAAAAAATTTTATAAACCTTTATATTCTATTTTTTAGAATTGTAACTGTGACTTTTGTTCCATGCATCTTTTTTTTTCACTTTTTTTCAGTGTCTTCGTCTGGAGTGATTTTCTCTGTATTCTCATTTTCCCTAAGAATATTCACTTCCGTTAGTTTCTGTGTATCAGAAATTCCTTCTTCATCATTTTCATCACCTGTTGCATTTCTTTTACCACCAGAATTTTCTTCTTCTTCATTTTCATCATTTGGTGCACCTTTTGTATCATCATAGTTGCATGGACTCTCATAACCGTCTGCCTTCAAAAAATCATGTCATAATAGGTAAAGAAAATAACATGTGAAAATATTTATAAGTGCTTGGTAAAGTTATTTGCTTACCACTCCTAAGACATTCTCGATTACTTCTACTCGTTTATTCAAATCATAAAGCATTTGGATTAACTTATCGAGTTTGGAACCATCTTCATCTTGAAATTTCTCCTTAGCTTTCTCATACGCTTCATCTTTTCTTTTCTCTTTATTCTTCTTATGCTCTTGTTCCTAAACAGTATTATGATGGCTATATAAACATATTCATCATTCAATTTTGAGAACACGATCAGAAAATAACATTTATAAACCATTATAAAGAGAGTTATTTACCTTATTTCCTCTTCTTCATTTCTGCCTTTCAGCTTGCACGGACTCCTCAACTTCTGTATCAGCTTCCATTTTTTCTTCTTATTCTTCCTCAACCCTATTTCCAAGAGAGAAAAAAAACAATAACAAATTTAGGATGGCTTATAATTTTTTTTAAATGATAGTCCAAATTTATAAGGGTTTATATATTAGCTTACTTCATTGATTTTTGATGTTTCTCTTTCTTTATCACCGTCACCGAATTCAGCATCAGCTTCAACTTGTTGTTCTTCTTGATATTGTGTTTGCTCCTATTTCAAACAAAAATAAGAGATTTATAAATGCTTATAATATTAACATAACTTAACAATTTCAAATTTGATAAAGTCTTATAAAACATCAAAAACACAATGACCTTAGAGGTTTTGCTGTACATCTTTGTCTTCTGTCCTGCTTTGTCGACCAATGTCTTCTGTTGTAAGAAAACATCCACAAATCCTTGTTCCCAATCGATTTTCTACACATTGTATCCTTGTTGAACTAGTTGTATAACACTGTCAAAGTCCTTATCATGAGGATGTGTTGGGTTCACCAAATGTTTGAATTCCTCAGAGTATCCAAACACTGTAGTAACCACACCCTGTAACAAAGATAAAACAACGTTTTATAAGTCTCTGTAAATCTCTTATTTATAAACCATTATGAAACAATATAGTTAACTTAGTAATCTCATGTAAATGGCAGGAGCTAATGAGGGCATGACATAAGCAAGGTGTTAAGACAAGTGAAACATGCGAGTTAACACACAAAACACAAGCCAAGAAGAAACAGAGCAACCATTCTCAATAATCTAATGTGAATGTTAAGGGCTAGTGTGTGAATGATGCAAGCAACGTGTTACAGAAAAAGTACAAAATGAAAAATATTCTAAAATGTCTTAAACGCTTCACATTTTTTACCAAGGCGTCTGCTTGTAACCCTTTTTCAAGGAGTATGTTTATAAACCTCTTTCTAAACAATACAGTACAAATATATTTATAAACTTTAGTAAAAACTCACATTATTTTTCTCCTCCACCTCCAACACTTCAGTAATTGTCGAAGCCCTTGTTGAGTCCCTATGTAGACATAACAGATCTGCAGAAGAGGTTTCCTGGTAGAAACCCAGATTTATAAAGGGTTATAATTCCTTATAAATCATTGAGTTGTATTTATCAACAATCTCATGAAACCCAGATTTATAAGGGGTTATAATTCCTTAATATTCAGTTTTTACTATCGGAAATTATCTCTTCCTTAATATGCAGTTTTCACTATCGGAAAATCTCTTTTCTTAGCCGGAACCATTCAGATCAATCTTAATATGATTTCAAAACCAGATTTAAGTTTTCAAATACTCAATGTTTTCACTCTCAACGTTTCACTATCAAATCTGTTTCTCTTAGATCGACCTCTTTAAATGAGATATCTAAGAGAACCTTGTTTGATTTTTCGATAAGAGAAAGCACAAAATCGAATCAAACAAAAATACAGAAATTAGAGACATAAGTTGTGAATCACGTATATGAGTTGACATCTTGGAGATTTTGAATCGATTTCGTCACCGGAAGTCGACGGTGAGAGAGAGATCGATGGTGAGAGAGAGATCGACGGTGAGAGAGACACCAGAACTAGGCGGTGAGAGAGGCGCCGGAAATCGACGGTGAGAGAGAGAGACGACGGTGAGAGAGAGATGACGGTGACTCGAGGACAGGGAGAGAAACCAATAGTGGAGAAGAAGATAAGGTAAGGGTGTTATTGTCTTTTGCTCATTAATGAAAGTGTGTATTTCTGAAAATGTCCTTAGACTGATGGTAAAGTTGAAAAGTGGTATCCAACAAAGTGTAAAAGTAAAATTTTCCCATTCAAAATCATATCAAAAATATATAACTGGATTTGTAAATATAGTAAACACAAATTGTGATATTGTAACATTTTTCTCGATGTCAAAGGATATTCAATCATAGAATTAGCACGGACTTCTCAATTATAACCAATATACTTTATTTTTGTTGATTCTAATTCTCGGCATGATCGTTTGTCAACCACTAAAAGGTTATACTATAAGAATTTTTTTTTAATATATTTACAAATCCTGCTATATATTTTTGATATGATTTTGAATTTTAATTATGTTTATATATATACATATATAATTTTAGGGGAAATTTTACTTATACACTTTACATGATACCACTTTTCACTTATACCACCACTCAAAGGACATTTTCATAAATAGCACATTTATTAATTGGTAAAAGACTAAACTAACCTTATCTTTACTTCAATCTATCGTCTCTTTCTTCTCCACTGTCGTGATCCTTCTTCTCTCTCCTTTCGGATCCACCGTCTCTCTCTCCGTCAGATCCACCGTCTCTCTTTCCGAGATCCATCGTCTCTCTCCCTGTGGAGATCGTTCTTCTCTCTCCGTTGAGATCTGTCGTCATCTCCGACGAGATCCATCGTCGTCTCCGTTGAGTTCCATCATCACTCTCTCTCACGCATCTAGCGATAAGCAATTACGAGAATCACGATTCAAAACCTCAGAGATGTTGGCTCCTCTCCACGATTCACACTGGTATGTTTCTAATTTGTGTATTTTTTTTGTTCGATTCAAGTAATATTTTGGATTTGTTCTTTCTGTTATAAAAAAAAAATCAACGAAGGTTGGTTTACAACAGGTCGATCTAAGAGAAAGAGTTTCGATAGTGAACATTGAGTTTTCAAAAAATTATAAACCTTTATAAATCTGGGTTCAAGTAATTTTAGGATTTTCGTTCCTCTGTTATTCAAAAAACAAATAAGGTTGATTTAGACTTGTCATTTGAATAGTTCTGGTTAGGAGAAATATTTTCGGATAGTGAACATTGTATTTTAAAAAATTATAACCTCTTATAAATCTGGGTTTTAAGATATTGTTGATAGTACAACTCAATGCTTTACAAGGTTTGGTTCTTGTTAGTTTGTGTTTGCCCTTGCGAGTCTTTTCCTTATATGCACTTATGTATCTATGAATAGGAGAGCTTTGTGTTTGGAGCCAGACAAAAACAAACAGTGCAACCTGGCCATCTGCTTGATGCGTATGGGTCGAATCCCAGAAGCTAAATCTCTGATTGATGCTGTGAGATATTCTTCTGCAGAGATTGAGTTCGGAGATGAACCGTTCATGATGTTTATAAATCATTTATGAAAATTTAGAAATCATTTATAAACCTTTATCAATAGTTTATATATATTCCTATAAATGATTTATAAACCTTTATAAAATCACTTATAAGAATATACCAAATATTTATAAGGTTTTATAAAATCATTTATAAATATTTAGAAAGGTAATTTCATTTATAAAGTCTTAAAAATCATTTATATGAATATATAGAAACTTTTATAAGGGTCTATAAATCATTTATAAGAATGTTTAAAATTATTTATAAGGGTTTATAAAATCATTTATGAGGAATTGTAGAATTTCAAAAGGTAATTCTTTTATGAAGTCTTATAAAATTTTATAGAGGCTTATAAATCTGTATATAATAGTTTATAAAAATATTATAAGAGTTAATGTTGCAATGTCACAGACGCTGGACTTGACGTTGTTCGGGATCCATTCCACAAAGTAGGATGAGTTCTTGTTCTGGATGTTCATCATCTGCTCATCAACCTCCTTAGTGCTCAGCTTTCCATGGAACACAGTGGATGCAGTTAAGTAACGTCCGTGACGAGGGTCAGCAGCGCACATCATGTTCTTCGCAACCCACATCTGCTGGGTCAGCTCAGGGACACTGAAGGCACTGTATTGCTGTGATCCTCTCGATGTCAACAGAACAAAACCCACCATGAAGAAGTGGAGCCTTGGGAAAGGGATCAGGTTCACAGCGAGCTTCCTAAGGTCGGAGTTGAGTTGACCAGGGAAACAAAGACAGCATGTAACACCACTCATTGTAGCCGAGATGAGATGGTTCAGATCACCAACTAGCAAATCACACAAAACAAACAAGTCAAGACCCAAATGTTACATTAAGGTTAATATATACAGTCTTTTACTCACAGGAGGGGTTAGAAAGCTTGAGGGTATGGAAGCAGATGTCGTAGAGAGCCTCATTGTCGAGAACCATACACTCGTCAGCGTTTTCAACGAGCTGATGCACAGAGAGCGTTGCATTATATGGCTCAACAACAGTGTCAGAGACCTTAGGAGAAGGAAACAAGAGTTATTTACTAAAAATTAAATTTGTTCCAAATATTTTTTTACACCATTATAAATATAAATCTAGATTTCAAGATATTGTTAAAAGTACAACTCGACGATTTATAAATCTTTATAAAGAAGTATTTAAACAAGAGTTCAATTAATTTTAGGATTTGCTTCTTTCTGTTATCCAAAAAAACAAATAAGGCTTAACTTGTTATTTGAATAGTTCTGGTTAAGATTAAGATTTTCGGATAGTGAACACTACATTTTTACAGAACTATAATTCCTTATAAATC
This sequence comes from Brassica napus, assembly GCF_020379485.1. NCBI lineage: Eukaryota > Viridiplantae > Streptophyta > Magnoliopsida > Brassicales > Brassicaceae > Brassica > Brassica napus. The sequence continues at coordinate 10,588,163 of NC_063442.1, read as the reverse complement.
TGAATTTTAGGATATTGTTAAAAGTACAACTGGACGATTTATAAGTCTTTATAAAGAAGTTTTCAAACAAAAGTGGATCGCATATGTCTATAAAAAACATATAAATGTGTGAACTTGGGAAGTCTTTGAGGAATGCTAGGCAAAATGAGTACAAGGAACTCAAAAATGATTTATAAACATTTATAAAAGAACTAAATGCAACAAAAGAAGTAACAAAGAACTCTGCATTAGAAGCATATGCTATTACTTCTTCAGCCTCACCCCTTCGTCTCTTTGTTTCCTCTAATTCTTGTTCATCCAATTCCTTGTAGCCACCACCACGACCTCCCCTATATGGAGAAAATAAATGAATAAGCACAGGTCTTTCAAGAGAACAGTGAACAACAACAGCCTATCAGGCTGAAACATAACGTTTCTTAATGCAAAACTAATTTGGCCAAAACTTTTCAAGTGAGAAAGCACATTTTGATGCATTAGGAGCTTTGTCATATTGAACATATTACCAAAGAAAGCATTCGGTCAAGATAACATTGTTTCCCCTTTTCCAGTTATCTACGAGGCCATGTTTAAAGATGAATAAGCTGACACGAAGACTACTATTATCGAACAAAAATCTTATAAATGTATCCTAAATTCACCGCAAAAGCATCTATAATACCAATCCTCAGCTCGAATACTGTTAAAGAACAATACAAATGAAGGTTGTCATTGACATTGAGTCATACCTCACACCACATTCATTCTGACCAGGTTTATTGGTGTTGCAGACATTACATTTTAAACGCTTAGCCCAGTTGACATTGCCACACCTGATAATTAAAATATTAGAGCAAAAGAAACGGATTGCTCCTGCTTTGAAAACCAAAGTATATGACCACTAAAGACCGGAACGGCGGAACCAAAGCATATATATACCCACAGCACAAGTACACAAAATGCATAATTACCCAATGAAAACATTCTATTAGCTAAACTAGTAGAAAAGTAGTATAAACTTCTATATAACCTAAAATATACACAGATAGAGTTGCAGTTAGTCCTGAAACTACAAGATATTCACCAAATTAACAAACTTTTCCAAATTAACAAGGAATATCAATGGATAAACTGAAGCAAGAGACACATACTAAACTAAGAATTCATAAGCAACCCAAAGATAAAAGCATCTCACACTGAGACAACTACCAAACAAGCTTATATGTCTCATTTAGACTTACAAGTGGATAAAGGAGGGTTCTTTCAGCATTCTTCTGATTACTCTAAGCCGAAACCAAAAACGATATCCAAAAGCTTTAGTGATTGCTTTTACGGAATTTTGGTATAGATTGTAAAACTAAGTTGAATCGAGAAAGTAAGAAGGAGATTGAAACAGTGGAGCTTCCATGGAATTCATAAACACAATCGAAAAAACATGATGGTGGTTAGTCGTCTTCATTCATAAGCACTATGTTCTTGATCGATAAATTTAGAAAGTCTTATAAATTTGAGATTTGAAAACTTCATGAGAAAGACTTCGTCTTCCTTCTCAGAAATTGATCGATTTTGAGAAATCAAAGATTAAACTACAGAAAGAGACGAAAATCACCATATATTATCCTCTCACCTTTGTTACGCATTCGTCATGTTTTGTTCGTTTGAGCTTGTAGTCTTCGCCAAATCTCGTCGGACGTCAGCGTCTTCAAATCTCGCCGGAGTCGTCGAATCTCGCCGGAGAAATCATCATAATCGTAGAATCTTCTCGGAGTCGTGAATCTCGTCGTTCAATTTGGGAACTGTTTGAATCGTGAGAGAAAGAAAATAGGTGTATGTTTGATTAAATAAGGGTATAATGGTACTTTAGCCATTAAAATTTTAATGGTAAAATTGAAAAGTGTAAAGTTGAAAAGTGGTATTAGGAAAGTGGTATTAGTGGCAATTCCCCATAATTTTATAACATAACATCTTTTCTTCCAAAGATTAAATTTTTTAATTTTTTGTTTAAATTTCCAAAGATTAAAATTTAAATTTTCTAAATTTATAAATATGGTGTTGGTAAAATTTTAATTTTTAGTTTTATTATTTTGACTGAAAAAGATATAAAATTATTTATTTTACATGTCATCGTTATTTATCTAGTCTTTTCGCCCAATCATCTCTTTTTGACACTTGATACTTTTATGTCATCAAAATTTTGGCAGGAAAAAAAATTATGGTTTGATATGTTAAAATTTTTACTTTGAAGGTAAGAAGTGTTAATGAAAAAAATTCAAAGTTAAAGTGCGTGTAAATGTGAGTCTGAAGGTTTAAATGTGATTTTCTAAATTTTAAACTCCACCTCCCAAAACTCCATTCTTTGAATGTTACTATCATTAGGGGCATAAGTGTCTTTTATCTTTTTAATAAAATTTATTTTGGTCATTTTGACCCTTTTATGCCAAATTTGTTATGATTTTAAATGTTACTATCACCGGTGTCTATAAATATCTTAATAACAAAATATTCAAAAAAATATTATAGTCTCGTAATGGTGATCAAAAGTTTTAGTGGTTATTTATTTTTATCAACAAATATATGTAAAATGTAACAAATAATATATTATAAAATATTTTTAATTAGATTATGGATAAAATGTATAATATATTATAGTCGTTAAGTAATTTATAAATAATATTTGCAGAATTTTTTTTAATATTTCAGTTTGTAGTATAGGTAGAAAAGGTATAAGAGAATCGATTTGAATACTTTTATCACTAAAGTGCATTTATTTTTTTGGTTAACATCACGAAAGACTCCAGATTTAATCATGTTTTAGCTGAAGTAGTAGAATGATGAATGATATATCAGTGATTCACGATATCGTGCGAATGAGGCCAAAACACGAAAAGCTCATCTGGTGATTACATGGTCACTAGCAAAGATTTCCAGCTTCCAAAAAATTAATGCACTGCCCGTCGCACGGGATGAGGCCCATAGATTGAGTGAGTGGGCATGAGAGGTTCATTAATTGTAGGTGGATGGGGCGTTACGAATAGTGTTAAATCCAAATTTAAACGAGAGAGTAATCATGTGTAGGTTCACACTAACATTGATGACAATATTGGGGTGCAATGAAAACGTTGCATTATGTGGTGACTGTAATATCTTGGTTTGTGGTATATGTTGAAATGCATGTATTTATCTTCTGGATCATACCTTCCAAAAGATTTTCACAATTAAACGTGTTGAGCTAAAATAATATAACGATGAGTGACTTATCAGAAAATAATTCACGATATTGTACGAATGACGGCAGAGAACATAAAATATTCTAAAAGATTAATGCACAGCCTATAGTGCAAGATGAGATTTACTAACCGAGTACGCCGTAGGAGGCTTGGACGGTTGGAACACTACAAAAATATTTTTTTTGGTAAACAAAACAAAACATTTTTGTAGTTACATGTGAGCACTGTTTGATACACAAACAGTACTGCTGTTTGTAAACAAAAATGTTCGCTCGGTAGATAAATGCTGTTGTGGTTGAAGCACTGTTTGATACATAAAATCAAATGTGGGAGCCTTAAGACGACAAAGCAAGACCTGAGCTAAAAAGCCACATGTGGTGTGGTGGTATGGTGTTGTCATGATGCCAGAATAAGATTTACATGAGGAATTCTGATAAGAGTTTTCAATATATTTTATATTTTTATGTTTGGTTGAATTGTTTTTAATGGTTACTGTTTTGAGAAAATTAAATTTCTTAATACATTTGTTTTTATCTATAACATACATTTTGAGCCCAAAAAAAAAACAATCTATAACACACATAATAAACCAGAAGGAGTACTTGGCAGTAATAATACCTACTACAGTATAACTTATACGATAATTTACCCTGTTTAAACAATTTTATGTTTCAAATACTTCGTGTTTGCTATACACAAAAATGGTTCATGGTAAATTTTCTGTTCAATTCATTCCCCATCAAAATTGGAATAGAAATTTTTTCTTCGTAAATTTTTTCATCCTCGAAAAATGAGAGAAATAGAGTAGAACCCATGTGTCACTAATTTGACAAAAAAAATCAACATGATTCATATAAAAATTGAGGAATACGAATGTCACCAATATTCTGTTTGTAGAATATCGTCACCAATTGAAATCATTATTTTTTAATGTTTCTCAAATCTCCATATATTTACCTAAATAAAATGGCCTTTTTCAAAAATAAAATATATTAAAAATTAAAAACCAAGTAAAATAAAATTGGATTTTAAATAAAATGAATTTTAAATAAATAACGTAGTTATTTTTATACGAAATAAAAATAGTATTTTCCAAAGTCAAAAGGCTTAAATTTTTATTGAACATGGAGCATATAGGCTAGCGACTCTGAAGGAGTTCCCAAATCAACCAAAGCCAAGAGTGGATGAGTTTTCCTGAAAATCATCTAGAGATTTGTGTTTTCATCTCTAGGTGATTGTTAGTTAGGCCTAGTGATTGCATCTCTTTTTGATTGTATTGATCTGAGTCTTAGTCTCCGATAATGTTACTCCTGAAAGAAACCGTTGTCGATATATCCTAGGCTAGCGCCTGACCTAGATGCGTTTTTAGATATTTCATATCCCTAGTCACTTTGACTTCCCTTGATCTATATGCAATACGATCCTTTTTGTGGTGCACTGAATCGTGTACCTCTATAATGTGGATATCAAGCTTAAGCTCAAATTTAAACACAATAATAATCCATAACTAAAGTTACGCTGGTTTCATTTAAATATTTGTTAGTTGCTATTTAAGAAATATATACGAAGGCTAACACTTTAAGCAAATGAATGTCTGGACAAATTTTCGTCTACATGCATGCACTTCCCGACAACAATTTTGATTAAGTTAAGGTAGAATAATCTATATTATTTTAATTTATTTAATCATACTATATATTTCTATTACATTGAAATGATTATGTTTTGAAATCATAGAAAATTCGGGGTTGTGTTTATTATTTATAAATTGAATACTATAAATTTTAAAATATATTATCTATTTTTTTGTTCAAAAAATATGTTACCTAAAACTAGTTATGATTTTGCGTGTTACAATCACAAGCGTCAGTAAATGTTTTCAAAAACAAAAATTGTTAAAAAAGTATTATTATATTATCGCAATGGTGATCAAATTTTTTAGTGATTATTATAATTTTTTATCAACAAATATATCTAAAATGTAACAATATTTTAAATTATGAGTATGGGTAAAACGTATAGTATATTTATAGTAGTTAAGTAATTTATAAACTATATTTTCAAAAATATGCTCTGCCTTCAGTAGATAAATGTTCTGGTTCAGCCACTGCTATAAACAAAATCAAATGTGGGAGCCTTAGAAACGACCAAGAAAGACATGGAGCTAAAAAGCCACATGTGGTGGCATGGTGCTATAATGGCGATGGCAGAATAAGATTTACATGAGGAATTCTGAGAAAAATTAATGGGAAATGGACACAATCGATGCTGAATTCTAAAGATAACACTACAATTGAGTAATGCAGAAGATAAATCAAGAGACAAAATAAATACAAGCAATCAACTATGCTTTATTAGAAATCGCCTAAACAATCTATTACAAAACTTGCTTATCAGTTTTTACACGTCAGTGTTAACACCCTAACACACGTTACTGACAGATTCCTAATCTACCCAAACATGTCTCTTTCCCGTCAGTACTTCAGCATCTGCTTCAGCACGACCCAAGAACACCCCTAAGGGATTTTCACCCTTCCTCTATAATAATAGCCAGTGTCTTATGGAATACAAACGACTCCATAGCTCTTTTATAGTGATCTCCACGTTCCTGAAACCCTAATCTCCAAGGAACATGAATATGAACAACTTCCATATCAATAAGTACACTTTCCTTTTATTGAAATGTACTTATTCCTCAAGGCATAAACTTCCTCCCCAAGTTTATCTCTTGCCTTTTCTCCACGGTATAAATTTGCTCCTCAAGTTTATCCCACGCCAGCTCAGCATCTTGCGTCTACATGGTCTCTACCACTCCGTATGCCTCATGGTTCACTCTCTGACACACACTGCCTCAGAAACTACTTCAACGACTACGTCAAGACATAAACCCTCAGTTTATCCTTCTCCATCTCAGCATCTCTTGCATCCACATGGTAACTCACCACTCCACATGCCTTATGTAGTAACGACTAATACCTCCAACATCAGTGATTTTGTCGCCTAATTAGTCACGGAAGACCATTAACATCTACGAGTTCCATTTGCATCTTCACATGCTTTTGTCGTTAATGACGTATTATACTAAGAAATTCTGAGAACAGCTTTGTCTTCTTCTATCATTTTCTTTTTCTAGGTTTAATCTCTTTGAAATCCTTAACACTTATCTGTTTAATGTTCTCTTAATGATAATGAGTCGCATGTCAAAGAGTTGTACGGTTTAAAGAAGGAGACGAGATCTTGAGCGAGTGTAATGAAACATATCTACAACACATAGTCTCCATATATATATATAAGACTCCACGGAGCCATTATTCAGGCTTTTCACAAAAATCTTACAGACAGTTTAAGATAAAAGTGCACGGATCGTTACCATACAGACACACTTATACATAACATACATTCCATTTTTTGCCAGAGAGTGTATTTGAAACTTCTTCAGTTTCTGAAACTGGAGTTTGGTGTAACCAGTGAACTAAGAACCGGGACCAGCTTAAGAGGTACTTTCTTGACGACCGTAAGAGTACCAGCTTCTTCTATATCGATGTCTCTCTCCGTCATCCCATCAGGCAACTTCCAGTCAAAGAAGTAAAGTAAGTTCAAGAGTCCCAATTCAACAGTAGCCATCCCCATTGTTATCCCGGGACACATCCTTCGACCAGAGCCAAATGGTAAGAATTCGAAACTCTGTCCTCTATAACCCACAGGATTATCCATAAACCTGTCCGGATTAAACTCTTCCGGGTTTTTCCAAAGTTTGGGATCTCGAGCTATCGCCCATGCATTGACCAAGATCCGTCTCTTAGGAGGAATATCATAGCCTTGAACCTTGATGTGAGTCATAGTTTCCCTTGGAAGCAGAAGAGGAAGTGCTGGGTGTAACCTGAATGTTTCCATGATCACGAGGTACAAGTAAGGAACCTTACCGATATCTTCTTCGGTGACTCTCTCCTTACTGTTTCCAAGGCGGTCACGGATCTCGCCTTGAACTTTCTTCATCACTTCCATGTTTCTAGCGAGTTCCGTCATTGTCCATATCATGGTGACGGCCCCTGTGTCTATCCCACCAAGAAATATATTCTACCAATAAAGGAAATTAAAACGTTAGATTAAATTTGAATACTAATGTGTTTAAAGAACTCTTAAGATTTACCGTGAGAACCCCCTTCATATGATCTATTGTAAGCTTTAAGGAATCATATTTTTCTTGTTTATGGATCACATGCAACATTGAAACTATAATGTCATCGTGATATTTTGAAGATCTTTCAGGACTCAAATGATCATCGATCATATGTTGAAACATGGCATCGAGCTTGAAGAAAACATTTTTGAGCCTCTTGTGTTGTCCCGACAGCAAGTCAACAAGCCATCCAACTCCCGCATAGGGGAAGAAATCAGAGCAAGTGAAACTAGCTAGGGCAGTCTCGGCTTCGAACACGAGCTCATCTATCTTTTCTTGATCCACAAACTTGCTCTCGTGGAAACTATGTCCAAAAGCAAGTTTAAAGAAAATACTCGCGGTAAGCCAGTAAAGGGTTTTGCTCAAATCGACTGTAGATCGATCAACGGTGGATTCGGACAGTTTCTTGGCCATGAAGTTACACTCTTCCTCTCTGATATATCTTGAAGACTGAACCTTTTTCAAAGAGAAAAGCTCGCGCACCAAAAACTTACGCCGCTCTTTCCACTCTTCACTGTATTGCGAAAACCCGATATCTTTAAAACCCCGAGAGATTAGCCTCGGTCCGACAAGATTAGGCCTCGTGCAACAGTCTTGGTCATGAGTTCTGAGCACTTCTTCAGCTGCTTCTTTTGATGAGACTACCGTTATAGGGGCCATACCTAAGTGAACAAGTATGACATGTCCCGTTCTTTGAGCTAGGCGTTGAAGTGACCTGTGAGGCAACTCTCCAACTTGGTGTAAGTTTCCGATGATCGGAAACTGTGGAGGGCTTGGAGGAAGATTCCATTTAGAGCGTTTCATCTTCTTTCCGACAAAGATTAAGGAGGCAAAGGTGATGATGAAAAGACAGAGCAAAGAGATTGCCATTTTTCTTTGTTTCGAGGCTTACTGAGAAAATGAAATTGATAAATGCTCTTAAGTACTTTAATAGTTCCAAGAGGCAAGAAGAAAACAAAAGTTGACTGGAGTCCCCTGAGATGTGCTTCAAACTCATCTCAAAGTACAGTGAAACTTAGTGTTCAAATAATGTATTTTTTTCTCGTTGCAAAATACTTCGGATAGTGCACAAGCTTACTGAGAAAATGAAATTGATAAATGCTCTTAAGTACTTTAATAGTCCAAGAGGCAAGAAGAAAACAAAAGTTGACTGGAGTCCCCTCAGATGTGCTTCAAACTCATCTCAAAGTACAGTGAAACTTAGTGTTCAAATAATGTATTTTTTTCTCGTTTCAAAATACTTCGGATAGTGCACAATAATTAAGAAATTTTTTTTTTTAAATGATTAAAATATAAATTAAAAATTATTTTAACTAATTACAAAATTGAATACAAAATATCATTGGTCACACAATTTTTGATAAAGTTAAAAATTATATTAAAATATGAAAATCATCTATTTTGAAACATAAAAAACTTTCTTAAATATCATTTATTTTAAAACATAATGAGTATATTATAACGGTGAATAGTGTTTTATTCTTGAAAGCATAGACACTCTGACATAGTTGAAGCCCCCAATGCATACGTGCAGCACAACAACATCAACATATTATTACCTATCTAGTATTGGAGTGGGTGCACATTATTAATTTATTGCAACTTCAACATCCCCTATATATTATTTGAGAAGCATTGCAATATTTTTTTGTAGCCACATGTCATCACTAGAATGATTCTTAGAATCTTTAGAGAAATAGGTTGGTCCATTTAAATATATAATAAGGTTTTTATTAAACCACAATAAATACATTATTAAATGTGTTTCATTATTTCCTTAAATAAGATTACGGAATTGCCTAATGTGACTAAAGTATATATGACAATTAATGATTTTGAATAATAAAGATTTGATAAAAATAAATGTGTATTATAATTATATTTGTTTAATTTTAAGCTATTAAAATAAATTAAACAATCATAGTAACTATATAATAAAAATTTAAAAAATTATTTATATATTATATTTTGAATTTTTAAAAACGAGTATAAATTACTAAAACTGTTAAAAGTTTCACATTCAAATTTTGTGATCTATGATTTAAAATTTTTGTTATGACATGATACAAATAATTAAAAATAATATAAGTTGAAAGTCTCATTTAATAAGTATCAAAAAGAAAAGATATATAAATATATGTATCATTTTTAATTAAACTATATGCCATATAAAAATATATAAATATCTTAATTTTGAAATTTACTTTGAACATTTTTTTGATAAAAAAATTTGAAAAAATATTGACAACTTAATTTTTTATAATATTATAAATTACTTAAACCATTAATCCCACAGTGAAAATTTTGTTATCACTAATTTAGATTTTTTGCTATAATAGATACAAATCATAAAACAAATATGAGCAAAAAGCATCATCTTATAAATATTAATATAAAAATAGACCATATATATGTTACTATCATTTAAATTTAATTATATATCATATCAAATAGAAAAAATATTTTTTCGATTTATAAAATTTATTTATATGTTCGCACCAATTTAATTATATAAATAGTAGATAATGAATTTTTAATTATTTAATATATATTTATTTATTTCATAATATGTTATAAACATATAATATATAAAATAATTTATATATATAACGTTTATTCCGTGCAAGGCGCGGATCTTAACCTAGTCAATGTATTATTAGAGGAGCTCCAACATTACTCGGTTATTTACTCCAAAACTAAAAAAAAATACTAAATAGAGTGATGAACAAAAAAACAAAAATATTATTATATTATTTTTTATTTATTATTTTATTTTTTATTATATTTTTTTAGTTGGAATAAAATATAAAATAGGATTAGAGATACCCTTAGTTACCTCTCTCGTATTGGAGTGGTCACAGACCATTTTGAAAGATCAATGGCCGAGCCAGAATTCTTTTTTTTAACATGGGTCAAAATTTTAATGTTTATCACTTGCCAAAATATTTACTCCGTTCAATGTATTAACATAGTGAATAACTTAATTTTGATACAAATAATTTATTAATGAAAGCATAGACACTGTGAGATTGTTGAAGCCCCTATACATAGGTGCAACACAACAACTTCAACATATTATTACCTATCTAGTATTGGGGTGGCTGCACATTATTAATTTATTACAACTTCAACATATTATTTAGGGGTGGCCAAAAAACCGGAACTAAATTACCCAACCAAACATATCCAAAAAAAACTTGTACCGAATTTATGAGTTATTCAATTGGATACTAAAATTTTATACCTGAAGAATCAGAACCAAATCCGTACCAAACCGAAAACCAAATAATATCCATACCTTAACAGATGAAAAACCCTTATATAATTACCTTATACGTTAATATTTTTATAGTTTATACTTTATTTCAATGGTTATCACGTGTCTGATAATTAACTCATAAAGTAACTCACGCTCTCTTCTTTGTTAACTTTTTCATTTCTAATTTTGTTAGTTACATATTGTAACAGGTACTTATTGGATGCTTGATGGTTTTCTCTGCTGGATTGGTGTTTCTCAACTTTTAAATGTTTTATTTTCAACTCTTCGGGGTTTGCTTGTTTAAAAACCTTGTGCGTTTTGGATGTTTTATTCTCACAATCTGAATTGTGGTTTCTGTGATATAACAAACTAATTACATTGAAGAATTAGATAAAGAGAGTCTATTATATAAAGAGTTGTCCAACTCTGATAGTGCGAGATCTTTTGGGATGAAAAGCAAAAGTAAATCCATGCCACCTTGCCTAAGGCCCAAAGTGGACAATATCGTACTAATCGGATAATATAGAGTTGGACACGGAAAATCTGCAAGAAGACCAAAATACCATTCGAGTAGGAACGGAACCCATCGAATTAGGATTGGGAAGTATGTGTGGCAGAGATCAAGTCAAAAAAATCCTGGAAGTCAGTTGTGGGACATGAGATGAATGTGATCCTTAGTTTGAAGGGAAGAATGTGATATAACAAACTTAGTTTCACATTGGAGAATTAGACAAAGAGAGTCTAATATATAAAGAGCTGTCCAACTCTGATAGTACGAGACCTTTTGGGATGAAAACCAAAAGTAAATCCATGCGGGCTTGCCTAAGGCCCAAAGTGCATAATATCATTCTAATCGGATAATATAGAGTTGGACATGGGCTTTAACAATCCCAACAGTTTCTGAATGAAAAAAATCGTTCGAATACTATTTTGGTATTGGTTTTGATTCACTTATTTGCAAGTACATCGAATTAATTTGGGTAAAGTAAGCATTAAGAACCGAACCCAATTGGAACTGTTTTATTCTGGTTTTAATATGGTTATCAAACTTCAAGAACCGAAGGAACCGACCCGATCTGACCCAAAATTTTAACGGTTCTCTAATAGTTACCAAACTACAAGAACCAAAAGAACCGAGAACCGAACGGAACGCCCACCCCTAATATTATTGCCAGAGCCCGAGGAGCTCTCAAACGGTGGCTTTCCAAGAAGACAACGGTGGAGTGTCTGAGTTCTTAAAGGTGGGTACCATGGCAGTGTATCTTTCTCCTTTCACAGACTCTGGCTGTCCGATGGTCTTGAGCTCAGACATCTCTTCTGGAGTGATTTCCACTGATAAAGCTCCAATGTTCTGATTGAGGTTCTTGATCTTAGTGGTTCCTGGAATGGGGCAAACATCATCTCCCTGGTGGTGAACCCATGCGAGGGCTAGTTGTGCAGGAGTGCATCCTTTCTTCTCCGACATTGCACAAACCTTGTCGTATAGAATCTTGTTGTGGTCTAAGTTTTCCTGTTGGAATCTTGGTAGAGTCTGCAACAAGAAACAGATTCTGAGCATATGTACAGTCAGTGTAATTCATCATCAATCAAGTCTTTCAAAGCAGATAGGAGTAGTTGCCTTTCTGAAGTCATCATTATCCAGCTTCTCAACAAGCTTTGGTCCTGATGCGAAGAAGCCTCTTCCCAGAGGACTGTAGGAAACAATCCCTATCCCAAGTTCCCTAAAGAAGGAAAGTGAACATCAATATTGATGAATATCGCACAATGAAACAACGACGTAATCAATATACCTGCATGTCGGGACAATATCTTCTTCCACGTCCCTCGTCCACAAAGACCACTCTAGCTGCACTGCAGTAACTGGGTGAACAGCATGTGCCCTTCTGATAGTTGAGGCAGAGGCTTCAGACAAACCAATGTACTTTATCTTACCTTCTTCAACTAGCTTCTTCAGTTCTCCCATCTTGGAATTTATAGAGAAAGAAACTCAGGAGTGTAATTGAAGAAACCCCCTCAGACAATAACCCAGCAGTATCACAAATGGGGAGTCATGTAGGGCCGATTCTAAGATTTGGGAGGCTATAGACAATTTATTAACGGTTCCTAGATTTTTTTTCTAGAGATTTGGGGGTTTATATATGTAAATTTGTTCTTAAATTTTGGGGTTTTCACTAACCTATGTTCAATGCTTCACTAACCTATGTTCGGGACCGGTTCTGAATCATGAGACACAAGCGAAAACATGTTCTTACACCCTATTTGTTCAATTATATAAACTAAAGATAGACCTACTTTTTTAGCAAAAAAAAAAAAAAAATAGATCTACTTGGAAACTCTGAAAGAGCATGTCATGGAGGATGACACTGTTAGAGAAGGCTTACAGTGATTTCGATAGGGAGACGAGTATCAACCCGATGCTGATAATAGAGATCAATGCAGGCAACATCAAGCCGTTTTAAACTTGCTTCACAAGCAACCCTCACGTAGGCAGGATCTCCTCTCACCTCTCTCTTCCCCTCTGCATAAGTGGCGCCAAACTTGGTCGCAAGCTCCACTCTCCCTCTCACCCCATCATACTTCAGAGCCTGACGGAGGATTCAAACATATCAACAAATGACAAATCATTTCTACAAACAAAACAATAACGGAGGATCAAATCACGATCCGAACCTTCCCGAGGAGCAACTCGTTGGTCTCAGGACCGTAGACGTCGGAGGTATCGAAGAACGTAACACCGGAATCAATGGCGTGGTGGAGAAGAGCGATGGCGTCAGCTTCCGGCTTAGAAGGGCCGTAGAAAGAGGAAATGCCCATGCAACCGAGGCCCTGCGCCGAGACCTCAAGGCCTTGGCTTCCCAGCTTCATCCTCCTCACCTCGCAAGGTTTCGCCATGGTTCTCTCTCTCTCTCTCTCTCTGCGTCGTGTCTAACCTCTGAAGCTCGGTTATTGCTGGACACTTGTAGTTTTGTTGGTGAATGAAGAATATGTGTCCAAATTTGAAATTGACCTTTATAACCCTAATGTAGTAATTCACGGTTTACAAAACCGGTCTACTATCCAATTTGATAGATCTACTACATATCCGATCCGAGATTGTCGACCCTATAATTAGTAACCAAACCGGTTGGTTTGATCTTTTTAACCTTGATGTAGTAATTCGCGGTTTACAATTTGGTTTACCATCCAATTTGATAAATTTAACAAATCAGATCCGACGACGACTATAAATAGTAAACAAACCGATTGGTTAGGGATTTAATGATTCTTCAAAACCATTGGATCGGTTATATTTCCGGTTTTGTGTTCTATTTTGTTACACATTTCATAGGCACTGCTTGTTTATGGATCAATTTTATATAAATACATATATATTTTCATCAGAAACTTTATTGAAAATTTACTCATAAGAATTTATTGAATCGGCATAAACCCTATAAAACTTAGCGCCGCTCCTCATATGCATTCTTAAAACCAGTCACCAAACGGATGAAAAACTTGTGCAAACCAAATATGGTTAAGCTGCTTTCCAAGAAGACAATGGTGGAGTTTCAGAGTTCTTGTAAGTAGCCATTATGTTCCAATGTCGTTCCCCTTTCACTACATCCGGTCTGGCAATGGCTTCAAGCTCAGCCATCTCATCAGTAGTGAGTTTCACAGATAAAGCTCCAATGTTCTGGTTCAGATTTTCGATCTTGGAAGTTCCTGGAATGGGACAGACATCATCTCCTTGGTGGTGAACCCATGCAAGAGCTAGTTGTGCAGGAGTGCATCTTTTCTTTCTTGCTATCTCTTGGACTTTCTCGAAGACAATCTTGTTGTGGTCTAGGTTCTCCTGTTGGAATCTCGGTAGAATCTGTGAACAGTAAAAATAGTAACAAACAGAACATAACTAAGATGACTCCAAAACTTGAAGAGAGAACTGAATCAACCGTGTACTTGCTTTTCGTATATCATCATGCTCCAAATTCTCAGCAAGTTTGGGTCCTGATGCAAAGAAGCCTCTTCCTAGAGGGCTATAAGCTACAATTCCAATCCCAAGCTCCCTTAAGATGTTACAAGAGATAAGATATTAAACATTTAAACGAAGAGAAAAATGTAATGGCTGATTCTGATTCTGACTCCTCACACACCTGCAGGTAGGAATGATATCTTCTTCCACCTCTCTCGACCATAAAGACCATTCTATCTGCACAGCGGTTAGTGGGTGAACAGCATGTGCTCTTCTAATAGTTGAGGCAGAGGCTTCAGATAGCCCGATGTATTTCATTTTACCTTCTTCAACAAGCTTCTTCAGTTCTCCCATCTTTGAAAACAAAGTCACCAAAACAATAAGTTTAACAAGAAAAATTTATAAACAAAAAATTAGCTCAAGGACCATAATAATAGATTACTCAATCATCACATTAAAATGCATATCTCAAACTCCAAGTTGTTCTCATAAACCTTATTATTACTACTAATCAGAGTTTTGGTTGCTCTGTGAGATTATCAGTAACTTGGAACACAAGTTTAGAGTAAAACTGAAACCAAGAAGGCATTACCGTGACTTCGATGGGGACAGTGGTATCAATCCGATGCTGGTAATAAAGATCAATGGAGGTAACACCAAGACGCCTTAAGCTAGCCTCACAAGCAGACCTCACATACTGTGGATCTCCCCTGAAACCAAATTTTCCATTTTCAGAAGCAGTGATCCCAAACTTTGTCGCTAATTCCACTTTCTCCCTCAAACCATCTTCCAAAGCCTGTCAACAAAGAGAAATAACACAAACAGATCCACAGATCAAGTGTTTGATGATTGGCATGCAGCTTAAACCTTAAACTCTAATTCACAGGCTAAAACCCTAATCCCAGGTCATATCACCAGCTTGTTACCTTGCCGAGGAGCAGCTCGTTTGTCTCGGGGCCGTAGAAGTCGGAGGTGTCAAGGAATGTGATTCCAGCTTTAATGGCGTGACGGAGGAGAGCGACGGCGTTGGTCTCAGGTGTCGGAGCGCCGTAGAAAGCGGAGAGACCCATGCAACCAAGACCCTGAGCCGAAACCTCAAGCCCTTGGCTCCCCAGCTTCATCCTACGAACTCCCAAAGCTTCTTCCGTCATTGATGGAGCAAACTTTTGATGATTAAGCAAAAAGATGCAGCGAAAATGGGCTAACACACAGAAAAGAAAAGGGTTTTTTGAGCATTTGGAAGCAGTAGAAGCGAGTGGTGTTTATAACACTGGAGTCAGCGGCCAGATTTTAAGGTTCAAAGTTAAAACTGAAAATTAAGAGGACAAAACAAATTTGTAGTCTTTCTAGGATTTTCTATTCGGACATTTGACTGTATTATTGTTTAGTTTTAAAGTAAAAATAGTCTTTAAACTTTGATGTCACTGCTGACTTCGGCCTTGAAAAATAGATTTCTTTCTTTCTTTTGTCAACAAAGATAGATTTATTTCTAAAAGCTTAGAAAACTATTTCTTAAAGAAAAGCTACCCAGTTGATGATAAAGGTAAAAATTTTAAGTTTATCTGTTCTTTCCAATATAAAAATTTATTATTTAAAATATTTTTACTGTGAAAACACAAACAAAATATATAAAATTAAACAAATAGCAACTACTCAAATCATTAAGGGTTGATAAATATATTTTGTTTAACATCGATGGCCTAATACAGAATATGAAAATAACTCATAACAATAGAATTATTTCCCAAGCTTATAAAAAAATGACTTAAACATACAACATTTAAATACTTAAAATCATGAAATAAATATAGTTTTTACCAACATAACCCAAAATTTAAGTTTGAAGGAAAATATAAGCATCTTATTCAATCAAATGTAAATGTAATTTTAATGTAAATGAAATTAAACTATAACCTTACGACCAAATAGAAAATTTTGAGAATTTTAGACAATATAACGAATTTAATTTTATTTGTAAGATTTTAAAATTTATTTTCAAGGAAATAAATTGAAATCATGTAAATATAATAATTATGAAAATTAAAATTTAATAAAATTGAATAATTAAGAAGTAGATGAAAGAAAAATATTGTAAATCATGTTTACCAATAATCTTCTATATAAACAAGGTCAAAACTCTAAAAAAAAAAAGCAATTCATGTGAGAAATGTGCAGCTAAAACTAAGATTTTAATACTCTACACGCTATACTCCTATTTTAAAATCAATAAAAACGATGACTTTGATTTTCTTGATCTCTTGATTCTAGCATAGTATCACCAAAACCATCATTTATTTGATCCTAACTTGTATAATCTATTTTTTTTTAAAAGTAGATTTAACAAAACCGCGTTGATTCAAGTGGTAAAGAAGTTCTTGCTGTAATTTCCGTCATGGGGGTTCGATTTGCATGGGTTACCTAGCTCACTGTTCAGTACGCAGAAAGTTTTTTTGCCGGAATACTGGTGAAGGAAAATAACATTGGAAGCACCATTCATTCTCAATTTGAAGTGTTAACTGGAGAAAGTAAATCTATGATTACGTTCCAGCAAACATAATTTTTTTTTTCTTTTTGCAATAGTGTGGGAGTTGGTGAAGCTGATATCTGAACCATATTGATAGCATACTTTCTCAATTTATGAGGAATTCCAAAAGTATATAATATTTCTCAACAGGTTCACAAACTCATTTATCTATATGTAGACAACATAAAAGCGCATACAAGTTAATACAGTGCTCATGTAAACGCTAAGTCACCAGTTTGGATCTCCAAATGGTTTTAAGTTCATATTGACAAACAAAAAAATTCAATTGGTCATTTTATAACTTGCTTGTTTTGAAAGATCAATGTAAGCCATTTGTGCTTGTAAAGAGACACAATTGACATTAAAAAAACACACACACACACACACAATTGACGTTGCATTCTAAAATCTTAGTTTATTTTGATATAAAACATACCAAATCTCTATAATCGGTTCCTAAAACGAAGTTAAACCTCCCAAACAAATCAAATTTATAGTTTACCAAGAACAAATTTTAGCAAATTCCCACCACAACCAATAATTCTGAAACCAAAAATATAATTCCTTTTATTAGCGAGATGAACTTAATTAGAAAAATTTCCCACGATAACTTATTTCCACTTTTTTTTTTAAAGAACAACTTAAAAGAAAATATGGCGGGCTGCAACAAACCCCAGCTCTACCTGACGACCATCGTCCTTACCGTGGTCTTCCTGACGGCGAACCAAGCGGTGGAAGGGCGTCGCAAGGGCCTCTGCGCCCGAACTGCATACCCAAAGTTGTGTCGACCGCTGGTTAAAGGGTCAAACCCAAGACTAGCCACACTCAGCACCATTTGTGCCCTCGAGACTAAGACAAGACGGGCGATTGCAAACGCAGCAAAGTACAGAAAAGGAAACAAACAGGTTACGATTTGCCACGCGAAACTTAGAGACGCAGCCTTTAACCTTAGGAAGGCGAAGAACAGCCTCAATAGACGACATAGTAAGATGCTGAGAATCTTTTTGACCAGGGCTGTGTCAGATTACGGCGTTTGCGTCAACGCGTTCGTAGACTCGCATCAAGTTAACACCGTTCAGAACGCTGCGGATGAGCTGAGGAAGACAGGAACTAACTGCTTGTTTCTTTCTACTTTGATTAGAAGAAGATCGAACCGCAGGAGAAAACGTAACTAATCCCTCAAAAATCTGACAGAAAATAACATGTTTTCCCTTTGGAAGTTCTTCTTGATCAACATTTAAGCTTGTAATGTAATTATTATAGAACTCTTAGCCATTTTCTTGATTTTCAAATGTAATAACCAAAATAAGATTCAAAAAGGGAATTACATTGTGATGGAGTTTCGTTCTCTCAACTGTAAATCAAAGCTAAGATCAAACCAATTCACAAAAACATGAACAGTCATAGCCTTTTTTTTTATTACCAAAAAGAAACAGAGCAGAGAGAACGCCTGGCTCTTACACGACTAACAATGTCTTGCTTGAAGGGAAATAACAAAAACAAAGGAGAAGAGAGATTGAATAGACCTCACTCATCCTGACATAATTCATCGAGCAGCTTCTCTGTTGCTTTATCAACCTTCACCTTCTCCATCTTCAGACGCTGGCGCATAGCAGGATGGCTCTTTCCAGCTGCTGCATATGTTCTTATCAATGACGCAAAGGTCTCTGCGCCTACATCATCCGTTCCCTTCTTTAAAATCTCAATCAAACTCTCAGCTCCGTTAACATCTTTCTTTTCCTCGAACTGGCTCATCAAAGCTCTGACTGTATCCTCTGACGGTATCCACTTGCCACCATCTCCTTTGCCGATAGAAACCGCCTTAGTCATACATTCGAGTGCTTGAGCCGTTTCACCCCTCTTTACATAGTAATCCATGAAGAGCTCCCACGTTTTCGCATTGAGCTTCCCTCCTCTTCTTGGAGATTTCTCCTTGAGTTCATTAGCTTTTTCGATGAGACCTTCTCTTGCATAAGCTCCAATCATCACATTTACAACCCGGATGTCATAAGTAGAGCAGTTCGCTTGCCACTCCTTGAACAGTGTCTCTGCACCAGGCAAATCTTTCAAGTTCACCAGCACTTGTATCATGTTCAGATAAGCTACATTCGAGGTTTTTGGCATAGCCAGCCTCAACGAACGCCAAATCCTATAAACCTCATTCAGTTTCCCCAGTCGTCCATACAAAGTAACAAGAAACTGATACGCCTTAAAATCCCTCTCCGTGTTTTTCATCTCCAGCTCCTGAAGAGCCTTCTCAGCTTTCTCAGATAGTCCCGCGTCAACGTATATAGACGCCATGTTGCTATACGTAGTCCAATCAGGAGCAACTCTACCATCTCTATTCATCTCTTCAATAACTCTCTCAACCCCAGAAACATCCTCGGTAGCAGCCAAAGCCCTCATCCAGACATTGTAAGTGTAAGAATCCGGCATGACATCCTCGGCCTTCATCTCCTGAATCATCCCCGGAACCCTCTCGGCCTGCCCTGTCTTTGTGTAGAGAGTCATGAGGCTGTTGTACGACATGGAGCTAACGGTAATGTTGAGCTCTTTCATCTTGCTGAGTAGACCTTCGGCTTTCTCAGTCATCAACTCCTTGCAGTAGCAGTTCAAAAGAGACGCGTAGGTGAGCTCGGTCTTAGATGTTTCCGGAAGACCGACAAAGTAAGACTCCCCAGCAGCGATTCCACGAGCTTTGGCAACGAGATCGAGATGGATTGCTTGGTCACTCACCGTCTTGTTCATCCCTCTATGTTCCATAACTTCAGACAGCTACAAAATCCAAAAAAAAAAAAAAAGACACAAACATTTGAATCTCACAATGAAAAATCAAGATCACACCTAGTTCAAGATTAGAGATCCAAAAGTTACTAGCTTGTTCGTAATTAACTCTGAAACCCTAAATCCTAAATCATAAACCGTAAACCCTAACTTGTTCGTAATTAACTCTGAAACCCTAAATCCTAAACCCTAAACCCTAACTTGTTCGTAATTAACTCTGAAACCCTAAATCCTAAATCCTAAACCCTAAATGCTAAACCCTAAACCCTAACTTGTTCGCAATCCCTAAGAATGGAGAAAATGCGATACCTTGAGAGCTGGGTAATAGAGGCCGCGGCTACGGAGCTTCTTGATCGTGTCTCCGACTTCCCATTTGAAGACGTGTTTGGTGCCCTTGAGGAAGTGATTGAGCTGCTGACGGACACTGACCTCAGATCCGCCGTCCTTGAAGAGACGATGGTAAAGGGGTTCGTCGAGGTACTTCTTCGTCGATCTCTTTACGATGTCTCTCGGCCGGCTCAGATGTCGCAGCGCCATTTTCACGTCGATCACAGTAAGCAGCGAGAGAGGCTGAGGTTTCCGGTAAACCCTAGTTGAATGTCACACTCGAGGGAATGGACAAGAACCTTTCCATGGGCTTTTTTTTGCCCATTTATCAATTAAAATTATTGGGCCTTTAAACAAGCTTTTTTTTATAGGAGAAATTGTTTTGATAACTTGGGACCACTTTTTAAAAAATACACTTCATCAAAATACTTCTTATATATTAAAATACAAGTCACAACTTAGACTCATTTGTGATTTTTTAAAAATAAACCTAATGGACATATTTCTATAAAGTCATGTTACATTTAGTCTCTAATCTTATCATTTAAATTTTGGATCTACGAAAAAATTTTATTAGGCTATCCATAATTGGATTTAAACAATAGATGATTCATTAGATTTATAGATAGTTTAAATTAAATAGATAAAATTTAATATTGTAATACTATTCATCGATATGTTAAATATTTAAATATTTGTCGATGTTAACTTTTAAAATTATTAAAAAAAAAATTTAAATAACAAAAATCATATTATCTAACAGTGATTAATCTTTACTACATTAAACCAATGAATTTTTTTTTAAACTATATAGTTTATTTTAAAAATTAAACAAAACTAAATATTTAATTATTTACTTGATAATATAAATCTATGAAGCGAAAAGTTTATTTTTTAAAAAACTTTCTAAATTTGTGAAATGTTACAATATCTTTGAATATGACAATAAATTAAAACAATATTTTACTAATCTTTATATATATAGTTACGATTTTAATAATGAAATAATAATCCAAAAATATATATGTAGAAGAAAATACAAATACATGTGAAAGTTTGAAACAATCTATTCAATAAAAAAATATATCGTAAACTTATTATGTTTTAAAAATTGATAGGTTCACTTTACCAATAATACGTGACATCATAGAACTGTTTATCAGATGTGTCTTTTATTTGAAAAACAAATTTTTTGATGAATATCTTTAAATGAATACATAATTTATTTTGGCTTCATTCCAACTGTGTGTTTTTACATGCAAAATTTATTTGTGGTTCTAAACATCAAATTTTATGACATTGAAAGGGCTGTTGTGTCGTTGAGTTTTGTTGGTCTTTACAGTTATTTGTTGGGTAGCTTAGTTTCTCTCGCAACGGGATAGTTTATTGCCTTGTTCTATGAACCGGCTTTAGTTTCTTCGTTGTCTTTCATCAATGTTTAGGCTTTGCCATGATCAATGTATAGGATTGTACATATATTCTTTTTGCCACATGATCAATAAATTTGAAATTTCATCAAAAAAAAAAGAAAGAATGTTTAGGCTTTGTTGATGGTAGTTGGTTTCAGTTTCTTGTTTTTAGTTTGGTTCACTTTCACAAGTGTCTCTTCCCGGCCTACTTGTCATCTGTGTTCAGTTTGCTTTCGGTTCTTGTCGGAGGGATTAGACCTCCTTGCTCCATGTTTCTTGGTGCTTTCTATCTAGGCGTCAATTGGTCGTGTCCATGTTGTCCGACTTCCATGTTGTCCGACTTCGCTGCATTCCGGAGTTTTGTGAAGATCATCGTCTGGTCTTATCTTGCCGGATTATGAAGCAACGAGTTTTTGTGATAGAGAGGTGGTTTTTCATCATTTTGCGAGTAGGAAGATGTATCTTGGGTTGCTAGCAAGTAAGGATCCTACTTGTTTGGGACAGTTATTGCCGTCTGAGTCGTAGGTGAGACTCATCACAGATTCACAAGAGATGTTGACAAGCAACTCCATTATTCTTGTTTGGTGTCTCACAGTCTCACGACTCTCTCTTGATCCTTGGTTTTAATATTTTCCCACATTTGTATGGGAATATCTTATGATGCCTATTGGTGTTTTTTTTTTAGCCGGTTTGGCTCAGTGTTGTAAGAACAGTTTTTATTCCAAGCATTAAAAAAAAACATCAAATTTTATTTCACCATATAGTTTCATAAAATTAGTTTATTTAAAAATAATGACCATCAAAACAAATTAAAACTACTATTATTTATACAAAACATCATATATTTTTATATAGAAATTATTATAAATGAAAAAATAATCTGCGGATCTGATTCTAGTTTTATTTTAAGATAGCAGACTTGAATTAGGGTTTCAGATATAAAAAAGAGCGAGGAGGATCATGAGGTCAAAGGAAGGAGATGATACAGAGTCTCTTTCTCTTCCTGTGGATTTGATAATAGAGATTCTTACGAAGCTGCCTCCGAGATCTTTGTCAAGGCTCATCTGCGTGTCAAAACTCTGGTTATCTATAATCCACGGTAAATATTTCAACGACTTGTACCTTACTCGATCTTCCACACGGCCACGTCTTCTTCTCCATCGCTACTGCCATGATACGCGGCGTTCTCACTATTCTTCTCTCTCAAGTGAACCGTCTCTTGGTGATAGTATTACTCTTCCAGGGTGTCAAATTTCTCCACCAGTCCGTGGCTTGATCTGTTGTGTAGATCATGACTCCAGTATTGTCGTGATTGGCAATCCTAGCACGGGCCAGTTCCTAACTTTAACTGATGCCATAACTGACATAATCTTTTTTGGATATGATCCGGTTAATGATCTATATAAAGTCCTTTCCATGTATTTCGTTCATGATATAGATGGATCAGTGGTTCTTGAAAAGTCTCAAGTTCTCACTTTAGGAGGAGCTCAAGAATCATGGAGAGTGATCGAATGTAAGTATCCGTATTACCCAGGAACACAAGGTATATGCCATAATGGGGTTGTTTATTATGGAGCGTGGTCTAACCTCACTGACAGAAGATCTGTAGTAGTGGGCTTTGATTTGAGATCTGAAGAGTTCAGTCTTATTACATTACCTGAGGATGTTAAAATCGTATCACGTTTTGAGTCTGATTTGGTGCGCTACAACGGAAATATAGCCTTAGTAAATGTTTCACTGACCCGTAAATTCGACCTATGGGTTCTAATGGATGTCAAAAAACATGAGTGGTCAAAATATTCTGTCGTTGCTCCTACTTGTGACTTCTTCCGTTGCAGGGGTACTATTGAAACCGGAGAGCTAATATTTGAACAATTATATTTTGGTGACCAGTTTTCAATTCTCTATTACGATCCCAAACAAGACAAGGCTAGAAGAGTTGACCTCGAAAGAAGAGGAGATACTACGTCTGGTGGTAGGAAATTATTCGTGGATCACGCAGAGAGTCCTATGTTTCTTCCAAGGAAGTTTATCCATTGATGGCTAGTGGCTGGAGTTTCCTAAATCAATTGCTCTGTTCATCCTCATTAGGAATCATATATAACCCATTGAAATGAAAGTATTGATGACCCATTTGGGGAGCCATTTTTTATTTATTATGATTAGATTTGCAGAAACCCAGATATTTGCGTTGTATTAGTTCTTTTCTAAAAGAAAACATTTGTCCAGTCATTTGATATATTCTTATATTGTTCATCTTCGTATATGAATCACAACTAGCAAGAAACACTGACTAATGACTATTTCGGTTAAAATAGGTAATTCTTGGCTACTGAAGAATCAAGGCTTCCTTTTCAGCCCCATGCTCAACCAAAATACTCTTCAAACTTTCAAATTCTGTTTCAGGACTTTCAACGTATTCAGTGAGCTGACTTGACCTTGTACGCATGGTACTGTCCGTGTCTTAAACTAGCAACATTCCGTTGAAGCCTAAAACCGATAAGAATTTCCAAACATGATAAATGGTCAAAAAAGATTAAAATAACTGACGTAAAATGTGGAGTCAGAAGAATCTTGTATTAGATTATGGTGACTATTGTTTGTGGTTTTTGCTTTAGTTTTTGGTTTTTGTTTTTACAAAAACCATTTTTCATCCAATTAAGTTTTAGTTTTTTTGTTTTGCTTTGGTAAAAACCATTTGATTTGCCAATCAAGATTTTTAATAAATAGATTTCCTAAAATTTAAGAGAAACTAAATTTTGAAAAGTTTAACCAATTTATGAAGAAAAACTAAAAACCAACTTTTGTGAGCTTCTATTAAAAAATGAATTTTGATTTTTTTTCTATAGAAACTACTACGTTTTAATTAATTAATTAATAATATTTTTCATAACTAAATTATCATACAGTGTTTTGTACATTAGATATCATATAAACAATAATGTCAAATAATGTATTTGTGTTTCATATCTGAAAAATAAAGTTATATATTTTATAAATAAAATAAATTAATTTTAAAATTAGTCATTAATTTCTATAGTACAAAAATTGAATATTTTTAATAATTATTAGTCACATTAAAAATAACTAAAATTAGAAAAACATAAATATTCTTTATTAATACAATATATTGTATTAATCTTGAAAAATAAAAATAGCCATTCAAGTTTAAGAAAATATAAATAATTTATAAATTTATAATTAGTTTCACAATTTTACCTATTTTTATTTTTGTATATTTTAGAATATTTATATAAGAACAAATATTGCTATTCAATTATTTACAAAAATATTAAAATTATAAAATATTGGAATTTGATAAAAGGAAATTCGTTTTTACTATTTTCCTATATGTTTTATATTATTTTTCAGTTAAATTTTTGATTAGATATATAATAAATCAATAATATGTAGTAGAATGTATAGTATGTGTTTAAGATTATGTTTTAATGTTCAAAAAAAGAGAAGATTGTTTTTAATATTAAGACTTTCTTAAAACCTCTTTTTAGGAAATCACATTATATATAAAATATAATTTCGTTTTTAAACATTATAATTTTTTTATTTTACTATTATATCTATTATTTAGAATTATAAAGAAAAATAAAATTGAAATTTAATTGGAAGAAATTAATAAACAAAAAGAAAATAAATATTTTAATAATTGTCATTTGATAAAAGGAAATTTGTAATTACTAAAAATATGAAAATTATATAAAATTGGAATTTACATAAAATGAAATTTGTTTTATTATTTTCCTATATGTTTATATCAATTTAAATTTAATAATGTTTATTTTCATTATGTATGATATTTGGAAAAGATAAAAAGGAAGTAAAATTACAAATCTAAATAATAGTAAAATACAAATCAAATAAATAATAAATAATATCAATTAAATATAATATTTTATTTTGTTAAATATATCTCGTTAATTAACCGTACTGAAAATTAACGTGAGCGCGACACGTATGAAACTGATTTCTCAATTAATAGTATATATATACATGCTTATTTTATCTTAAGGTGAATTTTTAACGGTGTAGCCTCTTGTTTAATTTTCTAACAATATGGTAAAATCAGACATGCAATTTTTATTATATAATTAGAAATATTACTAATGAAAAATTAAAAAGATTTTAAGAATGAAAAACACATTTTCATAAATTTGCTTGTCTTGAAAATAAAATTCACATGGAAGAAAAAAATCCACCAATTTATTTTCCACTATCGCACCAAAAGGAAGTAAAGCGCTACAGAGTGTTTGATTT
The DNA here is from genome assembly GCF_020379485.1 of Brassica napus. Classification (NCBI taxonomy): domain Eukaryota; kingdom Viridiplantae; phylum Streptophyta; class Magnoliopsida; order Brassicales; family Brassicaceae; genus Brassica; species Brassica napus. The sequence goes on along the minus strand of NC_063442.1, from coordinate 10,562,256 downwards.
TGTAATGGCTGATTGAAGAAAACACAAGGGGTCAAATGTTGATCCACTCTTCAAATAGAACTTGGATTGACCAGGATTCAAAACTTTGAAACGAGACTCTCTCCATCTCGTTACTTCATTGAATACTTGCACGGAAAATGATATATACAAGGCTTGAATATAGTAATAATTAAAGAACCGATTCGTTCATACTCCCCGTCATATGGCTGGAGGAGTATTATTTCTGCTAGATCTTTGGTTTGTAAAGGACTAATTAAAAGGGTGGGGACAGGTTCATCTATATCAGTATGGAATGACCCTTGGATCCCAGCCACTCGCCCGAGACCAGCAAACAAAAACCTTCAAAACAGTTACCCGGATATCACAGTGGATTCCCTCATCAATCAGGAATCCCGAACATGGAATTTACAGGCAATCAGGACTTTGGTGGATCCTCATGATGTGAAAATTATTGAAAGTATTCCATTAAGTCGGAATCAGATGGAGGATAGAAATGGATGGCATTTTACTAACAATGGAAAATATTCGGTCCAATCAGGTTATCAAGTGGAAAGGGTATATCCTGATAAAGAAAAACCACCAGATTTTTATGGTCCTACAGTGGATGCATTAAAAGCTTTCTGCTGGAAAGTGCGGTGCCCTCCGAAAATGAAACACTTCTTATGGCAACTTCTTTCAGGATGTATAGCGGTACTGAAAAATCTAAAATCAAGAGGGATACAAGGAGATATATGTTGTGCCCGATGTGGAGATCCAGAGGAATCAATAAACCATGTGTTTTTTGAATGTCCTCCAGCACGTCAAGTATGGGCGTTATCTAAAATCCCATCGCATCCCAATATTTTTCCTGTTTGTTCTTTGTTTGCTAATATGGATCATCTTTTTTGGAGAGTCAAACCTCATATGGATGACCACCAATTTGCATGGATATTATGGTATATATGGAAAGGCCGGAATAATAAAGTTTTTAGCAATCTGGATATTGATCCGAGGGAAACACTTAAATTAGCAGAATTGGAGTCATCACTCTGGGCTGAGGCACAAGTAGCAAATGACTCAACAAGGAGACAACCGGTACAAACTACTTCTACGTTAGTGACGTCAGGACGTTGGTGCTTTATAGATGGATCATGGAAAGATAAGGATTTATTTTCAGGGCAAGGCTGGTATAGTACTTTACCGGGTTTCAATGGTTTATTAGGGGCAAGAAATGTAAGAGCATCTCTCTCACCTCTTCATTCGGAGATGGAGGCTTTGATTTGGGCAATGGAATGTATGAAGAATTTAAGACAGATTCAGGTGACGTTTGCAACGGATTGTTCTCAATTGGTGAAGATGGTTTCGGAACCAGAAGAATGGCCTGCATTTGGAAGCTATCTGGAGGACTTTAAGCTTTTGAGAGGAAGTTTCCTTAACTCAGACATCGTTCATGTACCACGGACGGAGAACTCAAGGGCGGATAGCTTAGCACGCAGTGCTAGGAAACAACCGTCTTTTGTCGTTCACATGGATGCGGAGTTACCAAATTGGTTTACAGAGTCAATATGAGTCTGTAGATGTTTCTTTTGCTGTCAAAAAAAAAAAAAAAAATAGTAATAATTAAAAAGGAGTATGTGTAAATTAAATTCAGGGTTAGAGTCACGCGTTTCCTCGGGTTCCTTATTATCATAAAAACCTATTTGAATACTTTTGCTCCATGTGTTCACTCACTCTCACACACATTCTTCATTCTTCAAGGATCACACATACATTCTTCCACAATTTGTTTTAGTCATCAATAGTTTATTTATAACTTCGAAGATCCTTCGCTTGCTCTTCTCTAACAAGTCCCATTTGTAATTTGATTTAACCATCTCGTCACCATTCAAAAAGATAGTACTCATTTAACAAATTGCGAAATATTTACTTCTATAAAGTTATCTACAACATTAATGAAACTATATTCATCGATATATCGTAATTGGCATATCTATAAGGTTATAGTCTCTTTGTTTCAATAATTTATTTGGGTTTATAATGATATAAACCATATTTTAAAAGCATCTCAAATACTTAGGTAATAGGGGAGGCTGATGCTTTGGCTAAGTCTCCCTGCCCTTGCTTTGTTAAACTCTTCCTCCTCCGTTTTTGGAGGGTAAGGACTATCTTAGCTAATGAAGTGTTGTTTGATCAAAACAAAAAAGCATCTCAAATCAAATATATCTTCCTCCAACGTATCAACAGGGTATCCAAATCATTGTTAGATAGGTAGAACAAAGCAAGGGCAGGCAGAACAAAGCAAGGGCCAGAAAACCTTATATTACCTTTTCGATTTGTAATGAACAAACCTACAATTGAATATGATGACTTTAGAGTTGCAAGTTACTGTATGTATAGAGATACCGAAAGATGACATTGTTGATAAATATTATGCAACTTTAACATGTATATATAATCCAAAATAAAGCTAAAAATGAATCTACATACAGTATTTATTATTATGAATGTCATATATCTCTCACATTTAATAAAGATGCAATGTACACTCAATCTCACTACCTCTCGGTTCTTTGAATGTTTTAAACCAGAAAATGAAATTGAAAAAACGAAATTTACAGAAACAAATTTTAACCAAGCAAAAATAACCGAATCGTCACTGATCCGTTTTCTTCAAGTCGCTGTTGACTTGACTACAAGAGACTCTTCTCTAAATCACATGCTTCATTATTCTTTTCACATTCTCTATAGTTACAAACTGATATAAACCCTAGAAACCATCCCTTTTTTAAAACCACTTTCCCTTATATTTCCAAAACATATCCTCTTTCTCTCTAACCTCAAACGACAACAACTTATGGGACTTTCCGGCAAGACCCACCACCAGTTCAACATCGAACTTCACGAAACTTCCGAGAAATGGGCCATTCCTGGAATCTCCTTACGTGAGCCGACGAAGCCGATTAGCCTCCCCTCAAGTACCGTAGCCGACACGGAGAGTGACGTTCATCAAGATCAGTGGCCGACGACTCCAACGGCGCCTTCCTTCAGAATACCGACGGTTTTCCCGTGTCCTCCGCCGCCAAAGAAACGAAAAGTATCGTCGAAGTTTGGCTACAGCGGCGCTAGAGAATTCTTCTCTCCACCGGATCTCGAGACCGTCTTCATACATAAAGCTACAGCCCCTTGATTCTAATGATAATTATCTCCTCTCTTTTTTTTTTATCAACAGAAACAGGCATTACTGAATTTAGAAAAAGGGTTTAACCCATCACAGAGAATTAATTATCTCCTCTCTCTAACCTATTTAGGTTGATAATAAATCTTATATTTATAAAATCAGTTTCTTCATTAGTTTAGTTCGTTACTCTTTAGCGCTTTCTTCGTTAATTTCGATTTATACAAGGAAAACAGTGTTACGAGTTAGAACAGTACTAGCTAAGGTTTTGAAACTCTATGCTCTTGTATAATTTGCTTTTTCAGTAAAACTGATGGTTATATAATTTGTGTCTTTTTACCTTTTCTGCCGTTACATATGTAAAACTCATTTGATTGTTACAATATAAGAAAATGAGTACTTTTTAATAGTGTTTATTATGATAGGGTTAAATCAGTACGATCCTAACTATTGCATGCTCATGCGTATCAAATGACAACATGCATCTGAACTTCCAAAAAACCTTAATTAGCCTGAACATGTATAACCAAAAACGTACAACATCTTTTGCCCCCTATATCTTTTAGTTTCAAGACTTTCAATTAACTGGAGAATGATGAGTTTTCTGTGTTTTGTTTTATTTCTACATTAAGTGTCGGAAAGTAAAAAATATATCCACTTTTCTGTATCCTTCGAGCAGTCTTGAGGTCCACCTTATTGGAGATAAATATTTCATCTTTTAGTTTAACCTAAAATATTTTCAAGCTAGATAATGATGTGAAAGAGTTATGATTTCACAATCGTTATACTTATAATTACTTTCTACAATGTAAGGGTTTTTGGCTTATTAACCCCCCCCCCCCCCCCCCCCCTAATTGTTAATTTGGCATAATTAAGCTCTTTAGGAAACTTTTAAGGATGTCAATAAAAAGGAGTTAAGAAGATTTTCAATAATATTCCATTAATAAACTAGCATAAAATTTACAAACTAATTAAATCAGATAATTGGTTATTATTTTCTTATTGTTTTTAAATTTAGATACATGATAAATATACTTTAAAATATGACTTTTTATATCCAAAAGTGTGATTTTTTTATAAAACTAAAAAATGGTAGCGCCAAAATTTTCTTAAAAAGTTTTGGGTGCTACCTTAAAAACATTGGTTAGTGTGATATAAACTTTTACATGCGTTCTATGGTTTTGTAAGCAGAAGCTATTATAGTTTCATTATAGTTTGGGCAGAGAAAGGGTATCAATTATTTGACGGTAGTTTCAAATCGACTTGACTGAAGTTGTGGCGGTATTAATGGATTCAGAGAAGTGCCCATTTCTTGGATACTGCATGAGATCCGACATTTTCAAAATTTGTTCCCCAGGTGAAAGGATACTCACTCTCCTCGTGAAGGGAATTTATGTGATGAGATCTCTTTCTAAGTTCTGTGTTTCTTTAAATTACCTTTAACGCAAGATTTTGTCTTAAAATATTACTCCCTCCGTTTTTTTATATAAGTCGTTTTATAGCTATGCACGTAGATTAAGAAAACCATTAATTTTTTATATTTTCTAAACAAAAACATCATTAATTATTTACCTAACTACAATTCAACCAATTGAAAAATAAAAGATATATTAACATTGGTCATACAACATTAATTACTAATAAATTTTACATAGAAAACCGAAAACGACATATAATTTGGAACAAAAAAATTTCTCTACAACGACTTATATTAAAAAACGGAGGGAGTACTATATGCTTTGGTTTCAGATCTTAAAATAACCCCAATCCGCAACCTCAGTCATAGAATAAATAGAATCGTAGGTCAATAAATTAAATTGCACATCACAAAACTGTAGTTCCAACTCCAACTAAACCTTTGGAAAAATATTTAGCACCATATTAGATACCAACTTAGCCACTGATATTATCCTTTTTTGGGGATCAAAGCCACTAATATTATCTTTTTTTTTAAATGAGTACGGTGAAACCACTATTGTATCACTCTGTTTCGCAACTTCTTCCTTTGAAAACTTCTCCATTCATCGTAACAACTTAGAACCATAAGCACTCAAACTTAAAAAAATACTTTTGTAGTCTAGGAAAACAGAAATTAAATTTAGTTTGATCTCTATTCTGAAACCATGTGAAATAAGAAAACAGCTTGATTGCCTTTTGCAGATTTGGTTAAGCTCCAACTTATCTCGACTAAATTCATATATATCAACTAAATACATATCATTATCCAGTAAGAAACATTCCTTACAAAACTAGTGGGTTTAAGATAATTCAAACTAACCATGCAATGCCTATACACTAATCCATACCAACCAGTAAACGTGATTTTTCGTGCATTAAGATTGCAGGAATACAAACAATAAAACAAAGGCAAAGGACTTTGGACTACCACTTAGATGCTAGACCGGCCTTTAACAGAGATACATACAAGAGCTGGTTCCATGTGTCCGGCACACCCGGCAAGCACCAGTGACTACAATCTTGGTGGCTCACGGCCTCTCTTCTCTCCTTTTCCGTCTTGTACACCGTCCTATATATAGAAGGGTGACCATCTTTTCTGAAATCCGTTAGCCGGCTTATGTTCATGTAAATCACCGGTGTTTTCATTTTATCACGGAGTATGTAGTCGAGAGCTCTCATCTTAGAAGGATACTTTTTTAAGTAATGCGTGTTATAGATTGGTTCTGTTTCATTATGGCATTGTCCTCCTGAGTTCCATGGCCCTCCTCTATAAAAAGAACATCGGTTCAATACGGCTAATAACAACGTTTTTGAAGAAAATATAAAGTATTTACCTGAAATGTGTTTCGGAATAGCCTCTAAATACAACATGGGTTTGGTTGCGGTCGATGTTCTTGTCGACCCATTTGGCCCAAGTGGTGAGAGCTCGTTTATAAGCTTCGAGAACCTTGAGCCTCGGGTACACTACGTTACCCTCTTGGTAATAGTTTTCTCTGCCAAACAACATCAAAGTCACTGTTAGGCCTGCTAAGAACCGGACCGTACCAAAAAAATTGAAACCGAACCAAATTTCATAAAACTCGAACAGATCCTATATCTCTAGAACCGAAAAACCAAAAAAAAAAATGAACTGCTCATCCCTAGTCACGGTTAAATAAAACAATGTTACAGAATCATATACCCTAGCTTTGTTTTGTCATGAGTCCACCAATGACCAGTGTTGAATATCAGTATATCAGCATCTCGATACATGGACGTCGTCTTGTCCATCATATCCAACCTTAGTGTCTCCAATGTAGTCCCGTTCACGCCTTTGAAACTTGATTCCCTTACAAAGAAGGGCGAGCCAACGAAATCCACCGTGCAGTTATAGTCCTCGAATCTGAAAGCGTAGAAGCCTCTCTTCTTGAACTCTCTTCTCCCTGAGATCTCATAAACTCGTTTCTTGTCCTTGAGGCTGTGTCTAAGAATGCAAACAAGAGATTCCCACATGTTTCTGTTTATCGAGTCCCCAACAAAAACTAGCTTCTTCCCTCTTAGCTTCTCAAGAAAGTCTGTCCCGTTCAACCTTTAAGATTCCAAACACAAACACATTGTAATAATCCAAGAAACAAGAACCAAAAGGTAATAAATAATAACTTACCTGGGAATGTCACACCCGTTAGGCTGCCATTTCCATTTAACGTAACCATCATCAGGTCTTTTGTTAGCGTGACAGTTGAAATCTCTGTCTATATACGGACACGAACCAGGCGGGTAATACGGCATCGTTTCATCGTCAGCTCTCACCCAGTTTCCATCGTAGATATCACAATCCTCGTAAGAGCCTCTGCTTCGATCTGCTTCCACAGTGGCATTCTTCTCATTGCTCGGGTTTGCAGGAACAAACCTACCTCCCAGATCAGATACCAAGCTAGAGCTGTTGCCTACACTTATCGTAGCATTTGCTTCGAGGGTATTTTCGTCATTTCGGACTGAGACTTTTCCATCTTCAGACAAAGTCGAGTTAATCACTGTTTCTCCAGATCTTGGTCCAGATTCAAAGCTTGAGACTTCACCTTCTCCAGACAAACTTGTATTCTTCGAACCAGTATCTCTTGTTTGTCCAGATTCAAAGCTTGGAACTGGAACTACTACTTCAGGCTTCTTATCTTCGACTTGATTGGAAGAAGAAGATGACCCTGAAGAATTGAATTGAGGAGAAACAGAAGAAGAGATGCTGAGATTGGAGTTTCTGAGACCTTGAAGCAGAGGAGAGACGAAGGGGACATTGAAGGAGGAGTTAGTGAGGGAGAGAAGTGTGAGGATAACGAGAGAAGCTGCGATTCCTAGTCCGAATCTGGACAGGATGTTTCTTCTTCTCGCAGAGAAGAACTGGTCGGGGAACAAGAGCTTCTTGGACGAATCCATAATTCTTGGTTCAGTCAAAAATGCAGTTAGAATGAACAGAGCATTAGAGACTTGGAGAAGAAACTGGAAAGTTAATAAAATGGCAATTTCTGGTTTATTTGTGTAAAAGAGAGGGAGACTTTTGTTAGATTTTGATTTAAGGAGAGAACTTGAGTTTGAGGAACACAGCGGTTTCTCTCGAGGATGACGACTTCGTTTTTCAGTTTGATGTTTGAGAAATGTTAAAGGGCAATTGTCAATAATAGCACCTTTTGAAGTTTATGTCTCAAAAATAGCACTAGAAGGAGAAAGTCACAAAAATGACATTCATTAAAGGGTAAAATATCCCTAATACCCTTGGTTTAAAATTAAATAAATAAACAAAAATAAATAAAAAAAAAAAAAAAAAAAATAAAAGAAATTTTTTTTATAGTTTCAGATTATATGTTTTCAGATTCGAAATTTTTATAATTTTTTTTTTGAAATTTTTTTTTTTCAAATTTTCTTTTTATAATTTAAAAATACTTTTTGAAACTGTTTTTAAAATTTTTATTTTTTATTTTAGTATTTATTTTTTATAAAATTTTAAACCCTAATTCCAAAACCCCACCCCCTTAACTCTAAACCCTAAGGTTTGGATTAATTAACCCAAGGGGTATAAATGTATATTTACCTCTTTAATGAAACCTATTTTTGTGACTTTGAGCCTTGAGTGCTACTTTGGGAACAAAAACTTGGTTTGGTGCTATCCTAGTCTTTTTCTCAATGTTAAATTAGTCTCTTTGTTAATGCATAATTTTGGAAGTTTTTTTGTTAAAGTATGTCAATAATTGAGAAATTATGTGTTTTTTTTTCTTTGCCAATTATGTGGGTTTAGACTTTTAAAAATTCAATTATTGCGTTTCATTTATTATATATGATATGAAACTTTTATATATATCATAAAAATATTTTTTTATTAAATATATAATAAAAATTAGAATAATACTTATTATTAAAACTTCCAAACTATAATTAATGTTAAAACCTCATTTTTCGACAAAAAATAATTCAGGTTAAAAAGTACTTTAAATTAAACTATTTTCAACGGAGGTACTAAAATTTTGATAATCTAAAATTTACTGGGCCCAAACTTGAAAATAATTATGCATTTGCTCAATTTATAATTTTAATATTTTCTTTAATAGTTTGAAACTTATAACTGGAAAGTTAGTGGATGATGGTAATGGCCGAAAATACTGAGCTTGCAATTTACTAGATTTAAATCTTGAAAATAATTAAAATTAAAAAAAAATAACCTTTGAAAAGAATTATGTAATTGCTCATTTAGTCATTTCATATTTCTTAATATTTTTTTCCTTAATAAATTTAGTAAATGAATATAATTAGGAAGTTTGTGATAAGAAAAAGAATATAATTAGGAACTTAATGGATCGTGGTAATGACCAAAAAATACGGCAGAGTACCACCGACTGCATCTAAGCAACGTGTCTTAAGAACGACTCACGAGACTTTGGACCGACATCATTCCCTTTAACAGCGTTTGCTTATTGCCGCGTGATCTGACGGCTATTATGTGGTCTCTCAGTTGCAGGTGCACGCTTCTGTCCTCACACCTGATTAGCCTCCACGTTTACGACTCTTCTTGGCTTAAATTCGCTGATGCAGTTGAGAGAATAACGACCATTGTATGTTCATGGCTTTGTCTTGTGGATAGAAATTGCGAGGAAAAAAAGTTGTAATCCTGGATAAAGTCTTGACCGGATACCATCCGGCTCGCTTGAACCACGTCCGGTTTAAGAGTTTGTATGGATATAGTCATATAGAAATTTGTAACCGTTTTCAAGCTCAACCAAAATTCAGTTCTTTTTTTTTGGTTTACGATATTTCCTTTTATGTTTACAAAATTTCAATTTAATTATGCTGGATGACATATGTTCAAGTTTACACAAATGCATGTAAGCATTTCGATGTACATAACTTGCAAGGTTTCAAAAACCAAAAACGTGAAGACTAAATATTCTAAAACCGACTCAGACCAAATTTTGAAATACTACAAATAGAGCTTATTCAAATAGAGTAAATTCAAAATTGTTTACGTTGGCCATGAAGTACCAGATTTTTGGACAACTTGATAGCCAAACTGTTATCACACAATATGATATTACTCTTTATTTGCATCAAACCAAACTCTTTTAAAATTCTTCTCATCCAAAACAAATTGACGACTAGAGTAAACTGATGAAACAAGTTTAGTCTCTTTTATCAAAAGTGTTACCATATGTATTGTTTCTTTTTTTTTGTGCGACACCATATGTATTGTTTCTTTAGTTAAAAAAAAAATGTTTTGTTTCTTAGACATCCAAGCTATTTTTACTCTAAAATAATGATTATTTTTTTTTCTTACATATATGATATTTTTCTCTGATTAGGACATATCTGTTTACACTCATGTTTTTTTTTTTTTGTCAAAAAAAAAATATGAGTGTAAACAGATATGTCCTAATCAGAGAAAAATATCATATTTCTTATATATGAGTGTAAACAGATATGACTCCAAATGTTATTACGTAATATTTTATTTCGAAGCTACTTTTATTTCTTATTCTAAAATATAGATTAATGTTTTCCTATATTTAGAAAAATAAATAATATTTCTTATGGTAGAATCATATATAAGAGATAAATTCGTATTTGTTTATGGTTCTTTTATTAAGAAAAAAAAAACAAAATGGAGATAATTTTAGAGATAAATGATATTTTTTGTATTTAGATAAAATGACTGGCAACAATCGAATTGCCAGTTTCCGTGACACCGTTTGAGTAGAACTGTAGAGAATCGACCTTGGCTGTTTCTTGTAACAAGTAAATCGACACAACAATATGTTGGGCGAGTCCTCTCCAAACCGGAGACAAACTCTATATCACTATGAATCGAAAACGTTACAAGCTTCGCACTAGTTGCGTGTTCTATGCTTTAGAGAGTTTATATGTTTCTGTTACTACAAAGAAGAGATGAGACCTATATTTATACAACCTGATTTGAGCTAGTTCTAGTTGGAGAAGGATTTATCAATCCACCGTCATATGCATCTGATCTTGTTTCCTATTAGAACTTGGACTCCTTATTGCACAAGACTAAGCCCATCTTGTTTTATTTTTCAGGTTCAGTCGAAGCCCATTTAACCAGCCCAGTCCTGGATGGCCCAAGAGGCACCAAAGCCTCACATTCTCCACCTTGACTCTTTGGCCTCACTCATCGACTTCTCCGTCTCTCTCCTTTGGCGACCAGAAGCTTCGACGAGCTCACCGCTTCGTCTTCTCCGACGATCGTCTGTTCCTTGATGCCGTCGTCACCGGAGATGCATGATTCTCTCCGATCCTTGCTCCTCTCTATCTCGCCCTTGCTGTAATCTCTCTCTCCTTCGATTCCCCGTGACCAAGACAAGATCCCGACTTCACCGCCGCTCGTCTTCACCGGCGTTTAGCTATCACCGCTTTCGCCATTGACGTCTCAGGTTCCCTTTGCTCCTCTTTGTCTTCTTCCTTAGACATTGAACAAAGTTTTAACCTTTGATTTCAATTTCTTTTCCAGCTCGTGCCTTGATGAATCTGTTGTAGCTTTGTGATTATCAAATGGCAAAGCCACTTAACTCCTCCTCACGCCACCTTCGGAAAAAAACGAACCAGAACTTTGTCAAAGACCAAAAGGTATCCTCTTTTGTTTTGACTTTCCTTCCTGTATACATACGTGTCTTTTAAGCTCTCCTAGAAACCTGTAACGAAAGATTCTTTTGCTGAATAATTAAACATATCTCCTTGTTTAATGTTACAGTTCATGGTGTTGACGTCTCTTCACCATCGTTACTTCCGTAAGGTAATCAAATTAGAATTATTGCTTCAATTCCTTTAAGAGCTTTGAACTTGTGAATTAATAACTTTTGTTCACAACTGTGTTGCAGGCGTTTCCTTGCTACAACCCTACGTCTTCAGGTAGAGCTTCTGATTCATCTCTTTATAATGTTTTTCCAGCTTCTGTTTGAAGCTTAATCTCTGCATAAAACAATTCTTTGACTAGTATTTCCTGAATAATTTTTTCAGATTCCTTGCATAGACAGCTCCTGTCTACACCCGTCATTATTTAAAGGTAATCTTCTACATTCAAATTCATCTTCTTTCCGAGCTTTATAATAACCCTGTCGAACCATCAGTTTATTTTTCCTGAAACTGATATTTTCTTTTGTGGCCTTTCCGCGAGGTGATCAACTCGACAGCATTGTCACCTGCAGCCACACGAGACCTTCTAAGGCAGAACCTTGAGGATCTCCAAGCATGTCTCGAACTTCTGTCCAGGTACACACTTAGTTAGAAAATCTGCAGGGTTGATAGATGTGTGAATCTTGTGAACCGTAACGTCGCCAGCCTCAATTACGTCTCTCATAAAGTGTAGTCTAGTATCTATATGCTTAGTCCTTTCATGGAATCCTCCATTCTTAGCTAAGTGTATAGCACTCTGTGAATCTGAAAACACTCTCACATCATCTTGCTTGAATCCCAATTCACTAACAAACCCCTTAAGCCATAATGCTTCTTTAAAAGCTTCGGCTAATGCCATGTATTCTGATTCTGTCGTTGATAGTGCGACAATATGTTGGAGACCTGATCTCCAGCTTATTGTGTTGCCTCCGACTTGAAACACATATCCTGTCACGGATCTTCTTCTGTCCAAATCGGTTGCGTAGTCTGCGTCACAGAATCCTCGTACTTTGAAATCTTCTCCTTTAGTAAACAATAGATCTGAATCTAGAGCTCCTTGTAGGTATCTCATCACCCACTTAACAGTTTCCCAGTGTTGTCTTCCTGGCTTGCTCATGTAACGGCTGATCAAGCCCACTGCGAAGCATAAGTCTGGTCTAGATCCCACCATTGCGTACATCAAGCTTCCTACAGCTGATGCGTATGGTATCTCGCTCATGAATCTCGCTTCCACATTTTCCTCTTCTTGTGTCAAACTTTTAAGTTTAAACTGTGGTCCGATAGGAGTAACCACAGCTTTGCTTTCAGTCATGTTGAAAGTTTCCAGCACCTTCTGCAAATACTTTCCTTGTGATAGCTTTAGAGTTCCTTTCTTTCTGTCTCTAATAATATCCATTCCAAGTATTCTTGAAGCTGCTCCAAGGTCTTTCATCTCAAACTCTTTCTTCAAGCTATCTTTGACTCTCTTAATTTCTTTAGAATCTTTAGACGCTATTAGCATGTCATCGACATAGATCAATAGATAAACTATATGAGCTAGGTCTGAACCTTTAATGTAGACACAAGGATCGTATGCACTTCTGTCGAAGCCTTGTTCCTTCATGAAAGTGTCAAATCTCCTATTCCACTGTCTTGGTGACTGTTTCAATCCGTAGAGAGATTTTAATAGGAGACAAACTTGATCTTCTTTTCCTGTCTCAACAAAACCTTCTGGCTGTGCCATATAAATCTCCTCGTCTAACGTTCCGTATAGGAAAGCCGTTTTCACGTCTAGTTGTTCCAAATCAAGATCATAATTTGCAACAAGTGACAGCATAATTCTAATCGACACGTGTTTCACCACTGGTGCAAACACCTCTGTGTAGTCGATCCCTTCAACTTGTGAAAACCCTTTAGCTACTAATCTAGCTTTGTATCTCGGCTTCTCTACTCCAGGAATGCCTTCTTTCAGTTTGAAGACCCACTTGCTGCCAATAATCTTCTTATTCTCTGGTTTATCAACCAGTTTCCAAGTCTGATTTTTCTCCAGTGAATCCATCTCTTCTTGCATTCCTATATTCCATAACTTCCAGCTTTTACTTCTTCTTGCTTCTAAATAGGATTTAGGTTCATCCATATTTATCTCTTCTGCTGTAGCTAGAGCATAAGCCACACAGTCTGAATCATCGAACCTAGAAGGCTTTTTCACCTCTCTTCTGATTCTATCTCTCGCAAGAATGTAATTATCTAGATTTTCCCGTTCAGCTTCCACATCTTCTTCTTCACTTTCTGAGCTTGAGGATTCAGTTACTGAGGTTTCTGATGCTGGAGAAACTCCACCTTGAACTGTATCCTCTGCGTCAATAGATACGTTTGAAGGTCCTTGAATCAGCACCGGGTTGAACGTTACTTTCTTCGGTCTCTTCTTCTTCTCGCTGATTTCCTTGATGTCTTTAAACATCTCTTCTTCATTAAATATCACATTCCTGCTAATTGTACATCTTAACTCTTCTGGTAGCCAAACTCGATAGCCTTTAGTCCCCATTGGATATCCTAAGAAAGTTCCCTTCATTGCTCTTGGACTGGTTTTGGCTTGAGTTACGTGAACATAGGCTGTGCAGCCAAACTTCCTTAGATGGTTTAGGTCAATTTTAGTTCCAGACCACATCTCTTCCGGTAGCTTGAAGTTAATAGCTGAACTTGGAGATCGGTTGATCAAGTAGACAGCCGTAGAAGCCGCTTCCGCCCAGAATTTTTGCTCTAAGCCTGCCTCTGTCAGCATACACCGAACTTTATCCATGATCGTACGGTTCATGCGTTCTGATACTCCGTTTTGTTGAGGAGTATAGACGCATGTTCTGTGTCGTTTGATTCCTGCTTCTTTACACAAAGTGTCCATCTGTGTGTTGCAGAATTCTAATCCGTTATCCGTCCTAAGACACTTCACCTTCTTTCCTGTCTTAGTCTCGACGCTTGTCTTCCATTCCTTGAAGTTCTGAAATACTTCGTCTTTTGATCTTAGGAAATAGATCCAAACTTTCCTAGAAAAGTCATCAATGAACGTAACGAAGTAGTAGCAGCCTCCGAGACTTTCAATCACCGAAGGTGAACCCCATAAGTCTGAATGAATGTATTCTAGGACTTCTTTAGACGTATGCTTGCCCTTTGGGAAGCTTAACTTATGTGCTTTGCCCAAAACGCAGTTCTCGCAAAACTCCAACGTTTTTACGTCTTTCTCGTTTAAGTATCCGTCTTTAACTAGGATATTCATACCCTTTAGACTCATATGTCCAAGTCTAGAATGCCACCTCTTAGTCAGATCGATATCAGGTCTTGCGACTGCAGCTTCACCATTCAATACTGTTCCTTGTAAGTAATATAAGCCATCACAGTATTTTCCAGAAATAACCTTCTTATCTCCTTTGTAAAACTGCACCATGAAGTCCTTGCCTTCATATCTACATCCCATCTTCTCCAATAAACCGTAGGAAATAAGATTTCTGCCCATCGTTGGCATGTAACGCACATCAGTGAGAATCACGCTTGATCCATCATCGTTCATGATCCTGATTTTTCCTATCCCTTTGATCTCGCTGATGGTGTTATTTCCCATCAAAACCTTTCCTCCTTCTATGTCTTCCAGATCAAATAAGACATCTTTATTTGGAGTAATATGGAACGTACAACCAGAATCAAGTACCCACTCGTCCTTAATAGCTTGCTGGCTAGCTACTAACACTAATGGTTCTTCTTTCTTTTCAGCTATGTTGACCGAATTTGATGGCTTTCTCTCCGGACACTGCTTTTTAAAATGTCCCTCTTTGCCACACGTCCAACATTCTTTAGAGAACTTAGGTCTTGATTGTGATCTGTTTTTACTCTTTGATCTAGCTCTCCAAGTCTTGTCGTTTTTCTTTTCGCCCCTGCCTCTGTTGTTGCCAACGTACAGCCCCTCTGAGTTACTCTTGGACTTGTTAAGAAGTCCCTTCTCCCTTAATTCAACTTCCTTAGAATAAGCTGAGCTCGTAACATCACGAACTGTTAAAATTTCTTTGCCGCTGCCGTATTTTAATGCATCAACGAGAGACTCGTATTGCTTGGGCAAGCTGGTTAAGATCTGAATTGCTTGATCTTCTTCACTGATCTTAATGTCCAGACTTGCTAGATCAGCTACAAGTTTCAGAAACACATCCATATTTTCCTCAATGGATTTGTGCTCTTCCATTCTGAAACCTGCATATCTCTGCTTCATGTAGATTCGATTGGGTAATGTCTTGGTCTGATACTCAGCTTCTAGAGCCTTCCACATAGCCAGTGCTGTAGGCTCTTGCATAACCTTGCGCAGAATAAGGTCAGATAGACACAAACTGATCAGATTCTTTGTACGCAATTCCCGGTCTTGCTCCTTAGGATCAGGTTTTTCATCTTTCTGTTCTTCACCTTCAACATCCGTAGAAGGAGTTTTCTCTTTAAGAACAGACCCCAAACCAAAGATCTCTAACTGACACAGCATCTTATATTTCCATAGACCAAAATCACCTTTGCCATCGAATTTTTCCACTTCAAATTTCTTTGAAATTGCTTCCATCTTTCTTATAACCCGTAAACTTATTTTCTTTTGTTTGCAGGTTGCTGTAACACGCCGTAGTCTTCAAGCTTCAATCACCAACGAGCTGAGTCTTCTTCTCCGCACCAGATAAGAATTCTCCTTGCTTGTTTATTGAATCTTGCCCTCGAATCTCTGTAACTAGGATCTCTGTTAACCTGGCTCTGATACCACTTGTAGAGAATCGACCTTGGCTGTTTCTTGTAACAAGTAAATCGACACAACAATATGTTGGGCGAGTCCTCTCCAAACCGGAGACAAACTCTATATCACTATGAATCGAAAACGTTACAAGCTTCGCACTAGTTGCGTGTTCTATGCTTTAGAGAGTTTATATGTTTCTGTTACTACAAAGAAGAGATGAGACCTATATTTATACAACCTGATTTGAGCTAGTTCTAGTTGGAGAAGGATTTATCAATCCACCGTCATATGCATCTGATCTTGTTTCCTATTAGAACTTGGACTCCTTATTGCACAAGACTAAGCCCATCTTGTTTTATTTTTCAGGTTCAGTCGAAGCCCATTTAACCAGCCCAGTCCTGGATGGCCCAAGAGGCACCAAAGCCTCACAAGAACCATGAGTAGAAATATAATTCACTTAGTTTAGAAGAATAAACTGAAGATATTTCTTTATTTATGTTACAGTAGATCTACTATTTTTGTCCTAAAAAGATCTATTTTAGACAAAATATAATACATTGATATGATCTTACAACCTATCTTGCTGTTATCAATTTTCTTGTTTTATCAATGTTGTTGTTGCTTAACTTTCATTTCCACCTTTGTTGGCTTGCATTAAGTGACTGAATAAAAATATAGTCATTTTGGCGTTTTGGGGATAATCTTTTGAATCATAAGATACAAAAATTCATATGCATCCATTATACTTAGTTTTTTTTTTCCTGTTTGCTTTGACGACATGTACAAATGCGAAACATATGTGCACACTTCTACTCTACATACTTTACGCTCTTTAGATAGTGATCTAACTTGGCATCTACTGTGCTAAATGCTTCCTTTTGCTGGTATGAGCACGTCAGGGTGTTCACAAATCAAGCAAAACAATAACCGAACCTAAACGTCAAGAATATGATGACAAATTGATAATCAAAAGTGAAACACACTAAGTAAAAAAGAAAAGAGTACAAAGATACTTGTTGTTTATTATGAATACAAATAAGAAACTTAAGAAAGTGAAACATATAATCCAAGCATAAGTCTCAACACAAACAAGAAGGCGCATTTAAAGTAACAAGATAGAGTAAAGGCTTATGCAGCGGCTGTGATGTACTCAATTGCCTCCTTGCAGATACCTGTCATTGTTGCTTCAGGACCATACACCTTGAAATCAAACAGAGAGATAAAACAGTTAGAATCCAGTAAATGGAAATGTATTGAGTTGGTTTATTGTGTGGTACGTATGTATATACCTCGATGGGGACACCGATTTCATCTCCAAGGGATCTCATTTTAGCAAGTCCCTTTTGGTAGTTTGGTCCTCCTCTCCTCACATATATATGCATCCTTGCTGCTTTCAGCTTTGCTTCCTGTTCATTAACAAACAAAACAAAGAGTTGAAGCTTAAAGACCATTTCAGCAAGTAACTTTGGTATTTATTTACGCTCATTTCTCCCTTACCTTTTCCTTGAGAGCTCGGATAATGCCATTGAAGGTAGCAGCAACATCCGTGAAATTAGCAATTCCACCTCCGATCACCAGTGCTCTGGTTTTTCCATCCGGATTCGCTGTAGCACACTGCGTATTCACAGGAGTTTATAGTCAGAAGTGTCTTAATGTTTGGTTGGTTTTATGTGGAGGGAGGAAACAATAAAAAGCATCTTACATCGATGACGACTCTAGCGTACTGTAAAACCTCGTCTTCTTTGGGTGCTCCACTGTACTCAGCATAGTTTCCAAGCTCAGATGCATACCCCAGATCTCCAACCTGGATAACATTTTAGAAAACATCTCAGAGGCTAATTCTCACTGTTGGCTAAGCAACGTATGGTTTTTCTAATACAGAAACATACCGTATCAGCGTAGATGACACTCGCACCTCCTCCAGCTACCATAGTCCAAATCCTTCCCTTGGGGTTCAGAACAGTGAACTTCAAAGATGCACTTGTCTGCGTATACAAAAGGTTCATAAGAGAATCATACAAAACTGCTGTTTTCCCGAACCACAAAGTTATACACAGAATGGAAATGATACCTTCTCATCTAGACCGTGGATGAAGCTCTCTGTGGGGCTCATCACTCTTCCAAATGGCATAGGGAACTCAATGTCGCCCCACCTGCAAAACGTGAGAGGTTAAGCATATCGCTTAAATAAAGCAACAAGAGTCGTGACTAGGAACAGCTGAGAGTCACACTTACTTCTTAAAGTTTTTGAAAGCAGCGGTGTCATCAAGCTCACCCCTCATATCCAGAGGATAAGGCTTTCCATCAACCAGTGCAAAAGGATTCATTTCCAAGAAAGTGAAATCAAGATCTAGTACCCAATAAGAAAAAAGGCTTCAGTTTTTTATCATTTGTGAATCTGCTTTTAATTGTGAGTACAACCAGTGATCTTAACATACCTTGGAAAAGGGTGAAAATAACTTGAATAAAATCTTCAAGTTCCCCTTTGATCTGTACATGGAAACGTTATAAATCGAAATTGCAAGTCCAATTTTTTTTTACTTGTCATTGTTATTGAGCTTTAATATTACCTCAAGAGGAAGGGTAGCAACAAGAGGTGCGCATATCTCAGGTGTCAAGGAAGAACCAGTGGGCACAGTTATGGTCTTGACCTGTACAAAGCAGAGACCCGACTCAAATTTACAGCTTTTACGGCAAGAAGATTGTGAAACAGACACATTAGAGATCCAAAATGAATACCTTGTCCCAGTTCTCCTCGATGTCAATCCCTCCGCACTCAGAAAAGCTAATGCTGCAGCCAAGTCTATCAGAGACAATGTTGAGATAAAACTCCTCATTGTGTGGGACAAAAGGTTCAACAATGAAGGTTGTGATGGGTCCTTTGCATCCACTCATCTCCACCTGTTGATGTTAGATAGAAAAAAAATCTAAGTACAGATCTCAGATCATTTTTAGCTCAAAAGCCTCAACAAGTTAACTAATAATACCTCTTTGCCCAAGCGGTCTTTGACAAAGGTCGCGACTTCAGCGAAGTCTAGTTTCAAGGCAACCAAACCGCTCTTGCCACGCTTACCAAACAACATGTCGGGTTTGACGACAAGCTTCTCGGAAGAGAGCCAAGGCTCCTTCTCAACTAGCTCATTTAGATCAGTCTCTTGGTTAATCTACACAAACGTTAATGTGATTTTATGACGGAGAAACCAATGCACGTTTAAAAAAAAAAATGGGATCTTTTTTTATATACCTGAACGGATCTGATAGGGAGTTCTTTACCGGAAAGCCTTTTGAAGTGTTCCTTCACGAGTCTCTTTGAGTCGTACTCTCTGATCTTCTTGCGTGCCATTTCTTCAGATCTGAAAACAGAGGAAACGCAAATGTCAGTTAAGTCTCACAGATCCAGCTCTCAGTGAAACACACACACACACACAAGATCACTCTTTTCGGCTAATCGATCATTCGAGGAGATCAAACAGATTAAAACTTTAGGGAAATGTCAAAAACACCATATCGATCACAATGGCACACGAGAGAGAGAAAGAGATGGTTTCTACACAAATTACTCTACGGGATATAGCTAGATTCAGAGGAGGGCATTCACAAATTGGATCAGAGAATGATGAAGAAGGAGAATGGCGGATCTTACCGTTGAGAGAGAGGGAGAGAGAGAGGTAGCTGCTTCTTCTTCGGTAGTTAGCGAACTAAATCGACACCTCTATGAGGTCCCTATTTATATTTGAACATTATCTTCTTCTTTTTTCTTAGTAACTTAATTTAAAATTTATTAATCTGTCCAATTACAGCTTTGAAAGAAAAGGAAAAACATTTGCTACATCTAATTTCTGATGTTATATAATTATAGTTGTTTTGTAACTAATTAAAAAAAAGGGAATTATAATGTATAAATATAGTTGTAGAGTCTTTGGAGTTACTCCTCCTCCATGATAAATAAAGCTGGTGAACGTGTTCCTCCTCCATTAAAGCTACCTAACTTGTAAGCCAACGTTTCATCTCCCAAACCAAACCAAACCATCTGCAGTTTTTAGTATTTTTTTCTATCCTATATTTTAATGCGGAAAATTCCACTATAATTTATTAACTAGACTTTTGATACTTCATTATATTCCTTACAAAACAATTTATCCAAAATCTTACCTTTAAAAAGTATAAAGTCAGATCCCATCAGGCTAAATTCCAAACCAATGTAGATCTCTGCAGTATTGATTCTTAAGTTTTTATTTTCTTAAGGAACCTCTTAACAAGAAAGAGGATTGTAACTTTGGCCACTTTCAACATATGTAGCATCACTTTCACTTCATCTGTTGCCACCAGATTCTTTGCCATAGATATGCAACCATCCAAAAATACATAACCAAAAGTATACATACTCAAGCAAAATCAAAGATCAAGCCTCCGTATTCTAATCTCACTATCAGATTTCAAGATCAAGAAAGTAGAATCTGACACGAGTAAAAGATTGGATCCTTTGACTATATATGAGCAGAACAAACATTGGAACCAATGAGAATAAGGAAAGTAAACATTTTACATTGTACGCATTTTCTTAACCGGAGAGGTGGCTAGAGTTTCAAAGGGAGATCCAGACCGGGACTTCTTAACCGGACGCAGACCAGAGCCAGAAACAGTTTGCTTAACACTAAGAATGTCTCTATACGTATCTTCATTACCATGCTCAGTTTCCAATTCATGCCATTTCTCCCACACCACTTGACTGTCTTCATACTGCGACGCATACCTGTAGATTCCACGAGCTCGATCTATCTCTCCAACGCTTCTCTCCATCTCTGCAAACATGATGCACATCATCTTCACATCGTTCTCAGAAACCACTGATGATTCCACCGCTTCCTTGAATATCTCCCCTGTTTCTTTAACACCAAACAACTCAGCTGCACGAACTATGCAGTTACCTAATATGATTAACATATATATGATAATTAATGACTATAAATAATAAAAATTTGATAACAATTTTTGTATCATTTCGCATTTTTGTTTAATCTTATATTATTAAAAAAATTAAACAATAACATTAACTATATAAAAAAAATAGATTGTTTCTTATATGTTATATTTTAAAAATTTTAAAACGACTTTAAATTACAAAAATGAGGAAACCTTATATGTTAATTTTTTTATATGTTATTTTTTTTTGACTTTTTTAAAACGATTTTAAATTACAAAAATGTAAGTTTTCCTTAAGCATACGACTAAAAACATTAAAAATATATGTATCAATTTGATGGTTGATCTGAAACTTTTCAAAACCATATGGAAGATAAATGTCAAAATAATTCAATTGTGAAAGCAATACTGTTCATTTTTTTTAAGAATGTGTTCGGTGAAAAAAATAAAATCTATTGTGTCATAATTTGTTTAATGTC
Organism: Brassica napus; assembly: GCF_020379485.1. Taxonomy (NCBI): domain Eukaryota; kingdom Viridiplantae; phylum Streptophyta; class Magnoliopsida; order Brassicales; family Brassicaceae; genus Brassica; species Brassica napus. The sequence goes on along the minus strand of NC_063442.1, from coordinate 10,540,868 downwards.
CAATCCGACCAGCCCATGATATATTAATTATAGTTTATGTTCATAATTTTTAATAAAAATTGACCTGATCTATCGGAGATAAACTATATAATAATAACAAAAACATTGTATATATATAAATAAAATGATCAAATATATTAAAAAATTATCGATAATAGTTTTGATTCAGTGTGACTTGTGGTAAACTGGTAGGTAGGAAAAGGGCAACGGTATGGTACGAAGTTGGAAACGATTGAACACCTTATAGAAATTTAATTAGCCAGTTCAAACCTAAATTAACCGAAACATATTTACCAAATTGGTTCCACTAAAATTTTTATTTCAGATGTTTCGAAGTAAACAAAAACTATAAAATTAATTTTAGGGTTCTTCATATTAATAATAAGGAGAGTATTTCATACAAACAACAAAATTGAACAAAACCGGAACAATGCCAGTAGAGGGGTAAATCAAAAACAATCTCTTTTCAAGAGAGATCAGCGATTACACGTTCACACTTGTCTTCCAGTATCTTCACAGCTTCAGTGAAAATAACATCCGGAGGCAGTGATCCTGTGGACTCAATTTTAACTGACCAAACACAAAGAGCAAACTCACTTAGGTTTTCTTTCGGACATATCAGAGTAAAATGAAGGTTTTTTCTTACATATAAAATGGTTCTTGACACTGCGTAGATCCACCAGGTCAACCAAGTCATGGTCCCTTATGCACTCCTTACACAATGTGCAATTGCGAGGCTGTGCTACCGTTGCCCTTTTCCTACCTGCCAGTTTTACCACAAGTCACTATGAAATCGAAACCATAAGAAGCTTTTGAAGGAAAGTGTGGAATGCTTTGATTTTACCATTGCCCATGTCTTCAATGTCAAAAACATTCTGTGGGCAGACTTTTACGAGTCGTTCAGCTTTCTCATCCTCAACTTCTCCAAGTAGAACCACCTAAGATTAACATCAAGAAAAGCATTACAAGAAAGATTAGGATAAGGCAAAGACTGAAGAAGAATAGAGTTTGAGGTCTAAACAAACTTCTCACACCTCAGGTAGCATTCGATACCAAGCTGTACCTACTGGGGACCATTTTGCATGTGTTTTACCGATGCCCTTAACCGCATGAGCTTCAAGCTCGATTTCCTACAAGGAGGAGATCAAATTAAGACAGGCAAGTGTTTGGTTCATCTCTCATCGCAAGTGAAGTAAGAAGAAGTGTTGAAAACCAGAGTAGTACCTGACCAGGGCTGAGTTTTGCTATCAAGATATCGAGGTAGGTCGGGGTGATAGGGTTATCAGCAAATTCAGGGAGAGAATCTTGGCTACAGCTGAATGAAGTGTAAGTTTTTGGCTTTGAGTTTGAGTTTGAGTTTGAGGTTGAACCTCCGGTTTCTTTCAGAAACTCACTTCCATTTGGTAACCATTGCAACTCGTTCGTTAAAACTACATTCATATGAGCTGACAATAAAAACAAGGAACCCTCTGATGCTAACTTTATAAGAACAGACATTATTTATTACCTTGAAGACGTGGTTGACCTTTGGGACATTTCACATGGAGTTTGAAAACAATGGTGTTCTTCTCATTTGGCTGATCGTTCTCTATAAAACATATATAAAAGAATAAGCTGACAAGACAAAGATTGTTTGCATATGAAGATGGATTGTATTCTTACCGGTTAAATATTCAAAGAGCCTTGGATCTGCGGCAATGGGAATGAGACCAATCCGGTGAGCAAGAACTTCGTCTACAATAAGCGACGTGTTGTATGCTATAAGCACTTTTTCAATCGCCATTGAAGGAACCTGTTGCAATAAACACAACACTTTTAGACCAAAGATTCTAGTCATCAGATATTGTTGCTGGGAGACAGTGGACAGACCTCAGCTATAAGGATCCTTCTGAAAGCATTGGCGAATGCAGCATCGATACCGATCATATCAAACTCCATGTCTGTCTCCGTGCAACTAATCACATCAACTTTGAAATCCTCATAGAAGTTTTCTAGCTTCACACTGTTGTCTACTCCCGAAGAGACATAGCTACCCGAGTAAATGGCATCTGCAGTCTACACAAAATCACAAGAACAGAACAAGATTTAAAGACTACAACTTTCAGACAAGCACCACACTTAACATTTGTATTCAGACAAAAAGATACTAAAGCGACAGTGTAATCTTGTAAGACACTTAAGACCCAACTCTCAAAATCAAAGCTTTCTTTAGTTAGATGAACTTATAAGCATAAAGGGCAGAACAAGATTAAAGACTTCAACTTTCAGACAACTATCATTTAGATTTTGACAATAAGACAGCAAAAGCAGAGTGTAATCTTGTAAAACTCTAAGACCCAACTCACAAAATCACAGCTTTCTTCAGTTAGATGAACTTATAAGCAACAATAGAGAGCATAAGGGACTGTAATATTGGAAGTAAGAACAGAGAAGTTCATACATCAACGGAAGCATCTTTTTTAGAGACGACACGGTTTTGCTTGAGTTTCAGATGCGGAGGAAGGCCGGCGGGGACGTCGGAGAGGTCGTCGATTTTGAAGTTCTTGGCGAATATCTTGTCTTCTTCAGTCACCATCTTTTCTCTGCAGGGAAGCTCGATTGTGAAAACAAAAACAATTAGGGTTTATCAAGTTTCGATAGAATCCTTACAAAAGAATGGTTTTAGAGGAGAAGCAAATAAGCTTGGGAATAGGGATGTTAAAATGGGTGAAATAACCCAGCCCAGCCCAATCCACAAAAAGTCCGACCCAGTTTATACCCAGCCCGCGAAATCTTAAAAACATCATAGTTAAATTAAAATCCATAAAATAATTCAGTAGGGTATAGGTTTACCATGGATACCCAAACTATTTTATTTGTTGTAAAGCGATTATGTAAAATATTTATATCTTTTTGCATACATAATCAAATTATACATTTTATATACTGATAAAAAGATAATTTAAATACCTATGCATAAATATTAAAATCACAGTTATAATAAATTCATATTTGATTCAGATTGAAACAAGTTGTAGCTTGCAACATTTGTAAAGAAGTAGCAAAAGTATTTTTATTCAGATTAAAATAAATTGTAGTTTGCAACATTTGTAGCTTCTTGAATCTTGAATCTCTCTTATACTCCTGAAGAACTTGCAACATTTGTAGCTTTCTCATCGAAATTATCTTCAATATCACCTAGAATATCAAAACAAACAAAGCACCAAAGCATCAGTCACCAAAGTTAGTGGTGAAGAACAACAAATTGTCACCAAAGGCACATCAATATGCTCTTTACTAATGCTTCAACAACACCAGAAACTAGAAATCTTGACCCAAGAATCAAATTCTTACAACTGCAATGACTAATCATGAATGTCCAAAGCCATAAGAAAGACATAACATTACTGTCTCAAACGTTTACAGCCAATGACGAGACACATAGAGGAATATTAAATCGCTGTAGCTAATATCTAAGTCAAAGCATCAAAAACAACGAACAATGAATGCATGAAGCACACACATGGATGCACATACTGTAAAGTTACCTTCAAGTTCTGGATAACCACGCAACCAGTTACGAGTGCAAAGCAATGCTTGCACATTGTCTGGAAGAAGGCGGTTTCTGTATGGGATCAACACACGACCACCGATACTGAAAGCGGACTCTGATGCAACTGTAGTTATTGGGATACTGAGAAGATCCATTGCTAGCGCAGCAAAGTCACCATGGCGATGCCCATTTTCTTTCCAATAGTTCAAAACTTCTATATCTGCAAAAGCTTTTAACTCAAGCCTCGGCTCTTCCAAAAACAATTTCAAACTCGTCTTTGTGTTATCTGAACCATGGTGAATACTCCTTTCAAGTTCAAAAAGATCCTATACTGTAATCAGACAAGAACATCAATATAATCAGACAAGTTCAACTATACTCATCAAGACAAGAAAAGAAGTAAATTAAGTAATCTTACAGCGTTCAAATCATCATCAAGGGGTGATTCATTAAGAAGGTCATCTGGTGTTGATGAATAGTTAGAACTAGAAGACGAACCCGTCACATGCTTGCTCGTATACTCTTCGTACAGATCCTTCAGATTCTGCACTACAACTAGAACTTTTTTCTCGGAAGTAGTTGGATCTAGCCTATCAAAAGTTTTTTTGAGTATCTGAGTCTTGAACCTTGGATCCAACATAGCTCCCATCGCTAAAACTATGCTATAATCATCCCAGTACTTTGCAAATTTGATTTGCATCCTCCTAGCCATTAACCTCAAATCCTCATCATCACAATCTGCATATTTCCTCAATAGCAATTCGATATTCTAAACTTGAATGAAGTATATATTCGCAGTTGGATATTTCATACCTGAGAAGTATATTGTGATGGTACTAAAAGGCTTCAGGAAGTTACAAATTTTCTGCCCACGTTTCCATTCTTCCTCTGAAGGCAGCGTGTTATAACTCCTATCACAAACTTTGTAACTAGCAAACGCCATACAGAACTTAAGAGCCCTTGCGAGCATATCATAGGTTGAATTCCAGCGAGTAGATACATCTAAAGACAATCCTGAGCTACCCATAATCCCCAAACTTTCAACACAAGCAGAAAAAGCATCTTTCCTTGATTGAGAGGCTTTCACAAACCTCACGCTCTCGCGGATATTCTCCAACAGACTATTAGCTAATTCCAATCCTTCCTTCACTATAAAATTTAGGATATGGGCACAACACCTCACGTGTAAGAACTTTCCATTACATGGCAATCTATCCAGCAACCATCTGAAGACGATGTGTAAGAATCTTTTGCATACTAGTGTTACTAGTAGCGTTATCTAAGGTGGAGGAGAATACCTTCTTTTCGAAGCCCCACTCCTTCAAGCAACCCAACACCATTTCATCACCCGTGTGAGGAGGCTTGATTTCACAAAACGCCAAGATCTTGTTGTTTAAGGTCCAACCATCGTCAATATTGTGGGCAGTCAAACAAATCTACCCCATCACCGTGCGAGCTGACCAAAGATCTATTGTAAAACACACTCGACTTTTGAGATTTGCAAAAAGTCTTTTGAGTTTTGCTTTCTCCATCTCATATTTCCTAAAGACATCGGCAGCAGTGGTTGGTCGGCATATATGCACACACTTTGGGTTCAAATATTTATCTCTTTCCCTAACCTTCTCGTACTCCACATACCGAAAAGGAAAATCATGATAGATAATAAGCTCACTAGTCATTTCGCGATCTACTTTGTGATCATACTTCCTTTCAGCATTGCCATCACCTTCAGGCTTCACTGGACAGATTTCTAAATGCCGTTTCAAAGATTATGTTCCATTCTTAACTTCTATTACTAACTCCTTACAACAATAAATGCAACGGCCTCTGTTCTTTCCATCTATCCCTACACCTACCGGTATGTATTCCTTCCAAACATCAGCCTTTAAGCGTTTGTTAGACTGAAATACCATTTTCGTTGGTTGAGTCACTTGAGTTTCACTGTGGGCTCCTTGAAGTTCAGCTTCATTCTCCTCTCTGTCCACATCCAGTTGCTCATTTTCAAGTCCTGCAAGTACTCTCACTGACTGGGAATCCATCTACATATACAAAGAGAAGTTGATGTTTAAGTACATATAGAAAGAGATCAAGCGAACACAGTAACAGACCATAACATTCTACATATACTTTAGCTTCTACACTAAAAGGGTCTTCTTTCAACTCTTAAAAAATGTAAATTTTCCATAATTTTTTCAAATGAACACAAGCTAATTTTCTACAACTATGCTTCAATAACGTATTGCATAGTGTGTTGTGTTGCATAACTTATATGATTTAACGCAAGGACACGGAAAAGTAACATATCACAAGAGAATTGGGCAAAATAGTTTTATAAAAAACAAGAGAGATTCTCTTTGGGACATTTCGACGAACACATTCATGACTATTTTAACAAAGACTAAACCTACCAAACACGAGCCAAGGTCTACAACATAAACCAAACACATACTAAATTCAATAATACCCAAAATTTTCATCAACAACACTAATTTTCCTTCGCTAACAAAAGAAGCTAGAGAAGAGAGTTAGAGAGGAAACCTGATGATGGGTTTGCTACAGAGACAAGCGAACAATCAGAATCAAAACCTGATGATGTTTCTTCCCTGAGACAAGCGAACAATCAGAATCAAAACAAGAGAGAGATAGAGAGAGAGAGAGAGAGAGAGAGAGAGAGAGAGAGAGAGAGAGAGAGAGAGAGAGAGAGAGAGAGAGAGAGAGAGAGAGAGAGAGAGAGAGAGAGAGAGAGGGAGAGGGAGAGAGAGAGGGAGAGGGAGAGAGAGAGGGAGAACCTGAGAGACGGTGAAACTCGACGATTCAGACTTTAGGTTAGAGGGAGAGTCGGAGTCTCAGAGAAGACGACGGAGGTTTCGAAGTCGTAGTCTCAGAGAAGAAAGAGAAGTTTCGACGTCGTCGTTAACTATTTTTTAGGTTTGTGGGTACCCATTCACTCTATTTGGTTTATCCATATAGTGTAAATTCATTTATTTATTTAAGAGTAAAAGCCCACTTTTGAATCCATTTATTTATTGAAAGGCAAAAACACAACCCAATACTTGTGGGTTTGGGTACACCCATGGGTAATTACTCATTTTAACATCCCTACTTGAAAATAATTCAGTTTGTTCTAAAAAGATGTTGCGAGTTTGAAAGCGAGAGAGAGGAGAAGGTGGCTGCAAGGAGCAAACGGCGGTGAAGGGTTGGAAAGTCGTCGTTTTTAACAATTTATTACAGGAATCTTTACAAAGGAACCCTCTGTATAATAATTATTTTACAAATTGACCCTCATCCCGTAAAATATTGAAACAAACCTCTCCAGTATCATCCAATTAAAAACCTGAAAAAGTATGATAGCTTGAGATGATTACAAATAATAAAATGCAAGGAAAGATGAAATTTCTAATTGAGATTTTTGTATAGTGAAATCTCATATTATTCCAAATATCAAATTTTAAAGTTCTAAAATTTCTTTTAAAATAGATAAAACTTCTTTTTGCAGTTACTCCATTATCATGGACATAAGCTTTGATATTGATTCCAATACGTCTACTTTGCTGATTAATCATTTATAATAATGAATGTTGTGTCTACTTTTTAAGATCTTAATGTAAGACATAAGATGTGTTATGACTTCTTCAATCAATTAAGAAATGCCATGCTATATACATTTTGTAGTTTGTACACACTTTGACCATGATCATGTTTTACGTTTCTTGCATATCTACACTAATAATATTATCTTTTGAGTAAAAATAAAAAACTTACGTTGTAATATTTTGCATCATGTTTTTTATTATATATAAATTACACTACATAATTTTTGAGAAATGTTAATTTACTATGTACATATATTATTGTTACATCATTGTAACAAGTAAATAATTCTTTTACTTAATCCGTTAATATCATCCGTTAGTGTTTTCTCCAGTATCACTATAATGGCTTAGAAAATCTACCAAGTGGCATCTACGGTTTATTATATGTTTTTTACTTCACTTGTTTGATACACAAGGTCCATTGTAAATACCTGCATTCTTTCTAAACAATGTTGTAATTAAAAATAGCCAATTATATTTTTTTGAAGCCATATACGAGGTTAATCTCTTGTTATCGTCTAGTTTAGTGCAATACTACATGAAAAACAATATCAGCTTATATGAGAGAGTATGTTATAAATCTTCATCAATCATGTTTTTAGGTAAATAAGATTTATCCATTTTGTAACTAAACTATTTATGCAAAAAGGCAAAATCAATAAATATTTAAGTAAACAAGATTATCCAATTTGTAAGTAAACTATTCCTAAAAAAAAAACTAGGAAACAATTAGAGCAACTCCCCTTTACAACCTCATTTGTGCATCTAGATTCCCTTACTCTAGCCTTGTTCATTTGTATATATTCTCTGTGACCAACCCATACCAATGCAGTATCTCAAAGATTTGGTATATAACCATTTTCTAGAGCATAGCAAAAACAAATAAGCCAAGAGGAGTATTGTTCGATTTGAGAAAATATATAACTGAAAGTATAACGCATTGCAAATCTGTAACATTCCATAACTAACTCTAAAAGATGGAATACCTTAAAGAACATCAGTGAGCCACTCATGCCCAATTACTACTACAACAATTACAGTAACATGACCAACGATAATATGTCTCATAGTCTTAGAAATTTATCAAACAGATAACTTGCCTGAACAAAAGAGACAATGTTAATATGTTATATTAGTGACACTCGGCTAAGAGAAGAAAGAGCTCTTCATCGGCTATGGCTCCCATCTCCATAGCTCTTTCCAATACACTTAATCCTCCACCATCCTCTATCGAAGGACGAGCACCTCTGCATTATCCAAAGAAAGGGAAACAATCATGTCAAGCAAAATGTGCCTCATAAGACAATGAAAAATCAATATGTTTTTTTGGATTATTAGTTACCTTCTCAATAAAACCTTTGCAAATGCATTGTTCCCTGATGCAATACAATGGTGCAACGGAGTTCTTCCATGATAATCTCTCATGTTTATGTCAGCACCAAACTGCAACAACAGTTCAAGCAAAACCGGGTCACCGCTTTGACACGCCACATGCAACAGCGAACATCCTTGAAGACAGTTTCTTGAGTCGTTCGAATCCTTGATTCTCTGACACGCGTTTGGATCGTGCCTCTTCTTCACTTCATCTTCTGCATCAGCAAGGTGATGATACGCATCTATAGCAGTAATATCATCGAACTTGGTATTGATGATATTCGCATCCGCTGTTACAATGAGTCTGTAGATTTCTCGTATGTTCTTACTTTGAACAGCTTCCCATATTTTACTTGAGGCGGTAAGGTTTGTTTCTCTTTCATCTTTGATAACTAGAGCTTTCTCCAGATACTGGCTAGGCATAAAATATTATCAGGTTTTAGTATCATTACCCTTTCTCTATCACAGGCATGATAGGATGAGTCAATAAAACTTTCAGCGCTGAATGTGATACCTTGACATGAATGTATTTCTCCTTTAGAGCAAATGAATCTTTTGACGATGGTTTTGTAACCAATGCAAGCTTATTGGTTGATCCCTTTTCACTGCAAAAAAAAAATGCACCAAGAGGTATGAATGATAGCAAAAATGTTCATCAATCATATGTTGGACACATTTTTGACTTCTTGATTGTGTTATAGATAATCTAATTTTCCTTGAGAGATGATACCAGTCATGGTCAAGCTGAAGTAACCCCTCCCACACTCCATTACAATATGCATTGCCTAAGTTTCGAAATAAGTCCAAGATTGTGGGTTCCCATACTTTCACATCCAATGTGACTGATCTCACCTGCAGAAAATCTTACTGTGTCAAAAGACTCAAAATGCTTATGATTAAGTAAGATCTTAACTTATATAATGACAGTAAAGAAGCACTACTAGACATAATAGATTAACCCAAAAAAGCATGTGTCCAAAAGCTATGGCTACAACATTGTTAAGTTCACCAACAATTATAAACAACCAAAAGAAGCAAATACCTTGGATATATGAACACCAAGGTTCCTGTGAACACCAGAGCATTCAATGCACATCAAAACACCAAGATTCAATGATGCCCAATCAGGGTCAGGTGCATTGCATTCTGCACATTCATCGTTTCCAGGGATTCCTCTGAGTGTTGTAAAGACATCATCCCCCATATTTACTCTTTGATTATAATCTTGTTTTTGATCCAGGGTGAGTTCGTCACCAGCAGGACCAGAACTAGCATAGTTAATTGGTGACTGCAGAAGATAATACAATACCTATTAGCACACAATCTCAACACTCAAAAAAGAAGATAACACTCGTCTTGTGTAAACCTGTTGCAGGAAGTGAGAATTCAAACGTGTTGCTATCGCTGCTGTGATCTTATTCACCCAATCCATCCGATCAGCTCCATTTTCAGCCTAGTTAGCATATAGAAATAAGCTGTGTTAGCCTCCCAATATTGCTCCTTTACGTCCTCCCTATATCTAACTAACAAAAGTACCTGTAATGTGTAAGTCATTTGAGGAGAAATGATTCTGAAACAAAGTCGAAGATCTGTGTCCTCTGCATCCAGTTTTATCAGTGACGTACGGAGATCGATCAAGTTGCAATCTAGGCTTCCTTGTGAAGCTGATCGAATGTGTCTTGAGCGAAATCTCCTAAAGACGCCGCTCCTATGCTCACCTAAACCACTGTAGTAGTGTTGAGATCCCTAAGAAGAAAACATATGTGAGAAAGACTTGTTTGACAGACAAGACAGTAAAAACGACCTTGGAACACATACCGCTGATTTGTTACCGGTGTTTCTGTAATAGTATAGGGATCCATGATTGTCAAGTACAAAGAACCTCCTTTTCCAATCAGCTCTAAGACTTGCTGATCTCTTTAATAAATAGCCTTGTTTAATCACCTGCATTAGTACAAAAGAGAAACTATGTAAGACTCATCAGCAAAGGATTCATCAAAATTCTTAATGTCCAGTTTGCAGTTGATTACTGCATGAGTTTTGGGAGACACTTACTTCCTTGTCCGCTGTTGCTATCGAAGTTGCTTCTACATTTTTATACGGAAGAGTTCTATAAACATGGTTTCCATCAACATTGGAGGGCTCAACTTGTTGGCTATCTAATTCAGATTGAGTTCTGAATTCTTGAATACGTTTTTCAAACCGATCTTGTTCAATCTTAGACTGTTCTTTTGATTGTTGAGCATCGGTCAATACCTGAAAGAAGAAAAGTAGCTTTTAGTGATCTCAAGTTTAAGCATTTTGGCTTAACTTTTATTCGGCATTATTGGAAAGGGTTTGACATTTACATGATGGATATAAGGCTCCAATTGACTCAATAGGTCATATCCCTGAAGCACAAAGAGAGCACATTAAGGAATACAAGATGGCAAAGATGTTTCCCTTAGTTAGTCACACTTGGCGACGTCTCAAAAATGCAAAATAAGAAGAAACCTACAAGCTTAAAATATCTCAAATGGGAATCCATAATGGCACTTATAGATTCCAAGAACTGGTACTTCTTTTTTGCTTCAATAGTCATCAATGAATTTACCTGCATTCCTTAAACCAAAGGGAAAACCAATTAGACACAGTAAGATCAAAAGACAATAGAACTAGTGGCTTCTGTTTGTAGACTTAACATACTAGATTGAAACGACTTTTCTCAAATGCTGACTTGGAGTTCTCTAGATCCTGTAAAACCAGCGTTAGATTTTGCTTGAGTTTTACTCACTGGCCAAACTGAGAAGGAAATAACATATTAAATGTAAGAAATAGAGTGGTAATACCTCTTCCAACTCAGCAACAATCTCTCCTCTGGTATTCTTTTTTAGCGAGACAAACTTTTCGCGTGCCTTCAAAATGAATAAGAAAAATTCAAAGCATAGCTTCAGATCTAGCATTATATTTTTGAAGTCTCATGATCATTGAATATGTGGATTAATTGAAGAAAACATATAGATGACTAAACCTTAAAACTAATACTCATTTTCTTTTATATGACAATGCACTGGCCATTTCGATATTACTGTTACTTTCAGTAAAAATCCGAGTATATATAGTAGTGACCCAATTAAACATACATATTAAGAGATAAACAGGTGTACCTCTCCATGTAAAATATTTAAGTGAAGCAACAGAGTACAATTAGTTACCTGATCATAAGAATGGACAGCTTTATCGAACCGACGTCGAGACTCCTGAAAAGGTAGAAAACAGTAATTAAAAACAATTTACGCCAAGAAAAGGAACATATAGAAAGAATGACAAAACATTTTCAAATAGAACTTGTCAACAATTGGATACAAAATACCAAAAACTAATCTTCTGTTTGTTCATTAGTCTTTTAAGGCTATAACATTTTCACTTTACGTACTGTACATAAAAGTAGAAAATAAGCGGAATTGCAGCGCCAGAAGAAAAAGTAACCTTTGCTTCTTGTAAATCGACAGTCATAAAATTCGTCAGCCTCTCAAGCAATACATGCTCCACCTACAACAGCAAAACAGTTTCACTAATGACAGTGAAGTGAAACTTGAAGTGAAACTTAAAGTCTGGATTTTCAAACTCACACATCATTTTAGATTATTAAGTTTATCACTCTCTCCTCTTTCTAGACACATGTATAGTTGATTATTTAACTCTTAAAATAAGTCTATTCAAACCATTTGTATAAAATAAAAAGCGAATAAACAAGACTATTGTGCCCTAAATAATGTTTAGCTGCCAACCAAATATAAATATTCCATTTCCAATAATGAGGCGTCCTGATATTTATGTGTAAAACTATTTTACAAGATGTGAGAGTTACCTGTGAGCGAAGAAACTCTTTATAAGAGGAGAGCTCTCGAAGTGTATTTACAAATTTAGATATTACTGGACCTGATGGTGTGCCATCCAAAAGTACAACAAAGAATCAGAAACAACAACTTCCAGATTTTATTGGAACTCTTCCATGTTTAATCAGTCATAAAATTAGATCTCATATATTTATCTCGAACGTGAAATTATAAATAAAAAATATATTACAGGAAGGAAGATTTTATCAGCCAATAGAAAGATATGAAACTCCATAAAAGCTGTGTTTCTTAAGTTTTCATTCAACATTTCTAACATATCTAAAAGTTTTTTTCCAATTCTTTCCACTATCAAGTGTGCTAAAATGACTCAGCTTCAAATCTCAGCAAATAAGTGAATGAGAAGTCCAAGAGCAGAAACCGCAAAACCTAAGAGAAGTCTGATAAAAGGAATGCATTAATAGTTGTTTTCACCAACCAAAGATCCCACAATCTAAGGGAAAGCATTACAGTTTTTTTTACTAATCAAAGTAGTTTTATAGGTGGGGAGCTAAAGGAATGCAAAATAGTTGTTTTTTATTAACTAAAGAGCCCACAAGCTTCATAGCACCAAAACTAAGTGATCAACTAATTATAGAGAGAGTGGGCTAAATAAAATGAAAGTGAATCCACAACCTCCAATTGAGACACTGACAGGATCATCATGTCCAGCACCAAACTCTTCCAGAGAATCTGCAAAGGCGCTTACTCCAGTAGATGCATCTCCCAAAACTCCCCTGAAACAAAAAAAAAAATTGGAATTTAAATAAAATGAGGTTACATATCAAACTCCCCTGAAGAGAAGGAGACAGACAATGAAGTTAGAAAGTCTCAGTCTTTAATAAGACAAAGACTATAACAGAGAAAGATGATTAAGACATTACGACAAAAAACGAAAAAAAAAACCAAAAAAGGTAGGTACAATTACACGTACATGAACTTCTTAACACCTTTGTACAGCTTCTGACAACGATCTTTAAGCTCATCAGTTGTTCCTTCTAACGAGAACACCTGATCCAATCAAACCAAAATTAACAAATAAAAATCGATCAATTCCCAAAGAATATATTGGAACCATGATGCGGGGAAAAGTAGTGTTACCTGTTTTTGAAACATTGGTGAATCCTCAAGGTTGATAAAGGCCGCCATTGTTGCGGCTTTAAAGAAGAATCTGAAGAAGCTTTAGACTAAAAGCGTACGAATTGAGTTAAGACAAGACAAGACAAGTAAACCCAAGAATGCTGTCTTTCGATTTCTTCTTCGTTTCGAAATGGATCTCGCTAGATCGAAATGCGTTTTTGAGCTGTTTGATGATGTTTTTGATTTGTTTTGAGAAGAGCCAGATAAAAAACTGGGAATTAATTTTCTTTACAAAGTCATCCTTTCATTTTATTATTCATTACTGACTTGGAGGGAAATAATATCAATGTCAAAATCATCCTTATCTCACATAAAAATCTGAGAATTATCAATATTATTAAAACAGAAACATGACCTATATTGGTCCAACTATTTTAATACAATTATTAAAACTTTTTATTAATCATTTAAGATAAATATTATACAAAAAACATATATATGACTAAAAATACAAATATAAAAGTTTAATTTCAACAAAAATGTAAAACAAAAAATATACCCGTCTTTACAAAACACACACCTTTTGTTTTCTCAAACTTTGTTTTTCGTAAGCGACACGACCGACGTTCAAGAAATATCTAAACAGTAACTATACATTTTGTATCCAAGACCATGGGAGGACCTAGAAGATAATTTAACCTGTGACACAATACATATAATATGTGTAAATATATAAAATATAGTGACTTAATTTATATATACATATATTTTTTAACAAATTCATTAGTCACTAAAAGTTCACATCTTCTAAATTTCAAAATATACTGACAAAAATAATTAAATTTCAGAAAATAAATCATATAAAAAGTGAAAAATATTTTTTATAATTTTAAATCTTCTATTTTGAGTAATAATAATAAATTATATAAAGAACATAGTAGTTTTATTATAACCTGAACTTTTGAACCATTACAGCTAAAAAAATATACTCCCTTTGTTCCACAAAGATAGATTTTTTAGTATTTTCACATATTAAAAAAAACACATTAAACTACCATGATAAATATATCGTTTTCTGTAATTTTTAATTTTCAATAACTTTTAACCAATAGTAATTCATAAAGTCACTTAATTTTCTTGAAATTTACAATTTTTTCATAGAAAACACAAAAAATACATCTTTCTCGAATAAACGTTTTTTCTAAAAGAATTATCATTAATGAATGGAGGGAGTATATTTTTTTTTCTCACAGCAAAGGAAATTTATACTAGTTAGCCACACCCTCCGCCCTTGTCCTGGACTATGCCTAATATCCATGACTTAAGAAGGGCATAAGGATTATTAACTTTTATTTTTCTTTTTGAAAAATATCGTAGTCTAAGAGTTAAGATTTAAGGGTTTTAACATCCAAGTATGAGGTTTGAATTTCAAAAAATGAAATTAAATTTCTTACACATTATATGATGTAAGACTTATTGGAAGTTAGGTCAATCTAAATAATTTGAGGAGAACTTTATTATGGAATGCATGTATTTGATCATCATATCTAATAGAATTACAGATTATATGATAAATTAATTGGTGATTTATCCAATATTAAAAATATTTTATTTTTACATCATATATTTTATATTTACATCATATATTTTATTTTTAAGTTTAGTTATAAAATTATTTTGATGAATTATAAAAAGGCAAATTTCTCAAAGAGAACCTAAAAATGTTTCTATGACCAAAAAAACACACAAGAAAAAAAATTCAAAATAGATTTCATTAAAAAAAGTAAAATACATTTGTACCTCTAATATATATACATATAAAAAATAAAAATCGATTTTTTATTTTCAAAAAAATTTGAAACATTTTTCGAAATTTTTTGTTGTCGACTTTTTGAAAATTCTAAAAGCTTCTTTCTAAAAATTATTAATTCAAATTTTATACCCTAAATCCTAAATTCTAACCATGGTCCCTAAACTCTAATATTCCCCTCACCCCTTTCCAATTCTTAATTAGTTAATCTAGAGGTACAAATATCTTTTACCTATATAATGAAACCACTTTTGGTTATTTTGACCATTGAGAATTATTTTGTGATAAAAAACTTTTTATTGGTATCGCATAGTAAATTTTTATAAAAATTAGATATTTAAATAAAGAATTAGAAAATTTGGGAATTTACATTATTACTTGATTTGACAGATTTAAACCAATTTATAGCAATTTAAACTTATTTAAATGGTCTAGAACAGTTGACAAAAAAAATGGTCTAGAACAATTCAAAACAATATGAAGATAAATCAAATTTTAAGATAATTGTTTCTGCAATCACCAATTCCCCCCTTAAATTTTGTGCTTAAAGTCTTTGTTGAGCTTCGAGTTCATGTAACACAACCTTAATTTTCATGACTCATCTTGTCACTTACTAAAATTTCCCTTACATGCTTTCTCTCGAAAACAGCATGCCCTAATTTTCTCTCCTCTCACTCCTTCTCCAAACAACTCTTCCTACACCGTTTGCAGTCTCGGCCAGCGTCTGGTGGCTCTCGAGCCCCAGCGTTGCGCTTCTTTAATTTTATTTCTTGTCTTTTCGTTTATATGTATTCAATCTTCCCTTCTCTAGGGTTTCACCCTCTTCTCCTTGGAGCTGAGTCGGTTTTTGCCCTCGTGAAGAGCTTTTAGAGACATATTTGTGTAGCCTTGGTCTTTGGTTTGTCTCTAACTCTTTTGTCAATCCTTGTTCTCTTGCTGTTGCAGGCTCTGGTTTTTGTTGTTCTAAGTTCTGTGCCGCCATTTGACCTGGATCTGGTCGGAGTTTTGCGGTCACATAGGTTTGTTGTGTCTGGACACGCTGATGTTTGCTGTGTTTGGCTCAATGGTGGGTGTTCAGTTGTGCTGATGTCATCCTCTTCGTTCTGGTTGATGAACTCTCAATTCTTCGTTGGCCTCTCTGAATGATTGTCTGTTATAGATGCATGAACGTGTATGAGTCTTCGCTCCTTGCCTCTGTTCTGTAGAAGAGAATGGTTGGTATCCTCTATGGATTGTAGCGGACTGACTCTCCTAGTTTTGTTTGTTGTTTCTTGTTTCGTCAATAGAGGTGGACGAGCGTTATTAGATTGAGCACGATCGAGAATTTTTCTCTTCTCAAGCTTATTCTCTAGTTTCTTTAATCCTTGCGGTTCTGGTTAATCTCTTGAGTTTTCTGTTTTGTGTTTATGTCTCAGTTTTGTGTTGATCGGTTTTATATTCCATCACCGAACCCCATCATGTATCCTTCCTAGTTTAGTATAGTGAAGAAAGTTTAATAAACCTTCTTTTGGTCATGTTTTCTCATTAGGTGCTATTTTTGTGATAAAAATTTAAAAATGTTATACCAGAAAATTTCTCATTAATTTTTCCTTTTAAAATATATTTGAGCCCATAGTCTTGCATGCATCAAACGTCAGAGAGGGTTGTAATCACTAATTTCCTCAAAAGGGCCGAAAGTCTTAAATGAAAAATATAAATAAATTCAAAGAAACCTTGTCTTCTCTGAAGTTTCCTCTTTCTCATTACGCGTTGGCGTTATTAGACACCGTAACGGGATGGAATGTTATGGGAATACTAATCTATAAATAAATAATCTTACGAAGTCAGCCAACATATTAAAATGTGGAACTATCCCCACCTGTAAGATAACTCATATCATAAATCTAGCACCAAGATAATCTTTTTTTTTTTTTTTTTTTATTAAAGTACGAAGATAATCCTTTCATGAGTTTACACCTAATCTCCTATCCCCATGACAGATCCTTCTTCATCTTCCTCAACCTCTTGGAGATACGATGTCTTCCCTAGTTTCAGAGGAGAAGACGTCCGTAAAAACTTTCTCAGTCACTTGCTCAAAGAATTTGAAAACAAGGGAATATTGACTTTCAGAGATGACCAGATCGAAAGAAGCCATAGCATCGGTCCTGAGCTAGTAGAAGCCATAAGAGAATCTAAGATCTCTGTGGTTTTGTTCTCGGAGAACTATGCTTCTTCAAGCTGGTGCTTGGACGAGCTGGTTGAGATCTTGAAGTGCAAGGAAGAACAAGGACTCAAAGTGATGCCGATCTTTTATAAAGTGGATCCATCTGAAGTAAGAAAACAAACCGGAAAGTTCGGAATGGGTTTCTTGAAAACATGTCACGGAAAGACGGAGGAGCAACAACAGAGTTGGAGGCAGGCGTTGACCGATGCTGCCAGTATTGTTGGCGACCATCCGCAAGATTGGTGAGTTTCTCTTTTTTTTTGTCCATTTTGCAATATTGGTTATATAAATTCTTAGGACATCTACAATGATATAAATTATAAAAATAAGAGCAGCTCTTATAATAAAATAACTAGATGATAATCCGCGTCCAGCGCGGGATGAGTTTTTTTTAAATGTAATATAATTTATTATTATAAATAATATACATTTTTATCGATAACTTTTATTTACATTTGATTAGAGATGAGCATTCGGGTGCCATTCAGGTTCGGTTTGAGTTTATTCGGGTTTCATGTTTTTAGGGTTACATATTTTAGCCATTTTCGTGTATTTATAAATATCATTTTAGGTTCAGTTCGGATTCTTGCGAGTTAGTTCGGATAACCAATTTAAATTATTTTTAAAAATTTAATATTTATATATACTTTAAATTTTTCAAAATATGAAAATAAAATAATATATAACATACAAATTTTAATAATGTACGAAAAAAATACTTAAACTTAACATAAAATTGGGTTAGCTTACACATTTGGATAGAATATGTAAGCTTACATATTTTATAGATAGCTTTCAGTTTTGAGTGTTCAAATAATATAGTGAACCGTTTAATTGTACCAAAAACCAGTTCATTCAGCTAATCCTCATAAACCGACTCTTATCTGTCGTGAGTTTGCTCTGATGGCGGAAAACTCTTTGACAATCTAAAGAAAGCCGTCTTCCTCCTCAAAACGGAGTCTCTCCCATCTTTGTGGATCCCTTTACTGTTTGTGCATCTATGAACTCCAGAACAATGAGATTTGATTTCTCACCCACGTCGCATTTGATGTGAAACCACAGCTGCTCCTCCGATCAGCAATTCAGTTCTACTCAAAGCCCTAACGGAAGCATCGTCCCTACTCTACAGTCACCACCGAGTTCAACATTGTCAGTGCGGTCATCACTATCCTATCCAAAAAAGAAACCTATAGAGCATAAATAGCATATTAGCTAAAATAATGGTCGATCAAATATCCAACACCAACATTCGAAGTGAAGGTTGCGTTCGAAGTTGATAGTTTATCACTTAAACGTATTTGTCGAGAAAACTAAGAAAAAATACGTAGAGTTCTTTACACTACAAGAAAACATCGGGATACTGAGGGAAAAAATCGTCGGTATGTCGTCGGAATAACGCTATTCCGAGGACATACCGACGAAAAAAATCCTCGGAAATAACTCCTCGGAAATTCATAATTCCTCGGAATTCCGTCGGAATTTTCCGACGGAATTCCGAGGAAACAAAATTCCGAGGATACTCCGAGGACACGAAGTTCGTCGGAAGGTTCCTCGGAAAATACCGAGGGAATTCCGATGGCCCAATCCTCGGAAGTTTCGACGAAATATTCCTCGGAATGTTTATCGGAAAATACCGAGGAACATTCCGAGGAACTCCTCTCCCTCGGAAAATTCCGAGGGAGTGGAGTTTCTCGGAAAATTCCGAGGAACTTTTTCCCTCAGAAAATTCCGAGGAACTTAAAGTTCGTCGGAATTTGCCGAGGGGAGAAAGTTCCTCGGAATTTTCCGAGGAACTCCATTCCCTCGGAATTTTGAAAAAATTTATTTTTTTAAAAAATTTATTTTTTTTTAAAAAATTAATTTTATTTTTAAAAATTAATTTTATTTTTAAAAATTAAAATTTTTAAAATTTAAAATTAAAATTGAATAAAACATAAAATAAAACATAGTAGATAATATTCAAATTTAAATAAAACATTCAGAGTTTTTGGAAAAAAAAAAAACTACGGGTCTTGAATGTTCGGGAACGTCTCGTTCGGGTACATCCTCTTCATCATCTCCATCATCTGCTCGTTCAGCCTCTTCTGGGTCTCATAGCCCGCCTGTTGAGCTGCCATCTGAGTCTCCAACGCAGATATCCGATCATCCTTGTCCTTCAGCTGAGCCGTAAGAACTTCTGGATCAACATACGCATGTGGTGCAGAAGAAGGAGCAGCCGACCGGGAGCGACGACCCAAACCGACCAAACGTCCCTTTTTCTTTGGAACCGACTGAAATATAAATAACCAAGTTTAGATAATTTAAATTGATGATAAAATAAAAATCAAGAAATAATTAAATTGAACTTTTAAAAAAAAAAAACTTACCGATTCAACGATTTCGTTGATTCGAACCCGAGACAAGTTGGTCGAGGCCGTCGAATCGTCATCATCGGTTTGAAGCTGAGACACTTCGTCATACACCTGAGTTTGGACCAGGTCGACCACGTCCCTCACAAGACCATCATCAATCTGGCCGGTCTTCTTGTTGGTATACGCCCTTTTCATAAGGGCGAGATCATCAACTGGGTGGCCTTCATTTTCTTCCGCCTTGAAAAAAAATAAATTAGACAAACATTAGAAATTTGAAAATGCAAAAAAATAAAATTCTGAAACTTAAATAATTGAAGAAAAAGCGGTTGAGCTTACCATGCGATCCGCCAGAGTGGCAATAGATTGAGCACCCAAGTTATGCTTGTAGATGCCCTTTCCTTTACGGTCGCTCCTGCGGTTGTTGGAGTTGGTGGAAGAAGTTTCTTTCGTCTCTTTTTTATCCCAATGCGCACACAACTCCTTCCAGACCGTGTCGTTCATCGACTTTGGGACCTTTTAATTTAAAAAAAAAAAGTTTAATAATTTTAAAAATAGTTTAATAAATTAAAAATTGTTAATAAATTAAAAACTACCTTGTTTACTTCCCACTTCTTCTTCCACTCGTACATCTGCTTCCCATAGTTGTCCATAACTTTATGGACAAAATGGTGATAGATAGAGAGCGTATCATCGGCATTCCAGTTGAATTCTTGCTGAAATAGTTTAAAAATAGTTTTTAAACACAAAAATATAATAGTTTAATAATTACAAAAATCGTCGTTTTAATAAATAAAAAATAGTTTAATAATTAAAAAAATAATTTAATAATTACCAAAATAAGTTTTAATAATATTTAAAATGTCTAATAAATATAGAAATTAGTTTAATAATTACAAAAATAAGTTTTAATAATATTTAAAATGTCTAATAAATATAGAAAATAGTTTAATAATTACAAAAAATAGTTTTAATAATATAAAAAATATAATTTAAAAATTAGAATACTTACCGCAAACTGCTGAAACCACAGATGCTGCTTCTCGACAGGGAAGTGAGTGAAAGTCGGATGTCCGCTGTCGAGGGCCGAGTACATCATACGGTTGATCCATGCGCTGATCCCATTCCCGGATCGGTTGAACCTAATAAAAAAAAAATTATTAATAAAAAAATAGTTTAAATAAAAAATAGTTTAAAAAATAAAAGTTTAAATTACCATGTTTGACCATGTCCATGTGGATACTCAGTGAGATAGGGAAGATGGTCACGACCGGGCTGTCGAACCAACTCCGCAACCCTCATCACTCCCAGAGGACCGGGTGCAGCAGCGGGACCAGGAGCGGGTGCAGCAGCGGGAGCGGGAGCAGCATGAGCGAGTAATGGAGAGGGAGATGTATGGTATGAGCTGTGGGGCGAAACGGAATCCTGAACATGGCTGGAAGAACCCCGAGACTGGCTCCCCATACCACCCCGGCTACGACGCTGGCGAGGCCGGATCTGATCATCATTAGACCTGTAAATTAAAAAAAAACATATTTAAAAATTAGTTCTAATAATTTTAATTAAAAAAAACAGTTTAAATAAAAAAAGTTTTAATAAATAAAAAATAGTTTAAAAATTTTAAAAATAGTTTAAATAAATCCCAAAAACATAATAATTACGAAAAATAGTTTTAAAAATGTTTAAAATGTTAAATAATTACAAAAATAGTTTTCATAATATTAAAAATGTTTAATAAATATAGAAATTTATATTTTACATATAAAATACAAAAAAATGTTTTTAAATATTATATAAATGATTTTTAATCTTAAAAAAAGTTTTATAGATTTTAAAAATGTTTAATAAATATATAAATGAATTTAAAATGCAAAAAATAGATTTTATATACAAAAAACGTTTTCAATATATATATATAATTTCAAATTCGATTTTTATAACCACAAAATTAATAAAAACTCTAAAAAAAAAATTCAAATCAAGTGAAATACATAATCAAACTCGATTTTACACAAATCTACCATTCACCCTAACAAAATCTATAAATCTCATTCCAAAATCATCAAATCTACTTAAAAACCATACAAATCTAACCTAAAAGAGTGGGATAGGGTTCTTACATGATTATGGGGGAGGATTAGGGGAGATTCGCCGGAAAAACGCGAGAGAGAACGGTGGAGTCGCCGGAAATCGCGAGAGGAGAGGCTCAGCGGCGCGGAGAGAAAGAGAGAAATGGGGAAGAAGATCGGGCTCGCCCTAATATTATGAGGCGTCCGACGGAAACTATCCGTCGGAATTTCCTCGGAAATATTTAATATTTCCGTCGGAATTTCCTCGGAATTCTTTGATTCAATTTTCCCGAAATATTTGGCGGCTTGGTTTACCCGGTTAAATGAAAATATTCCGACGAACAACGATTCCTCGGAATACCCTCGGTAATCTCCGAGGAATTTCTGAGGAACCAGGGTTTGGGGTTTTTAAACATCGATTATTTTCGCCGTATTTCATTTCTTATACAATTATAATGCATACCATTGAGGATTCTTTGTATAGATGATCATAAACCATGAAATAACACAATTTCAAAAATAATTGTAAGTATTCCCTTTACCATTTATTAAAGTGTATAAGTGTTTCTCTTATGTTGTGTGGTTTTCGTTCATGCAATCGTAAAAGTGTTTGTTATTGGATAAAACACCAAAGTTCATAGTTCCAAACATCATAATCTGGTTATGACACTTAATGAAGGTTATATACGTGTTATTCAATCCGTAAAACGTTGTTTTCGATTTAAAACCCCCAGTTCCTCGGAATTTCCTCGGAATATACCGAGGAGATTCCGAGGAAATCCTTATGTTCGTCAGCATTTCCTCGGAATATACCGAGGAGATTCCGAGGAAAAAGAATCTATAATCAAATCCCCATCTCCTCGGAATTTCCTCGGAATTTTCCGAGGAAATGCCGACGAACATAAAGAGTTCCTCGGAATTTCCTCGGAATTTTCCGAGGGAATTCCGAGGAACTTGGGGTTTTCAATCGAGAAGATCTATTCCGAGGAAATTCCGAGGAAAACCTATCTGTCCTCGGAATTTTCCTTAAAAAAAAAAAAAAAAAAAAAAAAAAGGTCGACGCTAGTCTGTTTCCGAGTCGTCATCACCAGATGAATCTGAATCTGGATCTTGGTGAAACTCTCCAATCACTGGTTCATCATCTACGTGAACGGCGGCTTCTTCTCCGAAGTCAGTTAAATCGACTACAAGGCCAACTCCACCTAAATCTTCTGCTGCACTTAAGTTGCCGGATGTGCTTGGTTGTAGTGGGTCTTCCAGCTCAGAACTTCCCTGAACTCGGCCTCTCGGGTTGAGTCTTGTAACAGTAACCCATGGATCATCTCTGTTCCTTACCCGGGGGTACTTGATATAACAAACCTGATCGGCCTGAGAAGCAAGAATGAAAGGATCATAATATTGCAGCTTCCGTCTTGAATTTACTGATGTAACACCAAATGCATCTGTTCTCACACCTCGATCTGGAGTGTTGTCGTGCCAGTCACAATAGAAAACAGTACAGCGCAATCCAACCATGCCCAAATACTTGATTTCTAAAATCTCATTTATGTGTCCGTAGTATACATCATCTCCTGATGCAGAACAAACACCAGCATCGTAAGTCGTACTCGAACGTCTCCTCTTCTGAGTTGTGAATGCATATCCTCGAGTACAAAATCTCGGATATGACTTCACAACAAAGTTTGGTCCAACGACCATCTCGCGTATCCAATCGTCAAATGTTTCACCTCTGGCCAAACCATCACTCACATAAGTAAACATCCATCCACCAAATTCTCTCTGCTTCATTTCTTCTAGTTCGTCCTCTGTGGCGTATCTATATTCTAACCGCTTTTCTGCCATGAAAATCCTTTCATATTGAAGAACATCTTCGCAGTTGGTGAGTAAATATGTTTGCAAATGACTGCGCTCCTGATCAGTAAGTCGACGGTCCTTTGGTTTTCCGCTAAGTCGTCCAACGTCTGTGAAAATGTCTGGAACCTTCCAATGATATGTTGCCCGTTCGCCTCTATCATCATGCCGAGCAGGTCTTCTGTTTTTGGTCTGAACTTCTGCTGGAAAGTAGTACTCGGCAAAGTTTGAAGTTTCTTCATTGATCATCTGTGCGACTATAGACCCTTCCACCCTACTTAAATTTTTCACCATCTTCTTCAAATGGAACATATACCGCTCATACAGATACATCCATCTATACTGCACAGGACCACCAAGTTCCAATTCTCTTACCAGGTGAATAACAAGATGCTCCATAACATCAAAAAATGAGGGAGGAAATATCTTCTCAAGGTTGCACTGAATCACAGCTATGTTAGTCTTCAAATTTTCAATACCTTCAAGAGTCACTGATCTTGTGCATAAATCGCGGAAGAAACCACTTATCCCTGCAATTGCTTCATGAACATTTCGTGGTAATAGTTCCTTGAAGGCAAACGGAAGGAGACGCTGCATCATTACATGGCAATCATGGCTTTTCAAGCCAGTAAACTTTCCTTCCTTTCTGTCGATACAGTTACGCAAATTAGATGCGTAACCGTCTGGAAATTCCACATCGTTTGAAATCCAATCAAAGAACGCATCCTTTCCCGCTGCATCAAGTCGGTATATGGGAAAAGGAGCCCTACCACTCTCATCAACATGAAGTTCTGAACGAGCACATATATCGACTAAATCCAGTCTTGACTTCAAATTATCCTTTGTTTTACCTTGAACATTAAGGATCGTGTTCATGAGATTGTCAAAAAAGTTCTTCTCGATATGCATGACATCTAAATTATGCCTTAGTAGATGATCCTCCCAGTATGGCAGATCCCAAAAAATACTTTTTTTGTGCCAGTTATGTAGGTTTCCAACACCATCTACCGGAAAATGCTCATGTCCACCGACGTCTGGCGTCCTTTCTGCACCAAAATCTCTAAGTTGTGTCTTCAAATCTTTCCCACGAATTTCCGGAGGTGGACTGTCAAACACCCTCTTGTTCTTCGTAAACAAATTCCTACTTCTACGATATGGATGATCTGGTGGTAGAAATCTCCTGTGACAGTCAAACCAACACGTTTTCCTTCCGTGTTTTAGTTGGAAAGCATCAGTGTTATCTTGACAATATGGACATGATAGCCTTCCATGCGTTGTCCATCCAGATAACATACCATATGCTGGAAAATCACTTATTGTCCACATTAGTACTGCCCGCATTTGAAAGTTTTCTTTATACGAAACATCGTATGTTTCAGCACCTTGAGTCCATAGTTGTTGCAACTCATATATTAGTGGCTGAAGAAACACATCAAGTGATCTCTTAGGATGCTCTGGTCCGGGAACGAGAATCGAGAGAAACAAAAACTCTCGTCGCAAGCACAAGTTTGGGGGTAGGTTGTATGGTGTAAGAATGACTGGCCATAGAGAATACTGTCTTCCACTCTTGCCAAACGGGCTGAAACCATCAGTACATAATCCAAGGTAGACATTTCTTCTCTCATACGCAAAGTCGGGATACTTTGATTGGAAATGCTTCCACGCTTTTGCATCTGAAGGATGTCTGATCTCACCATCTGTTGAGTGCTCCGCATGCCATCTCATTGGTTGCGCTGTGCGTTCAGACAGATACAGCCTCTGCAACCTTTCCGTCAAAGGCAAATACCACATCCTTTTATATGGTACTGGAACTCTTCCACTCGTATCTTTATAACGAGGCTTCCCACAAAATTTGCATGAAACCCGCTGTTCATCCGCCCTCCAATAAATCATGCAGTTGTCTCTGCATACATCTATTACCTGATACGATAAACCAAGACCAGCTACGAGTTTCTGAACCTCGTAGTATGAGCCAGGAGCTACATTATCTTCGGGTAGAATACCTTTTACATAATCAGCAATCGCATCCACACAGTCTTCAGCCAAATTATAATCCGTCTTAATGCCCATCAATCTTGTAGCAGATGATAAAGCTGAATGACCATCTCTGCAACCTTCGTACAATGGTTGCTTTCCAGCATCCAACATATCATAAAATCTCTTAGCTTCGGCATTGGGTAAATCTTCCCCTCTAAAATGATCATTTACCATCTGCTCAGTACCTACACCGTAATCTACATCCGTTCTAATTGGATCTTCTAATCTAACCGCTGGCTGAGGTTCGCTAGTACTACCAAGTTCATAATCAGTTTCTCCATGATGATACCAAATTTTGTAACTTCGTGTAAACCCACTCAAATATAAATGAGTCCAAACATCCCATTCTTTAATAACTTTTTTATTTTTACAATTAGAGCAAGGACATCTTAACATACCTGTTTTTGCTTCCGGTTGTCGGTGAACTAACCCCATGAATTCGGTTATACCTTGTTGGTATTCTTCCGTAAGCAATCTCGTGTTCGGATCCAAATGAGGTCGATCGATCCAAGAACGAAAATAATTTGAAGAAGACATGTTTTTTATGAATCAAATTCGTGTGTAAAGAAAGTGAGAGGGAGGATGAAGATATGGTGTGAATGAAGAGGAAGAGGGGTGCTTGTATTTATAGTTGAAATCCTGCCGACGGTCCGAGGAAATTCCGACGGAATTCCGATGCAAACGGCTAGTTCGTCGGAATTTCCTCGGAATTTTTAAAATCCCCCCAACGGCTCTCCAACGGCTCTCTAACGTCTATAATATTTCCTCGGAATTCATCGGTTTTTTCCGAGGAATACTAGTTTCCTCGGTATTCCGTCGGAATATTCCGACGAAATGAATTTTCCTCGGAATTCCGTCGGAATATTCCGACGGAATTCCGAGGAAGCAAAATTTTGTGTTTCCTCGGAATTGCCTCGGAAATGCCTCGGTATATTCCGAGGAATTCATTTTCCGTCGGAACGTCCGTCAGAATACCGCTGTTTTCTTGTAGTGTTAAAAGGAATGTATTTATTTGCATTAAATTCATAATTTTCGTGAGAAACGTTCTCTGCGTGACACCTCAGCATTTTGCAAAATAAAAGCTTTTTATGAAACCACGTCACACACTTTGTCAATAACCTTTAAAGAAAGTTTTAAAAGTGCTTCTCCTTTAATATATAGAAGATAAAACTAATGGTTAAAGTAAAAGAAAGGGAGGAAAAAATGGAAAGAGCTGCTTTTCCCTAAGAGACAAAAGAAAATTCTAAGAGTTTTTTTCTAATTGATTTACAGTATAACCTCTATAATTTAATATTTTATAAATTAATAATCTTTATAAATAATAAATTTTTCCGGTTCCAACTTGGACCGGTTCAAAATTTGAAACAAATCGATAAAATAATAAGATAATAACCTTTTAAAAAATTCCATGTAAATATATGGTCTCATTCAAATTATAAATTAATAATTATATGTATACATATTTTAGATAAGTAAAAACCTATTATTATATTGTTTGTTTTATATTCACAATGGAATTATCTTTATATTTTTTTAACACTTAATATATTTTTAATAAGATTTAGTAATATTATATTTAAAAACCACATTTAAGTCCTAAGATATATATTATATACACCAAAAATATAATAAAATTAATATAAATGTCAAATTTCAAAAAATAACAATTAATGTCTATAGACTATAATCAAATATATTTTTATATTAGAATAAATATATCTTAAAATAAAAAATCTAAAAAAAGAAACTTTTGTAAATTAATATCTCTGTAAATTAATAAAATTTCAAAGTCTTAACATTATTAATTTATAGAAGTTTTACTGTAATTCCTTTTATGTTTAAAATTTAAACTTTAAATATTTTATAATTACATAAAAGACTAGAGCACTTGTCTTACCATTGCTACCATTGCTGATGCTCTTAGTTGACTAATTGTTGGAGGTAAGCATAATTTAGATGAAGAACAAGTCCACTGTTCATTGATATGATAACCACTTATTTGATTTGTTGACTATTTTTCTATAATGTTTCCGAAATGATAGATATAGATATAGAACAGTTAGAGCAACATTATTGGTTAGGATCTAAAATGAAGTTTCTAAACAAATTACTATTATTATTTAATACAATTTGATTCTATAATTAAACTTAATTTTTTTTTAAACGTAAAAAATCAATAAGTGGATAATAAGTGAACATATGTGGTATTAAAATTTCTAGTGAATTTCTCATAAGATCACCTCCATCAATAGGATGGATGTGGGTATCAAACAATTATTAAATTAGCAAAAAAAAAAAAAAGAGAAGTGAGGGAGTGATAAGGTTTCGGTACAGAGAGTTCATTGTGACTCTTTTGCATTCTTAATTTACAAGTGGCAACCATTCATTTGTTTAGTTTATTATATAATTTTAAAAAAAAATTTAACTAAAAATATACTAAATAACTATATAAAAATGGATGAGAACCATTGTGTAACCATCAAGGTTGCTCTTATATATATAACCACTGAAGCTGTGATTTCTGCTTTCTCCACTCCCATCATTGTAATTTGTAAGAAAGCTAACTAAAACAGTGAGTAAAGGTTTTATAAGTTTACAAAATGTTGTTAGGGAAACTGGAAAGTGACATGAAGGCAAAATTAGCATAATGGCATAGATGGAAATTTTAAAGGCATGCCAACGTTTATGGTTGTTAGCATCGAATCATAAAAAAATTCTACAAAATATAATACATATTTGTGGATTTCCTAAATAATAAAAATGTAGACAACATTTATGGTTTTTAAAAACATTTATCAAGTTTTTATTATTAAACTTTGTAACTAATTCTACATTAGATAATTAAATTACTCAATGTTTCTTTTGACATTATCAAACAAATGTACAATTTATCAAATTTAGGTTTGATAAATATTTCAAAATGCAATCAAAATTATAATTGCCAATCAATCCAATTACTCTAGTTCCTTAACAATTAACTATTGTCTACATTTTTATTATTTAGGAAATCCACATATACATTATAAGTTCATGCTTTTTAATTCTAATCATCACAGTGCTTTCATCATATAATTTCATGTTCTTATAATTATATTATGCTCCAGATGATACCCTTGATCTTTTAATTTTTTTTTTTTGTAGCCATAAGCGAATGTATCTCTTTTCTATTTAAACACATCACTGTTTTACATGTCAAGCTCATATTAATGTTCACAAAGACCATTTAAGTAGAAATCCTTAATAAAATAAAATATTATCACTAACTGATGTAATTATATATTATTATTTTTAATTTTTTTATTAATCAATATTTTATTTGAAGTACTTCTTGAAATATAAAATATAATGTATCTAAACATCTTAAATCGTGATCATATTATTTATGATTTTTTTTTATTCACACGCATGTACATGATATAAAATTTCTTACACCAATTCATAGATACCCTAATTAAATGGTACCCTTATTTTATTATTATTACCAGGGACAATGAAGCAGACATGATCACAACAATTGCCAAGGATGTATTAAATAAATTAAATGCGACACCATCAAGAGATTTCGAGGACTTAGTTGGAATTGAATCTCACATTGCAAGAATGAAGACTTTGCTATGCCTTGAGTCTCAAGAAGTGAGGTTAGTAGGGATATGGGGTCCTGCAGGCATTGGTAAAACCACTATAGCTAGAGCTTTATATAACCAATTTCATGAGAACTTCAAACTTTCTATCTTTATGGAGAACGTGAGTGAAAGTTATGGTGGAACTAACCTCGATAGCTATGGTTTAAAGCTGGGCTTACAACAAAGGTTTCTGTCAAAACTTCTTGATCAACACGGTTTGAGAATACGCCATTTAGGCGCAATAAAAGAAAGGCTTAAGAACCAGAAAGTCCTAGCCGTTCTTGATGATGTGAACAACATTGAACAACTCCAAGCTTTAGCAAAGGAAACTCAATGGTTTGGTAACAAGAGCAGAATCATAGTGACTACACGAAACAAACAACTTTTGATTTCACACAATATCAGCCATGTTTACAAGGTGCCTTTTCCATCAAGAGAAGAAGCTCTTGCTATATTCTGCCAACACGCCTTCAGAGAATGCTATCCCTCGGATGATTTTAAGGATATTGCAATTGAATTTGCAACTCTTGCTGGTCATCTTCCGCTAGGTCTACGCGTTCTTGGTTCATTTATGAGAGGAAAAAGTAAGGAGGAGTGGGAAGTTTCTCTGCCTACACTAAAAACTAGACTCACTGGAGAGATCGAGAAACTATTAAAAGTCGGGTACGAGGGCTTACACAAAGATGACAAAGCTCTATTTCTTCACATTGCATGTCTTTTTAATGGTCATCATGAAACCTATGTGAAGCAGATGGTGGTAGCTAATAGTGACTTGGATGTTAGCTTTGGACTTAAAGTCTTGGCTGATCGGTCTCTCATACAAATATATGTGGATGGTAAAGTGGTGATGCACTCCTTGCTACGACAGTTGGGCAGAGAAGTTGTTCGCGAGCAATCTGTGGACGAGCCAGGAAAACGTCAATTCTTGATGAGTGCTAGAGAAATTTGTGGCGTTCTTTCGAATAATACTGTAAGTTTAATCCATCTTACTTACATCATTGACCCTCGGAAATTAATATTTATGATGAATGCTTGAAAGATTTTGTAGTCTGCTCAAGTTTTTCTATATAGTATTTTAAAAACTATGTTTTTCTTTTTAACTTGCAGGGCACGGATTCTGTATTAGGTATGTCGGTAGATATGTGTGACCTCAACGAAGATTTTTATATAAATGAGAAAGCATTTGAAAATATGAGGAATCTTTTATATATAAGAATCTACAGAAGTAATGATGCAAATCCAAATAAAATGAAGTTACCAGATGACGGTCTAAGTTATCTGCCACAACTAAGGCTATTGCAATGGGATGCGTATCCACACATGTTCTTGCCTTCTCGTTTCCGAACGGAATGTCTCGTGGAACTCAGCATGTCTCATAGCAAGCTTAAGACGCTATGGGGAGACAATGCTCAGGTAATATAAGCAACTGTTACTAATTTTAATTCCATGGTTTTTTTCTTCATATCTTTTCATTCCAGGTAGTATATATATTTTTTTGCATACACACACATAACATAAACTGAAAACTGAAAACTATCCAAATAGGTCATCAACAAGGGGTGAGTTCTATAATCATCCAGACTAACTTTGTGCGATTTTTAATTAGCCCTAACATTCCTCAATTCCTGCTTTGGAGGGTGAAAAATATTTTTCTACGGAGAGGTGTATGGAGTCCGGGCCAGATCACTTTGATTAACTTAAAAAAAAATTGAAAGCTCTAAAATACTTACTCATAGAAAATAATAACAAATTACTTCAGATTGTTCCTACGGCTATATTTTCGCTTGTTATGTTTTTAAGTGTTAAAAGAGAAGCATATCAAGCTATCTAAAAGTTTTGTAGATTAAGGGTATGTATTACTAATCATATATTATAGTCTAAGATCGATGTATGTGTAAGCTCGTTAAGAGTTTCTCTTTCCATATCGGTGTGTATACCATGTTTTGTTATAAACGAATGAAGTTTTTGGCTTTCCCTAGTAATACTTACTCTTTTAACATATCTGTATAGATTTATGTGATTTGATAGCATTCACCAACATTTTATTGACTTAATCGTTATTTTTGTGTGCAGCCGCTCAGAAATCTCAAGAATATGAATTTAAGCAACTCTCCGAATCTTGAAAGCTTTCCAAATCTTTTGGAAGCAACAAAGCTGGAGAGATTGGATTTGAGTTGGTGTGAGTCTTTGGTGGAGCTTCCTTCTTCTATACAGAACCTTCATAAGCTGAGCTTGCTAGAGATGTCTTGTTGCACAAGTCTAGAGATCTTACCAACCAACATAAACTTAGCTTCTCTATCTCGCCTCCACTTTAGAAATTGCCTTCGACTGAAAACGTTTCCAGAGATTTCAACAAATTTAAATTATCTGAAAATAAAAGGCACCGCGATCACTGAGGTTCCTCCATCAGTCAAGTCCTGGCGTAGAATTGAAGAAATTTGCATGGAAAGTACTGAGGTGAGGATATTAATGAATCTTCCTTATATTTTGGACACTCTATGTTTGAGGGGTAATACTAAACTGGTGGCTATCGCAAACTACCTCATAAGGCTACGTCGCCTGCGCATGATCGACATCTCTTTTTGCGTCAGTCTCGTGTATCTACCGAAGCTTCCGTACTCAGTACGCTATTTAACAGCTTTTAACTGTGAGTCCCTTCAAAGGTTACATGGCCCTTTTCGTAACCCAAGCATCCGCCTCAAGTTCACTAATTGCTTGAAGCTAGATCATAACGCACAAGAAATGATCCACCAATCTGTTTTTGATGTTGTTATCTTACCTGGCGGACAAGTGCCCGCATACTTCACTCACCGATATAATGGTAACAGTGGTTTTTATCATTTCACGTTCGATGGATCTGTCAGCTTCTATAGCTTTAAGGTATGTCTAGTGCTAGCAGCGGGTACGAGATTCGAAAGTTGTCACACATCTTTCTACACAAGCTTTCGTGGCGATCCGATAAAGAAGTATTACACATATATGTTGAATCAGCCCCAGCTTAAAGTGGATCATATATGCATGTTTGAGTGTGTTTTGTCACCTGACTACGATGGTCCGCCGTATTTGGGAACTCGTCCTAGTACGACCAAATTGTTCAAGTTTGACTTCAATTGTAATTATGGCTGCAAAGTTCTGGAGTGTGGTGTACTATTCTTGGAGGCTCGTAAATCTTTGATCGCTGCGAAAAGAGCCGAGTCTAGTTCCACATGTCCAAGGCCTGCTAAAAGATCCAAGGCACAAGTGTGATTGTGTGAAGCTTATAGATTTTGTTCATTTCATATGCTTTTAAGACAGGCACACGTTTACAATATTATAGACAGTCTTACAAGTTTTAATCTGGGTTTTAATACTCTCTTTGTTGTGCTCTACGTAGTAGGTAGTAGGACCGGAGGAAACCATAAATTTTTCTTTTAAGGTAGGTCTGTGCCCTTTAATCTAATTATTATAAAACCGAAAATTTAAAAATTCTTATATGTTATATGGATGATGTTATATTGTTATTCCACTATACAAAGTTATGATTGGTTAGCATTTTAAAGTAACTAACGTAAGTGGAAATTTTATTATTCTCACGTACACAGGTACACTAAATAGTTTTTTTTTAACTAGTACTATTTTTATTTAGGGAATTTACGGTCTATATACACGAAAACTTTCGATATTAGGTGTATAGCCAAAGCCACGTTGTACTTTTTATAGCCAAAGCCACTGTGTACTTTGCCCATTTCGAAAGTTTTTTTGTATATTCACCTAATTAATCCTTTTATTTATTCAGTTACTGTTTAACAAAGAAAACATACACTTTTTATCACTTTAGATTAAATGAAAGTAACTCCATTTCTTTATTTTCTATTTTTTGCACTATTTTTTCTTCTCATTCCAGCTTTTAATATTTTCTCATTTACTCTGGAAATTACAAATCACGACAAAAGATTTATTTTCACAGAATATTAGTGTATGCATTATAGACAGTATAATCAAATATGGGCCACTAATGATGTCAACCGCGGGACAGGCCCGTTAAGGCTTGGGGCGGGGCGGGTTTGGGCCCATGTTTTGATATCCCGCAATGTTGCGGGCCTCGCGGGAAAGGGACTGTGCGGTATGGGCTTTATGCGGGATGGCCCAATCGAACCCGCGGTAACCCTAAAGTCCCTCAACATCTTCTCTTCTCATTTCGTCAGCCACCTTTAGAACATAAGAGAGAGAGAGAGAGAGAGTGACTGATTGAGAGAGAGGAAGACGAGTCGCCACCGTTAGAAATGGAGCTCCGGCGACGGCGATAAGCTCCGGTACTCGTACCTCGGGTTCTAAACTTCACAGATCAAACTCCTGTCTCGGGAGATAAGTTCTTGACTTGAACTCTCCGCGAACTCCTTTTCCACCGTAGACCGGCGATGGTTTCTTCAGCGACGGCGACCGCATGCATGTCACAGGTAAAGAAAGATCTATGTAGTTACTGTATATTTTTTCTTTTTCGGAATTCTAACAGTTTTACTCGTTTTCAGGTGGGTGAAGACGTAAAGTGGGCACTCTGCTTCGATTCACTACCGGTTCGAGTTCCATAAGATGCATGCAAGATCCGAATATATGTAAGACTCTCTAAGACTCCTCCTTCCTCAAGAAAAAGATCGAAGCTCATAGTTGTTGTTTGAAATAGATATTCGCTTTGTTTACTTGTTTGAAATAGAGATTCGCTTTGTTACTTGTTTGAAATAGAAATTCGGTTTGTTACTTGCAACTATATAGTTCTGACTTCTGCGGATCTTCGCCGTGTAGCTAATGAAAAATCATTCAAAAGAGTGAAGACTGATTGTTCGTTGGCTACAGGGCAAGATCCGCATTGAAGTTAAGACAACTTGAAATTATATGGTTGCTTGTTGCATGTTGTTTCAATTGTCTGTCCTGGTTCGCTTGAAGTTTAGTGATTCAGTTTCTGATATCTCTTTTATTTTTGTAGGTGAACAAGGATGAGGCTGGTTATGACGGTGAAAGCTGGTGTAGGCTCAACACGATATAGCTGGTTATGGTGTTGACTTAATATATGTGTTGAGCACACACCTGCTTTCCTGTTATAACCAGCCGCTGTCTTGCTTGTTTAAGAAAACCATATACTACTCAGAACTAAAAGCATTGTAAGTCTTTAGTTTGTACTCATGTTCTTAAATCTTAATCTTACATCAACATCAAGTCTCTGATATGTTTTTTTTTGGTTGGTTGCTTCGATTCACTACCGGTTCGAGTTAGAGTTACAAAGCGACCGTTCGAGTTACAAAGCGACTTCTGAGGGTATGATTCACTTCCCTTCTTCCTCGTTGTTAACTGATAAGTAGTGTTTTCATAGAAGAGATTACTTGTTTTGACTAGTTCAGCGGATTTTAGCTGCGTAGCTAATGAAAAATCATTCAAAGGAATGAAGGGTGATTGTTCATTGGCTACGCTGCTGAATCCGCTGCGAAGTTAAGACAAGACTCTCTATGTGTATCTGATGTTTCTCGTGTTCATAAGTTATGTAATCATGTCTCTGATGTTTAGTTGTCTCTGATCTCTCTTTTGGTTTTGATTGTTTTCTTTGTCGACCTGTTGGAGTCTTGGTGAACAAGGAGGAGGCAGGGCCTCAGGTCATGGACCAGCCTTTCATTCCGTGAAACTATCTTCAGGTCAGTCACTTAGCAATAGGATATTGTAAAAAGAAGCTGATGTAGATTAGAAGTTAGAGCTCGCTAAGTTGATTGGAGAACTCGTTGTCTTGCTTAGGAATAGGAAGAATTGATAGGAATGTTTAAGCTGCTTGTCCTCAAGCAATTTTAAAGTTTCATACTCTAAGTATAAAATTTAATTGCAATATTTGGGGTTTTAAAAAAAAATAAAAAAACCCTAAGACCACTAACCCACGTATCTTTCCTTAGGGCACGAAGCCGTAACTTAGTTAGAAACTTAGAATTATCGGAAAAAAAAACCGTGAGAGCTGAGAGCCTGAGAGACGATATGGGATCAAGAGGCGAATCAGACGATCAGTTGACGTATGATACTAACTACACGCCACCGGCTACGTTGGATTTTGAGACTCAACAACTCATTGCTAGACTTGGTGCAGCTGCTGAGATCGGTAGTCAACCCTGTGATGAAGAAGTTATCGCAAGAGAGAAGCAAAGCAGCAAAAGAAAGCTCATCAGTTTGGTTGATTCGGAAGAGGACTCTGATGTTGAGATCACTCCAACATCTCAAACAACAAAGCCTCGGAGACCAACCACTTTTGGAACTGCTTCGCAGAAACCCATGGTCCAATCCACACTAGAAACTGGTAGTGGCTCATCCAAGCAGGCGTGTAGTCAGAAGAAGTATGTTCCTGTGAAGTCGGTTATCCGTGGAGGGAGAAGAACCAAGGGCGTGTCTAAGGGCTCCGGTAGTCAGTCTCAGAAGAAGAAGAAGAAGAAGATGGAAGAGGAGATACCGGAGCTTGAGGATGAACTGGATGAAGAAGGGCTTGATGAGCTTGAGCTCGGGGAAGAGGAAAGGGAAGAGAGGCAACGATCAGATGTGTGGAAAGATTTTACGGTGGTCCAAAAACCCAATGGAAAGCAGAAAGCTGCTTGCAATCATTGCAAGAGGGAATATGCATGGCAGTCCCACTCGCATGGAACCAGTGGGTTGAGAAGGCATCGTATGAGATGTAAAATGTATCCAAGGAATGGAGGAAGGCAGCAGCAACTCAATGTCGATGGAAGAGTTGTGTCTCGCAAGTATGATCATGCTGTGTTCAGACAACTGGTAGCTAAGACAATAGTCCAGCATGATCTACCGTACTCCTACGTGGAGTATGAAAAGGTGAGAGACACATGGAAGTATTTGAATGCTGATGTCCAAACCATATGTCGAAACACAGCTAGAGCTGATGTGTATCGCTTATATGAAAGTGAGAGAGACACGCTGAAGAGAGAATTGGCTAGTCTTCCTGGACGAGTCTCTTTCACCTCGGACTTGTGGACATCAGTGAAACGGGAAGGATATATGTGTGTGACAGCACATTACTTTGATCGGAATTGGAAGTTGAATAGCAAGATCCTAACGTTTTGTGCTCTACCACCACCACATACTGGTATGAATGTTGCTATTCAGCTCCTTGATTCACTAAAAGAGTGGGGAGTTCATAAGAAGGTGTTCTCGGTGACGTTAGACAATGCCACCAGTAATGACTCGATGCAAGATATTGTGAAGTCACAGCTGAATTTGGATGATGCTTTGCTGTGTGGAGGAGAGTTTTTCCATGTGAGATGTGCAGCGCACATTCTTAACCTCATAGTACAAGATGGGTTGAAGGTAATTGGAGACTCTTTGCACAAAGTAAGAGAGAGTGTTAAGTATGTACTGTCATCGGAAACACGTGATGCAAAGCTAAAGAACTTGCGTGAGAAGCTTAGTATTTTGTTTGAGTCGTATGACAAAAAATCCAAGAATAGCTCACCGTCTACAGAGCCACGAGAGACTGTTTCGCAAAAAGCTTCTGGAGCAGGGACAATGGGACTGTTTGAGAACTACGGTGTGAGTGTTTATTAATTTTTAAACCTTTTGTTCATCTCTCTTTTCATTTCTAATTATTTTCTAAATAACCTTCTTAGGATTTCTTTGCATTTCGCAAAGTCAGTGGGGTTGCGACTGGAAAAACACCTCTAGAAGCTTATCTTGATGAACCACCTCTGGACATTACTAATTTTCAGAGCTTGGACATCCTCGATTGGTGGAAGGATAATGCCCATCGGTATGGGGATTTGCCTGCAATGGCATGTGACCTGCTAAGTATTCCAATCACAACAGTGGCTTCAGAGTCCTCTTTTAGCATTGGATCTAGAGTTCTTAACAAATACATGAGCCGTCTTCTCCCAAAAAATATGCAAGCTTTGATATGCACTAGAAATTGGATCAAGGGATACGAATCTTATGCACATGGTAATTAATTCACATTATTATTTTTTGTAGAGTATCATTATCCGTTAGTCCTAAATAAATGAAATTCCTGATATTTACAGATGAAGAAATCGATGGTGATGGTGAAGAAGAGAAAGTGCCATCATTTCATTCAATTGTCAATGGGGAAGATGAAGATGAGGAAGCTTGAATTGTTATTTTGATTTGGTGTTTTTATTTTTTACAATCTGCTACATCTTGTTTTACTTGCTTGGTTTTGTTTTGACTGCTATTTGGTGTTTTTCTTTATTTAAAATTTGTTAAGACTACACATCTCAGCTTCTACATGCACTATAAGTCGAGCTTGTTTGTATGTACATGACTTCAAGAACTGATATGAATTGAAATTGACTACAAGAACAATATGAAGTTAGATATGTAGTATAAAAGCCTAAATTGTACAGCTTTAACACGTACATGAAGCGTCCTCGTCTCCTGGAGCAGCATGCAGCGTCAATACGTGTTATGGAGCAGCACACAGCGCTTAGAAGTCGATTGGTGCACCTGAAGGTTCGCAGCCCGCGGGACGACCTGAAAAGGCTTGTGCATTTCGGCGGGGCGGGCTTGGGCCGACCTTTTGGAGACCGCATCCCGCGCGGGCCTGACCCGCCTTAACCCGCAAAAGAAAAAACCCGCAACGGTCCGGGCCGGGACGGGACGAAACAACCCGTTTGACATCACTATGGGCCACTAACACAGAAAAACAAAAGTTCATTTCATCTTTTGACAAAATGTCAAATATCTCAACGGTAATTAAAATGTCCTCTCTATTTCTTTCTCTCTCTCTCTGCCTTCCATTATTATTATCATCCACTTGCTGAAGATTCCCCACTAGAAAGAAAGAAGCATACGATTCTCTCCTTACCATCCTGCTTCGATTCTCACCAAACATGGAAGCCCTGATTCACCACTTCACTCTCCTCTCCGACCAAGCCCTTGTCGACAAAACATTCGACCCTGCCACGATCGAAGACCTCATGCGTCTCTTCGAAGTCGATTCCTACAAGGCTTGGGCAGCTCTCGAAGCCGAGCAACAACAAGAGCTCGAAGCCGCTGAAGAATCTATCCGCGAAGCCGAAGCTGAACTCGATCGGT
Organism: Brassica napus; assembly: GCF_020379485.1. NCBI lineage: Eukaryota > Viridiplantae > Streptophyta > Magnoliopsida > Brassicales > Brassicaceae > Brassica > Brassica napus. The sequence continues at coordinate 10,502,413 of NC_063442.1, read as the reverse complement.
AAGTTTCCATTTTTTAGCTTTTTCAAATATCTCAGATCTGAAATTTTGCGGGTGTGATAATAGGGATATGGAGTGGGGGATGGAGGAGTACAGGCGGACGTTGGAGGAGATGGAGAGGATGGAGGCGGCGGAGCTTAAAGAGCTTGAGGAGAAGGCGGAGACTGCTCGGAGAACGGGGAGTTTATTGGAGAAAGCTGCTACCATCGCCGCGAAAAGGCATATTGCGGCGGCGATGGGATCAGCTGCTGCGTCGATGAGATCTGCGTGGAAGACTGCATCTGGGAACAAAGTTCATCCTTCTTGATCGGAGAATATGTTCGGTGTGTAGTGATTCTGATACATGATAATTATTATCGATAATGATCAATGCATGGGTCCATGTATTAGGAACGTTAGGTGATGGGTTATGTCGATGGTGCCAAAGTGGATTATATTGTATTATATAATTATTTCCTTTAATAAACTTATCGAAAGAGCTCTCTTTTCAATATGAAAAATTAGAGGATGTTACGGAGAGATTGATTTTCATAGTTGATTTTTTTTTTGTTGTTTCCATTTCATATCACCAAAGGTATATATAAGTTCTAGGAAGACCAGTGAGAAACTACCCCAATCCAGGATTTAACAACCAACGCATTACCATCAAAACAAATAACACGGCCACCAATGAAACCAAACCTGGAGCGCCACCAGCCATATAAGACTCTGATATTGATGTTGTTTGGTGACACTTTGAGCAATGAGATCAGCCACTCTATTGATTACGTTGTCCTCTTTCTCTACTCTCCACTCCATTCCATCCCTTGTAATGCTTCCCCAACCTCGGAAGCTAGAAATCTGAACAAGGGCCACCTGGTTTAGGCGAGTGACCACTCTAACAGTACACTCATCATTTAAAACAAAGATTATCCAATTAAGCTTATGAGAGATTACACTCTTCACTGCCCATAAATGCTTGGACCTTGGCTTCATGTTTCGATGTTATCTTTGAGAAAGACTTTACCATCATGGTCCCTTACAACCATGGCCATGCTCCACCTACCACTTTATATAGCGAAGACCACGAATTTCCTATGAATTTCCGACGAACTACCAAGAATTAAAAAAATATTTATTAATTTTTTTGGAAATTCATCTAAAAATATTTCTTTAAATTTGTCGGGATTTGTCAGGAATTTTGAGGATTCTCAACAGATATAACAAAAATAAATATTAGTTTAAATCCATCGTATATTTCCCACGGATTCCCAACATATTATAAAAACTGGATTTTTTAAAATTCATTAAAAACTTTTGGTGAATATTATTTAGTCCTTATTTAGTCGGGAATCCTTCGGAAATTCTAAATGGATATGTCTCCTTTGAATTTTTTTATATTTTAGCTTACAATAATACAATTTCCCACGTACACAGCACATGCCACATTTTGCTTTTGTTAGAATCATGTTTTGGTTTGATTTCATTAATTTTAAACTGATTTGGTTATAAATTGATGTTACAGATGGTTTACTAAGGCAATAAAAAGGAGAGTCCGTGAGCGGGTTATATATTATAGTGAACATTTTCACATGAATGGGTAGTAAGCCAACAGAGAAGAAGGGTACTTATATTTTACTATACAGTCAGTAGATTTTACCTACCTGAGAAGTGATTTCCTTATATATCATCAACATATTCGTTCTTACCAAAAAAAAACATGTCTTACTGTGACATGTAAAATTTTCTTAATAAAGATTCATATTTTTGGCATGATTATTGAAATATGATAATGAATAATAAACTTCTATATCACACTAAAGTAAATTTTAATTATGAAAATTTTTTTTGTTGGCAATATTTTAAAATATGTTAATAACTAATAACTTACATATCACCGTTAAAGTAAATTATGTATCATATTTTGATATATATAAATATCAAACTTAATTGCAAATGTATCTTAAAAAATAAAAAACTAAAATAATAATAATCAAATAATTTTTTATTGATCAGTAAATAATTAAAAATATGAAAAGTCTTATGAAAAGTGTGACATGACATCACTTAGTTGTGACATACTGACATGTATAGTTTTCTTAATAAATACTCATATTATTGGTATGATTTTTGAAATATGGTCATGAATAATAACTTATATATCACACTTAAGTTAATTTTATTTATAAAAATTTATTTTGTTTGAAAGATTTTCAAAATATGTTAATGACTAATTACTTGCATATCCCGTTAAAGTAAAATATATATCATATTCTGGTTATAAATATATATATATATATATATATATACTATCAAAATTAATTGTAAGTGTATCTTAAGAAATACAAAATTAGAATAATAATATTCAAATAATTTTTATTCGTATCTAAATAATTGAAATTTTATTTAAATTTATCATCTCTTTAAGTTAATTACCACACTGAATTTTATTAGTTAAGCGTATTTTCACTAAAAAAAATTAAATTTTATTAGAATTAATTAAATTATTATTTTAATAATATTTAATTTTAATTCTATTGAAGATTAAATAAAATAAAATTAAAATAGTTTCACAAAAAGAAACAAGACTATATACAGTTACATTATGATTTTATTTTCCAAGTTGATGAATTTAAAATATAAAATAATAATATCAAAATATAAAATAAAATTATCTTTTAAAATAAAATAACATCCCTTATATATTAAAGAAAAAAATGTAATAAATGTATTCACAGTATAATAGACACGTGACAGTCTTACAATGATTTGAGAATGAGCACACGTGTCACATTTAGAAAGCTTCTCAGCCGAACTCTACATAAATATGTTCATACTATGTACTTTTAGGTTTAGTTTTTAAATATAAAACTCACATGTAAAGTTTTGATAAAATTCACACTATCCATATTTTTCGATTCGAATCAAAAAGGATAACGAATCGAAAGTCCAATTATACATATATTATTTTTATTATTTACGGATATGATGGGCAAAATATTCTTAAATATTTTAATTGATTCGTTATCTGTTTTGATTCGAACCGAAAAATCCAAATATCCGTAACCCTACGAAGCAAATCAAATACTAAAATACAATATCTGTAAAACGAAGCAAATCACAAATCACAAATACTAATATTTTTAGAAACAGATATCCGATTCAATCCGTTATATGCAAATATATACATATATTTAAAGAATTATTTATATATATATATATATATATATTATAGTTTATATAAAATTTTCAATATTTTTATGTATTAAATTTATTTATATTAGGTATTAGAATTTAAAATTTTAAATAATAATTTACTTTTGTAATGAAATATTATTATTTTATATTATTTTTAGATTCTTCATTTATTTTCAATTTATTTTATTTTATATACGGATCAAATCGGATATCCGTGAAATACTAAAAAATTTTGGATATCCGAGACATCGAATATGCGGGTGGCTACGGATCGCATCCACACTAATACCTCCAAATACCTGGATATTCAATCCGTGCTTACTCTTATTTACGGATACAATTTGATTTTCTTTATATGAAAGAAAATTCACTAATGTCTAAGGGGGAAATTACATGTTTACCACTTTTATGGTACTACTTTTCATTTTTACCACCACAAATAAAACATTTTCAAAAATATCTTCTTCATTAAGTGGCAAAAGACTCTTATGCCCTTGTTATTTATATATATAATAAATCATTATTTAAATAAAATAAAATAAAAAAGAAATAAAAAATGAAAAAAAAATTAAAAATTAAAAATTAAAAAAATTAAAAAATTAAAAAAACTAAAAAAATAGAAAAATGTAATTTTTTTTTTGATTTTTTTTTTTCAAATTTCTCTTAGAAAAACGAAAATTATGTTTGAAACTATTTTTTAAAATTTTTTATTTATTTTTAAGTATTTTTATATTTATTAGAATCATAAATTTCACATTCCAAAAACCCTACCCCACCCTTTAACTCTAAACCCTAAGTCTAGATTAGTTAAACCTAAGAGTATAATTGTATTTTACCCTTCATTAAAAATGAGGCTAAAAGTGGTTAGTGTAAACATGAAAAGTGGTATTATGAATGTGGTATTTGTGGCAATTTCCCATGTCTAAGCTTATTTTATTTTTAATTAATTGTATTTTAATAAATTTATCTTTCACATGTTATTTTGAATAAAAATGTCATTTAATATTGATTAACCATATGTTTATGTATTTACCAACTACTTTTATATAATTTACATACACATACATGCGGATATCGATGTGAGCTCCTATATAACTAAAGATTCACCACAAACTAATTATCTTAGAAGTTGAAATATTATTTATTAATGTTTCTTTTACTATCAACCAAATTGTAATGAAATGATTTGTTTTAATAATTTTATTTTCCTTTTCCTTAACTATTATATGCTTAGAAACTATAATATGAAACCATTGGTTTCACATTAAGACTACATAAAATTCATATAACTTGAAATCAAACAAATTAATTTTTGGTTATCACCGAATTTTAAAGACATCAACAATTTGAACCGAATAAACTAAAATAAATATTGATTTATAATTATACCTATATTTTAGGAGATTAAAAACAAAAAAAAAACAAACTAAAATCAGACCATATCCATATTAAATAGATTTAATGTCTATTTATTAAAAATAACAAAATTAGTAATCATATTCCGCGCATGGCGTATATTATTACCTAGTTATATTTAAATGTGCAGTCTTTTTGACACCATTTGAAACATATATTGAATTGATCTTTCTCAGTTTCAGTGATTGATTAAAACTGTCAGTACATTTGTACATGAGTTAATAAATTGAATGACACGATACTTCCTCTTAAATATTGTTCTTACTATTCCAAGTCTATACGTCAAGATGTAGTCAATATTGATATATGATTTTCTCGGGACAAAATTTTGAATGTAGGCGGGGATAAAATGAGGAACACAATAAAAAAAAAGTCATTCAGAATGAAGCAAAACAATTCACACCACATGAGCTTACAGAGTTACAGTTCGGGGCAAGCATTGATATGCTTTGCCATTGATGTTTTATTTGGAAGCAAAAGAAAGTTGAACACACACATACACACATGTAATCTCCTCACACCCAATGAATACAAAAGCTACACAATTACACTTGGTAATTGTCAAACACGTTCTTTGTAGCAATGACAGTGTTTGTCTGGTCCCTCAATAACTCCTTTACAGACTGCCTTCCTCCCGTATTTGGCTACGCAACAGTGACAGCAATCGTTATTTGAACCTGTGAACGGCTCCGGCCCGCACTCCTCGGAGAATGTAGCATTTTTGCATCCCTGTGGAAGGCATCTGGCCTTGATGTTCATAGCCTCAATTTTTAGGATTTCTACATGTTGACATATTCATCAAGATTATCTAAACAAAGTATTAGAAGACAAATGCAAAGCATAATAGAGAACTTCATCAAACTTATACCGGTTGAAGCCATCAAGAGGACGAGAATTAGAACGGTAAAGGTGATGGAGCTAAGGTTCTTCGCCATTTCTTTTGGTTTTGCTTTGCTCTTTCTTAAACTTGTTTTTGTTTGTCTTGTCAGTAAGCTTAGTTTTTGTGAGACATATCCATGTATGGTGATCTATTTATAGTCAAAATTTCGTTAGTTTGTATAATTGTTTATTATCTCTGCTTTTATGTCTCGGTTACCCAAGTTCATAATGTCGACACAATTGTGCATTGCCCCGTATGTTTTATTTAAGTTTTGTTTTCCAAGTCAATTGTTTTTTTAATCATCCTCTTACCTTAGATAACTAAAAAGAGATATTTAACCAAAGGAAGGTTGTCGTTGTCTTTATCGTTTAAAGTCATTTTATATATCCGTATTTTCTTTATTTTTAAAATAATCATTGTTTAATCTGTTGAAATGATGTAACTTTGATTAAATGCCACTATCTGAATTATATGGATCGTGGTCTCAACAACTGTTGCCATGAAATTCTCTTACAGCTAGTATGAAAGCATCCGGATGTCTTCATCCGTATGTAATTGAACGCTTGATAGTACATGTTGTTTCATGTTTAGTCTATACCCCTTCAAGTTGGCGGTGAAATGTCTCGTATCCACAGCTTGAACTACAAGTAAGTGAAAGTAGAGGAAGTTAACGCCTTGGTTGTTCTTTAGTTAAAATGTGTTAGGTGGTTATGAGCTTGTCGGAACTGTATCTCACACTTGATGACAGTCACTTTCTATATGTTATGTTTTGTTCGCTCGTGAAAAACAGGATTCACCCCAATGTATACGACCGAGTTACTAAAAGAGCTTCATTGACTGAGGATGATGAATACTGAAAGCTCGAAGCAACTGTTTCATCCATTTGAGTTCTCGTAATGTATAAACCATGGAGCGATATTCTGATTCTGCAGAAGAAACATAGACAATATCTTGTTGCTTGGTCTTCCAAGAAACATGAGAATCTCCAAGGATTACTATATAAGCACTAAGTGAACGTCGAGTTAATGGACATCATTGCAAGTCAGAATTACAATAAGCTGTTACTTGAAGAGTAGAGTCTGAGCGAAGGAAAACACCTTGCAAAGGAGAGCCTTTAAGATACCTCACGGATCTTAGAGCAGTATCAAAATGATCTTGTCGTGGTACCTTTATGAACTGTGAAAGAATATGGTTCATGAACAACATATCACAGTTCCGGTCTTGTAAAGTTAAGGTAAATAAGACACCCAACTAGTCTCCGATAGGATACCGGACGGGGAAGTAATTGCCCATTGCAAGTGCGAGTTTGTGGTTGAGTTCTATTGGAACCGTAGAAGGGTTAGAGCCAAGTAAGCCAGTTTCGGTGATAATTCTGAGGGCATACTTGCATTGAGATAAGACTATTTCTTCTCTACTGCTAACTACGTCAATATCCAAAAAGTATTTCAATTTACCGTAGTCGTTCTTTGTATGAAAATATTGGCTGAGATAGTTCTTGAATTTCTGAAGGGTAGAAAGATCAGTACTCGCAATAATGAAGTCGTGGACATACACGATGATATGAAAGTTGATGGAGCCACGAATGTAGGAGAAGTGAGAGTAGTCTACTTGACTTAAGCAACAGAGTAGGATTTCAAAGCATTGTTAAGTTTAGAGTTTTCTTAAGACCATATATAGATTTTCTGAGACGACAGACTTTATTGGATCCTTGAAACTCCGGTGGAAGCTTCATGTATACTTCTTCCTCTAAGTTCCTATGGAGAAAAACATTAAATTTGATGTAATTTTTTTTTTTGACTACACCATTTGATGTACTTCCCCTTGTTTGACAGCAGCAATATCGAGCAGAACACGAACAATATATTATTTAAATAATTATCCTACTATAATGAATGATGTGTTTTATTTGGTTACACACTACAAAATTATTTGAATCACTGCAATTTTCATATTGGGGTTTGTTAGGTACTTTTCCAGATGAAATTTATCAAGGTCGTATCCTTATCAGCCATGACATTTGTCACTGATATGTTACTGGGAAAAATTAGGATTTCTGCAGGAATAGGGTTTCATTAAAAACTGATGTAAATTTCGGTTTAGTTACATACTACAAAATTAGTTTAGTTATACAATTAATGATAATTTGAGATTATGTATATAGCATGTATTTACTGTAATCAGTACAATGACATTCATATAATACCATTTGGACTTAAAAGTGAAAAGCAGTTTTAACCTTAACGAAAACATTAGGAATAGTGACATTTTCCATAAATCGTATGCAAAGATAAAGTTATTTTTATACAGTAAAATCTCTATAAATTTATAATATTAGGACTATGATATTTTATTAATTTATAGAGTTATTAATTTACAAAAAGTCCTTTTTCAGATTTTTGTATTTTAAATATATTTTTCTAAATAAGAAAAATATTTGACTGTTGTATACATACATTAATTAAAAATTTAAAATTTTACATTCATACTGTTTTATTATATTATTTAATGTATATAAATATGTTTTAATAGAATTTAAATGTGGTTTTATATATAATTTACTAATTAAATCTCATCAAAATATACTAAATATAAAGAAAATATAAAGATAATTATGTTTTGAATATTGTACATAATAAAATATAAATTATTAATTTATAATTTTGATGGGACTATATGTTTACATAGGATTATCTAAAAAGTTATTATCTTATTATATATCGATTTGTGTCATATTTTAAACCAGTCTAATTTGGGATCGGAAAATTTATTAATTTACCAAATATTACTTTATAGAGTTTCTACTTTAGTATGTTTATGTTTTAATAAAATAGATTAAGTTTTAATCGTATGGAAATTGAGTAATTAAGTAAACTTGTACAACTAAAATGACTTCCGTAACTAGGGGTGGGCACTTTACCCGATATCCGAAGTGGCACCCGAACCCGATCCGAAAAAACCGAACCGAAATCCGAACCGAAGTAGCAAAATACCCGAACGGGTATTGAATAAGGAGAGATTGGATACCCGAACCCGAACGGATAATACCCGAACCCGAATGGATATCCGAAGATAACCGAACATATGTATAATTAACCTTATGTTTCTAGTTTATATCTCTCATTTTATATAAAATATTTATATTGATACTACACATAATTTAAGTTCATATGATATACATACAATTCCAGAAAAAATGATTTGCTACTCACTTAAAATGCATGTCAAGTTTTTTATTTCAAAAATTAACAAAAAGTTATATCCAAAATTAAAAAAAAAATAACTAAATTAGTGCCTTTTTAGTTTTAAAATGTTATGTCCAAATCTATTAACCATTCAATCTATTAAAAATAAAAAATTAGTTAACTAAAAGTTATATTTTTAAATACAATAAACTTGAGAAATGAAAATTTTAATATTTTTTTTCAAAATCTAAATATCCGAACCCGATCCGAAATAACCGAATCCGAACTAAAAATACCCGAACCCGACCCGAAGTACAGAAATACCCGAACGGGTTCTAGACCTCTATATCGAAATACCCGAAAATCCGAAATACCCGACCCGAACCCGAACGCCCACCCCTATCCGTAACTATCAATACTGTTGGTAAGACGAAAATTCGGGGCTTGTCTTTAAAGTAAGTCAGGTAATTTTGAATTTTGAGATTTTTTTTATAGTAATTTGGATAATTATTAGATATTTTATTAGTTTAAATTTTAAATCTCATATTCATTCTCTCCCTGAACGGCGATGACTGAGGAACACAACCAAAAAGAATCGAATATTCAGAATGAAACAAACTTGCACACAACATGAGCTTACACTTTGAGACCAAAGCAGTGATATGCTTTGCCCTTGATATTTTATTTGGAAACAAAAGAAAGTTGAACATAAACATACAAACATGTAATGTCCTCACACCAAATGAAACACACAAGTTACACACTTACACTTGGTGATTGTATGTGGTTGTTTCAAGCACGTTCTTTGTAGCAATGACAGTGTTTGTCTGGTCCCTCAATAACTCCTTTACAGACTGCGTTCCTCCCGTATCTGGCTATGCAACAATGACAGCAATCGTTATTTGAACCTGTGAACGGCTCTGGCCCGCACTCCTCGGAGAATGTAGCATTTTTGCATCCCTGTGGAAGGCATCTAGCCTTGAATTGATCAGTGTCAGTTTCAGTGATTGATTAAAACTGTCATTACATTTGTACATGAGTTAATAAATTGAAATGACACAATAATTCCTCTTAAAGATTGTTCTTACTATTCCAAGTCTATACCTCACGATGTAGTCAATATTTATATATGATTTTCTCGGGACAAAAATTTGAATGTAAGCGGCGATAAAATGAGGAACACAAACAAAAAACAAGTCAAATATTCAGAATGAAGCAAAAAATTCACACAACATGAGCTTACACTTCGGGGATAGCATTGATATGCTTTGCCCTTGATGTTTTATTTGGAAGCAAAAGAAAGTTGAACATACACATACACACATGTAATGTCCTCACACCAAATGAATACAAAAGTTACACAATTACACTTGGTAGTTGTATGAGGTTATTTCAAACACGTTCTTTGTAGCAATGACAGTGTTTGTCTGGTCCCTCAACAACTCCTTTACAGACTGCCTCCCTCCCGTATTTGGCTACGCAACAGTGACAGCAATCGTTATTTGAACCTGTGAACGGCTCCGGCCCGCACTCCTCGGAGAATGTAGCATTTTTGCATCCCTGTGGAAGGCATCTGGCCTTGATGTTCATAGCCTCAATTTTTAGGATTTCTACATGTGGACATATTCATCAAGATTATCTAAACAAAGTATTTAAAAGACAACTGCAAAGCATAATAGAGAACTTCATCAAAGTTATACCGGTTGAAGCCATCAAGAGGACAAGCAATAGAACGGTAAAGGTGACGGAGCTGAGGTTCTTTGCCATTTCTTTTGGTTTTGCTTTGCTCTTTCTTAAACTTGTTTTTGTTTTTTCTTGCCAGTAAACTTAGTTTTTGTGAAACATATCCATGTATGGTGATCTATTTATAGTCAAAATTTCATTAGTTTGTATAATTGTTTATTCTCTCTGCTTTGATGTCTGGTTTACCCAAGTTCATAATGTCGACACAATTGTGCATTGCCGTTCTATTTATCGATAAATAATCAAAAGAAAGGTTTCCGTTGACTTTAAAAAAAAATTCATTTCATATTTTCCATTTTTTAGTTAATTCATTTTATGAATCCATTTCTTAAGTTTCAAAATGTCCGCACTACTGTGCAATATACGTTTCATCAAATTTATAATTTCCTTCTAAAAGTTTTTTTAATTTTAATCATCCATTTACCTTAGATAATTAACCAAAAGAATGTCAGAATACATCGAATGATGTTACATTGATTAAATGACACCTCTTTATCATCAGGATCATGGTATTAGGTGGAAGCATCGTAATATTTCCATACGAAACAATAAAAACACTAAATCCTGTAGACTGTCATTCACCGCTGTATATGAAAGAAGTTAACCGAAATCTTGTAGAAACTAACATTGTTGGTGAAGCTCTCGCAAAGAAAAATATATTTAATGCAATCTAAAGAATGCTCAAGAACGACAACTTAAGCAGCCTATTGAGGTCGAGAAAAATGGGGAAGCTAGCCACTTGCTAAATTAGATCATATAAGATTATCATCGGACCTATCGGTTAGACCTACCCAAAATATGCAAGTACCTACCTGATTCAACTCGGAGATTCATACATATCTAAATGTAAGAATAGGGAGATCCCTCAAATCCAAATATGAGTATGTTTGGGTAAGCTGTACCGAATACTCTAAAAGCAACCTTATCGGTAGTTTTCTAAATAAAAAAAAACAAATTATTAATATCTCTTTTACTAAAACAGATTATTCTCATGAACCGATTTTTTTTGTAAGTTTTTAAATTAAATTCACACTTCTATTATATAGTTAAATTCACTTTTATAATTATGAAAATAACATTTATACTGCTAAATGTGTTTTCAAACAATACAATAACTAATCATGCATCCAAACAATATAAAATATTAAGTCATACTTTTTTAATAATTTTTTATTTATCTTCTTTTATAAATTATTTGATTTAAAACAACTCAAATAATTTATAAAAAGTTGAAAATAGGTATAATTATTTTGGTGGGTTTAGATACTACAAAAAAGTATTTAATATGAAATTACTATATTATTTTTTTAGTATTTTCATAAATAAAAAAATTGAATTCGTTTAAACTTAATAAATATTAGACTCTTATTCTTAAGTTGTTTTATTCTTAATAACATATAATTATATATGCGATATTATGCTTGGTTTAAGTTGACATCAAATAGTTTTATATAAATAAAATGTTAGCCAATAAATTAACATCAAATAAGTATTATAATTAAAAATTTATTAAATAAGCATATATCAGAAATTTAATCAAACAAATTACATATATCTTATTAAATATTCGTAACGAAATGAGTTAAAATAATTAAAAACAAAATTAACAAATATTAAGATAGTTTTCCCATTTAATATAAATATAAAATAGTATAATTATGTAGTTTTTAAATACAGTAAGATAAAAAATTTTAAACATTACTTATAAAATAATGTTAAAATCTACTGATATTATAAACGGAAATTACCAAAAAAACATATTAAAAAAATATTTATAACCCTAAGGTTAACTAATCTAGAGTGGGCCTGACTGGTGTAACCGCAGCGGTTGCGGTTGCGAGAGTTTGCAGATGCGAGTGGTTGCGGCTTTAAGTGGTTTTAAGAGATTTTTAGGACTGGTACTACGGTTAAAAATTGGTGCGTTTGCAAAATACTTATGACTAGTTAATCACCAAATACAACAGCGGTTAAATAATAAATTAATAATATTTATATTTTATATAATTATAAAATATTAAACATCATAATATTATAATAAATATACAAATATATTTTTAAAAATTATATTTTTAAATTTAAAACAATTATAGAAACTATTTTTATTTTTAAATTTTATAAAACTAAGCACAGGTTGGTCCATGTCATCCAATAGAAAAGGTTGGTCCATGTCATCCAATAGAAATGGTGCTTTTATGTTTCAAGCTTCAGGGTACCATCTCCACGAATCTGAATCATGAACTCCCACCTCCCACCAATTGACAATCTTTTAAAATATTAAACTGTTTATAAACCCTTTATAGACATGATAACCAACCGATGTGGAAATATAGTGTATTTCACGGTTCAAATCATCCTTTTTCATAAGACTATACGTTTTTTTTTGCTAAGTATGTGAATTTCATTAGAAAATGAGAGAGTTTGTTGATACAAAAAGTTTAAGCAGAGGAAGACTACAATTTTGAAGCAATACAAAAGATGATTACTCGTGAGTCAAAAAATGACTCACGAAGTTGCGGAATTTTTTACGGTCCTTCTTTGCGATGATGACATTTCGAACCAGTCTATCAATCTTCTTGAAAGTAACCAAGAGAGGGGCTGAGATAGAGTTGTGTACTCTATTATTACGCTCCCACCATAAGGAGTAGACAGTAGCATGGGCAGCAACCCGACGGAGAGTGGGGGGGGCACACACTGTCTCGAATACCAAGCCAGTTCATAAACGCAGTCCAGGTGTGGAACCGGATGGGAGCGTATCCTAATCGCTTAGTGATTAAGAGCCAAAGTTGTTCGCTGTAACCACATCTCAGGAACAGGTGATCTCTCGTTTCCATGTAAACATTGCAGACACAGCATGTGTCCACCGTGTTTACCGCCCAGATTGCTATAAGTGACCTCGTTGGAAGGCGATCCAGGTGAGCCATCCACATCATAAACGCATGGCTTGGAATTGATCCTTTGAACCAAACATTTTCTGTCCATGACTGAGTGTCTCGCCGGTTTCGGATTGATTCCCAGGTTTGCTTAGTCCCATACGAGGTCAACACTTCATCATCAACTTCATAAGACTATACGTGTTAACTTATCCTTTTTAATTATATTACCCATGCCATTCTATAATTGGAAACCCTAATATTTATCAGATCATCTCATCCTCTTCACGATAACAACCGTTGTCAACACTCTTCTTTCCTCCAAAAGCCAGTTTGACTTCTACTTCCTGTGAACCATCTCTCTCTGCTATCACGTTGTAGCTGCAGCACTCAACAGAAGCATAAGAGACGATATAGGGTGTTTACTCTTCGCGCACGGAACCACCTCTTAGGTTAGGGTTTTGACATGGAAAAATTCGGACTTCCTCTGAGTAGTACATTCTATTCATGGTAAATATTCAAACTTGTGTAGTTTTACTTTTTTACGGAATGTCCAAGAAAGGAATAATCAGTCCATTTAAAAGGAAGACTTTTGCGTATTTACATAAGTAGTAAAAATGGTAATTCAGAACATAACCAATTATGGAAAACTTCTAAATAAAGAATCGAATCAATACTAATAGACTAGTATAAGGAGAGCAAGATGCATGAAAACAATCTATATCTCTGTCTGCATAATTCGTTTTCATTGTTGCAACATCAATATGGGAGGCACAAAACGTAAAATAAAGATTGAGGAGATCGAAAAGAAGACAGTGAAATCGGTTGCTTTCACGAAACGACGTAACGGTCTCTTCCGCAAAGCTGCTGAGCTCTGTCTTCTCTCTTCCTCTGCTCAAATCGCAATCTTAGCGACTCCTCCTTCTACCAATTCTCACGCTGCTTTCTACTCCTTTGGCCACTCCTCTGTCGACCACGTTGTTTCCTCTCTGCTCAACGATAGGTGTCCTCTTCCGACAGAACAAGAGAACAACTCAAGATTAGGGTTTTGGTGGGAAGACGAAGGGTTTAACAGATCGGAGAACATAGATGAATTAAAAGAAGCTACTGACGCGGTTTCTAGGATGTTGAACAATTTAAGGCTACGATTAGATGCTTTGAAGAGTAATCAAAGTGGTGGAGCTTTAGTGATCCATCAAGAGGAAGTTCTTCACATTTGTGACACCGAGACAAACAACAACGAAGAGATGACGAATCAAATTACTAGACTTGAAGGAGCTTCTGGAATTTTGGTAGAGAATGTGGAGGATAGTCTACCTAATGATGGGATTTTTGGTGATGCCAAGATTGATACACTTTAATTAGATAATGTTATTTTGTTCATCATGTCTTGTTTAAGTTTATATCTAATTAACTAGGTGTTTTGTCTGCACATGCGGACATAATCTTTTTATAAATACTTATTAGTTTATGCCTTATTAATCTAAAATCAGCATAATATAAGTTATTATTTATGTTTTCAAAATTTTAAATCAAACATCAAAGTATTTATATATGTCAAATATTTTTCATCAAAAATATACTTATTATTGTGTTAATTTTCTTAAACAGTCATCTCTTAGAAATAGTTTAGAAATATCTTTATATAAATGTTTTTGCTTGAATAATATTTAATTATAAATTATTTTGTATCTTAATTTTTAAAAATTTTATAATAAAAAATATTTTTTCAGATAGCAACACAAGATATACAAAATTTATCCTATTTTTAAAAATGTTTTGATAATTTTATTATATTACTTTATAATCAATTATTTAATATTTAATATAACATATAAATTAAAATTATTAAAATAAAATTCGTTTTTAATTATATATAAAATTTATTAAGGGTATTGTTTAAATTAATAAATTAGTGAATCAGTCATAAACTAATAATAAATCAATAATCTAGCTAAAAGTTTAAAACCTAATAAAATGTGACAGATAAGAAAAAATAACTAAATATTTAATATAACATATAAATTTAATATTATTAAAATGAATTTTTTAATTATTTATAAGATTTAATTATGTTTTTTAAAATTAATAAATTCGTGACTCAGCTAAAAACTAATAATAAATCAATAAATTTAGATAAAACCTAATAAAAACATGAAAAAAAAACAAATATTACCTGAAATTATGGAAACAAATAACAAATCAGCAAATTCCTTATCAAATAATAGTATAGATCTAACATTGTATTTTTTTTACTACTAATTTTTTTGGGGGTTTGGAATTCTGACCAAACATAGATTTTGGTCAGAATTAGTAATGTTGGGTGTCCTGATCTTTGTCCAAAAACAAAAAGGTGTCCTGATCTTTGTCCAAAAACAAAAAGGTGTCCTGATCTATGTTGAAAATCTTTGGGTTTGGAATTCTGACCAAGATCTATTATCTATTAATGGACCAGTATATAAAATTAGTAATGTTAGAATTATAGTATTTTATTAAATTATATAGTTATTAATATATCAGTTTTTTTTATTTTTTAGATTTCAATATCTTAGAAACTAATTTTTGTAAATTACAAAAATAGTATATTTCACTGTTTATATATTCAATAAATTTTGTAAATTTGACTTTATATCGTTTTATTATATTAGTTGATGTATATGAGATATGTATTATACAATTTAAATATGCTTTAATATATTCTTTGATTAAATATCATCAAAATCTTCTTTTTAAAACTTCATTGTAAATACAAAACAAACAATACAATGGTATTATTCGAACTTATATAAATTGTATATATATAAAATTATTATTGTATAATTTTAATGAAACCGTATAGTTACACATGATATTCTAAAATTTATTATTTTATTATCATATGATTTGTATCATATCTTGAACCAATCCAATTTGAAACTAACCAGTTTATTAACATACCATAGTTATTAATTTATCATGTATTAATTTATGGGAAATTGCCACAAATAGCATATTCATAGTACCACTTTTCATGTTTACACTAACCACTTTTACCCTCACTTTTAATGAAGGGTAAAAGACAATTATATCATTAGGGTTAACTAATCTAGACTTAGGGTTTAGAGTTGAGGGTGAGGTATGGTTTTTGGAATGTGAAATTTAGGATTCTAATAAATATATAAATAAATACTTAAAAAATATATAAAAAATTTTAAAAAATAGTTTCAAACATAATTTTCGTTTTTCAAAAAGAAATTTCAAAAAAAATTTCAAAAAATTCGAAAAAAAAAATTTCAAAAAAAGAATTATAAAAAAGTTCGAATTTGAAAAAGTATAATTCGAAAACATAAAAAAAATTTACTTTTATTTTTTTATTTTTTTTTTATTTTTAATTTTTTTAATTTTTTTATATTTTTTTTTCAAATAATAATTTATTATATATATAATAACAAAGGCATAAGAGTCTTTTATCACTTAATGAAGAAGATATTTTTGAAAATGTCTCTTTAGTGGTGGTAAAAATGAAAAGTGGTACCATGAAAGTGGTAAACATGTAATTTCTTCTTAATTTATAGAATAGAATTTTTACTGTATATAGGATTATGGTCAATTACTTGTTGCCATTTAGTTTTAAATTGAAAGTCTAATATAAACCTCAATTTAATATGTTATCAGAATCACCCGTTGAGAAGAAATATTAATCAACTAGGTGATGAGCCGCGCCCTGCGCAGGGTGAATACACTAAAAGAGATTGTAATTTTTAGTCTATAGATATTCAGAAGGTAAAATTTCGGGTCTTATATATTACATGTTATAAAATGACGGATTAGATTAAATTGATTATGTTTATATAAGGTTAATTACTTAAACCATTAAAAACTTGTGTTATTGGTTAGGTATAATCGAAGTTTAGTCTGTGGAAGTAAATACTTATATAAACTTAGTTACGCTATTAAGATAAAAATAAAAATAGACAAACTAATTATTGCTTTCATAAGATTAAACAAAACATATATAATATAATAATAAAATATGAAAAGCAGAACTTATAAGGAAAAGTTTTTAAGACAAATGAAAAAAACAACAACTGATGTGAAAAGTGTCTTCAGATTCTCCGTTTGCAATCCTATAAAAAGCAATAATACAGAATATAAACTTATCAAACTCTAAAGAATTATAAATTGGAACTCATTAAATGAAATGTATTATTTTCTCTGAAAGCATTTATTTCTGGAACATCATTAAGCTCAAACACAACTTTGGAAAACCCATCAATGTTAGTCAAGTTCTTGAAGCGACCTTATTATTATAACCAAAATAATTTGAGAAAAATATGCAAATAATACCAGCTCGACCGTTTAAAAAAATATATATATTAAAGTACATTACCTTTTTTCCAATTAATTTGCCAATACTTTTGTATTGAAAAGGTAAGATGCTGACTGCTGAGTGAAAAAATATGCAAATAATAAAAGAGATTATACCTATAGATTAAAAATAAATTAATCCAGTTTAGGACGATATATATAGTGAATCGGCTATAGGGTTTAGGCGAGGTAAGTCTTGAGACAATCAAATATTCTAACGCCTACAATCAAGCCAAAAAAAATCTCTAATTGTGTCTTGATTATTTTCTTCCACGGCGAGGTATGAATGTATATTCGAAAATGAATATTTTTATGCCTAAAACGAAGTCAAAATAAATCCCTAATTGGTCAACATCCATAATTATTCAAAAATTGAGATCAAATATGGTATCTCCTCTTTGACCATTAAGATTTAAAATCTCAAGTTACATTCATATAGTAAAACAATCAATCAGGGTGAATTTTATCATATAAAATTGGAAAGAAAACATTTGACTTTTCATAATCAGAAATAACACAAATTAACATATTTTGATTATGTTATCTCCATTGCTAGTAAATTCAGATAATATTTTTGATTATGTTATCTTTATGGTCAAATATTTATATTTTTGACATGATCGAATATACATACTTATATTTTGATTATGTTATCTTTATGGTCAAATGTATACGTTCCAAAAACACAAAATATATTTTCGAATAGACAACTTGAATATAGATTATGCATATTCTTGATTATGTTATCTTCACTGCTAGTACATTTAGATTCAAATTTATACATAACCAATAGTTTATGTGGTCAAAAAATCAAGAATATGCAATAAAAGAGATTATAATTTTTCTTCTATAAATTATAATATACAATAAAGAAATCATGCGTTTGGTGTAATTTATCATGGGATATATTCCTTAAGTGAATGGCTTATGTTTCTTTTGTTAACACTAGTAAAAATACACCGTATAGCCACGAAAAGGTCACTAACAAATCGTGGGTACATAAGCCAAAAACCGTGGCTATCTCATTACCAGCCACGATTCTATGTCGAGAAACTACCGTGGCTATAGCTTCGTGACTACGAAAAACCGTGGCTTAGCGTGGCTTATTAGCCACGGTTTCACCACGATTGTTTTGTGGCTTTTATAACCACTGTTCTACCCTGTCTGGAACGTGGCTACGTCTAGCCACGAAGATTGCCACTATCTTTTCGTGGGAAATTTTAGCCACGAATTTGCCACTATGTTTTCGTGGGAAATCTTAGCCACGAATTTGCTACTGAATTTTCGTGGGAAATCTTAGCCACGAATTTGCCACTATGTTTTCGTGGGAAATCTTAGCCACGAATTTTTCTTGTTAGTATCGTGGCTATATGTACCCACGGCTTTGTCGTGGCTAAGGTTAACCGTGTTTTTTTTTTAATTCTGGTTCTAATTCAATTTCTATTTGAATTTCTATTTGAATTTCTATTTCAATTTCAATTTCTAATTTTAACCATAAAACACAATTGAAATTAAACATGAAATTATAATCATAAGAAAGTTGGTTTACAAAAGCTAAACATAAGAAGATTAGATATTAAACAAGTGCATTGAGTCTTAAGAACAAAAGGATAGTACATAAGAGATCAAAAGATGCTACACATGCATCTAAAAGCCAAAAGAGAGTTTTAAGATTAGATAGAAAGATGCTAAACATGCCTCTAAGCCTGAGTCGAAGGGGGTTGTTGCTGAGGGTTAGCTTGGGGTCGAAGTGATTGGATGAGCTCAGCGATTGCAGCCCTTGTTGCTGCGAAGTCCTCCTTCATTGTTGCCACATCCTCCTTCACAGCACCTACATCAGCCTTCACTGCACTTACATCATCAATCACACTTTGGAAGCTTGTCTCTAGTCCACTCACTCGCAACTCCAGCTCCAAGTTGCGGGCCAGAGAAGCAGGGACTCTTGCAGATGGCGCATGTTCCCTATACTGGGCACTGCCAAGTCCGTAGATATGCCCCCTCTTACCTTTAGCATTCTGAGAGCAAACACAAAGCATATACAGTCAAAAACAACTCCACATATAACAAGATGAGTCTATAGAGGAACCAGACTCAGACAACACCTAATTCCAACTCCACAGACAACAAAACTCCTAATTCCAACTCAACAGACAGCAAAAATCATAATTGCAACTCCAACTCCAAAACACATGACAAGAGTCTGAAAACATACCTTCAGATAAGCTTGGTTTAACAAGATGCGAGAAGGAGCTGAGGTTGCTGATGGACTTTGAGGTGATCCATCACTGTTAGTGTTAGAGACCTGAGTAGCTTCCATCTCAGCTTGAGTTACCAGTTCTTCTGCACGATAGTCCACAAACGTCCCATCCTTTTTCGTGTGTGTCCTCCTGACAAGGTCTGTGTAGGATGGAGGTTCACCAGTCTCCACAGTCTGCCAAAAAAAAGGAAAAAAAATTATTTAGGCAAAAGTGTAAGAAATAAAGACAAGGGAAATTACCATGTTGTATTCAATTCTTGCAAAACCAACCGGTCCTGCATTGTGCTTGTATACCCCTTTACCCAGAGGATCAGACTTGCGGCTTTTAGCAGCTTTCTTGCTCTTCTTCTTGGCTGGTTCTGTCGCCCAATACTCCATAAGGGTCGTCCAGTCATTCTCATTGATGTACTTTGGCTGCTTGTTTTTCCTCTTCTTGGTGCTAATCCATTCACCAATCGAAGTCCATGTTTCCTTCTTCCAGAGAGCATAGACCAAGTCATTAAACTGTTGCTCCCAGTAGAAATTTTGCTACAAAAGAAAAACAATACAGTTAGTGTTTTTTTTTTTTTGAAACACAATACAGTTAGTGTTATCAAAGAATAATTTTACAGGTTAATTTAAGTTGGTAAATCACTTACCACAAACGTCTGCCACCATGAATCCCTCCTTTCGTCAGGGACAGACCTCCAACTCTTCCAAGGTCCCATGTAGTATGCTTGCCATGTTGCACGGATGAAAGCATTCACTGATGGGTCAATAGAAAACCTAAAAAGACCACAAACATCAGAGACATCAGAGAGTAGCCTAAACAATCTAATGACAGTTAAACACTAAGAGAGAAAGCTTACCATAACGCTCCATTGATCTTATCAGGATGGAGGTGTGGCTGGGATATCCTAGCAGGAGCATTGAACATGGCATTGAGAGACATTTGCGGATAGCTATTTGAACGGGAGGATGAAGCTTGTCCGGTTGCAGCCACTCCCGTGGCACCAGGAGGCATAGGAGGAGATGTCCCTTGTCCTCTTCTTGAGGCCATCTGCAGTTAACAGAAGAAAAAGTTAAAGAAAGTATAAGTTTAATCAAAAACCCACAGAGACAAAGAGAAATTGAAACAATAAAGACACATAAGAGTGTCCAACAAAATTAAGAGACAGCGACTGAATCAGAGACAACGAACAACTCTATCACAGAAACAAACCTTAATCGCTTAATCGAACAACTCTATCGACAGAGACAAAGCCGAAAGAAACTGAAACTCTAAGAAACAGAGACAATTCTAAGAGAGAGACAATCGAGAGAAAGCAAAACCCTAAGAAACAAATCGACAGTAACAACAGAAAAAAACTGAAACCCTAAATCAGAAACAAAAACCAAACAGAGGGCTACCTTAGATCGAATCAGAAACAAAAACCCTAAATCAGCAACAAGAACATTCAAGTGACAGAGACTGAATCAGAGACGACAACCCTAGATCGAGACGATTCTCGAAGAAGAAATAGAGGGCTACCTTGAGAGTAGAAGGGAACGAGAGACGTCGCGGCTTGGAACGAGAGACGTCGCGGCTTGGAATCAGAGACGACGAGTCTTCGAATCGGAGAGGACACTTGCTTTCGTCGGTGGCGACTCGGGAGAGAGTATATTTTTTTCTAAGTGTTTAGAAGAAAGGGGAAAGGATTAAAACCTTTTCAGCATAGCCACGATCAAACCGTAGTAAACCGTGGCTCGGTTTTAATAGTACCCGCGAATTGTAAAACAATTGGAGGCAAAACCAAAAAATTAGAGCCAAACCGAATGGTTTTGCCAAATTTCGTCATAGCCACGAAAAGCCCACGAAATTACAGTGGCTTTGGTTTAATATCAACCGCGAAATAAAAAACAATTGTGGAGCCGAAACCAAATAAATTGGAGCCAAACCGATTGGATTTATCATAGCCACTGTGTAGCCACGGAAGTTAGCGTGGCCTTGTTTAAATCACTTCGCAAAACACCAAACCTCTAACCCCTAAACTATAACCCCAAAACTCTTACCCATCAACCTCTCCTCCTACAACAACAACATATCTCAACAACATATTCCATAATCTTACAAAAATATTATACAACCTACCAAATTATTTTTCATCCTTACAATATATTTTACAACCTTACAAATTATTTTTCATCCTTACCATATATTTTACAATCTTATAACTTATTTCTCATCCTCACAACTTGTTTTCTTAATACATTCAACCTTACAACATATTTTACACTCTTAGAATATATTTTTGTCTATTCTGAACCATCGTCTGAATCACAGTCTGCTTCTACATCACCATCTGATACATATTCATCGTCTGGAGGATTCACCGGAGTAATATCATAATCGGACACATCATCAACAACATGTGTTTCCACCCGTAACAATGAACTTTCAGCAACCTGATCACGTCTATCATCTTGCCATGCCGTTTGTTGGGGTCAAAAACGGTTACGACGGAATTACCACCCGAAAATCCTCAGAGATCGTATTTCCGAAAGAGTTAGTAAAAGAAGGGATGTAATTTTCGCAAAAATAACCTATACGAGGTTATTTTTACGAAGAAGTATTCTTTGGGATTCAAACCGAACGATCGTCCCGCTCGGTCGCTACGTAGCGACCGAGCTCGGGCCAAAGCTCGGTCGCTACGTAGCGACCGAGTGATCGTCCCGCTCGGTCGCTATGTAGCGACCGAGCTCAGCCAAGCTCGAGCTCGAGCCAAAGCTCGGTCGCTACGTAGCGACCGAGCGATCGTCCCGCTCGGTCGCTACGTAGCGACCGAGCGATCGTCCCGCTCGATCGCTACGTAGCAACCGAGCGATCGTCCCGCTCGGTCGCTACGTAGCGACCGAGCTCAAGCCGAAGCTCGGTCGCTACGTAGCGACCGAGCACTCGTTTCGCTCGGTCGCTACATAGCGACCGGGCTCGAGCCAAAGTTCGGTCGCTGTGTAGCGATTGAACCTTTCCGAACATCGATACGACACCAGTCCTTGCATTCTCGTCAAACTTTCGAATGCTATCTCCCGAAGACCGTAGCAAGCTCAGTCCATGTTTCCCGCTATTCTAATTCATCGATCAAACTTCGCGGATTAGAAACCGCAGAAAACTCGTAGTAAACGTGTCGAGTCGGAAGACGGCCCAAAGGGACCTAAAACACGACTCGAGGCCCATCCTACGATTTTTCTTAACCAAAAGCCCGTGAACCACAGCATGGTTCTCGCTTGGCCCACGAGGAAGGATAAATGTCAAGTTTCCGCGGATAAATACAGAAGTTTTGAAGATAATTGTGAAGATCGGGAAAAATGGAATATCTCCATTTTTATGCTATGACGGCTTAAGGGCAGAAGAGTAAAAGCGTAAACCGACCTTGGAGCTAGTATATAAGGAGTCCTAGGCGAGGAGCAGAAAGAAGAACTTTTTCAGAGTAAACTTAGCACTTAGAGCGATTTAGGCAACTTTCCGTTTTTTGTTATTTCGAGCTGCGACTCAATTAGGTTTAGCCGTCCTAAGGTTGCTAGAACTAGGAATCTCGCCGACAGCTCTCGAGCCCAGGCTTATACCTTGTTGTAACGCTCATACGCAGATTCGGAATAAGATCTACTTTGCTCTCTTTTCGATTTCTTATTTTTATCGTTGTTATTCTCGTGTTCTGATTGCTTGACGTGTGGTAATTAACAGATATCCGGGTCCTCTGGTGAAGGACCCTAAGATCGGCTCACTCGAATGGATCAGATCTGGATATGAACTCCGAATGGAGAACTAGATGGATTGAAGGGTCGCACGAAGGTTGCGGAAAGGCCTTCGATATTCCCGGCTTCAGTTGGTGCTTGATATGACTCACAAGACCACCAAAAGAAGAATCTCGAACCGTTGCTTGATATGACTCACAAGACCAACGAGTTTGAGGGGTGTTTACTTGGATATGACTCACCAAGAAACTAAGAACAAGTTCTACAAAGAACAAAGAGTTTTAACTCAACAAAAGGGGAAAACAATCTGCCTTATTTCGTGGCTCTAAGGCCTTATTTATAGGATTACAAGTTGTAGAGATCCAAAGAAGAATGTGCTAAAAACAAGACATAGAAAAATGATAAAATTGACCAGATCTGGTCAAGGCACGAAATCACACTTTGACTGGCGAAAAACCCTTCAAATTCCGTCCAGGTTCATTGTATCCTGAAGCATGTCCTGCGGACTGGGCCAACACACAAGCGGGACAGTCCAAAGTAGCCAGTTTTGAAGTGTCACGGCCTATCTTGAGTTCCACTCGTCCGAATCCAAATCTGTCTTGACCGTTGCTCTTAAAATGCCAATCAGTACGGGAAATACGAGCTCCAGTTCGGTGAATTCCATCGTCTGGACATGGGTATTGATGAAGCCTCAAACTGGTCGTACGGGCAGTACGTGCGGTACAGTACAGAATTGAGTTGCGATGGACTGGAGAAGAATTGGTGCGTCCGAATGCGATTCCGTCTCGACTGTTCTTCAT
The DNA here is from genome assembly GCF_020379485.1 of Brassica napus. NCBI lineage: Eukaryota > Viridiplantae > Streptophyta > Magnoliopsida > Brassicales > Brassicaceae > Brassica > Brassica napus. Next base: position 10,478,033 of record NC_063442.1, on the reverse strand, counting down.
CAAATGGAAAACAGGACAGTGAAGACAAAGTCCAGTACAGTGAAATCGATCATCTGGCCATGGTTCCAGCCAAAGCTCCCATCCGGATGCATTTGGAACAGTCCGGTCAGTCTGGCCAGTATGGTGAAAATCCTGAACCTCGGTTGAAAACTTCAGAACGTCCTGATCTTCATGCTGGTTCGGCTCCATGTACTGATCTGTGGACCGCGGTCTATCATTCCCTCCTTCTTCAAAAGGATTTGTCCTCAAATCCAAAGTACCTATATCAAAAAGAGATGAATCAAATACAAAGGAATTAAAATTCATGGAAAATTCAGGGAATAAAAAATATGGACAGAAACTTCCTTGGAGTTTTGAAGTCATTTTCATCAAGGAATTCCAAGTGCTTTGGCGTCCATTGGTGCTTGCTCTCCTTAGAAACTGATCATGCTTATCCTGTTTATTCGAAGCAACTAGAGAAACCACATCAAATCTGGTAAAGGAATAATCAAAGGGTTTCTCTATCCTTAAGACACCAAAAACATGATCCAAGCACTTAGGATAATCATCAAGGACGTGGGCAAGCATTAAGCAAGTAAGCTGGTTGCCAAAAATTGATTTATCAATCTCAAAATCAGGCCAAGGTGAGAAACTGTTATGGAAAGAAAGAGACAATGCCAAATTTGAAACATGATCATCATGAACGAAATCAAAAGAATGCTTTGGCCTAAGAAATTTTAGTTCATGCTTTTTCCTACACCAAATCTCTTTCAAAGCACAGCTCAATGAAATCAATTCATGAAAAGGTTTGAGCAAAACGTTTTTCAACCAAGTAAGAATATGTTTTCTTTTTGAAATTCTCGGTTTCAAAACATTTTCATGAAGAGTAGAGGCAATCAACTCATGATCCTTACAGTGCTTTTGGTTTAGACAGGAGAATGACTGAGGAAACACCTTTGGTTCATGGAGGATCGGTTTTGGCTCAGGCCGATTCTTTCTGGGGCATGAATCTCCTTTAGAAATCTGGTACTCGCAGATAGATGGACTGAAGAACCTCCGGTTTGGAAAATTCATAACTTCTTCATCCGTGAAACTTTTCATGCGATTCCAAGCCTCAGTGAATCCTTGATGAGTTGGCTTTCTTGTAAAATTGGATTCAAGACACAAGACCTTCGGGCTGTTGAGATATCCTTCTTGGACTGAACCTCTGTCGCTGGCACCAAGGTAGCCGGTTTGAACAACAAAGCTTCTCCAAATCTGAAGTTGTTGGGCACGGCCAATGCTTTCATTCAGAGGCTGAACCTGTCTTTCCTGGATACTCAAAACAAACACTAAAAGACCAGGATCAAATGTGCAAGAGAGATACTTGTTCAAATCAAAAATTAAGATATCATTTCCAAGAACAAGTAGCACACTTTTCAGCCTGTCAAGATGCAAATCGAAGTAGACATTACAGACAAGAATCTTATCAAGATATGCAACAACATTAATCGTTTCCAAAACGTGCATATCATTATCAACATCTGAACACACAAGCTTAAGTTCAGATTGAGAAACAACTATCAAAGACTCAAGACATTTTTCAAAGAATGTGTTGTAGACCAATATATCATCAACACTCAAATCAACAAAATTCTCACAAGATGATCTCAGAAAATTCCAAGTTTTATCATTTTCAAAACTCAAGAGATCAGGCTGCAAAACAGAATAACAAAAATCAAGTTCACAAAAACCAGTTTCAGTTTCAAGTGAATTCTGTTCCAGCATCTTTTTAATTAAGAAATCGTCCAAGTCTAGAGAAGATGCAAACAAATCATCAGTGATCAGTCTATACCTAGAAGAGTTCAGATCAAAGCTATTTTCTTTGAAAACAAACGAATCAAAAGATTTTGTAGCACAAAAATCAGTTTGTTTCAAATCAAGCTCAAGATACTTTTCAAAATGGTCAAAAACTTTGCTTTGTTCCAGGGACTGATCAAAGCTCAAAATAATTTCAGAACTGATGCCAAGGTTATTTTGAAAACGTTGCTGATCAAGAAATTTATCAGGTTCAAAGATTTTAAAAGAATTAATCATGTTTCCAAAAACAGATTTTGAAAAACAATTTTCTTTTATCTTATCAAGACCAAAACGAATCACATCAAGAGAACTGATCTTATCAAACATGTCAGGCAGAGAAATAACTAATTCAGATTTCTCACAGTGCTCTTGAAGTTCAGGAAGCAAAGGGGCAGGAGTTGTGTCGGGATCAAAGCATAGATAATTCTCCATAGCAATGGATGTGATGCTTGCTGTTTCTTCATCAAAGACTGGACCAGGTTCGTCCTCCTCATCAAAGATAGGACCTAGATCATCATCCAAACATATCCTAGTGTCAAGACATGGGCACTGATGTGGAAAATCCAGTGGCTCTTCCTCAAAAACCTGTGGAGACAAAACAACACTACTCGGAAGCTCCGGTTGCAAAACAGTTAGTTCTACAATAGCTTGTTCATTATCAAGATTAAACTCAGTTTCAAGAGAAGGAAGATCACAATCTTTTTCACAAAACATCAAGCTTTCAATTAGCTCTTCATCAGATTCATCAAAAATGGGTAGAGAATCTGAAAAATCTTTAAGTTCTTCAAAATGGTTTTCAGATTCACCTTGGGCTTTCTTACTGATGAACAAGGATGGCTCAGCTACTGGGGCACGTGTGGATGTGCTCTTCTTTTGGCTCTTGTTGAAGTCCTTAAGGGCTTTGTCCACTCCCTTCACAAGGTTATCACAAATTTGTTGGACATCAATTTGAAAGGGTTGCCTTTTTGGATCAGCCACATCTCTGGTTGTTTTTCTCCTTATAGCTGGCTGTTCCTGCACACTAACAAACTCATCAAAATAATTCAAAGGATATTTAAAAGGAGTTTGAGAGTTAGAATTTCGTTGAGGCTTCTCCTTGTTACTTTTCCTTTGCAAACCAAACATCATAAACCTGAAAAATCTCAACACAAAAGTTAGTAGATAAAAACCTCACACTCTCAAGTGTTTATCCTCACCCACACAAGTGTTTCTCTCAGATTTATAGTGATCACTAAAACAAGTTTCCACTCAATGTTCAAATAAGAACAGATCAAGAAACTCAATGGACAAAATCCAAGCAAACACAAGGGAATTTTAAAAGAGAAAAAGATAAGAGATTTTTGGTTTTGGGAATCCGTTTTAACCACTTCAAAGACTGGATTTCTCCTCAGCCAGCAGGCTTTCTCTTCCACCACCAATCCCCAAATGAAAACTTTTCGAAATTTCTTTCTTTTTTTTTTTTTCGTTTCTGTTTTTTTTTTTTTGATAGATCTTTTTTTTTTTTTTGATAGAGGATGGTATTGAGGGGCCCGGATTCAAGATAGATAGAAGAAGAAGTGTTTATGAAGAAATGGAAGATGAGAAAGATGAAAGATTTAGAAGATACCAAACGAGTGGCTCTGATACCACTTGAAGGACCCTAAGATCGGCTCACTCGAATGGATCAGATCTGGATATGAACTCCGAATGGAGAACTAGATGGATTGAAGGGTCGCACGAAGGTTGCGGAAAGGCCTTCGATATTCCCGGCTTCAGTTGGTGCTTGATATGACTCACAAGACCACCAAAAGAAGAATCTCGAACCGTTGCTTGATATGACTCACAAGACCAACGAGTTTGAGGGGTGTTTACTTGGATATGACTCACCAAGAAACTAAGAACAAGTTCTACAAAGAACAAAGAGTTTTAACTCAACAAAAGGGGAAAACAATCTGCCTTATTTCGTGGCTCTAAGGCCTTATTTATAGGATTACAAGTTGTAGAGATCCAAAGAAGAATGTGCTAAAAACAAGACATAGAAAAATGATAAAATTGACCAGATCTGGTCAAGGCACGAAATCACACTTTGACTGGCGAAAAACCCTTCAAATTCCGTCCAGGTTCATTGTATCCTGAAGCATGTCCTGCGGACTGGGCCAACACACAAGCGGGACAGTCCAAAGTAGCCAGTTTTGAAGTGTCACGGCCTATCTTGAGTTCCACTCGTCCGAATCCAAATCTGTCTTGACCGTTGCTCTTAAAATGCCAATCAGTACGGGAAATACGAGCTCCAGTTCGGTGAATTCCATCGTCTGGACATGGGTATTGATGAAGCCTCAAACTGGTCGTACGGGCAGTACGTGCGGTACAGTACAGAATTGAGTTGCGATGGACTGGAGAAGAATTGGTGCGTTCGAATGCGATTCCGTCTCGACTGTTCTTCATCAAATGGAAAACAGGACAGTGAAGACAAAGTCCAGTACAGTGAAATCGATCATCTGGCCATGGTTCCAGCCAAAGCTCCCATCCGGATGCATTTGGAACAGTCCGGTCAGTCTGGCCAGTATGGTGAAAATCCTGAACCTCGGTTGAAAACTTCAGAACGTCCTGATCTTCATGCTGGTTCGGCTCCATGTACTGAACTGTGGACCGCGGTCTATCATCTGGGAAACTAGGGTTTTCTTAGTTTCCTTATTTAAACGGAAATCGACAGTGCGAATTTCGGTTCCCACAGTTTGGCGCTAGAAGGAGGGGGCCTTACAGATCAATCTAACCCGCAAAAGCCACACACAGTCAGACATGTCAACCAACGACGCGGATAACGTGCAAACTCCCCTTAACAGAGGCAGCGGCACCGATCTCCACACTCCGGTAGCGGACGTATCTGCGGCCAACGCCGCGACTCTCGAGGAGTTTAAAAAGATGTTCGCCACCTATGAAAAAAGGTCGGAAGAACTGGATAAGCTCGTGAATACCTTGACCAAACATGTTGAAACCTTAACGGCAAGGACCCAAGCTATCCGTCCCCGCGGAACCACCAAAATCCGCGGGAAGAGGCTCGATTTCGCCACCCCACTCGATAGAGCAGGAGTCGCGCGGGAACGACCTTCCGGTCAAAACCCCAGCGAGAAGTCTCCCATCGAGAAGGGGAACTCTGAAAGTCTTCCGCTCCCTGCAAAGGACTCGGAGGATAACGAAGCCGAACACATTGACCTGGATCCTAGCGATGTCTCCAACGACACCGACGAGGATGTCGACAGACATCCAAGAAGGACCAGAAGCCGATCCGCTCGGGAAGGCTCCCCGTTCGAAAAACCAATGACGGAAGAAGAAGAAGTCGCCTATTGGAACGAACAAGAGGAGCTGGCCGAAAGGCAAACCGAGCTCACTCGCAGTAAGCGCCGACAGGCTCGGAAATCCACTGACGAGACATCGGATATCCGCGATCTTCGCGACTACATCACCAAGACTGCGGCAGAAGTGAGAGCCGTAAAGTCTCAAATCCATCATGCTACTAGTGCTGCCCCCGAGATCGATCGACTGCTGGAAGGAGCTCGAAAGACCCCCTTTACCAGTCGCATTTCGGACATGAGGGTGTCCGATCCGGGAAAGATCAAAGTACCGAAGTACGATGGTACGGCCGATCCGAAAGCGCACCTTCAGGCTTTCCACATCGCGATGGGAAGAGCAAGACTGAAGGACGGCGAAAAGGATGCCGGCTATTGCCGCCTGTTCGTCGAAAATCTTGAAGGAGCAGCGCTCGAATGGTTCGCACGCCTTCGTCGCAACACCATCGGGAGTTTTCGACAGCTCGCATCGGAATTCCTCAAACAGTACTCTGTATTCATAGACAGGGAAACCTCCGATGTTGATCTCTGGAGTCTCTCCCAGAGGGAAGACGAACCCCTCCGCGAGTTTATCAGTCGGTTCAAACTGATAATGTCCAGGGTCAGCGGGATAAGCGACAAAGTGGCCATCGACGCGCTGAGAAAGACGCTCTGGTACAAGTCGAAATTCAGAAAATGGATAACTCTCGACAAACCGCGAACGATCCAGGACGCCCTCCACAAAGCAACGGACTATATCATAGTGGAGGAAGAAACTAAAGTCTTATCGCAAAAACATAAGCCGACAAGACCATCCTCGAAAGACGCAGATCCGAAGGGGAAAAAGAGGAACTCTCGTAACGACAAGTACGTCCATCACGAGGGGGAAGATCTCCAAGGAGCGCATAACTATGCGATCAATTCGGATCAAGGCCGGACCACGGGCAACACATGGACTCGCAATCAAGGGTATGACGAGAACACCTTCTGCGAGTTCCACCAATCCCGAGGACACTCCACGACTAATTGCAAAGTCTTAGGAGCAAGACTGGCTGCGAAGCTGCTCGCTGGAGAGCTTTCGGAAGTAACTAGCGTCAAGGATCTCATCCTCGATTCTGATCGGCCTCCAAAGACGGACAGAAATCCGCCCGCCGAAAAATCTCCTCAACGAAACCAACCTGGGGATAAACGCGGTAGGAGGCCGGATGACAAAGGGAACGATAACAATCGTCGCAGAGTCAATATGATCATCGGAGGATCTCAATACTGCGGCGATACCGTGTCAGCCATCAAGGCTTACCAACGGAAGGCAGAATCAAGCGCAAATTGGCCTACATGGTCTCCTCCTCGAGACGGCCAAAGTTGCTCGATCACCTTCACGGAGGAAGAAGCCGGCGGTATCGACCAACCTCTCTGCGACCCGCTCGTCATAGATCTCATCATACGAGATTTAGAAGTCGGAAGGGTACTCGTCGATAGGGGAAGCACGGTCAACGTAATCTTCCGCGACACTCTCAAGCGGATGAGTATCGAACTCGGAGAGGTAATTCCGACGCCAAAACCACTCACGGGTTTTTCAGGCGAAGTGTCGATGACTCTCGGATCAATCCAATTGCCAGTCATGGCCAAGGAGATCACGAAAATCGTCGAATTCGCGGTAGTCGACCATCCCGCTATCTACAACGTGATCATGGGAACCCCATGGCTCAACGCCATGCAGGCAGTTCCGTCAACTTACCACATGGGTCTCAAGTTCCCAACGCCAAGCGGAGTCGCGGCCATCTGGGGATGCCAAAAACAGTCGCGACTATGCTTCCTCGCGGAGCATAAGTTAAGGCAAATCACGGCTTCTACAAACGGCAAACGCGCGAAGATAGATCGATCTTCGGCCAAAAGCGCCCCGCACAAGGACGAAGTAAAATCGTCTGTCAACGCAAACGCATCGGACGTCGAAGCTCGACATAAATCCGAAGCCCACGCGACAACTCAACCGGAACATCCGGAAAATAGCGTCGACCCAGCCACGATTGACACGGTCAAGGCGGACATCGCGACACCAACCGCCGAGTAAGAACACTCGCGGCATGAAACATAACTACGAGATGGCTTGATCCTCGAAAGGGGTACGTAGGCAGCTTGTCAAAAGACGAGTTCAGCTATCCCCCTCTCTAAAAAGGGGGGGGGAGTGGGTGCGTATACTCGTATACTCCCACAATCGCCATTATTGTAATCGAGTTTTTAGAAACATAAAAATTTTTACAATATACACTGTCTTTTTATCGAAAACGCTTACGCTTCAGTTTACGCTCGTCTGCGGCCTCATCCGGCCCAAAAATCGTAAAGATTATCACCTTTCAAACACGCAAAAATACACGCATAATCCTCGAAAATAACTGCGAGACGTCGCAAAAAGTTAAAATTCGAGGACAATGCTAAACAAATTGTCCGAACGCGACCACCAAAAACTTTACACCCCGTTCGTCGATTGGCCCCGACAAACACGCCAGCCGTCTTAAACAAACGCAATCCGATCACTCTTTTGATCTTTAAAAACGTCCAGCACAAGGACAAAAGCGCGCTACAACAAAAATCCGAAATTTTGGTTTAGCACTTCCAGTTGATTCTGAGAAGATGCTCGATTCGTACCATACAAGTCATATAAGCCGAGAACATATCGCGGACTTTAAACCGGTGCGAGTCAGGAAGAAATCGCAACAGGAAAAACGATAGCCGGCTAGTCACCGCACAAACCTTAACCGAAAGTAAACCTAGGTCTTGCCCTAAACCCAACGCTCTGGTCTCAAACATCTCAAGGCATGATATCTAAAAGATACGAGATCATAAACCATGCCTCTCCGTTCGTATCTCAATGTTCTCGAAAATCGTAAAGACAGATAAATTTTTACGAAAATCACGAACGAACCAACAGATTGAACGTCTAATTAGAACTACATACGAGACGACAACTCGTATTTACTTCAACCCTACTCAGGAAAAACTCGAAACAAAACATTTATCATATAAATAAACCGCGTAAAGCGGCAAGGGATTCAAAGCCACCAACGGCCAGTCCCGGAAATACAAATACGGCCATCTTGGCCTAAACGAAATCCAAATTCAAAGGGCCACATTCGGCCGAAAACAAGGATAACTGATCCATCCCTCATAATCCAAAGTCAAAGTCCCCGGACAACGAAGCACCAAACGCATCCGCAGGACGATCCACTTCCTCGCCACCATCGTGAAAATCGATCGGGACCTCCTCGGTATCAGGAGAAACCGGGATGGAATCCCAGAACCCTTGAATCCTCTCGTCGATCGGAGGGATAACGGCCTCAGCGTGGGCACGGTCACTCATCCCACTCTTCATCAAGCTCATTTCCTCTTCAAACACATAGTCGTCGGCTTGCGTCCTCCAAAGACTTCCGACCGAACCACGGCACTCGCGAAAGTCGCCCACCGAGGTAAAGGCATTCTTAAGGTTCCCGTACTCAACCTGGAACTGAGATGCGCGAGTCTTCATCACCTCGACGATTTCTCTTTTGCCTTTCCTCTCCGCTCTACGAACAGCCCGCGCATGATCACGAGTAAGCTGTGCCTCTCGCTCCAGCATCTCGCCTTGCACGCGAGCGAGATCCCGCTCCGCTTTCTCCGCCTTGAAGCGGTAGATCATGGCTTCTCTATGACCCGCCTCGATGGCCGAGCCCAGCACGCTCAAGCCCTGCAAAATCGATGGGCGTGTTTCAAATCCATACATAGGATAATCACTAAAAAATTCCCAAAAAAAAAACTAACCCCATTGATGATGCGAGATCCTTCCGCAACGACTCTCGGCCTCGCCGATTCTTTCGTAGGAGGAGGAGCATCGAAACCCGATGGCAGCCCAGCAAAGAAATCATCGAAGTCCGGAATGGGGGCCTCGCTCGAACCGCTTCCGTCGCCGTAAGCAAGGTTCGGATCCCATCCTGGAAGCATAGAGTCGTCCATCGAAAACTCTATGTCGCCAAGATCGACATCTTTTCCCTTCCAAGAGCTCGACTCCGGCGCAGCTGTCGGAGCTTCGACGGGATTCTGGTCGTCGGGTTCGGAGTCGCTTCCCGTATCCGCGTCCAAAGCTGGACCAGGTTGCACAAATTTCAGTGCCTTCCGAACCCTTCTCGGCGTGAAAGAAGTCCAGAAGAAGGGACCATTCCTGAGAAGATCCCTCACCGCGATAATGTCCTCAGGGAACGGAGCAAGAGGATTGATGAAGGGACGATTGTTCGGCAACCTCCGGAACAGTGGAATGCAACTCTCTTCGACGGACGCAGCGTCCAAACGAACAAAGAAAAAGAACTTCTTCCACAAGTTGAAGTTCGAAATGAACTTCTTAACCACCGACATAAATTTCCGAGGGACAAACCTATGCTTATCCGTATCCTTGACAAGTTGAAGCCTCAAAAGCGCTTCATAATGATCGACGGAAAGGGAAAGGCCATGCTCATAGCTTAGGATCAAGATCCCAATAAGGTGCTGAATGGCAAGGGGTGTCAACTGACTTATCGCGACTTCGAAGCGGTCCAACACTCGGACGAGAATTTCGGGTATGGGGAACCAGAGGCGACAACGCACTATGAACGCCTCATAACAAGTAAAGTAACCCTCCGGGGGGTTGTTAGCACATTCCCCGCGGCAGGGAACCCGGAACTCCACAACATCCGGGATGTGGTAGAACGACCGCATCGTCGCGAGAAACTCGTCAGTAGTCCTGCTTGCGTCCTCTTCCTCGACTCCACGATGGACCAGGACCGGGAATGGCTTCTCCTTGGGTGGGATCAATGAGCCATAATGAGCAACCCACCATGCCTCGTTCTCGGCAGGATGCACCGAGTGAGGCACGAACTCCATCTTCGGAACGACAAGCTCTTCGTAAGGACTCGCGGACGAAGACCCTTTTTTTGCAATCTTTTTCTTGCTCGACATCTTTACACTTCTCTTAAGAGAATAGAGGAAAAGGGTGGAGAGAAAGATAGAAAGTTTTTTGAAAGATCTTAGAGAGAAACAAGAAAGTGAAAAAATTATGGAACAAGTTACCTCTCTTCTTATAAGACATGAGGATTTACTATTCAAGCTCGGACTTTCGCATATTAATTCCATCCATCACGCCTAACTTGCCAAACATGCCTAACCGCACGCTAGGATCCCCCCATGCATGATCCTAACGGGCTGGGGGGCTAACTGTTGGGGTCAAAAACGGTTACGACGGAATTACCACCCGAAAATCCTCAGAGATCGTATTTCCGAAAGAGTTAGTAAAAGAAGGGATGTAATTTTCGTAAAAATAACCTATACGAGGTTATTTTTACGAAGAAGTATTCTTTGGGATTCAAACCAAACGATCGTCCCGCTCGGTCGCTACGTAGCGACCGAGCTAAGCCAAGCTCGGTCGCTACGTAGCGACCGAGCGATCGTCCCGCTCGGTCGCCACGTAGCGACCGAGCTCGAGCCAAAGCTCGGTCGCTACGTCCGCTCGGTCGCTACGTAGCGACCGAGTTCGAGCCAAAGCTCGGTCGCTACGTAGCGACCGAGCGATCGTTCCGCTCGGTCGCTACGTAGCGACCGAGCGATCGTTCCGCTCGGTCGCTACGTAGCGACCGAGCTCAGCCAAGCTCGGTCGCTACGTAGCGACCGAGCTCGAGCCAAAGCTCGGTCGCTACGTAGCGACCGAGCGATCGTCCCGCTCGGTCGCTACGTAGCGACCGAGCTCAAGCCGAAGCTCGGTCGCTACGTAGCGACCGAGCACTCGTTTCGCTTGGTCGCTACATAGCGACCGGGCTCGAGCCAAAGTTCGGTCGCTGTGTAGCGATTGAACCTTTCCGAACATCGATACGACACCAGTCCTTGCATTCTCGTCAAACCTTCGAATGCTATCTCCCGAAGACCGTAGCAAGCTCAGTCCATGTTTCCCGCTATTCTAATTCATCGATCAAACTTCGCGGATTAGAAACCGCGGAAAACTCGTAGTAAACGTGTCGAGTCGGAAGACGGCCCAAAGGGACCTAAAACACGACTCGAGGCCCATCCTACGATTTTTCTTAACCAAAAGCCCGTGAACCACAGCATGGTTCGCGCTTGGCCCACGAGGAAGGATAAATGTCAAGTTTCCGCGGATAAATACGGAAGTTTTGAAGATAATTGTGAAGATCGGGAAAAATGGAATATCTCCATTTTTATGCTATGACGGCTTAAGGGCAGAAGAGTAAAAGCGTAAACCGACCTTGGAGCTAGTATATAAGGAGTCCTAGGCGAGGAGCAGAAAGAAGAACTTTTTCAGAGCAAACTTAGCACTTAGAGCGATTTAGGCAACTTTCCGTTTTTTGTTATTTCGAGCTGCGACTCAATTAGGTTTAGCCGTCTTAGGGTTGCTAGAACTAGGAATCTCGCCGACAGCTCTCGAGCCCAGGCTTATACCTTGTTGTAACGCTCATACGCAGATTCGGAATAAGATCTACTTTGCTCTCTTTTCGATTTCTTATTTTTATCGTTGTTATTCTCGTGTTCTGATTGCTTGACGTGTGGTAATTAACAGATATCCGGGTCCTCTGGGAAACTAGGGTTTTCTTAGTTTCCTTATTTAAACGGAAATCGACAGTGCGAATTTCGGTTCCCACACCGTTAAAGCAATTTCGGACGTTTCTCGGATTCCTCGGGGAAAAATTTTGGCGCAAGCCCACCAGTCATCGACTGATTGTCGACGTACCCGTAGATATGGAATAAAACATGCTTGATCACAGTTACCTGTTACAAAATATCATAGTTTCCAATCATGGCTTTTCATCAATATCAAATCTCAAAAAAATAAATTTTTTTTTACTTGCCTGGTAATACGAAAGGATCATATTTTGCATATTGTCTTCGTGGTGAGACATCAACAAGACCAAATGGATGTATTCTCATACCGCGATTTTCCGTCGGGTCAAACCACGAACATTTAAAAACCATAACTTTCAAGCCAACATCACCATGATACTCCACCATCATAATCTCTTGTATGAGACCATAGTAGTCTGTCTCATTGGTTCCAGGTACACATACACCATAATGTTGAGTTTTCTTATTTTGACCGTGGTTATGAGTGTGGAAAGTGTATCCACGTGTGTGATATATTGGCCAAGACCTATAACTACGCCTAGGACCTTGTACAAAATCCAACATCCACATAGGAAATGTGTAAAACTGAGTCGCATCATTAATCTGCAATACAATAACATTGTTATAAATAACAAATTTAATTAAATGAGTTCTAAAACTTAATAATACAAAACAATAACTCACATAGTCTTTGCACCACTCAGCGAATTTGGTGTCTTTTGCTTTTTGCATTGCAGCCGGAGTAATATCAGGAACACTTAGAGTCATATATTCTTCAAACATCCTGGACACATTTAAATCTTAATTATGTAACTAAAAATATGAATAAATATGTATTTATATTAAATTTTTTTATAATAATGAACTACCTTTCATATGGAGCAAACGTTTCACAGTTGAGCATCATAAATGTCTGGAGAACAGTGTTATCTTCATCATTCAACCAACCAGGTAAATATCTAGGCTTTTTCTTGGATGTTTGGGTCCGGGAACTAGCACCGAAAGGTAAAGGAATTCTCTTTTCATACACATTCCCGGAGGCAAATTGTATGGAGTTACAATAACGGGCCAAAGTTAATGTGCTTCTCCATTCATACCAATCGGATTAAACCCATCTGTTGATAAACATAGATAAATATTCTGGCTTTCAGCAGCAAATCCAGGATATACCTCATTAAAGTGTTTCCACGCTATGGCATCAGATGGGTGATGCATTTCGCCTTCCGGAGTCACATGCTCCTTATGCCACCGCATATTGGAAGCTGTCGCCTCGAGTTGGTACAGCCGTTTCAGACGATCTGCAATAGGCAAGTAAAACATTCTCTGCTTTGGCTTGTTTTTTCCTTTTCCATTGTTCGGATAGTAGCGATCTTCTCTACAAAACTTACAACTAACCAAATTCGCATCTTCCTTCCAAAATAGCATACAATTCTTCACGCAAACATCAATCTTATGTAGGGGTAACCCAAGCCCTCGTGTCAGTTTCTTTGTCTCGTAATATGTTGCGGGAGCATTATTCGGCTGCGGAAGCATTTTCTTAAAAACTTCAGAAATCTCATCAACACAAGCTTCCGCCAAATTATAATCCGTCTTCACTTTCATCATCCGCGAAGCAAGAGACAACTGAGTTATTCCGTCTGCACATCCTTCGTAGAGAGGTTGACTGGCTGCTTCAAATGCTTCAAAAACACTATCACGATATGGCTCTGCTACCTCCGTCTCTTCTATAGGTTCCGCTGGTACTTCCGGATTACTCTGGTAGTGATTTTCATGAGCATTCCAAGTAGGATTCTCCCACATTTCCTCTTCGCCCGTTGAATGATTCGCTCCAGAACTCTCACCAACGGTGTAGAATTTTTCTCCATGACTTGTCCAAACGTAGTAATTTCCCTTAAAACCATATAAGAATAGATGTCTTGAAACAACTTTTGCATCTCGTTGCTTCACATTTTTGCATCGAGCACACAGACACAATAATGTTTGCCGCTCTATGTAATCCGCTTGATTACACGCAAATTGAAGAAATGCGTTAATGCCTCCAAGAAACACTTCTGAAACAGAATTACTCTCAGGATCAATCCTTTGATCCATCCATTCCCTTGAATCAAAGTAGAAAGACATAGTTTTGTTTAGAAAATTTGGTTGAAGAACAAAAGTTATTAATGTCTCACGGGAAGTGAATATATTTTACCAAATAGCCACGCTATAGCCACGACATCTTCGTGGCTAGTTAAAAATATCTCTGACACACGAACCTTTCTCTACTTCGAACTGTAAAAGCTAATACTAGCCATGGTTTAGCCATGATAAAAGCGTGGCTACGTACATTTATTTGCTTTTTGATGTCGGCAGAATAAAACAAAACGTAGCCACGAAAAATATAGTGGTAAATTCGTGGCTATGTCTTGGCCACGCAAATTTCGTTGCTATACCGTGGCTTTTCTAGCCACGAAAACTATATCGTGACTAGTTCGTGGCCAGTTTTCGCGTTTTCCGTGGCTATGTTTCTTTCGTGGCTGTAACGTGGTGTGGTCGTGGTTTTTTTTATACAGCCACGGTTTTGTAGTGGCACTTTCGTGGCTATGCGGTAGATTTTTACTAGTGTAACCACCCGGTTCAGTTAAGATCTCCGGTTAGAATATTAAACAAGATGCTTAGAATAAAGATGTATAAAATAAAAATATATACTATATGTTTGTCCTAATGACATGACATTTAATTAGTCTAAGCCAAAGAAAGCTATTAAAAAAGAATGTAGATGGAATGTGGTGTTGACACATAAGTAATGGCAAACTTGTGAATCACACATGAAACCAATATTTATTTAAAAAAAGTTATCCTCAAATAATAAGAAGGATTAGTTTCATATCAGTAGTTCGAAGAATTATTAAATAGAATTAACGTTAGTTCACTTAATATTAATTGGTTTTAACTTATTAACTCATGATAAATCCGAATTTAACATTTTACCAAAAAAAATCCGAATTTAACAGGTTTTAACTTTTCTAGAAATAAAACATTGCATTGTGCGCTTTCTTCTTGCATTGCTGGGAAAGTTTTAGTTAAGCCGCTGGTGGTTTCCAAACGACTTCCAAGAGCAAACTGATGAAGCTCCGATTCAGCTAAGGTTTGCGGACTACATCACTTTCTGTTGGTAACATAGTTTTACCTAAATCCACGACACCTCTTCGGTGTTATCAATCTTACTGATCACCCATATGTATTAAATTTGGACTTATCATAGGTTTCCAATTTAAACCTTTAAGAAAAGTTTTTAGGAGTCCAGAAGAACATGAAGAACCAAGCCTTTTTTTCTTTTGTCAACGAAGAACCAAGCCTAGAACCTGATTCAGTGAAAAGATCCATCTGGTTTATTAAATGGGTCAAACCCGTTCTCCACTTGCTTAAGTTAGAAGCTCGTAGATTTAATTGTCTACAAACGCGTCCATGAGTGTTTTTCATAAATTTAAAAAATCTTTAAGAAAATTTCTGATATGCACCATAAAACAGAGGATCAGGCGTATCTTTCCTTTTCTTCTCTTGCTAACACACAGCTTGGAAAGATCTCAGGGGATAAGAAGACATTTATTACATGGATTTATGCGGAAAATATCAAGATATAAAGATCAGAGGAGAATTACATAAAAGAGTATTATTCTGAATAATTTAGCTTCCTTATTTGTTCATGACCGTTGCTAGGTCTCTTGTACACGAGCCTATAAAGCTCATCTCATTTCTACATTGTAAAGGCGCCCTTTTTATCAATCAAAAACATAACTTATACTTCATTTCTTTTGTTTCTTTACTTAGATGGATTCCTAGGCTCGAAAGCAAGTTGTAACTCTCTCTCTTGTGCAGATTGAATGAGGCTTTGGCTCGTAATCTTATTTAAAGGTTTTCCGCACATTTATTGACGATCTTTATACCACCTAACAGCCTTATGATCCAGATGGATTTCTTGTCTGCATCAAAAAGGTGGTAAGTTTCTTGGTGGAGAAAGGTGGTAAGCTTCGTGGTGGACTAAACAAATAAAGTGGCAGTGAGAATTGCCACTTTATTATTTTCGACCAAGACGAAGCTGACCACACTCATCTTCCATGGTTTGCTTGTTAATATGGATGCTTAAATACAGTAACATAGAGCATTCCCATTTAAAGAAACTAAAAGTTAGAAAGGACTTTTTTACTCAATACTAGAAAATTTGTTTTAAGGTATAAGATCCTAAATGTTAGTGTACATAAAAGACGAAATAACATTATACGAGCCAAATCCCTCAGTCCTTTATGGCTTATCAACAGTAAGAAAGAATATCGACCGACCGGGTCAAATCATGAAACCATTTGATCTCTCTCTCTCTCTCTATGCTGTTTCTGGGAAAACCTTGAGGAGAAAATCAGTGAACCGTTTAGCGTAAAGTGTAGGCTCGATGGCTGAAATTGACATTGGATCATACTGAATTGATTTGCAAGTATGTTCCATTCTCTTTTTCATGTTGTACTCTTGCAGGATGTCGATCATGCCCATGTAAACAACCACATCATATACTTCAAAGAGCTCTACCGTCCCTGATTCCTCCTCGTCCTGACGGAGTTTGTGGTGGGCTTGAGCTGGCATGTTTACTCCTAACTGTACCCGGAGCCTGAAGTTCAATTCCAAACGGTAATATGTATATTTAGTGAACACAAGATTAACTTGCAGTTCCAGGTAGAGAATGGGAAGTGACTGACCTTGCAGTTCCAGGTAGAATGAGATCAACTTCTTTCTCCCCAGCAGCGAATGCTCGTAGTGTACTTCCTCTGATGTGAGGTCCCGGGGCAGTATTAACGGAATTAGGTTCGTGAGTAACCAATAACAGCCCTTTTGGAGGAATGGATGGTTCACGAGGCAAACCGACTGAAGAAACACAACAGTGAGATTGTTTATCTACTCTGGACAGAAGATAAACCTTTTAAAAAAAAAAACATTGAGGCCAAACTACCTTCAACAGAAGCAACACTGTCATTTTCTTGATCTGACATTTCATTGGGAGGCTCTAGGATATCATTAAGTTGATCTGGAGCTCTAAAATGTAATCCCAACAGAAGACTGTAATCAATGATTTGCAGAGATTCCAAGAACGAGCAGTCTAACACAATTTGCCTGACATTTTGGAAACAAAGAGGTTCCACAAAAGATTAGACAACACACAAATTCAAAACTAAAACAATTTAAGACGATGGAAAATCCAAGCAAACATAGGAAGAGCATCAAACAAAAATTCACTAGTAGAACTAAACTTAAAGCAAGGCAGCGAAGAGTAAACATTTTTTTTCTAAAGGGATGTGTGGAGCCAGCAATGAAGGAAGGGCATTTAGTATAACTTCTCATCTGCAGCTAATTTTTCTATCATCTTAATTATTTAATAAAAGCATTTACAAAATCGTAGGAAATAACTGCTTTACCCCATTTCAAGGTACAGGAAAAATATTAAGTTTTGTAGTTATCTAAATATCAGCCAGGTCCTGCAGAAATGGACTCAAGAAGTTTACAACAGTGAGAACTTACTCTCCTGCAAAAAATCTACTATTCTTATATAGATAAGACTTCCATAGGGAGTAAAATATAAATTTCAACACTGCAACCCTCACAAATCCAACAGAAAAAATAGGACAAGTGCTAGAAAATTGCTACAGGTCAGATGTGATCATAAGATGTTCTCAGAAACAGTAAGCAGTTGCAGCAAGAAGACTTATACGAAAAATTCACTTAGTACATAAATCTAATGGTTTTGTAGCAAAATGACTATTATATTATCATTCAGGTAATCAAGTGACATGTAAAGGCTACCTTTCATGCAGATGAAGCTATTATTAAAAGAATTGAGAAGAGAACTCACTTGAAGAAAGCCTCTCGCAGCAGCTTGTCCATATGAAACTCATAAGCAAGATCAAGATCTTTCATGGTAGTCTTTTCTCTGATTTTATTCTTTTCTGTAAATCTCCCTTGAGTAGAGCCCTTAAGGTCATAGCGGCGATGAATCTTCAACTCTGTGCAAAACATATTTCCCATGACCACAAAGCGTACCTATCAGAGCAGCACAACGATTCATGCTTAAAAAACAGAAAATAATGACTCTTAAGATATAAAAGAGATCCAAACAAGTTCTTACCTTTTTACCCCACTTGAGTTTTAATCTGTGAACTCCAAAAAATTTCGTTATGAGCGTGTTTTCATGCTCCCCTACGTGTTCATAGTACCTAGGCAACATCCTGAGTAGAACCTACAAGAAGAAAAAAAAACAAGATGCTTTCAGTCATAAATTAAATAAGATCCTAAAGAAAAACATATACAAGTAAAGACAAAGACTAGACTCCATCGTCTAAAAGGGAACAAGAATTAAAAAAAAAAACAAAAGGACCAAAAATAAATATAATAGCTTTGGTTTAAGTTAATATCAAACCTTCAACTCAGATCTTTTTAATGTCTTGATCACAAATCTGTCGTCGTGAGAAAGGTAGAAGATACTGCCACTTTTCCCAGGGGAGGAAATTTCCCTCAGACCATCATCACCACAGATAGACATCATGTAGTCTGCAGCATCTAGTTTGAACATCTCCCTCAAATTCCTATGACATGCACAGTAAATAATCTGAGGAACATGTAGTAATCTTGAATACAGTAGACGTATTGATAGAAACTTTTAATGCTACTGTTTCTGTTGATTCTAAAGCTTTTTTTTGGTACATGGAGGAAGAAAACATGTTTAACCTGAAAACCATAGGGCAATAGTCTTTCCAATCGAAATCAATAGACTTATGTGAAGGCGTATACTGGGAACCATTTCTAGGGAAGAACATTGTGATCCTAGCTCTTTCTCCAAAGTCAGAAGCACGAACTTCCCGCCGAGGCACCGGCGTTATTTTTCCAACAGTGTACCTGTGAACTTTCAAAAAGTTATGTTTCTGTAAGAGGAACAAACTAGTACAAGCATTGATAATACCTGATACCGAGTTGGAGATTAAGCATGAGATAATAGTTCCATTTCCCCCCAAGGAAGGACACACAAGCGCTAATGCTGACCTCTTTAGGCCCATCCAGAGGCCTAGCCTTGCGTGACATGTCAATAGAACTCATAATCCGTTCTTTAATCAAAACTCCTTGCATGTATTCCCTTTCAAAGACTATAGGGTTCTTGCCGCGTCCCTCGTTTTCACCAGAGCCAGCAGACCGCCCAGACTTGGATAAGGGCCCATGACCCATATAATCTCTTGGAGGATCAGTGGTACCCCAGTTTTCATCAAGAAACCTCTCAGACATTCTCCCAGAGTTTCTCGCCAGCCCACTCGTCGTTGTTATCTCCGAAAGAGTTCTCGACACAGCTTTCGAGTTCCGCAGCTCCTCCAAGTTTATCGACGAATCATGAGAGAGGATGAAGTTTCCAGTGTCGTTGTATCCGAAATGACGATGCCACTTCTTCAGAGACGGGTGTTTACTCCCAGCGGGATAGTACACTCCAGTCCCATCTTTCAAACCACGCGACCATGTTCCGAAGTAAAAACCACCGTCAGCGTACTTATAAACCCCAGAGCCATGTCTAAGACCGTTCAACCAAAACCCGTTAAAAAGATCACCGTTCGACCAGCTCATAACCCCTCTCCCAGACATTTTACCCTTCTTCCAATTCCCAATGAACCTGTTCCCATTAGTCCAAGTGTAACTACCACTCCCATCTTGTAACCCTTCTCTCCAAGACCCATCATACGAATCCGAGTTGCAATACTCTTTCCTCCCTAGACCGTGGCGCACATTCATCCTCCAGGATCCGCTGTATACGGATCCGTCAGGGGAAGTCATCGTGCCAAAGCCGTGAAGGTATCCTCCAGAGAAGTCACCTTCGTACTTGGCTCCGGATAGCCACGTGATCTTTCCTTTCCCTGAGATTTTCCCTTCTTCCCAGTCGCCTTCGTAGATGATCCCATCGGACCACGCGTACTTCCCCTTCCCGTGAGGAAGCGTTCCTCT
Source organism: Brassica napus (assembly GCF_020379485.1). Classification (NCBI taxonomy): domain Eukaryota; kingdom Viridiplantae; phylum Streptophyta; class Magnoliopsida; order Brassicales; family Brassicaceae; genus Brassica; species Brassica napus. The sequence goes on along the minus strand of NC_063442.1, from coordinate 10,458,279 downwards.
GAGTTGACCGGAATAAACATCACCGTTTGAGAACTCTCTCTCTTCCAGCCTGAGGGAAAAGACAAAATCATACTTCAGATCTGACAGCAAAAGTCAAAATGCTGAAAGGCAGGAAAACAAAAAAAAGCACACACCTTGTTTCCATGTTGACAAGCAGTCTGGTGATTTGATTCTTACAACATTCTTATGTAGCACTCATTAATTGTGGATCATTCATAACTCTTTTGAGTTTATAACCAGATGCAAATTACATAAGAGAGACACCGATACTCCTGGAGCTGGCATTCACCAATGATTCATCCTTGTCAAAGCATCCATTGCTTCAATTCAGGTTTTAACCAAAACAAAGTTCAAAAAATGAAGTTATTAGTCTAAGAGATTCATCAAAAACAAAAAAAAAAATGAAAAATCTAATTATGAGCCCATTGCAATAAACCCATCACTCAGAAACAAAGATTTATCAAACAGCTTAATCCGATTAAAAGTAAATAGACAAAAAGAGAACACCGTCGTTGAAGTAAGAATAGTGAGCAGGAACTAAGGAATCGCGAGTTCGATTCCCGGAAAATGACTTTACGAGCTAATAACACGACGGATTTCGAGGAGCAGAGAGACAGATTCAAAAAGGAAAGCAATCCGATAATCTAATACTCACCAGCCCTTTGAAGCTGGAGGAGAAGGAGAAGGAAACCCCTGGATTGAAGAGAGGAGGATGATTAGTCTTCGTTGTTGCTTCAATCGGAGAATCTCTTTTGTGTAAATGTTTTGTAGCCCATGCACGAAGCTCTTCTCCTCTCTCTTCTCCTCTCTCTTCTCTCAGTCTCCGAGTCTTCTTCTTTTTTTTTTTTTAATATGATTTTCCGATCTGTTTTTTTTTTTTTTAATATTTGAAAAGGTTTTATTATTTTTCTGTTTATGGCCCCTACAAGGTCGGTCTTCATTTTTTTTTGGGATTGTACGGTTCAAACCGCAGACCTAATAAAGTTAAAACTATAGGGCTGCTACAGAGTTTATACAGGTACAATCATTCATCAATGTGTGTTTTTACTTCCGGTAATAAATAGCACATATATCTATCAGATAGCTTAAAATAACAAAAATAGTGTATGAAGAAAATAATCTTCAAAATAATATTTATTGAAGGGAAAATTGACTAAATTATTCCTAACCTCAGAATCTCAGATCTTACTTTAACATTCTTTTTTTTTTAACTTTACCATTCATCTTCTAATATATAAATTCTAAAACCTAATCACTAAATTCAAATATAGAATAAAAAATATTAAATTATGATAAATGATATTTTAGCAAAAGAATTCTTATATGATATTTTTTTAAAAAAAATATGTTTTAATACTATCATATAGTATTTCTCTAATAGATATTGTCTTTTTAATGATTACAATATTGAATATATAGTTAACAAAATTTATTTTTTTGATGACTCTGGTATCTGGAGCCTCGAGAGGATCCGACTAATCCCAATGGCCGTATTTTTATAACAAATATTTTTATACTATGGGTTAGATTTTTGAACAGATTACTGAAAATAAATTTATTGAAAAGTCTAATATGTTTTTTTTTGTCATAGTGTAATATAGTTAAATTTAGATTATCATGGAATCATGTAAAGCGGTTGAAATTTTATAATGAAGTTGTATATATAAGATCAAATCTATAGATTATCATTTTTATAATCTTATCCCAGAAAATAACATTCAATGACAAAAGTCACTAATAATTTTTTGTAATGTTAGAATAAATGACCAAAAACCATCATTTTAGAAAACCATTTTGTATATAAAATTTTGAATGTATTAAAGAATTCTTTAAAACATCTTCATAAATGTACATGTATGAAGGTCTTCCAAAATAGAAATTTGAAAATATTTCTTAAATACACCTTTACAAAAAAAAGTTCTTAAATCTTAAAAAGATGTTATACATATTTAACATTATTTTCTTCATTTAGACGAATGTTATACATATTCAGAAATGTCTTTCTAAATATACAATAATTTAAATTTAGAAAGTCTTCATAAATACACATGTATAAAGGTATTTCTAAATATGCGTTCAAGAATGTTTTCTTAAATACATACTTATTAATGTTTTAGTTAATTTTTAAAAAAATCTTAAAAATATTTTATACATATTTGGCAACGTTTTTTTATACATATTCAATAATATTTTTTAAATATACTTATAACTCAAAATCAGTAAAGCGTTATTTACATTCAAAAAAGTTTTCTTAGTTTAAGAAAAAACAATCATTTTTTACTGGTGTTTCAGTTATGGTCTGCCATTCTAAATGCTTAATTTGAAAGATAACAAAATGTTTATGTGGTTAAGGATATCTGTTTTATAAAAATAAAAGAAAACATTTCCATCCACCCAAGGTTTAAAAATGAATTAAAGATTATGAACTTTTTGTGTGCACCTAAAAGGTGATGAACAATGGTTAGTGTTATCAGGCCAGATTTGTCAATTTGAGATTAACAAGTTTTGGACTTTTGATCCCCAATCTTCCTTCGATTATATTATAATAAGTAAAAGAAAAAAATCCACTACAGTTGAATTGAGACGTTCACTGTTGTGTTTGTCTCATTTGATTACTTTGTTTAACTTATTAAATCAATAACTAGAGCTTGACCCGTGCGATCGTACGGGTGTTTATATAATGATTTATGTATATCATATATTTTGTTATTGTATCATGATATATATATATATATATATATATATATGTATTTATTAAATGTGAGTTGGAACAATTATGTAACTATACAAAAAGATTGGATGTAAATATATATATATATATATATATTAATATACTATGTTAGATCAAATTTATATTGACATTTCTTTCATATTTAATTGTATGATTGAAATGTATTATTAGTATATTATGCGTTTGGGTCAAACTAAAAATGAATTACAACTATTCTAAAAACCCAATTGGACGGGATATAAATTGACCCGCCTATTTTAACTAAAATCATGGGAATAAAGTTAATTTTATATTCAAAATATGAAATTGATATTGCTGAAATATTTTTTTTATTAAAAAATTGATGATAATATTCCAAAACGTTTATAATAAGGAAGTTTAAAACATAAATGAATCACGTATAATATATATGCACAATATTTTATTGTTAAGTTATAGTAATAAGCATTAATTTTGTTTATATGGTATTGTATACGTATTATAAGACCAAAAGCGTGAAAACTAGCTTTTAAATTGTTTTTCATAGTTTAGGTTGTTTTTAATATTTGTTTCAATAATTTTTTAATATATGTGTATTTTAAAGTTGATTTAATTACATTTAACTCAGATTTATTTAAGGAAAACACATTAATCTAACTGAAAAAGACAAGCATTAAAGTATAAAATTCAATTTAATGGTCAGTGGCATGGAAGTGTAATTAAATTAAAAAACTAAGGGGAATTTTTAATAGGTACTTCTCTTTTAATAATATAAATTGGTTGAAAAAGCTTGTTTAAGACTTCTCGAATATTTTTAAAAGAAAATTAATTTTCAAATATTTAGGTTAATGTAGATATTTATGTTGAATTTTTAATAGGTACTTCTCTTTTAATAATATAAATTGGTTGTAAAAGCTTGTTTAAGACTTCTCGAATATTTTTAAAAGAAAATTAATTTTCAAATATTTAGGTTAATGTAGATATTTATGTTGATTTTAGTACGAACTTGTCCCACACCCAAGTGCCATCGCACATAAGCTTTTGTGTCTACGAGAACCGTCTAAGAGCATTTCTAAAAGACACTTTACCAGTTCAAATTTGAAGTTTTGAGAATTAAAACTCTATATTTGAAGTTTCACTATTCAAAACTTCAAATTTGAAGTTTCATATTTTTATTTTTATTTTGGTCCTTTCAGTTACACATCATATTTATGATTCATAAATATTTTCTTCTTTATTGTTTTAATCTTTATAAAAAAGTATTTTAAGTTTTGTTTACAAAATTTAAGTTTACACATAAAATTAAATAAAATTTTAAAAGAAGATTTAAAATATTTAAAACTAGATTTAGATAACAAAAATATATTAAAAAAACTTAACAAACAAACTTTTAAAAAATTACATGAAGACATAACTATTACACATATTTAAATATAACAACAACACTAATAGTCATGTAAGTTTGATCCGGAACTTTCAAAATTTATAAATATTGTCCAATTTGTTTTGTGTAACTGAAAAGGGTTGTTGTTGTTGTTGATGATGTCTTTTCGTACAATTCTTTCTTGTTCATATTGAATATATTCACGAGTATTAATATCATCGATAAAAGTTAGTTCTTAGCAATATTTTATGTTTTTCTTTTACATTCTTGTTCTGATCTAGTGTATTTACAAGTATTAATATCACTTAATTTCAACAACTTTTATCCCTAATCTACAAATTAAAAATGAGGAGAGTCATTTTTACTTCAAAATGCACTAGTAGATCATATATGCATTACGAAAATCACTTTATGGAATAATATGGTATTTTGCTTGAAGTTTAATATTAATTAAGTTATTTTTTAAAAAAATTATATTTTAATATAATATATTATTAATTAATATTGTTGTAATATGTTTATATATGTGCTGGTTAATTACAAAAGTTTTATGAATTCAAATTGATTATGACAAATATAAGGACCATATTATAGAATACAAATAGTTTTGAAGTTGAGTTTGAAGTTTTGCTTTTGGAGAATAACACTTTTAAACTTCAAATATAGAGTTTGAGAAACTTTAAAATAGAGTTTCTTTTTGGAGATGCTCTAAGAGCATTTTTCATCAATGAAAATTCTTTTAAGTATCGCAACTATATAAGTATTAATGTTTTAGCAAAAAAAAAAACTATATAAAAAAAACTATATAAGTATTAATATTTTCTTTTATTTTAGTTATTAAATTTTGAGGTAGAAAGAGAAAATATAATTATTCATATAAATAATATGTTTAAAGTATGTTACGAATTAAAAGAAAAAATCAAATTAAAAATTTCTTATATTTTTCATCTCCTTTTATTATTTATCATTAATTTAATCATAATATATCTATTAATAATTATCAATGCTTAGAAACCCAGTTGAAAATACTAATAGATAAAGATGTATCAGGCTCATTTTAGATAATGGATGTGAAAACACATTAATATTATTCGCATTTGATTAAATCATATATGTTGTAGAATAATCTAAGATTATATCAGTAATATGTTTTTTGCCAAAGTAGATCATATCGGATTTGAATATTAGATAATGAATATCATCCAACATAATCAGTAAACATGTAAAAACTAGGTGTTTGTCTGTACATGCGGACGTAATCTTCTTATAGATATTTATTATTTTATATTTTGTTAATTCAAAAGCAATTTTTTAAGTTATTATTTATATTTTTAACAAGTTTATACCAAACATAAAATAATTTATTATGACAGAAAATTTCATTAAAATATATATACTAATTATTGTGTTGAATTTTTCAAAACACTCATATATTAGAAATGTTTTAGACTATATTTTTATGGAATGTTTTTTCTTCATTAATATTTAATTACATATTGTTTTGTATCTTAATTTTTATAATAAACATATTATTTAAAGATAACAACATAATATATAAGTATTATCTTGTTTGTTAGAAATATAAAATATTTTTTCAAGATAATAACAAAATATATGAGAATTATCTTTTTAGAAATTTAATATTATTAATATAAAATTCGTTTTAAATTAAATTATTATATATAAAAATTTATTAAAGGTAACAACGATATTAACCAGTCTAACTTTTAACGTGAAAACTCGATTCTGAAAATTTACTTTGTAAATAATAGTATAGATTTGGCGTGATCTAATGTTGATCTGTTAGCTCAAAAAAAAAAACCTATGTTGATCTGTATGCATGGTTGTCGAATTGACAAATGTCTGAACGTGTCAGTTTTATCCTAAACAGCCAACATGTACAATATCTTTTTTCGTTCATGTACAAAATTTATTTTGCATAGTAATTGGTAGTAACTCCAATAACAAGTTGATTTACTAGCTAAATTTTTTATATTAAGTGATATAAATTAAAAAATAATAGGTTTATTTTTCTCAAACAAAAAAATCTGCTATCCAAAAAGATAACAATTTTGAATGGTTGAAACTTTTTTTTTCTGAACGTCGTTCTATAAATATATGGATCTCTATAAACTTATAAATTTCTGGTTATTAGCAAATTTAAAGTAAGATAATAGTAATTACCAAATATCTTACTTTCACAGCTATCCCTTATGTATTGGTTGAGAAGCAATACAACATTTTTTATAGATACATATCATCATTAAGATGATTCTTAAAATCATTAGAGAAATATGTTGGTCTTTCAAAATATATAATAACATTTTTATTAAAATAAATATAATTCATTATTAATGTTCTTCATTATTTTCTTAAGTAAAAATTACGGAATTGCCTAATATGGCTAAATTATATATGATAATTAATGATTTTGAATGATAAAATTTGATAAAAGTTAGTGTATCTTCTATCATATTTTTTTATTTTAAATTATTAAATAAATTAAACAACCATATTAACCATATAATAAAAATTTAGATTTTTCTGAATATGCTATATTTTAAATTTTAAAAAATGATTATAAATTAATAAAACTGTTAAAAGTCTCACATTTAAATTTTGTGATCCATGGTTTAAAAATTTTGTTTTGACAAAATACAAATGATTACAAAATCATATAAGTAGAAAGCCTCATTTAATAAGTATTAGGATTAAAATATATATATATATGTATATATATATATAATTTTAAATTAAAATATATACCATATAAAATACATAAATATTATAACTTAGTAATTTACTTTGAACAATTTTTTGATAAAATCTGTGAACAAATATTGACAACTTAATTTTTTTAAAAATTATAAATTACTGAAACTATTAATTCCAGAATAAAATTTTTGTTATTAGTAATTTAAAATTTTTGCTATAAAAATACAAATGATCAAAAAAATCATATGATTAGAAAACATCATTTAATAGATATTAGTATAAAAGTATACTATATACATGTTATAATATCATTTATATTTAATTATATACTATATCAAACAGAAAAAGTTATTGTTTGGATTTATAAAATTTATTTATATATCTGTTCTGACTTTTTAATTATTTAATATATATTATTATTTTAGAATATATAAAAACCTTATGATATATAAAATAATATATATATATAATGTTCATGCCGTGCAAGACGCGGATATTAACCAAGTACTATATTAAAAACTCAGCGAAGGGATCATTCACCGATGGAAGAAGCTCATGGTTACGTCTCAATTCAACTCTTAGAAGATCTCAGTTTTTAATTATTGCTAATAGCCAAACTTTTGTATGAGTAAAATCCAAAATCGTCGACAATTACTAGACTAAAACACTACATGAACGTGATGGTTTTATTATTTACGTGTTTACGACAAATCCAGCCTGACATTAATGCGATTGTTTTCATACGAACGTGAATTCAAAATTTGCTACGACCTATGAATATCTTAATATACAGAGGTGGATAGTATGCATATGTATTTTAAATATCTCGATTCACCCGAACATGACCACACACAAGAAGACAAAATCGATCGACGCTTACGAATATGTAGTGTCTTAATTTTAGTTCAACGTTCGAAGCATCCAATGAACATTTTCTTCCAGAATATAATTTTAGTTTGTATAAATTATAAGTGTGGGAATCAATGGTGGTAGTCCAGTGGCGCCTGAGGGATTAAACCTAATACGGTGAACTCTGGTTCGAACCCCGCTGGCCACACGGATATGGGCTATTGCTTTCAGCTCATTTGAATACCCAGGAGAGAATCTATCTGTGGGCTGTACCTCCACCCGGAGATTAGGTCTGTGTCTTTAATAGACCCGGGTTTAACCCTTTATATTTACAAAAAAAAAAATTATAAGTGTGGGTCATCATTGCGTATGGGAAGCTATACTACAGTTACAAAACCGAAATTCAGCGTTGTGGTCGTTCATCATCATCGTATATATAGCTACAAAGCACACCAAAATTGACATTAAAAGTCATATATATACACATTAATGACAAAATGTAGCTGTCATAAAAACAGAGATGTAGCTGTCAATAAAACACCTGAAAATACGACATTTTGAATTAGGATCAGAGTACTACTAATAAAGATTAAATACTTTCCTAGAATTACAAGTTAATATTTCTTTTATTATATAATTTTTATTAATTTCGAATACCACATTCATTGTATGTATATAACCACAATAAAACACAATTCTTTTTTTAATTTAAATTAACCCATCTATTTTTGGTTACATATGAAAGTTTAAATATCGTTTCAATTTGAGACCACTATATTTAACTGTTGTTTTCGAGGGAACTGTAAATGTGGACATGTCAATTTCGTTTTGAATGTTTGGGAATGTTGATTCGTAGACTAGGAGGATGTATTCAGCCAAGTGTTTTAGATTATTTATATTAAAATGACAAATTCATGAAGATTTTTAAAAATGTTTTAAAATCCATTGTTATTGAACTTGTCATTTTATAAATCATTTTGAAATCAACTATTATTGAACATAATTTAAATTAGAGATTTTAGAATGATTTAAGTGATTGTAAGGTGTTTGAGAAATGTTTCTTAATTATAAAAATAAAAATCCAAATCTCATGATTTTAGATGAGATTCTAGAGTTGTTTAATAAAAATCATATCAAATTCTAATATTCACATAAAATCATCTAAAAATTCAATATAATCAAATCACTTTAAATTTCAGATTCGATACACCCCCTAAGAGCATCAACCTCATTAAATTTCATATGAAGTAAAAAATAAAAATATGCTTTAATCCTATTTTATTTAAGAATAAAAATAGATTTACTCCGTAAATAGAATAATACATTTAATTTTTGTTCATTATTTTATTTTTATTTTAAACTGGATTATAATTAAAGTAAAAGTCAATTCTATCATAGAGTTATTCGATTTTAAAAGAAAAAATTGAAGCAATACACTGGAATAATAAAATCAAACAAAATGGTTATTTTAGTAAATAAATTTTCTACAGCCATATATTTTCCTACAACAAAAATCTTATTTTAATAAATAAAAATTTTCGTCCATTTTTCATTTTTTGTTGTACCTTTAAAAATTGAAATAAAATATGATTGATAATTTTAAACACACTATATATAAACTAAAGTTAAAAAAAAAAGATTTTTACAACTCATCTAATCACCCACAAAATAAAAAAATCAAACAAATCTAGATAAAAATGTATTTATAATGACCAGCCGGCGGTTTGATATTGGTTTACTACTACATTGGTTAGAGGCTGGTTTAGACCGGTTAATTCCATACCTTTTTAAAAAAATATTCGTATTTATTCTTCTTCTATTATTACAGATTTTTATTTGTCAAAAATATTTATTTTGTAACATGACTTTATTGTGGAGAAAAGTTTATTCAAAACGAAAATAACTTGTATTCTCTCTGTTTGACCAAAAAGAACTTGTATTCTCTCTGTTTTTTTTTTTTTTTGTTGAAACTTTTGTATTCTCTCTGTTACAGCAGAAGAAACGTAAAAGATCTGCAAAGTAAAAACTTCGAAGAGCAGAACAAAAGTAAAAACTAATATCACGATTAAAAGATCCACCCAAAGTATTTTTGTCAAAAAAAAAAAGATCTACTCAAAGTAAATATCTTTAGTTCTTTACTATCTTCACGCCATCCATAAAATATATGTAGAATTTTTCAAAGTTTGCGAAGAGATGTGTACGAAATTCTTCACATTGTGTTTTTATTGGTCGACGTCTATGAACAAAACGAAAACTTCAAAAGTAAACGGTGAGCAGTAAATGCATTATGCATATCACTATTTCTGTCTTTTCTTCTGAGAAAAAATAATCATTTAACTTCTGTTTGCTTTAAAAAGTATATTCAGGTTTTAAAAAGAACAGAAAGAGTTGTTTGAAATGAAAAGGACGAGATAATTAATTGAAAACACAAGAGTTGCATGTGATTGCATAGAAAACATATGTAACATTAAAGTAAATTAAATAAAAAGTAATGTTGTTGTCACGTAACGCATCGAGACAAAAGAAAAGAGAGTCTCTTCGGTCTCTGCCTTTAATTTGTCCCTCTCCTTGCCGTACTCCTAGTTGCTAAGTATCAAGATCTTACCTTCTTAAGTATCTTATTATAATATGATTAGCACTGATTTAATATCAGATTTCAAATCAGTAGCTCTCTAATGTGAATCTGATTCGTTCCCCATCACCAAACGATGGATCGATCCTATCCACGATGCCCATCTTCTTAAATATATATAACTGGCGCCTAACCTTACATCTAACCATTATTTTTTCGATGGATTGTATAAATAGTTAGATTATATCAATATGACAATGATTAGCACGTCCAACTAATAAACAAACTATATATCGAGTTTTTAATGTTAATGATAAGTATGCTATGTCGGCTTCAATTCTTGAATGAAGATCCTTCGCAAGTTGTTCGGATTATGATGGTGACAATTGATACGCTTTAAAAGAAATTGTTTTGAGGAATCTATATATACTAGATCTTTTTTCCGCGCTACGCGCCCATAATATATTTAAATTTGTTATATTTATCGTTTTTATTTCTATGTGAATTTTTGTATATTAAATTATATTATAACTAATTTTCAAATTTAATTTTTTTTATATTTTTAGTTTGAAGTAAGTATCTCTATTATATGTAACACAATTAACTAATAAAATATGAAGAATCAAGTCTTTTAATATAAAACCCTCTTTTCAAAAAAAAAGCGTACTTAATAATAATCTCTCCGTTTCAAAATAGATGATGTTTTGGAGAGTTTAAAATGTTTCAAAATACTTGATGTTCTGATATTTTTATATTAGTTTTAGTTTTACAGAAAACTGTGCCACCAATAATGTTTTATTGTTGTTTTTATGATTGGCTGAATTAGTTTTACTTTATATTTTTAATGTCACTTTTTAGAAAAGAAAGTATGCCTTAATTCTTGTGTATTCACCCTAAAACATCAAGTATTTTGAAATAGAGGGAGTATTTTTTACGTGTAATAGTTGAACACTGACAATTGAATATCGATATAGAATATTATTTTAATATATCTAATGGTAAAATATTAATTGTAATAAAAAAATTGAATTTTGTAATATTACATGAATTAGAAGTTTTTAAAATCTAAAATCTATTTTATTAACATAATATATTTTTTATTCATTTATTATTTTGACGTTACAAAATATTGCTTTAGTTTTCTTTGTATATTAATTTTTAATAATTTAGTTTCTTTTTAAGTAATTTTAAAATTATCAATAATTTAATATATTTAAAATTATTTATTTAAATATATCCAAATATGATGTCTCATTTTTATGTGTGTTTGCGTTGAGCATATTTAATTTGTAGTTTGTATATTTAATAACACTTTGTTGGGTGTCGTTCTATGGTTTTAATAAATGTGTTGTCATTTCATTTATAATACAACTAACATGATTTTTTAGTGATCAGTGATAATGTATTTTTAACGTTATGTATTATATTTTATCGTATAGTTTCTAACTCTTCATCCTGGCACTTTTCTTAGAATCATTTAAATTAGATAATAAGTTTAAAGATGTAAATAAAACTGTGTATGTTATAAATTTAGACTTTTTAGTGTAACTGAGCACTATCAATTATGGAAATTGTATTACGATTTTATTTTACTAAATATTTTTTTCTGTGTATATTACAATTTTATTTTATTGATTTATTCTTTAATTGCAGAAAATTGCTATTTTCAATTTTTGTTTCATATACCTTAAAACTCTTCGGTTGATTTTTGTTTGTTTTCTTTCTCCAATTACAATGTACTGTTCGACCATTTTCTTTTTTGGGGTCAACCTACTAATATCATCAGATAGAAAAGCTTAAACTCCAAAAATGAAGTGGATATTTGTGCTAGAGAAAACTGATTTAGCCACTAATATAGTGACATATTATAATATTAGAAGGTATGGAAACTCTTCTATGTTGTCTTACGCTGGACATAATTAAGTTGTTGTCAATTGATTCTATATTTGTGATAACTGGAAATATATCTTTATGTCTTCCTTACATCATCCTTGATTGGTTTACGGTTCGGCCATTTCTAATATACTGAGAAGTAACATAATATTAGATGTTGATTATCTCCTTCCAATTAGGAATGCATAGAATGAGAAAAATTCAAGGTGATACCACTTTACAATTTTTTCCATATATATATATATATATATGTATATAGTTTATTTATAGATTATTCCATCTGCTTCAAAATCTAATCAGTTTTAATTAAAATCTGTAATATTTAAAAGTTATTACTTTAGAAAACTGTCATTTAATATATAAATTTAATCAATTACACAGTAATTTACATAATTAAATTGGCCACACAATATCCAATAAATTTAAAGTTACATTGAAATATAAAAACAATTTATATAGTGAAACAAAAAAATACTTTTAAACCATTATTTTATAAAACAAAGGGAATATTCAAATTATATTGAAATATTATAATAGTAAGAATCAGAAAAGGTGAAATCTCAACGTCGATCATTTACGTCGGCCATGCCTTAGAGCATCTCCAACTCCACTCTATTTTTCACTCTAAAATTGAGTTTAGAGTAAAAAATGCTCTAATGGTACTCTATTTTTCACTCTAAAATAGAGTGAAAAATAGGTTTACTCCAAATATAGAGTAATTTATTTTTTTTGTTCATCACTATATTTTTTACTTTAAAATAGAGTACCATTGGAGTAAACTCAAACTCTATTATAGAGTTACTCTATTTTAGAGAAAAAATAGAGGAATACATTGGAGATGAATTTGTCTCCGATGTATTTTACTATTTTCTTTCCTAAAGTTGAAAACCATCCCAATTTATTTTAGTATTTTATAAAATTATGATATTATTTACATAAATATTTCTTTACAAACTATTATGTAAATATCATACACTGCTCATTTTCCCCTACGCGCGGATCATGTACTTTAAATTTATTAATTTATATTATTATTTGTGAATATATATTTTAAATTTATTAATTAATTTTTATCATATGTAAATTTTAGGCAAAGTTTGAATACTGATTAAATTTTTTTTAAAAATTATTTAATACAATATGATTGAATGATCTTTTTTACTGTTATGGAATTGCTTAGAGATCTCATCATTATTTATATATATATATATATATATATATATATATTATTGTGATTAGTTCTATTTAATTTAATTAGCGTATTTGGTATTTACCGATTACTTACCATGGATATTATTGGCTAAACTGTTGTCAATGTTGTTGAGGAATAAAATTTTCTTTTTGAAACTAATAAACTGTTTTGTTTTGGGATTAGATTTCACAAAACAAAATTCAAAAACTTCACGCGTGAGTTTATGAGCCTTTATAAATACATATCAGAAATTATAGAATCCAATTTTGAGATAAACAAACTCATAAAAGAGCAAAATTAAACCATCTATATATATAAAGGGGAGTTTTCTCTCACCTCAGTCATCCACATCATTATTCAGCATGGGGCTTTTTCTGCCACGTGGCAGTACTTTATAAACTTGCGAAAGCTGCTTCACGTTGTTTAATAATTTGGGCTACGTGTTTTTTATGATCAAATCAGTGGACTTTTGATTATTGTCCAAAACGGCCCAAATTATTTAGGGTTGTTCAATTTTAGCGGACGGAGTTGGAGAGTCAGCCGTCGTGGTTCTTCACATCTCACCGACGACGAACGGCGATCGTCTTTGTAACGGCACTTGGAAACATTAATCCAAGCATTAACTTTTCTGCGCCACTCCTCCCACTCTCTTGAATTAAATTGGCCATAGCATTCTCTAAAGTAATCCCCTGAAGCTTCAACTATAAATGGCTTTGTTGCTTGGGATAAACAGTGGCGAGTTCATCTGTTTTTCTTGCCGATTTAAAAGCTGGATGCTATTCAAACACCGCCGAGGTCCCTCTCCTCAGATTAAAAGAGGCAAGAAATGTTAAGAAAGGTGGTCTCCATAAAGAGAATGTGACTCCGGCTAGCCACCACCGTGTTTTGTTAGCTCTTTCTACTCAACCTTTTGATAGTCCGCTCTTATTATATGTTTCTAAAACAGTCAAACTGTCAACGAGAAGGTACCTATTCTTATTCCTAATTTTTTGTTTTTGGATTTAACGTTAAACTAAGTCGTCACTAACCATAATTTATTTACTCTGTTTTTTTTTTCAGTTGATTTTGTTTTTTTTGAATATTTTTTTCAGTTGATTTTGATTCATGTTCAATAGCTTAATACTTTCAAAAATCTATTGAGGGAAGGAGTGATGTATGGGCTTCGTGGTGTTGATGCCGCTGGAAGCACGTTTCACTGACCACACGAGCTTTGTTGAGGTCACGGAACAAGTGACCATCCCAGCAGAGAAGTTTCGTTTTCAAAAGTATGATCAACTCATGGCTTTGGCTAACACCAACGTAGATTTGTCCGGTTTGTATAACAATTTTGAACTCATACTTTAACCGTATAGTAGTATCAGCACTGTTTTCAATAATGAAAATCATTCCATTCATCATGTGATGATAACAATCTAATTAGACAGGTACAAAACCAATCAACTGATCTATCTTAAGTTGTTTAGTATTTTGTTAGTTTGATTAAGTGAGTCCACTGATAAACCAAACACAACTATGCGAAGCTCATAGTGTGTGTTTAATAAAATTGATTAAGAAATCAGATCGCAGTCAGTTGATTGGATTGCAGGAAAGACATCTCTTTCTCTCTGCAAAGCAAAACTGGGTTAGATCCAGCGACTATAGCTTCCTTGTGCTTACTGATAAGTTCAAAGTTCACTCATTTATGAGACTAAACCTGTGATTCAATTTCATATAATGGAAATATTCCAGAACAAACTTAGGATGAATTGGATGACTTCAATGCTTGGTTAGATATCTCTCCACTCTAAATCAAATGTATGTGAAAGTATATTTTTTTCTTTTCTTATCTTATTGATGTAAGAGATGGTAAAGAGTGTCCTTTTTCTCTGTTGTGCAGAAGAAAATCTGCAACTCTGGAGATGTAAATGAATGTAAATCGATGGAAGCTAAAATCAGAAAACAAAAACTTGATTTTGTGAAGCCTGCTCTAGGGCTTAGCTTATTATACGTTTTGTGTTCTGTAAATATTATATAATTTTGGGGATCTCGGATGTTTTGTGGTTGTAATTCATGCCATCATTGAGAAGAGAAAAGTACACTCATATGGTTATCATATGGTTATTGATTTTGTGCTGACTAATAGATTCCCGGTTAAAGGTGTAATCAGATTTATCAGGATGCCATGATGTGTATCGTTCCATAGGTACCTGCACGGCCTGAACTGCAGTTTTTTGGAGTTAATGGTTCGTGACCCTCCAGTTTATTAGGTTTCAGATTGTCCCCCGGTGACCAGGAGATATTTGATATAAGAAGCTATATCAGGCAATTTCATTGAGTTTTTTTTTCTTGAATTATATAGTTGGATGTGTAACTGATGATTTTTGCAACTGTTTGTATAATTCAAGACTAGATCATGATGTAGCATTTTGAAATAATGCCAATTGTAAATAGTTGTTAATCAATGTTTGAGATTTTTTCCATACATATGCTGCCATGAAGCTTTCTTAATATAAGAGAGAGGCGGAGGGACTGAAAAAAAAAACAGAGTAGAAAAGTTATGACCTTAGACATTTCATTAGATCTACGTATTGCAAAACAACTCTTTGATTTTCCATACACAATTTTTTGTGGATTTATACTATTTGGAGATGATCAATGATTTTGCCAGAATCTCGAGAAGCTTCTTGAATGTTTTCTCATATTGCTACTTGAATATGGCAATCACTTGAAAAGGTTATATATATGTGGAGCATCAATATAATGATTAAAATTATAATCATCGCATGTACTAATGTCTAACACACGCATTGTTTTTCTTTAGTTTTCTACAACACTTATGAAATAAGTTTATGATCCTTCTCATTTGACGATTTAAAAGCCAACTACGACAGGAGAGATCTTAAGTTGCAACTAATTATGAAGTTCAACTCATTCATACTGTTTCAATCAATTTTGGTCTACAATAACAATGATTCTCTAAAAATTAAACAACGGCCAAAGCGTGAAACGGATAACAAAACTTAAACCTTTTTTTTTCATTGACAAAACTTAAACCTAAAAACATCACAAGATGGTCTAACCCACCCAGGTAGGGTGAATGGGTGATAATTTACAAACGTCCACATGAAAATTACGTATAAAAAAAAACAACTTAAATCTAACGCGTCTTTATCCCAAAATTTAAAACGTAACTTGCACAGAATTTTTAGCAAAAAATACCAAATAATTTCCAAAAAAAACGAGAATATAATTGTGGAAAATTAAAAAAAAAACTACTACTTGATTAAATAAAATAATAATAAACAGAGTGGTTTAATCGTTTGATCTAAGATAACAACACATAAAATGCACTAACACTATTAAGTTCTGACCCGTTTCACTTATCTAATGGTTTAAGTTAATAGCCAAAACACTTAAAAACACATACACGTTACAAGTAATTACGGAAAATTAACTCAGTCAATAATCACTGACAAGAACACTACCATGCATAAGTTGAAACATTTAATACAATTGCAAATTCCACAAAAATATAAATTAGACCCTCCTGCTAGAATAAAAAAACTCATTATCAATACAAAATTCCAAGATGAACGGAGCTCACCCACTATCAACACTCGAAGAACTCCCTCAAGACATCCAAGGCGATATCATCTCAAGAGTTGCACAGTCATTAAGAACTACCGCACGTCATGTCATGCAATCATGCCCACTACTGGCCAAAGAAGCTAAAGACAACCGTATTTACAAGAATATATGACCATCAAACTATTATCCATCCATCCAGTTGCTTCTTTGACAAGGTATAACGATCTCATGTCAAAATTTTTTTTTTCAGCTGAAAACATAGAAGTTCATTATGATAAAGGCATTGAAGAATATTTTTTTAAAAACAATCCCAAGCCGGCCTCCATCATCTACAAACATCAGCAGACGTTTTGTACATAGATATGCAATTTACCTATACGGTCTAACAATGCTTTGCACGGGTGAGAAAAATGTTGATGAAACCTATATTAATAAAATTGGTTGGAAGCAAGACCATAAATTTGACGATCAGTGTTCGAATCGCTTTAAGAAATTATTACAATGACATTAAGAAATTAGTACATGGAGTTCGTGTTAAAAAACTCAAGTCTATTAGACAAAAAAAAAACTCAAGTGTTACTCAACCACTTTAAAAGCAACGAAAGCCACAATACTATGCCATCCGGACAACATCAACAAGAGGTACGAGAAATGCTATTTTTCAACCAAATGACTAAATTTGTATACTTTATTTTATTCATGGTCATTTTTTAACTTAACATTAAGCATCAGATCGTCGCAATTTTTGTATTTCAACAAGAACAAATATTTGTGAATTTATGATGGTCACAAATATTTAATTTCACTCTGTTATGTTCAATAATTGACTATTCCTTCTTATTCTCAACGATATTATATTACGTAAAGTGAATGTCCATACCAAAATAGTAATAAACTCAAGAGAAAAAACAAAGCATATTCCATCAACAAAAATATTTACACGTCCATAAAACACACAAAACTCTTAAAATACAGTTACTAACGCAAATTAAGAAAATAAATTCCTCACATATATTTCAAATAAAACATTAAATCAGAAAACCAAACATAACAAATATTTAGCACAAATGTCAAACAACCACAAATGAATATTTAGCACAAATGTCAAACAACCACAAATATTTCATTATTCAATTAATTTTACTAAATAATAAAAATTTATAAACATTTACATTATCTAATTTTTTTATTAAATAATTATTTAGATTTATTTTAATTTATTTTTTAAATATTGTATACATGACATCTAAACCAGCAATATTAGCTGGCGCACCCATGTCAACACAATTACAAAATACAAAATAAAATAATACACTACTATCAGTAACCACTATTAAATAGATCCAAAAACACATTATCAACTCATTAAAAAACACAATATACGAACCCGGCGCGTAGCGCCGGAATACCGCTAGTATACCTATAAATCCAAAGATTGACATATCATCCAAAAAGGATCATAAATGTACGTAAGAAAGCATAACACAAATGACTACTATTTTGCCTACGATAATTATTTGTTGTATTGGTATATTTAGTTCTAAATAAAATTTGATGATTACAAAATGTTAAGAAGTTATGTTCTTAACATATGATTGTAAAATTTAATATGCATAAAAGTAAAATGTAAGTGTAGTTGCAAAATCTTGTTTAGATGTACACCATAAATTAATTAATAAATATGAAAAATATAAATTTATTTTATTTTATGTTGGGTCAATTCAAAATATAATTATTTGATGATATATTTTTTTTTAAAACTCTTAAATAAATATATAATTTCATTAAAATCTTATATTAATAATTCTCATATATAACTTTTATAAGATTTACATAAATATAAACAAAACATTGTGTTTTATATCTTTTACAATGAAATTCATTCTAACTTTTATCCTTTTCTCAATATTTAAGTGTTATATTATATTCGTGGATCACACCCAAAATTACGTATATAAGATCTCGATACAAAAATAAAAAGTAAAGAATTTAATATAAATAATTGCTTGAGTTTTATTATTATTATTGTTGTTTTATTTTGAATTTTTTATAATACTTTTTATTATATGTATTTCATGTAAAATGTTATAGTTTTCTGTTTTGAAAGTTGTTTAGTAATTAAAAATAATGATTAAATCTAAAGTATAATATATGAATTATGTGATTGTAAATTTTTCTTTAAAAATAAGATTCATTTAATTTTTTTTACTTTCTTTAAGTTTACTAAGTGTATTTTGGTAGTTATTTTTCATTAAAAATTGATTGTTTAATGTCTAAATATTTACAAATAAATAAAATAAAAATTTTAAGAAAAGAATCTACAAATAAAGTTTTGTGAAACTATTACAAAACAAACAAATATAAATTGATATAATGATTTACGACATGTGATCACTCTAAATACTAAAATTATGTAAGTACTAATTTTATAAGGTTAAGCAATTTTAACTTTGTGGAAAAAAGAAGTAATTTTTAACGTAGAGAAAAATGAAATAACTAAGAAGAAATGAATTGAAATTAGATCTAGTGGGGTGAAGTTATATATAAGTGTTTGAACAAATACAAAGAAAATATGGTTGAACTTTTTGGGGAAACGTTGTTTAATTTTGAGTTTTTGTTGTACATTTGTAAAGAAAAACAAAATTTATTCCAATAAAGAGAACAATAGCTGTAAACATATCCTTTAGTTTTACATCAATTAAATGCTCTAAGCTATTGTTTCTAGTTTTATTGAATATGCACGGTACAATACAATTATTTAGGATAAAGAAGTTTTCTACTACAAATCTTTACTCGTCTTTATATTCTTAGCTTCCAAGTCATAGTCACCATCTCTATTACATCTACCATCAATTTCTCTCCTGACCCCGTCTTGCGTTGTCATAGGATCCTCCAGTATCTCGTCTAACTTCTGCAATGGGCTACGGCCCTCCTGTAAGAAGCATAAGTACTATGTCATCATATCCATAAACAAAGAACACATGACATTTGTAAATGAAACTGACCTACGGGTTCTAGGCCTGTCCCTCAAAGGTGACTGGCGGAAATACAATTGCCTATTTTCCTCTTGCTCAGAAGATTTTGATAGCATCATAGTAACAAATCATGGCAGCATGACCATCATCATTGCTTTTGGGAGGCCAAGCTTTTACTGAATGTTGTCTAGATGCAGATGTTCACTGTCCTAATCATATCATCCAGAGCAGATCTCATGTTGGCTCCCAACCATTACCCTCTGGATAGAAACATGGACGGGATCTTGTTACGAATATAAGAAGCTGACTTCCCAACATATTCATTTCCACTAAGATGATGAATATCTTCTTCCTAGGAATCCCATATCAAAACACGTTTTCTACCCGAACCACTCATTCTCACTCACATGTAGTTAGGCCGCGAACTATAATTGAATATCTAAGAAGATAATCTGCAGAGAGATATGTAGGAAAAAAAAGATTAAATACGCAATAAAGTGAAACTTACGTGAGAGTTGAAGAAGGAATCTTACGTGAATTCATAAGCCGTGTTCGTATTCAGGGAAACCAAGCTCCACTTTAGGGAAAAAGGCTGCATCTTTTACGAATAATCCTGCAGGATTGGAAGGATTTTTCCAAAGGGTACAACAACTTTCTTTGCATATCCTCCTCCAGAAAGAAGAGCATAGATCTGAGACAAATAGGGCAGTGTTGTCAGAAAGTTTAAGAATTTAATCTAAGCATATGTAGAGGATTTGAAGGCAATCCAACATAAACTGGACAAAGCTTAATCAACAGTTAAACAGATGAAAACAAATTGCAATAAAAAACTAATCCAACACTATCTTAATTGTTCCATCAGTGTATACTAAGTCAATAAGAACATGAAATGAGCACCAATCAGCATATTTACACCAATCCTATAATCAATCTCATATATATCAAAGGAACTGAACACAGACTGAGTATTATAATTCGTAACCACAATCTTGTAAACTTAGTAATCTCTACCTGGTTTCCGACTTTCCGGTGAGTGACAGACATGAACGATGGATTCGATGGTTATGGAGCACTGGATACCAATGGATTATTTAGGGTTGTTCAATTTTAGCGGACGGAGTTGGAGAGTCAGCCGTCGTGGTTCTTCACATCTCACCGACGACGAACGGCGATCGTCTTTGTAACGGCACTTGGAAACATTAATCCAAGCATTAACTTTTCTGCGCCACTCCTCCCACTCTCTTGAATTAAATTGGCCATAGCATTCTCTAAAGTAATCCCCTGAAGCTTCAACTATAAATGGCTTTGTTGCTTGGGATAAACAGTGGCGAGTTCATCTGTTTTTCTTGCCGATTTAAAAGCTGGATGCTATTCAAACACCGCCGAGGTCCCTCTCCTCAGATTAAAAGAGGCAAGAAATGTTAAGAAAGGTGGTCTCCATAAAGAGAATGTGACTCCGGCTAGCCACCACCGTGTTTTGTTAGCTCTTTCTACTCAACCTTTTGATAGTCCGCTCTTATTATATGTTTCTAAAACAGTCAAACTGTCAACGAGAAGGTACCTATTCTTATTCCTAATTTTTTGTTTTTGGATTTAACGTTAAACTAAGTCGTCACTAACCATAATTTATTTACTCTGTTTTTTTTTTCAGTTGATTTTGTTTTTTTTGAATATTTTTTTCAGTTGATTTTGATTCATGTTCAATAGCTTAATACTTTCAAAAATCTATTGAGGGAAGGAGTGATGTATGGGCTTCGTGGTGTTGATGCCGCTGGAAGCACGTTTCACTGACCACACGAGCTTTGTTGAGGTCACGGAACAAGTGACCATCCCAGCAGAGAAGTTTCGTTTTCAAAAGTATGATCAACTCATGGCTTTGGCTAACACCAACGTAGATTTGTCCGGTTTGTATAACAATTTTGAACTCATACTTTAACCGTATAGTAGTATCAGCACTGTTTTCAATAATGAAAATCATTCCATTCATCATGTGATGATAACAATCTAATTAGACAGGTACAAAACCAATCAACTGATCTATCTTAAGTTGTTTAGTATTTTGTTAGTTTGATTAAGTGAGTCCACTGATAAACCAAACACAACTATGCGAAGCTCATAGTGTGTGTTTAATAAAATTGATTAAGAAATCAGATCGCAGTCAGTTGATTGGATTGCAGGAAAGACATCTCTTTCTCTCTGCAAAGCAAAACTGGGTTAGATCCAGCGACTATAGCTTCCTTGTGCTTACTGATAAGTTCAAAGTTCACTCATTTATGAGACTAAACCTGTGATTCAATTTCATATAATGGAAATATTCCAGAACAAACTTAGGATGAATTGGATGACTTCAATGCTTGGTTAGATATCTCTCCACTCTAAATCAAATGTATGTGAAAGTATATTTTTTTCTTTTCTTATCTTATTGATGTAAGAGATGGTAAAGAGTGTCCTTTTTCTCTGTTGTGCAGAAGAAAATCTGCAACTCTGGAGATGTAAATGAATGTAAATCGATGGAAGCTAAAATCAGAAAACAAAAACTTGATTTTGTGAAGCCTGCTCTAGGGCTTAGCTTATTATACGTTTTGTGTTCTGTAAATATTATATAATTTTGGGGATCTCGGATGTTTTGTGGTTGTAATTCATGCCATCATTGAGAAGAGAAAAGTACACTCATATGGTTATCATATGGTTATTGATTTTGTGCTGACTAATAGATTCCCGGTTAAAGGTGTAATCAGATTTATCAGGATGCCATGATGTGTATCGTTCCATAGGTACCTGCACGGCCTGAACTGCAGTTTTTTGGAGTTAATGGTTCGTGACCCTCCAGTTTATTAGGTTTCAGATTGTCCCCCGGTGACCAGGAGATATTTGATATAAGAAGCTATATCAGGCAATTTCATTGAGTTTTTTTTTCTTGAATTATATAGTTGGATGTGTAACTGATGATTTTTGCAACTGTTTGTATAATTCAAGACTAGATCATGATGTAGCATTTTGAAATAATGCCAATTGTAAATAGTTGTTAATCAATGTTTGAGATTTTTTCCATACATATGCTGCCATGAAGCTTTCTTAATATAAGAGAGAGGCGGAGGGACTGAAAAAAAAAACAGAGTAGAAAAGTTATGACCTTAGACATTTCATTAGATCTACGTATTGCAAAACAACTCTTTGATTTTCCATACACAATTTTTTGTGGATTTATACTATTTGGAGATGATCAATGATTTTGCCAGAATCTCGAGAAGCTTCTTGAATGTTTTCTCATATTGCTACTTGAATATGGCAATCACTTGAAAAGGTTATATATATGTGGAGCATCAATATAATGATTAAAATTATAATCATCGCATGTACTAATGTCTAACACACGCATTGTTTTTCTTTAGTTTTCTACAACACTTATGAAATAAGTTTATGATCCTTCTCATTTGACGATTTAAAAGCCAACTACGACAGGAGAGATCTTAAGTTGCAACTAATTATGAAGTTCAACTCATTCATACTGTTTCAATCAATTTTGGTCTACAATAACAATGATTCTCTAAAAATTAAACAACGGCCAAAGCGTGAAACGGATAACAAAACTTAAACCTTTTTTTTTTCATTGACAAAACTTAAACCTAAAAACATCACAAGATGGTCTAACCCACCCAGGTAGGGTGAATGGGTGATAATTTACAAACGTCCACATGAAAATTACGTATAAAAAAAAACAACTTAAATCTAACGCGTCTTTATCCCAAAATTTAAAACGTAACTTGCACAGAATTTTTAGCAAAAAATACCAAATAATTTCCAAAAAAAACGAGAATATAATTGTGGAAAATTAAAAAAAAAACTACTACTTGATTAAATAAAATAATAATAAACAGAGTGGTTTAATCGTTTGATCTAAGATAACAACACATAAAATGCACTAACACTATTAAGTTCTGACCCGTTTCACTTATCTAATGGTTTAAGTTAATAGCCAAAACACTTAAAAACACATACACGTTACAAGTAATTACGGAAAATTAACTCAGTCAATAATCACTGACAAGAACACTACCATGCATAAGTTGAAACATTTAATACAATTGCAAATTCCACAAAAATATAAATTAGACCCTCCTGCTAGAATAAAAAAACTCATTATCAATACAAAATTCCAAGATGAACGGAGCTCACCCACTATCAACACTCGAAGAACTCCCTCAAGACATCCAAGGCGATATCATCTCAAGAGTTGCACAGTCATTAAGAACTACCGCACGTCATGTCATGCAATCATGCCCACTACTGGCCAAAGAAGCTAAAGACAACCGTATTTACAAGAATATATGACCATCAAACTATTATCCATCCATCCAGTTGCTTCTTTGACAAGGTATAACGATCTCATGTCAAAATTTTTTTTTTCAGCTGAAAACATAGAAGTTCATTATGATAAAGGCATTGAAGAATATTTTTTTAAAAACAATCCCAAGCCGGCCTCCATCATCTACAAACATCAGCAGACGTTTTGTACATAGATATGCAATTTACCTATACGGTCTAACAATGCTTTGCACGGGTGAGAAAAATGTTGATGAAACCTATATTAATAAAATTGGTTGGAAGCAAGACCATAAATTTGACGATCAGTGTTCGAATCGCTTTAAGAAATTATTACAATGACATTAAGAAATTAGTACATGGAGTTCGTGTTAAAAAACTCAAGTCTATTAGACAAAAAAAAAACTCAAGTGTTACTCAACCACTTTAAAAGCAACGAAAGCCACAATACTATGCCATCCGGACAACATCAACAAGAGGTACGAGAAATGCTATTTTTCAACCAAATGACTAAATTTGTATACTTTATTTTATTCATGGTCATTTTTTAACTTAACATTAAGCATCAGATCGTCGCAATTTTTGTATTTCAACAAGAACAAATATTTGTGAATTTATGATGGTCACAAATATTTAATTTCACTCTGTTATGTTCAATAATTGACTATTCCTTCTTATTCTCAACGATATTATATTACGTAAAGTGAATGTCCATACCAAAATAGTAATAAACTCAAGAGAAAAAACAAAGCATATTCCATCAACAAAAATATTTACACGTCCATAAAACACACAAAACTCTTAAAATACAGTTACTAACGCAAATTAAGAAAATAAATTCCTCACATATATTTCAAATAAAACATTAAATCAGAAAACCAAACATAACAAATATTTAGCACAAATGTCAAACAACCACAAATGAATATTTAGCACAAATGTCAAACAACCACAAATATTTCATTATTCAATTAATTTTACTAAATAATAAAAATTTATAAACATTTACATTATCTAATTTTTTTATTAAATAATTATTTAGATTTATTTTAATTTATTTTTTAAATATTGTATACATGACATCTAAACCAGCAATATTAGCTGGCGCACCCATGTCAACACAATTACAAAATACAAAATAAAATAATACACTACTATCAGTAACCACTATTAAATAGATCCAAAAACACATTATCAACTCATTAAAAAACACAATATACGAACCCGGCGCGTAGCGCCGGAATACCGCTAGTATACCTATAAATCCAAAGATTGACATATCATCCAAAAAGGATCATAAATGTACGTAAGAAAGCATAACACAAATGACTACTATTTTGCCTACGATAATTATTTGTTGTATTGGTATATTTAGTTCTAAATAAAATTTGATGATTACAAAATGTTAAGAAGTTATGTTCTTAACATATGATTGTAAAATTTAATATGCATAAAAGTAAAATGTAAGTGTAGTTGCAAAATCTTGTTTAGATGTACACCATAAATTAATTAATAAATATGAAAAATATAAATTTATTTTATTTTATGTTGGGTCAATTCAAAATATAATTATTTGATGATATATTTTTTTTTAAAACTCTTAAATAAATATATAATTTCATTAAAATCTTATATTAATAATTCTCATATATAACTTTTATAAGATTTACATAAATATAAACAAAACATTGTGTTTTATATCTTTTACAATGAAATTCATTCTAACTTTTATCCTTTTCTCAATATTTAAGTGTTATATTATATTCGTGGATCACACCCAAAATTACGTATATAAGATCTCGATACAAAAATAAAAAGTAAAGAATTTAATATAAATAATTGCTTGAGTTTTATTATTATTATTGTTGTTTTATTTTGAATTTTTTATAATACTTTTTATTATATGTATTTCATGTAAAATGTTATAGTTTTCTGTTTTGAAAGTTGTTTAGTAATTAAAAATAATGATTAAATCTAAAGTATAATATATGAATTATGTGATTGTAAATTTTTCTTTAAAAATAAGATTCATTTAATTTTTTTTACTTTCTTTAAGTTTACTAAGTGTATTTTGGTAGTTATTTTTCATTAAAAATTGATTGTTTAATGTCTAAATATTTACAAATAAATAAAATAAAAATTTTAAGAAAAGAATCTACAAATAAAGTTTTGTGAAACTATTACAAAACAAACAAATATAAATTGATATAATGATTTACGACATGTGATCACTCTAAATACTAAAATTATGTAAGTACTAATTTTATAAGGTTAAGCAATTTTAACTTTGTGGAAAAAAGAAGTAATTTTTAACGTAGAGAAAAATGAAATAACTAAGAAGAAATGAATTGAAATTAGATCTAGTGGGGTGAAGTTATATATAAGTGTTTGAACAAATACAAAGAAAATATGGTTGAACTTTTTGGGGAAACGTTGTTTAATTTTGAGTTTTTGTTGTACATTTGTAAAGAAAAACAAAATTTATTCCAATAAAGAGAACAATAGCTGTAAACATATCCTTTAGTTTTACATCAATTAAATGCTCTAAGCTATTGTTTCTAGTTTTATTGAATATGCACGGTACAATACAATTATTTAGGATAAAGAAGTTTTCTACTACAAATCTTTACTCGTCTTTATATTCTTAGCTTCCAAGTCATAGTCACCATCTCTATTACATCTACCATCAATTTCTCTCCTGACCCCGTCTTGCGTTGTCATAGGATCCTCCAGTATCTCGTCTAACTTCTGCAATGGGCTACGGCCCTCCTGTAAGAAGCATAAGTACTATGTCATCATATCCATAAACAAAGAACACATGACATTTGTAAATGAAACTGACCTACGGGTTCTAGGCCTGTCCCTCAAAGGTGACTGGCGGAAATACAATTGCCTATTTTCCTCTTGCTCAGAAGATTTTGATAGCATCATAGTAACAAATCATGGCAGCATGACCATCATCATTGCTTTTGGGAGGCCAAGCTTTTACTGAATGTTGTCTAGATGCAGATGTTCACTGTCCTAATCATATCATCCAGAGCAGATCTCATGTTGGCTCCCAACCATTACCCTCTGGATAGAAACATGGACGGGATCTTGTTACGAATATAAGAAGCTGACTTCCCAACATATTCATTTCCACTAAGATGATGAATATCTTCTTCCTAGGAATCCCATATCAAAACACGTTTTCTACCCGAACCACTCATTCTCACTCACATGTAGTTAGGCCGCGAACTATAATTGAATATCTAAGAAGATAATCTGCAGAGAGATATGTAGGAAAAAAAAGATTAAATACGCAATAAAGTGAAACTTACGTGAGAGTTGAAGAAGGAATCTTACGTGAATTCATAAGCCGTGTTCGTATTCAGGGAAACCAAGCTCCACTTTAGGGAAAAAGGCTGCATCTTTTACGAATAATCCTGCAGGATTGGAAGGATTTTTCCAAAGGGTACAACAACTTTCTTTGCATATCCTCCTCCAGAAAGAAGAGCATAGATCTGAGACAAATAGGGCAGTGTTGTCAGAAAGTTTAAGAATTTAATCTAAGCATATGTAGAGGATTTGAAGGCAATCCAACATAAACTGGACAAAGCTTAATCAACAGTTAAACAGATGAAAACAAATTGCAATAAAAAACTAATCCAACACTATCTTAATTGTTCCATCAGTGTATACTAAGTCAATAAGAACATGAAATGAGCACCAATCAGCATATTTACACCAATCCTATAATCAATCTCATATATATCAAAGGAACTGAACACAGACTGAGTATTATAATTCGTAACCACAATCTTGTAAACTTAGTAATCTCTACCTGGTTTCCGACTTTCCGGTGAGTGACAGACATGAACGATGGATTCGATGGTTATGGAGCACTGGATACCAATGGCAAGGGATAAAGACAGGTGGTGGAGAGTATCAGTGTGACTCAGAGCAGTTCCTTCAACTAGAATAAGAACCTCATCTCCATACACTTCTGTCTTCCACTTCTCGGAGTTGCAGAACCTCTGACGTTCCTGGCTCGAGATCATGATTGCCTTAATTCTCTGTCAATGAAAACCAAAGCAAGGGTTTAGAAAGAACTTTAGAAAATTAGATGAAGATTAAAAGATCTAAAGAAAATATTCTTCATAACTTAAACTCACCAGAAATAAAATTAGATTGACGGTTTTGTTTGGTGAAGGGGAGTAGCTAAAAGCAAAAGGATATATGTATAAGGTATAAAGATGAAGGAATAGAAAGAGTTTTCGTGACGTTCGAATGTTTCCGTAAGAGCACCATTATTCTAGAGACCCTAAATGGGTCTCTTATTTGTGCTCCATTGCAAGTTTTTTATTTAATGGTTCTTTTAAATAAATAGTTTTAATTAAACACCAATTTTTTTTTTCTTATTAAACTGGAACCTTTTCTTTAAACATAGTATATATCATATTTTAAACATTGATTTTAAAATAAAAACATAAAAAATAAAAACGAAAGAATTTGTTTGATGACTTTGTGAGAAGAATAGAGACGACTAACCTCAGGATATCATATCTCATAATCTCAGGATATCAAATAATCGCTTGATTTGCACCGTCAGGATCGAGAGGTAGGATATTATAATGGACATACAACTGTGTCTTTTCTGCAACCTTGTCTTGAGCTTCCAAAATCCGAAAAAACAACTAACATCATTGTAGCGTTGCACAGGAGATGGGAAAAAAGATAAATGTATCAAAGAGAAAACATTATCTCTCGGTCAACCTTAATAGACTGTGTAAGATTAACAGCCTTCAACACCTCAAACAAAACATTAGCAGTTTGGTATGCCTTTGCCAGCTGATGAATTAACAGCAAGTAAAACCATCAGTTAATGAATTTGATGCTCTCAAACAGTGAGAGAACACTAATTGACATTTTGAAGTAAGTTTAGACAAACCGGTCGGCCTTATCAGCAGCATTTTGCAAAGCTTGAATATACTTCTTATAGTAATGTTGATAAAAGCTCTGCATCTCACGGGCTTCACTTTTCTTAACCCTGCCCATCAGTGTAGGATCATGTTCCTGCACCAAAAATTAAAGAAAAGGTAAGAGCACATTTAGTTTAAAACAAAGAGATCTTCCTAAATCTGACACAAGCACAAGCTAAGCAGGGCTATTTTGAAATAAAGGCTCACTCTTTCAAGACGCTGTAAGAGTGCAGTCTTAAACTGCCGAACACCTCTTCCACTGGAGGTGGGATCCAGCCTGTGAGCTTTCTCGAACGCATAGAACCGACCTAAGAGGAGAGAGCAAAAATAAACAATAAAATCCCAATGAGCAGACACAACAGATCACTTGCCAAAATAGCAAGGAGGGCAAGTGGTTACAGGGAAAAGCAACTCTAGGGTTGCTAGATTCAACCTCATTAGCAACACGGAGAATAGGGGCAATCTCAACAAGCAAGGACGGAACAACTTGACTATCGAATGATTCTCCGAGATTACCAACTGTCTGAGTCCTCATGATCCGTCGCTGCTGAGGTTGGGACGGTCCCTGGTCAGGACCACCACCTCTCGAAGCCGTCATTGCTACCTTAAACCTCCAGGTTAATAAAGGTTCCTATTTGAAGCAAAACACCACATTAGAGACGATAATGAAAAACTAAGGGTTTAGATCAAGGAAGAGAACATACAGAGATAGAGAGAGATCCGGAAGAAACCCTAACAATGATTTCGTCGCCCATACTCTCTACAAAACACACACCCAAACCTAAAATAAAAAGGTAAATCAGATAAGAAAAACAAAAGGAAAATGAGCAGTGTATGATATTATTCAACTTACTGCTCATATTAACATCATATTCGAATGATAACATTGGTTATGCTGCAGAAGCCGTTAGATCCGGGCCCCGATCCTCCTTCGTCGAGAACGGCGCAGATCTCCTCCGCACGGCGGAGTTACTCGGTGATTAAGCTCATTCAATGGATTCCTTTCACAAAGAAGAAGGTGAAATGAATCCATTGAATGAGCTTAATCAAGGATTCAGTTAGTAGTGATTTACTGGTGGAGATGAATTGAAGAGCTGAGAAACGGAAGAGATGGAAGTTGCAAAGCCACGGGAAAAAAATAGGTCTACAAAAGTCGGAGACAGCTCTTGTGGCGAAGTCAAAAAATGGGCTACACTATAACAGCCCAAACAACAAACAAAATCCACCGAAAGCCCAAACAATTGACTTAATAAATGACGTGGATGAAATGATGCATTCCCATTGGTGGAATTTTCTGTCCGACGTGGATGCCGTAAGAGGCCTTCATTTGCTCCTTTTAGTATAGGTTAGATAAAGAAATGTTCGCCTTCTCTCCCGTGAAGCCACGTCATCAATTCGTGCGTTCTGGGAGTGACACATGTCCCATTTTATATTTAGGGACAAAATAAATGAATGCAGTTAAGGGTAATTGAACTCAACACCTCTAGCGCTGGTAATTTCTCTTAGAACCACTAGGCTAAAGTCACTTTTTATAAATATGTGGCCGCGAAAATACTTATTATCGTGTCAGCTGGAAGTCCATGCTTCTTCTGCTCGTGGCCAGGGCCGACACTGAACTGACGTCAATATGAAGATCGTGAAGTTAAAAACTTTGCTCCAAACAGTTTTGCAATGTTTCCAACCTTTATAACTTGATGCATATAATATATATCAAAATACATTTGTTGTACACGCTTTTATTAGTTTTGCTTTTAAAAGAAGGTATCTACAGTTATAAATGCTTTGTGCCAGTGTAGTAATGGTTGAAAAATCTCTATACATATGTCATTTTAAAATAACACTCAACTTCTATATATAGTCAATACATATGTCCATGTTATATTCTAGACTAAATATTTTATCTTTTAAAAATATAGAAAACAATTTTTTTAGTCTACAAGCAAATGTTGTAGAGCAAGTATGCATTATACAAAATAATATATATTTAAAATCCATACACAAAAACATAAAAGTTGTTATAAGCCTCTTTCTGACACATGCACACTCCACTATGAATAAGAATTAGAAAAAAATAGTATTGTCATCAAACTTTATCACAAATCCACATTTGTACATCTATAATTATGAGTTGGACAATTAGTTAATTTGATACAATACCAAAGCAAGAATAATCGAAAAACAACTATACCACTGCATACTAATAAGTAAGACATAACAAATAACCAAATTCTTGAATCTTAAAACAAAATTCAACTCGAGCATTTAGTGAATATCAAATTAACTAATATCCCGCCCGTAGGGCGGGCCGACCCTAGTTATATATATAACAAATTAAATACCAACAATGTATTTTTAAAGAACAGGAATTAGAACTGTTAGAAAATAATGTTTACAAACCTTATCAACTAAGAGATCAATTAGAATCATGTCTGTTTGATTAAATTATATTCTCTCTGTTTCTTTTTGTAAGATGTTTTAGCATAAACACATAAATTAATATTTTTTTTAATAAAATCACTTGATTACAACAAAAAAGTTACTAAAAATAGTTAATCATTGTTATTCTGAACAAATAAGACAAAAACTACACATTAACTATTAATATTTTAATCTATTGTTTTAATAGTTTTGCATAGAAAATTTCAAAACCTCATACAAATTGAAACAAAACTATCTTCTAAAACATCATACAAAACACAAAAGGAGGGAGTATTAGTTTTATCTTAAATAGAGTAATTCAAGAAATAATTTTCTTGTCCACCTTCAAGAAGTGAAATAAAATGTAAGATAAATAGAAGGAGTACAGTCACTAGAACAAAAAACTATGTTTGATAATTTACCCATTTGGTTTATAGATTCTGAGCGCCAAAGAGTCTATGAATCTTCTAACTATACTAAGAACTAGGTTATGATCCGCGTCGCAGAACGAACATTATGTATACAAATATTTTTCACATATTATTATTTATTTTGTCTTTATTTACGCATTATATGTATAATTAAATTAGAGTAAGTACATGAATTAAAACAATACTTTTTGTTTTTTTGCTTTAATTGTTTTGGTAAATAAATCAAAATAATCTTTTTATTTATTTTATATAATATATAATTAAATTTCAAAAATATTGACATCAATATATAATATATATATTTAATATAAATTTTATTATTGGGCCTTTCTCCTCATACGATTTTATTACTAATTTCATATTTGCTGAAATAAAAATGTTTAAACCATTAATCACAAAATTTTCTAAGTGACATTTTTTTCAATGCAAATTTTAAAATTAAAGTATTAAGCTCTCAATAATTTTTCAATACAAATTTCAAAATTAACATATTTGTGTATTTTATATGGTATTTATATATATTTAATATAAATATCTATTAAATGAAACTTCATATTCATACGTTTTTATGATCATATATCTTGTTATACAATAAAATTTAAACTATTTTATCAAACAAATTTCAGTGCGGGACTTTAAACATTTTTAGTGATTTACAATCATTTTAAAAAATTCAAAATATAACATATACGAAAAATAAAATTTTTTATTATATGACTGATGTGATTTTTAAATTTATTGTAACAATACAAAATTAAAGATTCTTATCATATATATATATATTATTCACAGTAATTAATTGTCATATATATGTTAATCATATTAGATAATTTCATAGCTTTTATTTAAGAAATGAATGAAGAATATATTTTTCTGTACTACTAATCAATTTGATATTTAGTTTAATAAAAATTATAATATATGTTTAGATGGACCAACATATTTTTCTAAGGATTATAAGAATCATCCTAGTGATAACACGTGACTACCAAAAGATGATGTAACGCTTCTCAATTAATATATAAAAGATTTGTGTTCGATTGGTAAATTTTGAGATGCTTCTAATCTTCGGGGGGGGGGGGGGGGGGGGGGGGGGGGGGGGGGGGGGAGGGGGAGGAGATTATTGGAACATGACCTTTTGTGGAATTTGATGATTTTAATTGTTGAGAGGATTTTACAAGTTAACTAGATTAAACAAATTTTATCAAATATTTTACACTGATTTTCATTATTTCTGTATAGGATTCTATTGACTGTTATTAACTTTTAAAGTAAAACATTAATAATGGTGGTAGAAGAAATAGAAAGAGAAAATTTCAATCATTAAAGAGGATGGTTTAACAGGACCATTTCAATCATTAAATAAAATAAAATATTTTTTTATAATTTCGAAATATGTTTTTAACTTTGAAATTTTAATATAAATTTTTTCGATTTTTTCCAAATTGTTTATTTTAAAAAATACTTTTTGAAATTCAAAAATATTTTTTAAACTATTTTAAATTTTTTTACCTTCATTAAATTTTTAATATTTAATTTCTATTTTTAAAGTTATGATATGTGTTATGTTAAAGTTGTGATTTTTATTATTTCATTATTCAATTTTGTGTGTTTTTGTATGTGAGTGTATTTTATTACATAGATTTCAAAAATCTTAGGGGTATAGATGATATTCTCAAATTTGAGTCTTATGAGTAAAAACAAAGAAAATTTATATCACAATAACAATAGAATTTAATAGAATCTTAAGATCAATGAAAACTAAACTTTTCCAATAACAAAAGATTTTGAGTGAAATTTAAAAGTTTGCACTTATTAGGAACATGAACTTTTGTGGAATTTGATGATTTTAATTGTTGAGAGGATTTTACAAGTTAACTAGATTAAACAAATTTTATCAAATATTTTACACTGATTTTCATTATTTCTGTATAGGATTCTATTGACTGTTATTAACTTTTAAAGTAAAAAATTAATGGTGGTAGAAGAAATAGAAAGGGAAAATTTCAATCATTAAAGAGGATGGTTTAACAGGACCATTTCAATCATTAAATAAAATAAAATATTTTTTTATAATTTCGAAATATGTTTTTAACTTTGAAATTTTAATATAAATTTTTTTCGATTTTTTCCAAATTGTTTATTTTTTAAACTATTTTAAATTTTTTTACCTTCATTAAATTTTTAATATTTAATTTCTATTTTTAAAGTTATGATATGTGTTATGTTAAAGTTGTGATTTTTATTATTTCATTATTCAATTTTGTGTGTTTTTGTATGTGAGTGTATTTTATTACATAGATTTCAAAAATCTTAGGGGTATAGATGATATTCTCAAATTTGAGTCTTATGAGTAAAAACAAAGAAAATTTATATCACAATAACAATAGAATTTAATAGAATCTTAAGATCAATGAAAACTAAACTTTTCCAATAACATGAACTTTTGTGGAATTTGATGATTTTAATTGTTGAGAGGATTTTACAAGTTAACTAGATTAAACAAATTTTATCAAATATTTTACACTGATTTTCATTATTTCTGTATAGGATTCTATTGACTGTTATTAACTTTTAAAGTAAAAAATTAATGGTGGTAGAAGAAATAGAAAGGGAAAATTTCAATCATTAAAGAGGATGGTTTAACAGGACCATTTCAATCATTAAATAAAATAAAATATTTTTTTATAATTTCGAAATATGTTTTTAACTTTGAAATTTTAATATAAATTTTTTCGATTTTTTCCAAAATTGTTTATTTTAAAAAATTCTTTTTGAAATTCAAAAATATTTTTTAAACTATTTTAAATTTTTTTACCTTCATTAAATTTTTAATATTTAATTTCTATTTTTAAAGTTATGATATGTGTGTATGTTAAAGTTGTGATTTTTATTATTTCATTATTCAATTTTGTGTGTTTTTGTATGTGAGTGTATTTTATTACATAGATTTCAAAAATCTTAGGGGTATAGATGATATTCTCAAATTTGAGTCTTATGAGTAAAAACAAAGAAAATTTATATCACAATAACAATAGATTTTAATAGAATCTTAAGATCAATGAAAACTAAACTTTTCCAATAACAAAAGATTTTGAGTGAAATTTAAAAGTTTGCACTTATTAGGGATAAGTATCCTACATCGGAAATTCAAAGGGACC
This sequence comes from Brassica napus, assembly GCF_020379485.1. Taxonomy (NCBI): domain Eukaryota; kingdom Viridiplantae; phylum Streptophyta; class Magnoliopsida; order Brassicales; family Brassicaceae; genus Brassica; species Brassica napus. The sequence continues at coordinate 10,423,128 of NC_063442.1, read as the reverse complement.
TTAAGTAATATATAAAGGGTTATGCCCAATCCACTAATCACCAATTGTTTTTAAGTCAGAAGCCTATATTAAACCCGAATTTAACATTATATCAGAGCCTATATCCTAAATATCCTAAACTCCTTATTAATATAACCCTTTCGACCGGGTATAAATGTAGTGATTAACCCTTCCGGGCCGGATATACAAGTCGTATTAAAACTCGCTCGGTTAAGTATAAATGTCATAAAGTTCCGAGATTTTTGGCTGATAGAAGCTATAATCTCGAAGAGGGGTATTAGGGATAAGTGTCTCATATCGAGAATTCAAAGGGACCTTAAATAATATATAAAAAGATTAGGTCCAGTCCACTAATCACCAATTGGTTTTAAGTCGGAAGCCCATAATAAATCTGAATCTAACATCACTTTAATAACAATAGATTCTACTCAGATTTTAAAAATTCATAAACCAATAACAATAGAATCTCAAAATTTAATAATTCCTCTAAAATTCTTCAACCAATAACCCCATTCTATTGATAAAACATGATTTTGTTAAAACATAGATTTGGGATACTAGAAAATTATTACTAAAACTGTTAAGCACATTAATTATAACGAGGCAATGTGTATTTTGATTGGTTTGAACGCCTTAGGAGCTAAATGCATCTCATTAAGACAATATAAATTGTAAAGGGTTGAGCCTCAGCCTTCATATATATTATTTTATGATTTCAAGTTTTTTTATAACAGTCATCTCTACTATATAAAAAGAACTAATTTAGAGACTCCTAAAACTGTCGAGATAAGACAAAATATTCACAACCAATGAAACTGACACATCAACTATTAAGTGGACAAAGCAAACCCAATATATATTTTAAAAGCCTGTATTTAGTTTAATTATTGTTTTCTTAACAGAGACCCTATTATCGGCCCAAAAATTCAGACAAAAACTTCTCTTCGTCCCTTCGTGACTTCGTCTTTAGAGATGTCAACTGGACGGGCTGGGTGGATTTGGGCATGTCCAGATGAACTTAGTTTTTTTTCTAGACGTTTTTGGTCGAATCTCAAATAGGATCATGTCCAAATAGGACCATAACCAAATAGAACCATGACCAGTTAGACTACCTATGGGGTCCAGACGTCCACTTAATGTAAAAAATATAATTTTCAATTTAAAAGATGTACAAATTCTAAATTTCATATATAACATCTTAAACTTACTTAAACTCCATAGTTTACAAAAAATACTTAAAGTTTTAAACTTAAACTTAAACCTAAGATTAAACTCCATGTTTTACAAAAGGTACTTAAACTTAAACTCTCATAGTTTACAAAAGATACTTAAAATCTTAAACTTAAACTTAAACTCCATGTTTTACAAAAGGTACTTAAACTTTCATGCTTCATTTCTTCACTTAATCTCACTTCTTTATCTTCTTTATTCCACTTTCTTCTTTAGAATCACCTAACATGAGCATAAACATGTAAGCAAAATCATCACAAACAAATGAGCACACAACTTTAGTAGTACCATCAGAAAATTTATCTCCTATAATGTCAAAATGCTTCCAACACTTTGAATGCCTTCGATTTTTACCTCTACTCTCAACCACATTTGTAGAATCATCTTGTACAGAATCAGGATCATGATCATCTTCGTTCTGATCCATCATCTCATCAGCACTCAAATAGGCATCATCATTTAGGTTCAAATATCCTCATTCATCTGAACAAAAGAGATTAAAGACAACCATTACAGTCACAAAAGATATTAATCAAACAATTGCACATAATACACAATAAAAATCATTTCATTCCTTATTTCACAGCCACCAATATCAAACTCAATATCAGAACATACAGTCACATAAACGAAAGCTAAACAGTGGAAGAGAGTGATGAGTCACTTTAAATTAGAGAGGATAGACTGGGACTGGGAGTAGTGAGTTCGAGCTCTTATTTGGTTCCAAATCTTGAAGCCTGCATAAACAAGATGATAACAAACTTAGCATTTAGTTGAGCGACAAATCCATATCAACATGAAGAACCCATCAACAGACCCATCAAACCTAGAATCGCAAACTCATCAAACCCAAAATCAGAAACATAAACAAGTCAAACCAATCAATAAAAACAACTTTATACATTGAATCTAGAAAGACTCATCACTAAATCCCTAAATTGAGAGAGAGAGACTACAACAAACCTGAAACAAACCGGCTAGATAGAGAAGAAGATGAAGTGAAAAAACGGAAGAGGATAAAGTGAAGAAGCTTGAGTTACAAGAGTGAAGAAGATGAAGTGAAGAAGCTCAAAATCGATTTCTCTCGATTATGATTTTGATTATAATTTTTCCCCAAATATGTTAACCCTAGATATTTTTAAGATTTGGGCCGCCCAGTGTCCATGTGGTTTTGCCCGTTTGGGCTACGGGTGTATTTGGACGACGCCTATTTGGACAAAATATTTTCCTGGACATATTTGGGCGTGTCCATTTTAGTCCAAATTGATGTAGACATGGGTTACCCATGGACAGCTTGCCTATTTGACATCCCTATTCGTCTTCTACATTGTTTAATGCGATACACTTAACCTCTCGCACGATCATTAGTGAAATGGCTCCCGTCAATATGGCTCCCTACATCAAATCGTCCAAAAAGTCACGCTCTTCACATCCCTTATTTTCTTCCTATATATTTTCGTCTGATTTTTTTTTGCATCTTACGCTATCTTTTTACATCCGGTACGTTTACGTTTTATATTCCTTTCTAACTTTTCAATTATTCAATACATTGAGTTTTGAGGCATCTCTACTCTTTGCGTTTCTCCTTGATGATGGTTATGAGCTAAAAGCTATGTTTGTTACTTCATATTCAATATGTTTATTATTTTGCTGTCCAGGCGGATACAAAGCTTAGAGAAACGACAAAGAGGCTGGAGAAGCAACTAAGGTAACCTCTGTTTCCTTTCAGGCAAGTTTTAATTTTTCTTTCCCGACTTTTTCTGGGGTTTTTACCTGAATCATATGATAATAAACCTTACTAAAACCTCTGTTTCCTTTCACTGCGGATCAGTACAGGAGCTGATTCAATCAGCAAATGCCCGAGAATTTGTAATCCGATGTAAAAAAAAAACAGATGTGTTTGGGGAAGTTCTTCCTCATGCTTGCAAACTAATGACTGATGTGTTTGATAATGTCATTCAAAAGGTCTGTTCCTACTTGACCCTATGTCTTACATTGCATTGCCCGTCAGACTATCTCTTTTGTTTATTATTTATTTGATCTGCTTCAGTTTTCTAATACTGCAAAACATCATGGAGAACGGTATTCGCGGATCAACTCATGGGACCGATCGTACTACTTAGTCTGCAGATATATGATTGCAGAATAATACAAAAGGTACAAAACCACTACATTCTGTCTGGACTGAAAGAATAGTAAAAATGGTGTACTGAGGGGTGAAAATTTATTCTGCTGTAGGGCTATTCATGTCATAAACCTTTTATCTGGGAGTTAGTTTATCACGTGTACTTGTGACGGCCAGCCCATGAGATGTGTTCGAGACAAAAACGGAAACCATGTGAGACAGAAATACATCGATAAAATTTCTGCAGACAGATTTGGATTCATGTTAGCTGCATTTCGTGGCCAAGTTTGCTCGCTCTCTATGGATCCTTATGGCTGCCATGTGAACCAGAATACATCTATTTTTCTTCTCCTTATTTTGGTAGATTATACTTAGAATATTTCATTTTGAAGAAAAATATGAAGCAAACCATTGGAGAGCATGTTTCTTTATTTTTTTGAAGAATTTCAAATTTTGAAGAAAAAAAGAAGTTAACCATATATTTTATTTTTGTTAGGACAAGAAGATCAAATATAAGAAGCCCAAACATACTAGACCCGTTAATCATAACAGCCCATAACTTATGAACTTGGACCTACTTATACGCATCAACGGTTAATAAAGGCCCGTTTATTCGGCTTCCTTAAACACCAAAGCCAGTACAATCAATTTACGATAGTAGCCTTCTTAACCTTCTTCACCGTATAAAACTTGACAATTCACACTCTCCATTAATCAAATCAAATCAAAATCCTCTGGAGAGCTCGCCTTTCAATTCTCTTGGTGGCGAAGACTCAAAGTCTCGAGTATGTACTCTTCACACCTTCTTTGTTCGATTCAGTTGCCTTTTGTTTTCCTTTGCGTTGCGTTGCATTGCATTAGGGTAATGAAAGTTCAAGATTGGGTTGGGATTCAAAGCTTAAGTAGAGCATCTTGAATTGTATGATGTCATGTGTTAGAAGCCTTTGACATTTGTATCTCTGCAGCAGGATGTTGAAAATGAATCTTCAAGAAGCAGGGACAGAGGCAGGAATAGCAGAGATAGAGATAGGGAGGTAGACCGCCATCGAAGAGATCGTCATAGCAGAGAACGTAGTGAGAGAGATGATCATCATCACACAAGAAGTCGAAGGTATACTGATAGTGTGTTGTTATGTTTCTGGTCAATTAGTGTTTCGTTCTTTAAGTTGATGGTGTCATCATTTATTGGCAGGAGGAGGTCTCGCGATCGAGAGAGAGAGGAGAGACACACGCGACGTTCACGCTCTCGATCGAGAACCCGCTCTGAACGTAGGTCAAGGTCTGAACGTAGATCACGTTCACGGTCAAGGACACGCTCCAAGAGGTACCTTGGCTTCTCTGTTATATTCTACCTTCATTGGAGAGTATCCATACGTGTCTCGAGGGTTTAATCTTTGTGAATTGTATGAACACAAAGAATGTAGTGTCATCTTTGATGTTTATACATATATTTATTTATTTCGTAGTTGTTTCTACTGATGTCTGACCTCTTAATTTATGCCCTTTCAGCAAGAGGGTAAGTGGATTCGATATGCCGCCCCCTTCTTCTGCAATGTTAGCTCCTACTACCGTTGCTGCAGCAGGTATGTCCTTCATCATCTACTCAACGTTATTATATTCCTTAACTGCTTGTTGTTTTTGATTTCTACGTAGTTTTGGAAACTTCATAGTCAATTACACGGTGTGACTTTGGTAAGCTGCATTCTTTATTGCAGATTCATGCTCTCTCCATAGGATGTTTTACCTTTTTTTTTTGTTCCCTGGTGAAATGGTTCTGGAACTGAGAGACTTTCTTTTTTTTTGTCTTTTGGTGGTGTTTGTTTGTGTCTTGTCTTATTGTAGTAAGAAGGCTATGTTGGGTTAGTTTCCCCACATGCGGACAATGAGCCGACCTCTCTAGCGTATAATAGTACAAGGAGCAATCAGTGCAACGGTTGTCATGGGTATTCTTCATCCTCGAATGGCAGCTATATGGCTGTTTTCTAGCCTTAAGACAAATTTTGACACTGCATTTATACTTTTCATATTTTAAAAGTTCATAAGATGTTGGTTTATTCTGTAATCAGCGGTGTAGTTGGTAGGAAGGTGTTTTATGTGGCTTTGTGCTTGTTGGTTGGTCTCTGCTCATCCGGAAAGTAATAATTTCTGATGATTGCTCTTGTTCTAGCAGGCCAGGTTCCTAGTGTGCTAGCTACTCCTAATATTCCAGGGATGTTCCACAACGTGCTCGCAATGGTCCCTAATCAGGTATAAATCCGTACTTTCGCTTGCGTCTCTTTATTTTTTATTTTTTTTCTTGTTTTTATGCGAACGTACTTATAACTTCTCATTATTTCTTCTCACCTAGCAACTGGGAGCGCTTCCTTTATTGCCAGTTCAGGCAATGACTCAGCAGGTAAGATCTATTTTATTGTTTGGTTCTTCACCTTTTATCAAGATTGACTTCCTAATACTGTGTTATGATCGCAGGCAACTAGGCATGCTAGACGAGTCTATGTTGGTGGCCTTCCACCCACTGCAAATGAACAGGTTTTGTTACTTTTTGTCTGTTATAGTCATTTTAAACCACAAACTTTGGCAATATCATTGTATGAGTACTGAGAATCGAACTTCATATTGTAGTCTGTTGCAACATTCTTTAGCCAAGTGATGTCAGCGGTTGGGGGAAACACTGCTGGGCCAGGTATCGAAACTTCCATTGTTTTTTTTGTCTTATACCTTTGACAAGGCTACACAATAACTCATTCTCTCTTTTCATACATAGGCGATGCGGTGGTGAATGTTTATATAAACCATGAAAAGAAGTTCGCCTTTGTGGAGATGAGATCTGTTGAGGAGGCTAGTAATGCAATGGCATTAGACGGAATTATATTAGAGGTGATTCATTATCTCTTTCTCAGTTTAGATGTTCACTCTTCTTTATTAATTACAATATGTATTGACATGTTTAGCTATGCTAATCTCCAGGGGGTTCCTGTAAAGGTGAAGAGGCCTACTGACTATAATCCATCCCTTGCTGCAGCTCTTGGTCCGAGCCAGCCTAATCCCAATCTCAACTTGGCGGCTGTTGGATTTTCCTCGGGGTCTACTGGTGGGCTTGAGGGTCCGGACCGCTTATTTGTGGGTGGGGTTCCCTATTACTTGACAGAGGATCAGATCAGGGAGCTCTTAGAGTCCTTTGGGCCGCTAAGAGGTTTCAACTTGGTCAAAGACAGGGAAACCGGAAACTCGATGGGCTATGCATTCTGTGTATTCCAGGATCCTTCAGTCACAGATATTGCATGTGCTGCTCTAAACGGGATTAAGATGGGCAATAAGACACTTACAGTGAGGCGTGCAGTCCAAGGTGTTAGAAAACAGGTGTTTACATACTCTACCACTTAATTTGTCATTGTTATATATATATATATATATATGTTTTCCAAATATGGAAGAATTATTTAACTTATTGACGTTTAACATCACTTGCCATATAATCTAACGAATATTACAAATAACAATTTATGGAAACTATTCTCGAAATTATTGAAAGACTAATAATGTTTTATTCATTACTTTTAATATTTATAACCTATAAAATAAAATGAACGAAATTTTATATAAGATAATTATAATAGTTTTATCCTCTACTTGATGAACTGTGTTCGAATATAATTATATAATAACTATTTTAAATATTACAAAATCTAAAAATGTTTATTAATATTATTTTTAAATTATTTATCGTTATTTAAAGAATAAATTTATCATAATTTTAAAATAATTTATAAAATGTTTACAAAATGCAAGGCAAAGTTGCACTTTCAAGAGTTAAGTCGAGATCTGGATTAAAAATCCTAATAACTGGTAAAGAAGGGAAGCCGAAGACAAAAACATTGAATGTTGTCTACAAACAAATTTTTCAGAATATTTCGTAGTCACGGTACGTAATTTTAATCTACTTTTTTTCAAATACAAATTTTAAAATATATAAACTGTTGCAATTATTTATATTTTGTATTTGCCAGATGGGTTCTGATGAGTTAGGAGACCGATGACGGTATGTCAATTTAATATTATTTCATGTTCAATAAAATTTAGAAATTTATAAATCTATCAAATAATGTTAACCCGTCAAATTGCTTACAAAATTTATTTAATTTTTTGCACGTTTCTAATTGAATTTGCTTTTTTTTTATCCACAAATGTACTTCATAATTTATATTATTTATGGATAATATTTTGATTTTTTTATATTTTCTTTTAATATGTCTACATAAATGTTTGTTTATTATTTATGGAAAAATAATATTATTCACCTAAATAAAGAATTACGACACATATACAATCCTCCTATACATTAAAAAAGAGAAGTCACTTTAGTGATTTCTGCTGATATGGCATTAATATAGAGCTTCTCAATAAAATTGTTATAATTCTATTGGTTGATTTTTTTGAATTTTATTTTTCATTTATTTTAATCAATCGCTTATGTAGACAAGCCCAAAACTATTGTCGATTTCGTTAAGCCCATATATAGCTAGGAGATAATAATTATCGATTTAGTTTAGCATTGGGTAAAATTTAGAACTAAGACAAATATTAAAAAAATTTCTTATTATTCAAACAGTAAACTTGCGCATGTTGATATCATATTAATTACATTTGCTTAGAAAATATTATAATGTTTCTAATTAGTAGGGGTGGGCGTTCGGGTACCCGTTCGGGTTCGGGTCGGGTATTTTGGATTTTCGAGTATTTCGGTATAGAGGTGTAGAACTCGTTCGGGTATTTCTGTACTTCGGGTCGGGTTCGGGTATTTTTAGTTCGGATTCGGTTATTTCAGATCGGGTTCGGATATTTAGATTTTGAAAAAAAAAATTAAAATTTTCATTTCTCAAGTTTCTTATATTTAAAAATTAAAAATATTAAAAAAATATGTAATATGTCTACATAAATGTTTGTTTATTATTTATGGAAAAATAATATTATTCACCTAAAATAAAGAATTACGAAACATATACAATACAATTCTAATTAATGATAATATAAAATCTGTTACTTCTAAAACTATACACTATTTATTCCATTTTTTGAATGAAAATATCTTCGTAAACACACAAAATATTTTTTGACGTTTCAATTATACATACACACAATATCTGCCTCTTCATACTGACGTTACTGTGTTCCCTCTCGTAAGGTACGTACCGAGAGAGAACACATGATGCGGACCGATCATATTCTTATGCCCGCACAGGGTGCGGGCCGGTCACCTAGTACACATTATATTTTATGTAATAATGCATTTATGCCCTTGAAGTTAACCGGTGCAACTTATTGGAATTTTTTTTTAATTATTTACTACCAAGTTACACGTGAAACACTCTTGGCCATTTATTCCATCAGCTACGTCATCTGCTTTCCTATAAGGTGACATCATCTCTCATTAATTCGTACATATTGGTAACTACTTTTCTAAGTTTCTATTCTATGTGCTCCATGTAGCATGGAACATGAACTGCTATGGATTTTACTTTGACACCACTCATTTTCCTTAACAAAATAAAATTATCTTTACTAATTACACCTCATTACGTTACCTTTTAGAATTCTTTCATATGCCAAATCTATTAATAAGTCTTGGTCATTTATTCGATTAAGTAGTACTCTCTCGCACTTCGTGACGTTGTCTCCATCACATACCTTCACATATTTTAACAGTTTGTATATTCTATTTGAACCATGTAGAATAGAATAAAATATTGTATTATTTCCATGTTTTAATATTTGGATTGGAGTTTATATTTTTATTTTGGGTTTAGTGATTAGTGGTTTTGGATTTAGTGATCAGTGGTTTTGGGTTTAGTATGGATTGTTTAGATTACGTCATCTCTCGTTAATTCGTGCACATTGGTAACTATTTTTTCAGATTTCTATTCTATATGCCCCATGTAGCATGGAACATGAACTGCTATGACTTTTACTTTTACACCATTCATTTTCCTTAATAGAGTAAGACTATCTTTAGTAAGCACACCTTATTATGTGGTTTTTTGGAATTCTTCCATATGCCAAATCTGTTAATAAGTCTTGGTCATTTATTCCATTGATTAAGTTGTACTCTCTCACACCTGGTGACGTCGTCTCCATCACATACTTTCACCTACTTTAACAGTTTGTCTATTCAATACGAACCATGTAGAATGAAATAAAATATTGTATTATTTCCATGTTTTAATATTTAGATTGGGGCTTATATTTTCATTATGGGTTTACTGATCAACGGTTTTGGGTTTAGTGATTAATGGTTTGTGTTTAGTATTGATTGTTTAGGTTTACTCTGACAAAACAGTAAGTAATTCAATGTTAGTATATAAACATTACAAAATTTGTATAATCACCTCTATTCCATTTTGCGTATATAGAATAGTAAGTATACACCATTCACTTTATAACATGTGATTCTCATAACGCCACAAAACCAACGACGTCATGTAATATGTCACTTATAAACTGGTAACTTGTTGTGGAAAAGGACAGAACCGGATAAATTGTGTATCAAATACCTGACATTATATTACGTCAAAATCAAAAGCTAGCTACTTAATTTACTTGCCATATATGGCTAGTTCACAAATTAACCCAAGATAAAATAGAAGAAGCGCAAAAATACTAGACCCGTTAATCATAACAGCCCATAACTTATGAACTTGGACCTACTTATACGCTAAAGGCCCGTTTATTCGGCTTAAACACCAAAGCCATTCCAATCAATTTACGATAGTAGCCTTCTTCACCGTATAAAACTTTTCACCAATTCATTCTCTCCATTAATCAAATCAAATCAAATCCTTAGGGTTTTCTTCCTACAATCCGAGAAGAGATTACAAAGGCGAAGATGAGTTACGACGAAGCTAACGGAGATGAAAACAACAACGAAGACGAGAATTGCGTAGCTCTGGAGAGCTCGCCTTTCAATTCTCTTGGTGGCGAACACTCCAAGTCTCGAGTATGTACTCTTCACACCTTCTTTGTTAGATTCAGTTGCCTTTTGTTTTCCTTTGTGTTGCGTTGCGTAGCATTAGGGTAATGAAAGTTCAAGATTGGGTTGGGATTCAAAGCTTAAGTAGAGCATCTTGAATTGTATGATGTCATGTGTTAGAAGCCTTTGACATTTGTATCTCTGCAGCAGGATGTTGAAAATGAATCTTCAAGAAGCAGGGACAGAGGCAGGAATAGCAGAGATAGAGATAGGGAGGTAGACCGCCATCGAAGGGATCGTCATAGCAGAGAACGTAGTGAGAGAGATGATCATCATCACACAAGAAGTCGAAGGTATACTGATAGTGTGTTGTTATGTTTCTGGTCAATTAGTGTTTCGTTCTTTAAGTTGATGGTGTCATCATTTATTGGCAGGAGGAGGTCTCGCGATCGAGAGAGAGAGGAGAGACGCCGGCGACATTCACGCTCTCGATCGAGAACCCGCTCTGAACGTAGGTCAAGGTCTGAACGTAGATCACGTTCACGGTCAAGGACACGCTCCAAGAGGAGAGTATCCATACGTGTCTCGAGGGTTTAATCTTTGTGAATTGTATGAACACAAAGAATGTAGTGTCATCTTTGATGTTTATACATATATTTATTTATTTCGTAGTTGTTTCTACTGATGTCTGACCTCTTAATTTATGCCCTTTCAGCAAGAGGGTAAGTGGATTCGATATGCCGCCCCCTTCTTCTGCAATGTTAGCTCCTACTACCGTTGCTGCAGCAGGTATGTCCTTCATCATCTACTCAACGTTATTATATTCCTTAACTGCTTGTTGTTTTTGATTTGTACGTAGTTTTGGAAACTTCATAGTCAATTACACGGTGTGACTTTGGTAAGCTGCATTCTTTATTGCAGATCCATGCTCTCTCCATAGGATGTTTTACCTTTTTTTTTTTGTTCCCTGGTGAAATGGTTCTGGAACTGAGAGACTTTCTTTTTTTTTTGTCTTTTTGGTGGTGTTTGTTTGTGTCTTGTCTTATTGTAGTAAGAAGGCTATGTTGGGTTAGTTTCCCCACATGCGGACAATGAGCCGACCTCTCTAGCGTATAATAGTACAAGGAGCAATCAGTGCAACGGTTGTCATGGGTATTCTTCATCCTCGAATGGCAGCTATATGGCTGTTTTCTAGCCTTAAGACAAATTTTGACACTGCATTTATACTTTTCATATTTTAAAAGTTCATAAGATGTTGGTTTATTCTGTAATCAGCGGTGTAGTTGGTAGGAAGGTGTTTTATGTGGCTTTGTGCTTGTTGGTTGGTCTCTGCTCATCCGGAAAGTAATAATTTCTGATGATTGCTCTTGTTCTAGCAGGCCAGGTTCCTAGTGTGCTAGCTACTCCTAATATTCCAGGGATGTTCCACAACGTGCTCGCAATGGTCCCTAATCAGGTATAAATCCGTACTTTCGCTTGCGTCTCTTTATTTTTTATTTTTTTTCTTGTTTTTATGCGAACGTACTTATAACTTCTCATTATTTCTTCTCACCTAGCAACTGGGAGCGCTTCCTTTATTGCCAGTTCAGGCAATGACTCAGCAGGTAAGATCTATTTTATTGTTTGGTTCTTCACCTTTTATCAAGATTGACTTCCTAATACTGTGTTATGATCGCAGGCAACTAGGCATGCTAGACGAGTCTATGTTGGTGGCCTTCCACCCACTGCAAATGAACAGGTTTTGTTACTTTTTGTCTGTTATAGTCATTTTAAACCACAAACTTTGGCAATATCATTGTATGAGTACTGAGAATCGAACTTCATATTGTAGTCTGTTGCAACATTCTTTAGCCAAGTGATGTCAGCGGTTGGGGGAAACACTGCTGGGCCAGGTATCGAAACTTCCATTGTTTTTTTTGTCTTATACCTTTGACAAGGCTACACAATAACTCATTCTCTCTTTTCATACATAGGCGATGCGGTGGTGAATGTTTATATAAACCATGAAAAGAAGTTCGCCTTTGTGGAGATGAGATCTGTTGAGGAGGCTAGTAATGCAATGGCATTAGACGGAATTATATTAGAGGTGATTCATTATCTTTTTTTCAGTTTAGATGTTCACTCTTATTCTTTTTTATTAATTACAATATGTATTGTGTGTATTAACATGTTACCTATGTTCATCTCCAGGGGGTTCCTGTAAAGGTGAAGAGGCCTACTGACTATAACCCATCCCTTGCTGCAGCTCTTGGTCCGAGCCAGCCTAATCCCAATCTCAACTTGGCGGCTGTTGGATTTTCCTCGGGGTCTACTGGTGGGCTTGAGGGTCCGGACCGCTTATTTGTGGGTGGGATTCCTTATTACTTGACAGAGGATCAGATCAGGGAGCTCTTGGAGTCCTTTGGGCCGCTAAGAGGTTTCAACTTGGTTAAAGACAGGGAAACTGGAAACTCGATGGGATATGCATTCTGTGTATTCCAGGATCCTTCAGTCACAGATATTGCATGTGCTGCTCTAAACGGGATTAAGATGGGCAATAAGACACTTACGGTGAGGCGTGCAGTCCAAGGTGCGATTCAACCTAAGCCTGAGCAAGAAGATATATTACTTCATGCCCAACAGCAGATTGCTTTGCAGGTGTGTGTTTTACTTTATGCTTTGTCCTATTATTACTACTATATATCTAAACTTTCTGAATATCACTGATTTAAGTGTCTCTTGAACTTCTGTAACAGAGGCTTATGCTACAGCCAGGAGGCACGCCCACCAAGATTGTATGTTTGACTCAAGTGGTTACAGCTAATGTTCTTGGGGACGATAAAGAATATGAAGACATAATGGAGGACATGAGACTGGAAGGTGGGAAATTCGGTAGGCAATTTCAGTTTTTGTGTTTATGTTCCTGAGGATCTGCCATTTATACACACACTCGAGCTCTTTTTACATGTTTGGAACTTTTGATAATTCATTGTTCTGTGTGTGCAGGTAACTTGGTGAATGTTGTGATTCCGAGGCCCAATGCGGATCATGATTCACAACCAGGAGTTGGGAAGGTTCGTTTTTCAGCTCAGAGAAGTAGTTCTTACTAATTTCATGCATACAGCACATTCGTCCTAATGATAATATTATATTTAATATCAATGCAGGTTTTCTTAGAGTATGCGGATTTGGACGGCGCAGCAAAGGCAAGATCTGGGATGAATGGAAGAAAGTTTGATGGAAACCAAGTGGTAGCTGTGTATTACCCCGAAAACAAGTATGCACAAGGCGACTACGAAGCCTGCTGATCTTTCTTTACTTTCTTTGGACCTCTTAGCAAGAAGTTTGAATCTTTTTTTTTTTAATGTATGGAGTGTTCAGATTATGACTGCATTAGTATCAATTGAGTGTATTGGATAATTAGTCTTTGGTTTCATTGAAACACCCTTTTGAGTTATGTTATTATCCTCTTACCGGTTAGAAATTACCAAGCAATTCTTATATAAGCAATCCATAGTAGTAACCTAAAAGTACCATACTTTTCGCTTTCCTGCCTGGAATAAATTGTATGGTGACTTCTTCGAACAGATTTATATCACTGGCATTGTTTCAGCAGTTACAAATTTGTTCAACTATCCGTTATTATCGATGACGGAGAAGATAAAACAATCAGCACCAGTGGTCTAGTGGTAGAATAGTACCCTGCCACGGTACAGACCCGGGTTCGATTCCCGGCTGGTGCAAAGAGCTGTGAGGATTTAGGCTTCAGCGATGGTTGGGTCCATCGAATTCATCTGATATCGGGATGCAATTTAGCCATACACTGAGCTCTCTTTTTTTCTATTCCTTTTTTCTAGCATTTCTGAACAGTAGTCGGTGATAGTTGGAGAAATCTTTTATCAATTTTGGATGGAAAATCTATGCAAAATGAGATGGCTACTGTGTTGTCGAATCACTAATCTTGATTTCGTAAACACATATCGTAGCAAACCAAAAATTGATTAATTTTACTGTGATAAAAGAAGCGGCAATTGTTATTTCTTCAACGCACCCCATAGCAGCATTGACACTATTCTCTCACCATGAGGAGTCCAGTCCACTGCAAAAACCTCATCTGTGTGACCGGCAAGGAAGGTCTTGCTTTAATTAATAAGAAGGATGATAGATCCGTGCAGATGCAGAGAGGATGGTAATACCTTATCTGACAGAGGAATCTCTAGAATTGAGGACCCGGACCGTATTTTTGTGTGTACTTCAAATAGGCAAACTATCAGAGAGCTCTTGCCTCATAATTTTAATTATTTTATTTGGATCATTTTCTTGAACAAAATGTAAAATTATTCATTAGAAAAAAGTTTTTCTTACAACTAATGCATCCTTTGTTTAAGAACAACATTTAGATCTTCAGAGGTAGGGTAAAGATAGTGGATCATAGCTAGTTATGTTCATCCAAGTTCATTATAAGAATGTATATATTGTCAGGACGTTGATTCTTGTACATTCGATCTCATAGAAGAAGCAGATTCAGATTAGTTGTACGCAAGTGAAGAGTTTAGTTTATTTTCCAAATATAAATACATTTGTTACAGGATATTAATACATCAAAAGATCATGAACTTTTCTTTATCACTTTGGTTCACGTCGGCCGTCCTGATCTATCTCATAAATTGTTCTGAAGATCCCCTACGATCTAGTGCCCCAGGTTATGACACTTAGAAGGATAAGTGGCACTTGAGTTCTGAGATACTAACACGTGGGTATAAATACTAGCTTCCATAGAACTAAACCCAATCCAATCTTTGTCCGGACACAAGACATCACTGTACAGAGATGCTGTCAAATTTAATTTGTGTGCTACTATTGTTTGTATAAGAATCTTTTTTTTTTGTTTGACTAAATTTTTGCATTAAAATATAAAGGTAGCTAGAAGGCTTTTGTTAGCCCCTTCTAGTGATTACAAAATAAATCATTTGTATAATATATTATCCTCTGTAGGCATGTGCGTGTATATAAATTCAAATGAGTCATCATTTTGAATCTGATTCACCACACCTTCTACATGGCATCAGAACAACAAATCTTCGATGGAACACAAGAGGAGTCCTCAAATCCTCACTCTCCATCCATGCATGAACTAGAAGCCTTAACCGACAAGACTATTCTGAGCCACCAAGACGAGGGCAAGATAGCGTCAACAGAGTTCGAGAACATTCAGAAACGGTACCAAGACCTAACCGCCACGTTGCCTCACGCGAAAGGCTGGTTTGAGAAGGCTCCGTTCATCGGGTACTGTGGTCACTGGATCATAGAGCCTCTCCTAGCAGGTTGCCTTCACGCTCAAGACTTCTTCCAAGCTCGACCCGTTGACTTTTTCATTTGTAGCTACCCAAAGTCAGGCACCACTTGGCTCAAAGCCCTAGCTTTCTCTATCGTCAACCGATCTCGCTTCGACGATTCCTCGAACCCTCTCCTGAAACGTAACCCTCACGAGCTTGTTCCCTTCATTGAGATCGAATCTGCTTTCTTTCCTCAAGTTGATGTTCTCAAAGATGAAGGGAACACTCTCTTTTCGACTCATATGCCGCACGGGTTACTACCCGAATCGATTTCGAACTCTGGTTGTAAGATGGTTTACATATGGAGAGACCCCAAAGACACTTTCATCTCCATGTGGACTTTCTTCCAAAAGCAAAAGTTTGGAAGTGGTCCTCTCAATAGTCTTGAGGAGTGTTTTGATATGTTCTGTCTAGGTTTCTCAGGGTACGGTCCTTATCTAGATCATGTCATGTCTTATTGGAAAGCTTATCAAGAGAATCCAAATAAGATTTTGTTCCTCAAGTACGAGACGATGAGAGAGGATCCTTTGCCACATGTGAAGAGATTAGCTGAGTTTATGGGTTATGGATTCACAGCTGAGGAAGAGGAGAAAGGGGTTGTTGAGAAAGTTGTGAATCTTTGCAGCTTCGAGACGTTGAAGAATCTTGAAGCCAACAAAGGAGAGAAATATAGAGAGGACATTCCTCTTAATGCGTATAAGAACAGCGCCTATTTCAGGAAGGGGAAGGTTGGAGACTGGCAGACCTATCTGACTCCAGAGATGGCAGCTCGAATCGATGGATTGATGGAAGAGAGATTCAAGGGCACAGGTTTGCTTGAACACTTTTAGTGACCACTTAGTGTTTGGGGGCAATGACTGATCCTTGTATGCTACGTCTACTTACGGCACAAGTTTGCTTATAAAATGTAAGAAGACTAATAAGTTATATACTGGAGGAATAAAATGTTGTTTCTGTTTTCATCCAAATAAATTCTGTATAAAAAAATTGCTTTGTAGCTATGCATATTTGCCTGATTTCAAAAGGGAGTGTATTCTGCTCTAAACATCTCATTAATTTGTGACATAAACTTTCTTCTGCAAACTTCTATTAGCAATGGTATAACCTTCTCTACCACAAATATTTTTAACAGTTGTAGGATAAAGACTCATTTTAAATGGCTTTTTCGATCAGAAGATCATAAAATTGATGAAAAATGAGTCTTTGTCCAACAGCAGTTAAAAAACATATGTCGTAGGAAGGGAAGGACGTTATACGTGGATTTCACATGATTGTTTTTTTTTTTAACTAAAAATAAATCTAGAAGAAAATAGCATCACTGAAGAAACTGTTAAACACGGCAACAGATGTAAAATGTTGAAGAGGGAGCTGGTAGATTAGAAAAACAATTCAATCATATATGTACTGAAGCATTCCAAAACGTTATTGGTTTGCTGTAACGTACTTTTAACTTTTTACGTACGTTATTTGTTTTAATTTTTTTTTTGAAAAATACGTTATTTGTTAGTTGTCAACAATCAACGTATTTTAACTCTTTTTACGCTTAATTACGGTACAAATTTTAGAGAGTACACCAAAAACGAAAACAACGCACAACGAGATTGACTATTGACTGAAACGAAGAAGACAATAACTCGTTGAAGAAATAATGTTCAAAAAAAAAAAAAACTCGTTGAAGAAACGATTGCGGTCGTTAAAGAAGAAAATTCACTAAGTGTAGCAAAAAAAACAATAATTCATTATATAACCAAATAAAAAAAAGTAGTTCATTATATAAGAAAACAATTCTCATAACATTTCTATGATGCATATGTATTTTTATCCTTTTCAACACATCACTAATATATTTTTTTTTCCACCCACTTTCGTTTTAATTACTTGTAAACTATATCATCATTTTCATATAGAAACATTACATTTCTAAAAAAACAATCAGAAACAAGATTTGCTCTCACAAATGATAACATATTACATTGTAGAATAAAACTGAGAAAATGAGATAACTTGTGTTGTAAGTAAACTAAGAACACAAGCCGGCAATCTAATTACCATATTCAAAAAAACCAGTACCCTTGAATTTCTCTTCCATCAATCCATCGATACGAGCTGCCATCTCCGGAGTCAGGTAGTTGCTCCAGTCTCCGACCTTTCCCTTCCTGAAATACGCACTATTCGGATAAAACTTAGAAGGAACATCACCTCCGCTTACCTTACCTTTGATCTCCTCTTTGTCTTTCTCTCCTTTGTTGGCTTCAACATTCTTCAACGACTCGAAACTGCAGAGGTTCACAACTTCCTCAACAACCCCTTTCTCCTCTTCCTCAGCTGTGAATCCATAACCCATAAACTCAGCCAATCTCTTCACATAGGGCAAAGGATCAGCTCTGATGGTCTCGTACTTTAGGAAGAAAACCTGATCTGGCTTCTCTTGATAAGCTTTCCAATACGACATGACATGGTCTAGATAAGGACCGTACAAAGAATGGCCTCGACAGAACATATCAAAAGACTCCTCAAGACTGTTGAGAGGACCATTGTCTGACCTTTCCTTCTGGAAGAAGTTCCACATGGAGACAAAGGTGTCCTTTGGGTCTCTCCAAATGTAAACCATCTTAGAACCCGCTTTCGAAATCGACTCGGGTAATAACCCATGCGGGATATGAGTCGAGAACAGCGTGTTCCCTTTGTCCTCGACAGCATCATTTTGTTGGAACAAAGAGAGTTCGCCCTCAATGAAAGGAACAAGCTCGTGAGGGTTACATTTCTTGAGAGGGTTTGAGGATTGGTCAGAGTCAGAGGCAGACCGATTTGCGATGGCGAAAGTTAGAGCTTTGAGCCAAGTGGTACCTGACTTTGGGTAGCTACAAACGAAGAAGTCAATGGGTCGTGCTTGGAAGACGTCTCGCGCGTGAAGCCAACGTTCAAGGAGAGGCTTCACTATCCAGTGACCACCGTATCCGATCAGCGGAGCTTTTGGTCTCCAGCCTTGGGTGTGAGGAAACGTGGCGATTAGGTCTTGGTACCGTTGTTGATTCTTCTCAAACTCTCTCTCGGTCTCGTCTTGGTGCTTCGGTAGGGTTGCATTGGTAACGGTTTCTGAATCCATGGGATCAAGGAAGAGGATGTGAGGACTGGACTTATGTTCTGTGGACTGAGAAAGGTGATTATATTGTTTGTGTCTGGATGATGGTGTATAATTAGTCATGCATGATGCTATTTATATCCACAGGTGTTACATTATAATCTTGAAACAGTAACCAAAAGAAAATATGATATCTTGTAATTGTGGCACTTGCCAACTGTAAATGAGTTTTGGATATATCAAAACTTTGTGAAAATAGAAAAAAAAGGGGGCATTTAGAAAAAAGATTACCACTTCTTTATAGGGTTATTATGGAAAGAATAAAACAAAAATCAGGACTGCATTTAGTCAATGCATGCATGGATGATATTGCATGTATAAAGAAAAAAATAATAATATGTGGCATATGTAAAACAGAAGAGGATCTTTAAACAAGGGAAGCTTTGCCAAATGGAAAAATATTGTAATGTTTTATGGCATATGTAATTATCATTTCACTATCACAATAGCATGGAAACGAATCCGGAAAAGAAGAAGAAGATCTTGTAGTTGTAATTGCAATTTGTATTTTGTAACACCAAGTAAATGAGTTTTTATCAGAAACTTTGCCAAATGGCAAAAACAGTATATATAATTAAATATTTGTTTTGTTAAAGAGATAAACAATAAAAATATCTTCTATAGTTAAAGATATACACTATTTCAATATAATTACAAAAAAAAATTGCAAAGTTATTTAAACATATGATAAACATAATAATCCAGATATCATACGTGTATCAATATACTTTTTGAGTCGATAAGATATTCCTGTCCAGATAAAATACACTAAATTTTTTTTTTTTTGGATTAACCTTGTGGTATTTTAGATCTATTGAAAGATCCAAACTAATTTTCAAGTAGATGTGCAGCACACAGGTGAGCCATCTTTTTAAATATTCAAATGAAGGTTAAACATGGTTTCATATTCACATAATCATATGGCTACATGGATTTTCGTGCTATTACGAACTCAGGTCTCCTTGAAATCCGCCTACCACTAGATGATAACTACACTAACTATTGTTCTGAAACCTAGGTATAATTATATGAAACAAACTAAGTTCTCAAAAGTATTTAGTGTTAAGGTTTATCAAAAAAACTTTCAATAAAAATTAATGATCAGAGTTCTACGTAGATAAAGTATGTGACTGTTTAATTTGCCTTCGTAATTATTAGATTGATGTTGCATGATAAATTAGAGGCTATGGTCATGAAGGTAACGAATAGTGTAATTGACATGCATAAATTGAGTCTTTCATGTCGTGGGTTTGACATAGACAAGATACTTTGTATTCATGCAATTATATTGATTTTTTTGTAAAGAAAAAGTCAATATATGGAAAACAAAATTCGGAATCGAACCGGCGACATAAAGATCATACCATCCAACAACACTTTTTTACAGCATACAACAATATAATCTACAACCTTCCACTCCACTACCAGAGGAAAGTTATAAAAATCACTATTTCTACAATATGGAAAAGCTAATATCAATTACTATAATCTTAATAGATGATGATACAAAACATAAAATTAATATATAACAATTGATACCAAGAGAATGACAAATGAAAACCCTGTAAGAGGAATGCTAGTCAGAAAAACCAAGAGAAAATAACGTGTATGAGTTTTTTGTTGCTAAAAAGAATGAGATAGAGGTAAGCAAATCTCTAATCCTTATAAGACCATAAAACTCCATCAACATAATCAATAAATCAAAGCTATAAAGGAGAATAGGAGATGTTACGAAGTTGAACAATTCGATTCGTTGTGGTTGGTTGTTGACCAATAAAAGCATGGAAGAAAACTAAGAACATGATTAGTATGGTTCAACTCGAGTAGAAAGGCAATGTACTAAGAAAACACTAAAGTTCTGGCATTGGTTAGATAAAGACCTATTCACTCAAACCTGAAACTAAGCTTGCAGCTCATTTCAGACCAGCCTACGTACATATATGTGTATGGTCAGAGCCGGCCCTGAGGGGAAGCAGACCAAGCAGGTGCTTCCGGCCTCAATATTATAACTAACATTTCGGCCACATTATTGTCATGTAATCCTTCAGCAAGTTTGGTTCTGGATCCTTTCTAATACGGAAGAGGTACAAGGTTCAAAGCCTCCTCCCCACTTTTACTTTATTCCCTTGTTTTTTTTTTAATTTTATAAATTTAATAAGCCCAACATTTTTTTAGCTTGTGGCCCATATATTGTCAGGACCGGCACTGTGTATGGTTGATGGGTGCTCATCTCATTCTAAAGTGGTCTGAACATAATTTTGACGTCGTAAATACTTGTTCACTTTAGTAAAATTTAAATTTTGGTTTTGGTTTTGGTTTGCTAGCATTATTCCCGAACCAAAACAAAAAAGAAATGCATCACTAGAATACACATATGCAACTTTAAATCCGACATTAATGCATATAGCTCATCAAAATTTAAATAATGGATCCAACTTAAAATCAATGAAAAAATCATCAATATCCAAATCATCGATATGGAGAACATCATCATTTTTCTCTACCGAACTTCCAGAACCAGAAGCACCTTCAGAATTAGCAACTTGAGTGGTCGTCTCTTCGTTTTTGTAGTTCGTGTTGGTGTTACAAAGCTGAGGGACCTCATCTTGATGGATCACTAAACCTGAATTAGCACTTTCAGAATTAGTAATTTGATTCGTTTTTTCCTTGTTGGTGTTACGAATCTTAGGAGCCCGAGCGTCCTCTTGATGGATCACTAAAGCTCCACCTCTTTGATTACCCTTCACGGCATCTAATCGTAACCTCACATTGTTCAACATCCTAGTAACCGCATCGGTCGCATCTCTCAACTCGTCGACGCTCTCCAATCTTTCCAAGGCTTGGTCTTCCCACCAAAAGCCTAACCTTCTGTTCTCTACTTGGTTTGTCGGATCACCAGGAGACTGGTCGTGAAGTAGAGAAGAGACGACGTGGTCGACAGAGGAATGGCCAAAGGAGTAGAAACCAGCGTGAGAATTGGTAGAAAGAGGAGTCGCTAAGATTGCGATTTGAGTGGTGGGAGAGAGAAGACAGAGCTCAGAAGCTTTGCTGAAGAGACCCTCACGTCGTTTACAAAACGTAACTGATCTTACTGCTTTGTCTTCGATAAACTTAATATCTATTTTCCGTTTTTCGCCTCCCATAATGATAATTGTAAGAAAGCAAGCGTCGTTTGTGTGCACATTCATCATCTCTCTTTCTACTTATATCGGCTCCCTTCTCATGTGTTGTTTCCTTTTCTGAAACTTTCCATAATAGGGTGTTCTGAATTGCTATTTTAATTACTTTAGTAAATGCGTAAATGTTTTTTTCCTTTTAGTGGATTTATTTATTTCCTTTTTTGGAAATTCAAAGCCGGTGAAAGAGGTAAAATTGAACAAGTGCTTTTTTTAAGCTTTCGGATTAGAGATTGATTTTTTTTTATTTGTTTATCATAAATTTTCGTCTATTACTACTCTGTGGAGGTGGTCTAATTTTCTAACCGGTTCCTCACAAGAAGCAAGAACCTACTGCCTCTTTGCACTTGTGTTTGTTGAGTTGCTACGACGTAATGATAAGCCGTGTTAAGATAGGTAATTGGACAAGTGAAGTAATTAACAAATGATTATATGGTTTGATGATCCTTTCCCATCAGATGTCTTTCTTGTATTCAGTTGATCCTTTCCCAATTCAAAGATTACACACAAGTACTCGCCCATCATCTTCAAAATCAACATATAGCTTCTTCAGACGTTTGACCACGAACAGCGTAAGCTTTTTTGTAGGACTGCTGGCTCGGAGTCCAATCAGGATCATCATCATCATTGTCTACTACAATTGGATTAGTGTTCTCGTCTCTCCTCCTCTTCCCTGACCCTGTACCCTCATTCTTATTGGTTCCGTAGTGGTTGTTGATGGTTGATTCTATAGTTTCCAACAAACGATCCCCGTACTTGCTCACCTTGGCTCTGTTTCAAGAGTTTTTAAAGATGAGAATCACCGTATGCCCTTATAGAGAGAGAGAGTAGATACTTACTTTCCAAGACCATGGATATCAAGGAGTTCCTCTTTGGTTCTGGGAAGTCGTTTACTTATCTGTTGAAGCGTCGGATTGCTACAAACACAAGGGAGAGTTTATATTACTTATAACCTGAGAAAGAGACAGGAAAGTTCTGAACCTTACCCAAATATATGGTATGACATTACTGCATCTGAGGATTCCTTGACAATATCAGCACGAAGCTTTTTCAAGGCTTTGACCAAGGTATCCGAGAGAATCTAGCCTCGCATTAAGACAAATGAATCATCATCAACCACATGGATATAATAGAGGTGGTGCTTACAATCGTTAAGGATACAAGAATATATACCGAGTCTTGTGGGGGAGCAGGTGCCATTGGAAGAGTAGTTTGCTTTAGTGCAACTCTTGCTGGGGTTGGTCCCTGTTTGCTCGGCTTTACTGCTTTTACAGCTGAAGGAAATCTGCAAAATTATATTAAGAAAATCTCAACTAAAACTAACGATTATCAACCTTTAACAGGCATGTAACTAACCCCTGACAACTAGTAGCAGCAATGTCATTGCAGTAACAGCAGACAAGATTTCACGTTGTATGAGTATTAGTTTTACTTCAGTTGCAAGTGAGCATTATAGAACGATACATTTCAAGTGTTAAGTCAATATACCTCATTTCTATAGTCTGGCCTCCAGATAAGATTGAGGCAGCTTTTGATCTATTCACCTATATGATAAAATAGATAAAACGATATATTTGTGAACATAAAAATTCATCCTTAAGAATAATGAACAAGGGCGAAAAGCGAAAGAATACATAATTTCCCCAAAAGATTTCAGTAACAATGATACACATTCACAAAGATTTCTATCTATGACATCAACCGGAGGCTATAAATGAAAAATGAATTATAAGTACCTTCAGCAAAGACGATACAGATCCATACAGATCACTCTTTTTAACATACTCTGTGAGAATGTCTTTTGTCACAAGATAATGCAAGATACGAGAGGCTTCACTTTTAGATAAATGCTTTCCTGCTCCATGGAGGTGCAAAGTTTCATGTCTGTGTTTCTTGACCTACAAGCCAAAAAATAATTACTTGCAAGCTGTTCAGTGACACTGATAGGATTCATGGGCGTCAGGACAACCGAGTTAAATAAAGTAAAAAATGGTCTATGAGACAGAAATGGTTCGAAATAACAGATTCTGGTAAATAGGAAGTAAAGGAATGTATTGTTAGTTGTACATACCGTCTGGTTTAAGGATCCCCTGTAGAGTTCTACAATATGAGCTGAAGAAAACCTTTCTCCTGTTAGCTTCACAATTTCAACCTATCCAGCAACAAAAGATTGTTGTACATCACAGATACAACATCCAGCAAGTAAAGTACATGATGAACTTAATTCAGATGCTTCCTATACCAGTTGCCTTCCAATCAAAGTTACATCTTTCTCAATCAATGTTTTGCTGCTGGAGCAATTATCACATGTGTTTTTGCAGTTCGTCGAATCAAAATTTTCCCCCAAATGAACTAGCTGCAAGAAACGTCGACAATCCACCTCATTTTCACAGTAACTAACCTGAAGCAGCAAAATTTTAGAAATATATCTCAGCGAGTAGATTTAGAACTTTGAAAGCAAACACAAGGAAGGAATCTTGCCAATAATTACCATGCGGAGCAGATTGTCCGTATTCGATTCCAGTGTCCTCCCTGAACTTGCTATACGATTGTATCCCGTTGTCATGGTGCTTTGGCCAGGTCCTCCTTGGCTAATCATATGCTTCACTCGAATCTGAAAAGTATATTGTGTAACCACAAACATGACCAAGAGCAGAGATATAACTTAATAAAGTGTCATATTTATGCAACTTACATAATCGCTATAACAGTAATACAAAACACATGATGACCTCTGGCCGTCCCTACCAGCACGACCACATTCCTTGCATGAAACAAAATTAACTTAAGTGAGTTTCTAGCTGTTTTTAGGTTATGCTCAGTCGAATGTTCAGTAAAACACCTGATAATAGCCTTCAATGGACTTTGGGAGAGAGTGATGAATTACAAAGCGAACGTCAGGCTTATTTATTCCTGAAATACCAAACATCAGCACGCAGCAAGCAGCAAACATCAGTCAATCTAAGTGGCTATAGCAAAGACTATTCATTACCCATTCCAAACGCCACCGTAGCACATATTATATTGATTTCATCTTTGCTCCATTTTTTCTGTACAAACGCACGTTTACCAGGATCCATACTACCATGGTAGAAGGCTGCTTTATGGCCCAACTTCTGCAAATAATATGCACTTCCAAATTGAAACATAATACACGCATTACGCTCCGTATAAGTGATACGAGAAAAGAAAACAAACGACCAACCCGCAACGTTTCAGTAACTTTTTCGCAGTCCATTTTAGAAAGACAATAAATGATGCCACACTCATCAAAATGGTTTTTCTTGATAAACTGGTCAATATCTTCCAAGCACTTATTTGTCTTGGGAACCACAGAGTACCTGCATAATTTTATTTTTTTGGTAAGCAGCATTCTGAAAACAGAATTGCTTAAGCTATTTCAGTACATTACCACAGATTTGGACGATTAAAACTTTGCCGGAACACAACAGTGTTAACCAGGCCAAGAGCTTGCACAACATCTTCTTTTACACTGGCTGTTGCAGTAGCTGTCAAAGCCAACATGGGAATTTTAGGAAACTTCTTCTTCAGAATACCAAGACCCTGCATATTTAAACATTGTTTTGGAGGAAAAATAGGAAGGTTATGCTTCGTAAAAGCAGAAATGTGAAAGGAGTATCTGTCTCAAGCTTTAAAAAGGCTAACCTGGTAGTCTGGTCGAAAGTCATGCCCCCACTGACTCACACAGTGAGCTTCATCAATAACAAATCGAGCAAGTAAACTGTGGGAGTTTAAGCTTTCAAGGTGCCTCAAAAGGGAATCACTTCTGCAGTCAAGAAAGAGAAGCGTCTCAGCTGGATGGTAACTGGTATTATCTTTCCCAATAGGAAAGACTTGAGATACTTAGAAGATGCAAGCCTTTGGTCAAAATCTAAAACTACTGCAAGTGTCTAATTATAAATTTCACCACCAGCCAATATAGTCCATATCAAATCTAATAACACGAGGGAATCTGATAGAAAGTTGGGCCAAAATAAATCACGCAGACTCTTAGCTTATACTCGTTATAAAAGCTAATTTTGTAGGTTTGGATGCTCTTAGGTCACTCTATCCGCTGTGTGATTTTCAAATAACATAATTCTTTTCAGAATCAACAACAAAATAAATAATGACTCACTTTGCCACTTTTTCCGGTGTGACATACAGTAACCTGTATTTAGAGTTCTCCGAGCTCAGCTCCCGAAGTATATCTAGTTGTTGAGTCCAATCCATTCCAGCACTTAAAGAAGCAGCATGTATATTGGCCTGTAACCATGATTCAGAAACCAAAGTGTAAATTGGGACATAATTTCTGAGTACAACATATTAATGAAATAGAAGAAAGAAAC
Organism: Brassica napus; assembly: GCF_020379485.1. Lineage (NCBI taxonomy): Eukaryota > Viridiplantae > Streptophyta > Magnoliopsida > Brassicales > Brassicaceae > Brassica > Brassica napus. The sequence continues at coordinate 10,396,827 of NC_063442.1, read as the reverse complement.
ATCATCTCCGGGTCACCTGTAATAAGTTCATTATCTGGTCTTGAATGAGTGAAACAAGTGGAGAAATTACTAATGTTATTCCTGCACAGATCAGAGCGGGGAGCTGCAGATAAAAGATGTTACGAAGCAGTTTAGAGGGTCCTAAAGACAGAGCAACTCTTCTGACACTGACTTATATCCTCCACCAGGGCAAACACTAGCTTACATGTTAACTGTATCAACACAACTTGAAAACTGTCATCTCTTTGTTATAGAATAAAAGCAACAAATAGATTGTAGGATAACAACGGCATATAAAAGTAACATTTACGATGTCGTTACCTGATATGTCAAGCTTTTCCCTCCTCCAGTTGGCATCAAAACAAAAACATCACAACCACTCATTGTAGCATTAATGATCTCTCTTTGGTTGGGTCGAAATGAGTGGTTTCCAAACACTCTTTTGTTATTGACCTAACCATTGCAATGGAGCACATGAGTACATGGGAGCGAAATAAAAAAAAGAACAGCTAAAGACTAATAATCAATCAATCACCTCCAGATTTTTAGTCCACGGAAAGTCACGACTGCTCCACTTTTTGTCATTTGAACCATCAGTATAAGTGACATCTATAATCTCAGGAACACAACGTTCCCTCTCTCGAGGACCAGATGAAAGACCAGACCTATCTTCAGAACATAAATAGTCTCGTGGCATATTCCAGTTATCACTTACATATCTTCCTTGTTCTTTTATATGAGCTCGAGAGTCTGCCTGAGCATAATCCGCCTTATGATTTGTTGTTTGAGGTGTCTCATACTGAATATTATGACTAGGCCTAGATGCCAAACATTCTGAGTTTTTCTTTTCTTTATCTTGGATAAGGATCTCAAGCAGCTGTATTTGCTTTTTCAACAGTAACCTACAAACAATACAAGTCTCAACAGCTTAGGAGTTACCCCAGAACTCAAAGCACACTCTCAATTTCGATGCAATTAAAAAAAAAACAGAAACGCTATCATTTTTATTTAGGCCTAATTCTTCTCGCTGTATTAGCTCCATGTTATCTTTTGAATACAACAAAACAACTAAAAAGGGAATAGAATTGATGAGGATGCAAACCTCTCTTGACAAAGCTGTTCAAAATGACCAGGGCTCAGGTCGGTAGAATCGTCAAGTAGTTCATTTGATACTGCAAGCAGCGCGTCCTTCATTTGTTCCACATGGCTGGGAGCTTGAAGACAGAGCCCTAGCTGTGTTGATATTAAAGCCAAGAATATGAGAAAACCAATTGGTTTTGTGAAATAACCATTAAGAAAGTGTGAGATATGGCAGCCACACCTTTACTCCATGACTACAGTTGGAACATAGCTCAGGAGGTAGAGCTGTCAAATGGTCCGTCCATGGCCCAATTGGGCATGACCATTTGGACCATTTCAGTTTTGGGCAGTAATGGGTGGTCCATATTGGACAATGGTCCAACAAATGTCCAAGACCAATAGAGACCATGTCCAAATGGACATGCCCATGGACACCCAATAATATTTATAATTATTTTTTAATTATTAGTTTAGATTTTATTTTTAAAATTTTGAAATTATGTTTACTTTCCAAAATTATAAAAGTAATTTTTTTCTTATCAAAACTGTAAAACTATGTTTACCTCTCAAAATCGAAAAAGTTTCATTTTTCCGCAAAAACCGAGAAATCGCGTTTTTTTGCCAAAACCGATTTTTTTTTTTTTCCGTCAAAACCGAGAAATTACGTTTTTCTGCCAAAATCAAAAAAATTACGTTTTCCTGCCAAACCCGAGAAATTACATTTTCCCGCCAAAACCGAGAAATTGTGTTTTTTTTCCGCCAAAACCGAGAAATTGTGTTTTTTCGCCAAAACCAAGAAATTGCGTTTTCCCGCCAAAACCGGGAAATTGCGTTTTCCCGCCAAAACCGAGAAATTGTGTTTTCCCGCAAAAACCGAGAAATTGTATTTTCCCGCCAAAATCTGAGAAATTACATTTTTCCGCCAAAACCGAAAAATTGTATTTTCCCGTCAAAATCCAAGAAATTGCGTTTTCCGCCAAAATCGAAAAATTGTGTTTTCTCGCTAAAACCGCAAATTTGCATTTTCCCGCTAAAACCGAGAAATTATGTTTTTCCGCCAAAATCTGAGAAATTGCATTTTTCCGCCAAAACCGAGAAATTGTGTGTGTTTCCGCCAAAACCGAAAAATTAAATTTTCCCGCCAAATTTATGAAATACATTTTTCCGTCAAAACTGTGAATTACGTTTTCCGTCAAAATCATTAATTTTTTATTTTAACGGTAAAACTGTTTTTTTGGTTAAATTGTAAAGTTATGTTTTCTTTTATTAAACTCATGAAATTATATTTTAAGAAGCCCATGGACACCCATTGTCCATTTGGTCTTCGCCCAATTGGACCGTGTACCAATTGGTCTTTTGTCCAGTTGGACCATTTATTAATTGGGCATGTCCATAGCCCGCCCAAAATGAATTGGGCTGGGCTAGCCCATGGTCAGCCCGCCCAGTTGACACCTCTATCAGGAGGCAAACATGGGTTTTCTTCTCCTCTTGAAGCAAATATATTAAAAGATGGTTGATGGGTACATGATGAATGGTAGTGTTCCATAACAATTTGCTCTACGTCAATACTCTGCGCTCCAAAGTAAGCACATGTTGGTGTTAGTCTAATTTTTCAATTCTGCACAAGTAGCATCAAGAATGTTACCTTGAGAATGTCATCATCGTCAATCTCGATAACTTCCACCTGTCTAGCTGGGTGTGCGAAGTTTCTAATTGGTGGTACCTCCATACCATTTATACAACCGGTTACTGAATCTCTAACCTCGTTATATACCCGTGGAACCTTGCCAGAAATTAATTTACCATCACCTGGGGATGAGGAGGAGAAACGGTCAAAAGATGTTGCAGTTCCTCTTATTCTCTTTTGACTATCCTCTTGATGATTGTGTGCAAAGAAAGATCCATCAGTGTTGGATGTAACTTTAGCAGTGGATCTTCCTCTCGTAGAAAATGAACAGTTAGTGTTGATATCATCAATTGCAGGAGTAATGCCAGGTCTCAGGTATGTATTATTTATTGAGAGATTTGCAAGAGCACACCAAGCCTGGCAACATATGTAACAGCGTAAGTAATATGTTAATGAAAAGGGGCTTCTCTGTCAGGGGAAGATCAATCGGAAAACAGAATCCAGTAACTACAGCGACCTAAGTGTTTACTCAGATACAGGAAAAGAAAGAAGATTTGCCGCAAGAAACATGCTGATGGGTTTGGATCAGTAAAAAAAATCAATTACCATGACAAGTTTCCCCATTGTTGTTACCTTTGAAATATGTTGGTGTGCCAAAGTCTGCACATCTACAGGGATGATGTTGTAAATTGGCCTAGAAAGAGAGGCAGGAACAAGTTCTTCAGATCACTTCAGCTATATAACACTAACTAGAGTTTCCATCAAAAGACGTAATCATGGACATCTAGCTTAGTTTTCATTAGGGGGTGTTGGAAGTCACTGAAGAAGGGATCCATAGATAAGACATATTTTCAAATAGCCTGAGCTACCTATATGCAGAATGAGAACAAGTGATGACACAAAGATTCAAATATGATGCTGGGAAAAACGAGAGTCACAGGAATAGTGTAATTAGTTGTAGGTGATCCTCAGTAGTAACCAAACAAGTAACAGAAGAGGGAGACGAAATAGAAATAACATATTGAAATTACCTCGAAGCCGTTTCTCTACTTGTACTAGGCTTTTGACTTTCTAGAGAGTAAAGCATACTAGAGCTTAGAAAGTTGTTCGACGATGGTATACACTCAAAAGCGTTGGCATGTTTCAACCAATTCGTTTGAGGTAAGTGAACTCTGGATTTTTGAGCTTCAGGGAGGTGGCTCCCACTGCATTCACCAAGACCAATCAAGAAAATTAAACGCAAAGATCCAGAAAACAGTTATCTACAAAAACCAAAAAAAAAAAGGGCAGAGGAAAAATCAGTATTACCACATTTTACTAGCAGCGCTCATACTCATAGGTTGAACATGAGGACGAGCTCCAGCAAGTCTATCGTCTCTTGTAACAACCACCATTTAGTGCACTTGAGAGCAAAGAAATGCGATTACTGGTTAGTGAAGCTGATGATAATGCAACAAAAAAAACTGCAGAAACTGATATAACTGTTCCCAACTTAAGTTGTAATCATAAGCGCAACTTATCAGAGCCGTAATCATAATCGCAAGCTGATCAAAAACCACATTGACACATACGATAGCACTAGAACGAAGGATTAACCACTACGAATGTAGTGCAGAAGCTAACAAGTTCTCAGAGCGATTTGCTATGACTAACGAAGATTCTCTTCACACAACTTTATCAGCAGTAATCGTAATCGTAAGCAGATCAAAATCGAAAAAGAGCGAATGCAAAACCATAGGAATTGAGTGGGAACGGAGATTTACATTTTTTTCAAAATCGATGGGACTCTCTTGCTTCTACGGCGAAACTCTTCCGGTGAGATCTCGAGGCGGCGCGAGGTTACTCTCCGGTTTTCGAACGGCGGGGTCGTTAATAGAATCTCTCTCCCCCCTCACAGACAACAAAAAGAACTCTGATCTTTCTGAATGTAGAAGAAATTTTCAAGTTTAACGTTTCTATTTTCTGGTTTGCCTTCTTCACCCATAAAGTATTATAATTATTCAAATTTATTAGATTAAGAAAACAACCATTATAACTCTCAACTTTCAAATTAAATCCAAAAAACCTTCTAATTCGTGTTTAAGCAAACAAAAATTTTAAATTTTAAATATTAGTCATTTTAACTTTCATTTACTTTTGACCCGATCTTTTAAGAAACTTTAATAGTCAACTGTTAAATTTGAGTAATGTCCATAAAACCTAAAACAACATTGTTTTAAAAATCATTTCGTTTAAAAGAAATCTCAAAATTGATATCTTCTTTCTCACTCAAAAACCTAGTCCCCAAATTGATTTCATATTCCGCAAATCGATTTCGTAGACAATCTCCGATGCAAACAAGAAGTAGTGATTTCTTCTGCGACAAATAATGATTCTCATCAATTTGATAAAGTCGATTAGTCACTCTCAATTACTTGTCGGGTTTTAGATGATGAAATTCTCAGTCTTAACTTTTCGTCAAATTTTACGGTTATTAATATTAGTTATGGTTATTAATGTCATTTATGTTCTTTGACAATTCGAATTTTTTAAAAGGCATATCTATTCTATTAAAAGAGCAGTGTGACCCATTGATAAAAAGTTATGTCCAACTTAAATTTTAATAATACATACCTTTTTAATATAACTGCAATGAAATATATATATATTATGTAACCCCCCACTTAAAGTGCCTAATGATCGGCAACCACCACTTTTTGTAACTGTATCCATATATCTTATTTTTGTTATGTAAACACCATTATTTTTACTGTTCAATTCCCAGCAATATTTTCGATGATGTTCATGTATTTTATTTTTCCTAACATAATCCCAACTATTACTCGGATTCTTTATTTTAATTAATATTTTTTATTAAATATTTTTACTTTCACCCATAAATTTTTGAAAATTTATTGAAATTGTTTTTATTATAAAATTTTATAATATTAATTAAAATATAATAGATATATTTTAATATTTTTATAATTTCAATTTTAAATTTTTTATTAAACATTTTTACTTTTGTATATATATTGATTTAAAAAAAGAAAAAAAATTATCCTCCCGCAACCGCCCGCAACCGCAAACGGTAGCTGGAGCCAGCTTTTGAATTTATGAGATTCGGAGCGGGTTGAAGCGATTTGAGTGATTGTTGCAAACCGCCGACAACCGCTACCAACCGCAAAAGCAGCGTTTGCGGGTGGTAGCGGAAAAACCAGTCGCACAATTAATAGAATTTATGGTATATTTGTATTTTAAAATTTTTACATAATTTAAATGAATATCCATATTTGAACTGAACCCGTAATGATCCAAACTGAATCCGAACTAAAATTTATAAATATCCAAATAGGTTTTAATCTCTCATCTAAAGACCAATATCTGAATAGTCGGAATCGAACCTGAACTCTTATCCCTACATGTAGTCTATAATATGAATATATGATCACAGATAAAAACACAAATATGATTACAAAAAAAATACATATATGATATAAAGAAAGACACAAATACATATGGAACTTGATTTATTTAATATACTTACAAAAATTATCTATTCTATTAAATTCATATCATACAAAAATATGATTCTACAAACACACAATCATATAAATTATATTAGACAAAAAAATTTAAAAACAAAACATATACCCGCCCTCTCGAGGGCGGATCGATATCTAGTATTCTATTAAAACAGCAGTGTGATCCATTGATAAAAGTAAAATCTAACTATTATTTCAACAATACATATATTTTTATATGATAACCACCGCATATACACACTACGGTATGACAGTTACGTACTTTTCCAGACGAGTTGATCGTTTTCCCTGTGACCGGCGGGACCCACTCCATTCTACTACTTTTCCTTTATTGTTGTAACTAAATTATTTAACCCACAAATTATTTTCTCATGACCAGAAATACAAATATAGTATTTTTCTCAAATATTATTTTTATCTGTTAGCTAAAAATACAGACCATAGTCCATATCTAATTGACATTGTTACTATTTATTTAATAAATAGAGAACATGTCTACGTATGTATAAAAACATTTCATATCTATACATTTGCTGGTAACGTCCAAATCCGCCTAAAGCACACTACATTACTCAAATTACCAACTTTATAATATTTTCATATAGATGACCATTAGATTTATCTAGGTTTTTTTGGGTCAACCATTACCAGATCATGGGTCAATGATTTTTTTTTGGTTTTAACCGGATTTGGAGGAGTTTTTAAATATAAATTTTATAATTTAATCCAAAATTTGAGCTAAATTATATGCATATCACTCAATTTACCATTTTTAACGTGGATTATGATCAAATATCAAAATATCGCGAAAACATATTAAAATTATATTGTAAATTAAATTTAGAAAAATTTAGATTAATACAATAAATCAATATTTTGAGTATATAGGTCGTATTTAATCGGATCTATGGCCTAGACTTACGGATGGATGCTACATAGGTTTTCAAGTATTAATATTATTAATTACGTTAATAATTCAAAATGCTAAAAATGCAAAAATATCATGATTTTATTAAAACCTGATTACATATTTCATCATCAATATATATTCTATTAAAACAATTAAACATATTATAATCTGCACAATTATAATACTTTCTTTGTAACATTTAAATGTAAATAATAATCAAAAATACAAATTTATATCAAAATCTAGAATAGACAAATATGATTACAAAAAAACGAGCATACGAGCATATATGATTACAAATATCCGAGCGTATGTCAGATCAACTTTTAAATTGCTATTATTTTATAAAATAGATTTTGATTAAGATTTATACAAATATGATTTTAAAGAAAAACAAAAATATGATTACAAAGAAAAACACAAATATGAAAATTAAATTTCTAAAAATAAAATAAAAAATATACCCGCCCTTTTAAGGATAGATCAAAATCTAGTCGTCAACAGAAAATGTGAGCTAAAACATGTAATATTTAAAGGTTGATGATTTTTTTTTTTGGCTCAAGCACGAGTTAGAAGTTTTTTTGGCTTTAATTTGAAAGTTGCAAGATTTAATGGATGTTTTCTCAATTGAGATTTGATGTATGTTATTATTTTAGACGAATTACGCTGTTTTGGGTATTATACATTTTAAAATAATTCGAGTACATAATTTGGCTGTTGATATGCATTCTATTGCACTTTTATAAATATAATATCAATTTTCACTTACCATCTTACAAAGAAAATTTTCGTCTAAAACTATGAGGATAGTTTAATTTTATATCACCTTTTCATTTTTGTATATTGACTTTGGGATGTTTTTAAGATAAGTAAAATTTTAAGCTTATCATCAAAGAAATTTATATTATTTATCACAAATATGAATATGAAGACATATAACAAAGTTTGAATATATTTATGAATTATATATTAACATTTTATATAAAAGTTTAGTTTCAAAAAAAACATTTTATATAAAAAGTTGTCATTAGGTTTCTTCATATTAAGATAAACTTGATTTACAAGAAACAGATACATCAAATAGTTTTAGAAAAAAAAATATAATATTTCAAATTATTTTTAGGTAAAACGTTTTCTGAAATCCACACCCTTTTACGATACAACTAATTCTATATCATTTCACAGAGAAAAAAAACTACCCAATAAAAAAATATTTCAATTGCAATAATGAAGATAATGATATGACTTCAGAACAACATCATCCCATCATAAACCCAATAAGATGATGTCATTTAAAGAAGAGAAAATATTTTTATTTTTATTTTTAGACTTTTATTAGAAAGAAAAATAACTGTAATAAATTATACAAATAAAAAATATCCTTAGAATTTTATTAAGCTTAAATCAGACATTAATTTTTTTTGTGATTACAAATTTTTGAAGGTTATTTCAAGGAACATGCAAAATATTCATCAACTAATAAATTATTTAAACAAACATATTAACTCATTTGTTGTATTAAATTAGAAACGTGACCTATTAATATATGTTTAGTCTTACTATTTGATACAATTATTAAAACCTTTTACTAATCATTTAAGAAAAATATTTTACAAAAATATGATTATAAAAAACACATATATGATCAAAAACAAAAATAGACAATTAGTTTCTAAAAAAATATAAAACAGAAAATATACCTGCTCTTTGAAGAGCGGGTCAGAACCATTAAAAATTTTCCACAATGATGAAAGTTTTGAGAGCATTATTGCTATTCACTTAAGGTCCAAACTCTGAGATAGTTTGACCTTAATAATTTAAACTCTCTCTTGGTGAAAATATTAGTTAGGAATTAAAACTCATTCACAATAAGACCCTTACGAAAAAGAGAATTAAAATCTTCTCATAGGAAAAAAATGTAAATACTTTCCATATTAGGTTATTTTTTCAGTGAACTAATACAAGAATACTTCACTTCTTCCGGAAAATTTAGTTTTGGAGAAGCATTCAAGACTGATTCAGTTAGATTGGATTTTTGTTTTTTTGTTTATAGCATTCCAGAGTAATCCAGTTAGGTTTGTATAAAATAGAATTTAATGAAAAAAGCCTCTACAATTAAAATTAATTTATGAATACAAATCTTTGCTTCACATGTCATGTAAGAATGACTTTAATAGTCTTTGATTATCTATTAATAATCTTTGTCGTCGATGTAAGAGTTATTTTAATAATCTTTAAAACTGTCCGAATGGACTAGGGAGGAGACGATGCTGATGATGACGACAATCCAGATGGTATTCCAGTTCCTGTTCAGGTTGAAACTGGAGAGGGCAGCAGTGATGCAGTTAAGGATGCTGATGAGAAGGCAGATGATCATGCGCCTAAAAAGAGGATCCACTCATCTATCAATGCGGCTAAGATAGTGCATGTTTGAAATGAAATTCCAGTAGTTATGGTTTCATATGTTGGGTCTAAATAATGTTTCTTATTATTCTGCAGTTAGTCTTTGATTATCTTTGTTTCGGTTTCGTTATGTTTTGGTTACGAGTTATTTGACAGTCGGTTTCATTATGATAAAAAAAAAACTATTTCTATTTGTTTCAACTCATATATAGTATTTAGGTTTTTGCTGTATATGTAGATGAATTCTGTATATTCAGTAAATTTTGAGGAAAATAATCATTATAATTATGATCATATTAGATTGAGCAGTGATAAAGTAATTCCATCCACTTTGACATTAAGATTCGTGGTTCTATGATTTTTTGTGGTGTGGTGAAAGAGTGTACTATTAAAATGTTTGGTAGTTTCAAACTTGCCAAGATAATTACATAATTACCTTCTGTAAAATTCCAACCGACCACCTCTGAGTTTGTTATTACCTCTAAAATAATACTTTTAGCTATGTGTTTAAGTTTAATAAGAAACTAGATTTTCACCCGCCCTTTGAAAGGGCGGGTACATTTTTTGTTTTAATTTAATTTTTATATTAGTGTTTCTTCTTGTAGTTATATTTGTGTTTTTTTTTGTAATCATATGTATAAATCTTAATCAAAATCTATTTTATAAAATAATAGTAGCTAAAAAGTTATATGTTCGGTTTTTTGTAATTATATGTATGTATACATGTTTCTTTGTAATCATATTTGTATGTTCTACATTTATTTTTTTATTTTTTATGTTTCTATAACTTTTAAATTGCTATTATTTTATAAAATATAATAGATTTTGATTAAAATTTATACATATATATGATTAAAAAAATATAAATATGATTACAAAAAAAATTATAAAAATTAAATTTCTAAAAGAAGTTAACATAAAATATACTTACTCTTTAAAATGACAGAACAGATAAATGCTGATATTATTGAAAATGTAATGTTGGTAAAACCCAAAAGGAAAGAATAATTGTTATATAATATATAACTGTGGGACAATATAAAAATTAGAATGAAGTGGCCACCGATAATTTTGGACATGAAGTTACAAAATTTGTCTTGACCAATAAGAAAGTAGTTACGGAGATATAGATGTAAATGCAGTTATGTTTTATATAGATGTGGATCCTTCAAATTTAAAAGCGTCAGTTGGGCTTGGTTCCACATGTACACAAACGTAAAAGTTAGCAGTTATATTTTATAGTTATATTTGTAGTTATATTTAGATGATGTATATGATTTTTAATTGGACTCAACTATTATCAATGGGGCATGTTCCTGTTTTAATAGTATTGATAAACTATGTAGAATAAATAAATTTTAAATAGTAAATAGAAAATTGATATTAGATAAAGTTGAGTAAGGATCAAGTAACTCCAGACACTCTTTTTCTGAATTGTTGATAGTTTAGAATATTAATTGTTTAGAAATTATACAATATTCATGAATATTTGAGTATTGAACTTTGAATAATACAACCGTATTATTCTGATTATTTTTATTAAAAGTGATCTTAATGAAACGGAGTAACAAAGTAAAACCTTAATAAGGAATATTTAAAGAATACAAATAGAATTATTTTTACACATGTCAACCAAAAAAAAATTAAGACGGAGATATTAATTTCAGTAGAGTAACAAATTCTATCTTATAAAATTATTTTGTGTACATTAGTTGTGTTTATTTTGTGTACATTAGTTGTGTTACATGAGTTTTAATGTTATTTTTATAGTAGAAAATTTATTTCACAATTCGAATAATTTATAAGATAAAATATATTAGCCGATTTATGTTCATAAAAATAAATCTTCTTCGACAATAATTCTTCTATATATATATTGTAATGTGCACATTTATGATAATGAATAATGATTACTATATAATATAAAACTAAACATTTGAAACTAAAATAATTATTAAAAATATAATGCTATTTATCAAAAAACAGTGAAGGTTATTGTCGTTATAATTCAAAAAAATAATTTATTATTATTATCCCATTTTTTTCATTATTTGTTTGTTTATAATATTTTTTTATCTATAATAATTTTTAGATATTTCATAAATTAATATAAAATAATTTTTATTATAACTTCCTGCCCGTAGGGCGGGCCGATCCTAGTTACATATACAAACATATACTTGAAGCGCGGACAACCCCTAGTACATAATAAAATTGATGAAAATCACTAAAAACTGCTTTAGACTTCTAAAACATTACTTTTACATACTCACTCTTTATACAATAAAAAATTGTGGTGCATTGCTTCTTTTAAAATACTTTATGTGAAACTGTGTACAATATAACAAAATTTCGATAAGTTTACTAATAATAATATATAAATAATATTATCCAGAGTATAGTTATTTTCCTTGCTTACAAATTATTGGGAGCAATAATTTTGTCAAGCGGAAACAAAATGAAAGCCCAAGAAATTCAGGCTCATCTATAAGATATACGGCCATATCACTCTGCCCAAAAAAACCTCTCTAGTTTTTATTTTTTATTTTTGGTTCACAAAACGCTCTCTACCGGATCTGAGCCGGAAGCATGTCTTCTCTCTTCGTCTCCAGTTGGTTTCGCAAGAAAGATTATATTTCCATCGTTATAATATTTAGTATCGTATTTACGTATATTTATTTTAATGATCATATATGAATTATTATCTATTCTATGTAATTATCTATGTAAGATTTACCCATAAACCATGCCATCATTTATAGTATATTATCTCATACTTTTTAGTAAAAATGATTGTAAAAAGAACATATGTCAAATCACTTTGCAAATAATATCTAGAAGATGTCTTTTCTATTTGTGAACAAAATTTCTTGGCATTTTAGGTAGCTGTTCTTTTGACCAAATCTGATTCTTAGCTGTTGTTATTATCTAATATCTTATAAATTATCAAATAAATGCTTCAAGATTTAATTAAAAAGGACAAAATACACTACCTAAAACGCCAGCCTACTATTTCAAACTTTATTCGAGTTTCATCTATATAATAGCTTCACCATCAAGACCTTAAAATCAACATCTCAAACAATTTTCAAGAGAAAAATTAATTAGAACTAGTTTAAAAGAAGTCACTAAGGTTATAAAACATGAAGTTCACACGAGCAATATGCATCGCACTTGTGATAGTCCTGGTGTCATCTTTGGATCTGACCAGTGCAGCCGTGGAAGAGGAGATAAAAGTGGCGTGTGTCCAAACAGAACTTATCCCATGTTTCGTAGCAGCATTTATCGGAAGTCAGCCGTCAGCAGAATGTTGCGAAAAACTGAAAGAACAACAGTCGTGTCTATGTGGTTACATCTCAAATCCAGTATTTGGTCAGTTTTATAAAAATGCTCAAAATGTCTTCAAGGCTTGTGGTGTACCTTACCCTACTTGTTAAAGTTTTAAATATTTATAAAATAATTATTTAATATTAATAATATCAAGATCTTATGTAATAATATTGTTCACTAGAAAAAATTACATTGATAGACACATTTTGACTTATTAATATCACTTAAAGACACATTTCACTTGCCACACACTTTTGAGTTGTTCATTGTCCAATATGCCCTTGAAACACTACTCTCTTTCGTTACCTGTTTTTTTTTTGTCAAACTCTCTCGTTACTTCTTACTAGGTGTTTTGCCCACACATGCGGGCATAATAATCTTACGAATACTTATTATTTTATGTCTTACTAATCCAAAAATCGGCATTATATAACTCTAATTGGTGAACATGTTGATGGAAAATATTATGGTGAATTCTTTGTTCCTTAAAATTTATACCAGTTACGTTGAAATTTTAATCAAATTATTGAAAGGTAGATCCCATTTTTTTCTTCTAAATTCTCCATGGAGGAATGAATTTATAAGAAAAAAATTTCCGTGTGCAATTTTGATAAGGAACAATTTGAACAAAAATTAACATTTTTAATATTTTTTCAATTCTTCAAATGAAATTTTATTTTTTATTTTGTTTATTTTTTCATTTTTCTAGTGGTGACCAACTGACGCTATAGTGTTTTATGGATTAAACTTAAACTGGTTTAAAGTAAAAGCAAAAAAAATTGTTTTAAACTCAGTCTCAATTTAAGTTATTATTTATGATTTTAAATAGTTAAATCAAACATCAAATTATTTATATATGTCACAAAAACGTTCATCAAACTATGTACTTATTATTGTGTTAAAAGTTTTAAAACACTCATATATTAGAAATAGTTTAGAAAATATCTTTATAGAAATATTTTTGTTTGACTAATATTTAATTATAAACTGTTTTATATCTTAGTTTTTTAACTTTATAATAAAAATATTGTTTTCAGATAGCAACGCAATATATATATATATAAGAATTTTCTTAATTTTTAAATATATTTTCACAATTTTATTATATTAGTTTATAATTAATTATTTAATATAACATATAACTTTAATATTATTAAAATAAAATGTGCGTTTTATTATATATAAAATTCATTACGGGTTTTGTGAAAATTAATAAATACTCAATTAAAAACTAATAATAAGTCAATGATCTATATAAAAGCTTAAAACCTAATAAAATATGACAAATAAAAAAAAATTAATATAACATATAGATTTACATATTATTATATCAAAATTCGTTTTTAATTATATATAAATTTCATTACGAATATTTTTTAAAATTAATAAATTAGTGATTCAGCTAAAAATTATTAATAAATCAATGACTAAGCTAAAACCTAATAAAAACATGACAAATAAGAAAAATTAACTAAAATCATAGAAAACATGACAAATAAGCAAAATCAAAATAATTATATATCTAATTACATATTTATAGTTATATCATTTAAATTAATAAATTTTGGACTCAACTAAAAACTATTAATAAATTAATGACTCAGCTTAAACCTAATCAAAATATGACAAATAAACAAAATTACATAAAATCATGGAAATTATGACAAATAAGCTAAATCACTTTATAAATAATAGTATATATATAGATTCTAACTGAGCAAATCTCTTATATAATAAAGCGCAAGTCGCATAACCAATCAAATTTTAACATTTGGCATTTCTTATATATTTTTTAAAAAAATCAAATGCAGTAAATAAAATTAAATGAAAGAAATGCCAAATGTTAATCTTTTTTATAGCAAATCCTTAATATTTCTAACACTACCTCCATGATCTCTTCACGATCTTCAAAACAGTTAATCTTTTTTATAGCAAATTTACTCAACGATTCTATAAAATTCAGATTCATCTCTACCTAAATTTTCCTAAGTATTTGCAGTAGCTCCACTGATTCTCTCTATTTTGTTAAAGTGATGAAATTTCAGTTTTTTTTTTTAATTTCTACTAACTAGATTTTGACCCGCGCTTTCAAAGCGCGGGATCGTTTCTTTTAAAAATTTTATTTAAATTAATAAATATTTGTCTAATCTATATTTTAATAGATTTTATATTTGTTTATAGTCAATTAATAAATTTAGTGCTGCCTATTTATAATATCGACCTAATTTAAAGCGAGAGTCTTCGGTTTGAGGAGAAAGTTGGGGGATCCTCTCTTTATTATATAAAACTAATAACTAAATACAGTTACCATGATTTACATAATATATGGTAACTAATATAAATTCAGTTACCATGTCAAACAGAATATATAGTAACTAATATAAATTCAGTTACGAAAATGGATGTTATAGAGAATATTCTTGGAATTAATTTGTTGAATCCGAAAATATATGAGTTTCCATTTATTACTAATATAAATTCAATTACCATGTCAAACATAATATATTCTATGCGTAGTCATCAAGGTAATTTAGTTAAATCGGAAAATCTTGTTTCTATATATTATCTTTTGCATTTATTGTATGTAGCAATTACGAAAATAGATGTTATAGAAAATATTCTTGGAATTTATTTGTTTTGAATCCAAAAATTTGTGAGTTTCTATTTATTATGTTTTATATTTATATTTATATACCAACTTTGATAAATATCAATATTAAAACGTGTTCATTATTGGCTGTTTAAAAGGTTAATAACATTGAGAACCAATGATTTCGAAATATGCTAACCATATACTATTGAAAGAAGAATTCCATATAAGACACAAGAATTATAATGAATATCCATATATTTGGTTTGTGTTTTTTGGACAACGGGTTTTTGATGGTGTTAATAGGGTTTGAATAGAGTTAGAGTTTCAATGTAGTCTTAGCGTATAGGTTAGAACACAAACGAATATAGATAGGTTAGTAAACATAGACGAAATGGACTTAAAAACGATGGATAAATTGATAAATATTTTTTAAATGTAATATTTTCATAAATTTAATATTTTTAATAGAAAATTTACAACTTTCTTAATTGATTAATTTTTGTATGTAGATTAGTTTGAATTTTTTTTGCTATATTATATGTGTTTCCCTTATAATGTTATATTCTCTATGTTTTATTTAGATTATTTTTTGGGTAATGAAAAGAATGTTAAGGTATAGATATTACATTTATTAAAATATTGTGATATTTTTTTACTTTTTATTTTATAACACAATTTTAAATTTCATTTATACAAAATTTTCGAGTTGTTAAAGAAAATTTGTTGCTATAATTTATAATAAGTCGACTTTAGAACTGAAATTAATAATTTTATGAATTTTATGGGCTTCCAAATTGATTTTGTCTCAAATTATATAAATTGGAAAGATATTGTATTCATTAATTTCTGAAAATCTCTCGAAGCCAATCATAACTACTTTTGGATTTAAGTTACGGTAGTATAGGAATATAATATATTAATCGAAATCTGTCTCAATCAAATATATATACTTCTGTCCAAGTTAGTATATGCAGTGTAGTTAATATATTTTTTGTAGCCCAAGTTATTCCTTAATGTTCTAAAGTATACATTAAGAAAATAGTTTATTCTTTCTTCAAATTTTATCATATTTTTTATTTGTTCTATTTGTTGAGATTTATTAGTTCCTATAATTACTGAGAATTGTTACCATTTAATTTTTTTTAATATAGATAGATCTTGATGAAATCTCGATAGATACATAAATACCAAGTTTAAAAAAAAAATCGAAATTAAGAAAATAATGAAAAAGTGGGTGTGTTTGAGGATACATTATTGTATGAATGTAATATAATATGTATAACTGTAAGTTAAAATTCTATAGTCGTTCATTATATTATTATTTGTATTATCTATCTTATTTGTATAATAATATGAATCTATAAACTTTTGTTATATTATTATTTGTATAAGCCTAAGTTTAAATCATTACACATGCATGTTTATATAATTGATAGTTTGTGCATCTGTTAGGATTTAGGTGAAACGCAAGTTCAGAGTTATATTTTGTAGTTTACGTTATGTATAGTATAAGTTATTTTTTTGGTTTAACATAGATAGAAATGATATAGGGTATCAGACCGAGTCTATATGTTGACTTAGATTTTGTATTATCTATCTAGGTACGAAATAGGATTATTCCTGACTGAATGAGCCTAACAAAACGTAAATGTAAGTAGAAAATAGGTTGGGCTTTTTTTTGTCAATCGAATAACACTGAAAATAATTTAAATAGGAAATGGAATGTTTTATAATTAATAAGAAATTTCAGGGGTAGATTCATAATAAGTATTCTGCTTTAATAGTATAGATGGTATCAACACTCTCGAGACTACAAATATCTGGCTAAACATTTGCACAACAAATAATTTTTGAGAAAGAACAAGTAAAAACAAAATTTTCCATAGCAAAGCTTCCCGCAAGGTTGATCGATAATTTCCTGGTAATAACTCCCAGACTCTTTATGAGTCAAATCATAGTTTTTCATTTTTTTTTTTTGTGAATCTTTTTCTTTTTTTTTGCTAAATTATAAATATCATTAATGAAAATGAAGGTTTGGTTACAAGTTTAACTTGAAACCACAATCTGCTCAAGAGCTGATTTGATCCTAGAAACCGCAAAAAAAATTAAAAAACCTCTAGGATACACAAGGATCAATTTCAAACTTCTAACAAGAGAACTTGAAATCAATAGTCAATAAGATCAAGTATAACAACAATATAATTACCCTAATCAAAGCACTTCTTGCTGCATCTGAAACAAATCGGAGGAAGCAAGAGTATAGCCGGGGGAAGTTTAGTCGAAAACTCACCGAAGTGGCTCCAAGCAGGCATCGACGGAGGCGCCTGGCTTACGCCCCGGAGCTCCGCTGGAGGAGGACGTCAACCAACAAATCCTAACTATCTCGGCTGGGAGACAAAAGTTAGTTTTCTCGGCTAACTTATTTTATAATTATTTTATTTTATTTTGTTTTGAAGAATTTTCGAAGGACTAAATTAGTTTTCAATTTGCTGGCACATGATTCTTCGTTGTGGTCGTGGTAATTCATGGAAGGGAAGAACGAAGATCAACATAAGAAGCAACTCAAGAAAAAACAATATGTTGTGATAACAAGAAGATAGAAAATGGGGATTAAGAAAATCAAGTGGTAGAAGAAACGAGGACTCATGTCTACCTCTGTATCAAGATCTAACTTCAGGTTGGTCTTCTTATTTTTGTATGGTGGTATTATTTTTTGGATCAACATACGTTTTTTGTATCTTTTTTTGTAGATTTTCTCAGAAACAAAAACTTTAGGATAAATATAGCATTGACAATGAAAAAAAAAAAGCAAGATAGAAAACAGAAATATATTTTGGGTTGGTTGTGTGATCGTGGTTTTTTAGGAATTTGGTTATGTTCTTACTTTCTCAAACATTTTTTCTCAGAATTAAAAAAAAAGGAAACAGAAATATATATATATATATATATATATATATAAGTAAAGAGCAAAAATACGTCAATTATCTACAAATTAAAGTTAATATTTTAATTATTTTTTTAATATTTTAATTATATTTGTGCTAGATCTATACTTTCCCTTAGTTTTCATATTTAATGATTTTGAATTAAGCGGATCAATATTTTACATGCACTTTGGATCCATATTAGGCTGTTATAAGTTATAAATATATTTTAGAAAAAAAATTGTCTACCAATAACTCTCAAAATAACATTTATATTCACTAGAATTTGTAATTTATGTTATATAATAATAATAAAAAAAGAATAATGTCCGTGGGTATGCACGGGAGCTAATACTAGTTTTTTCTAATAAATTTTAATCAACAAACCAGGCCGGTTAAAAACCTGACGGAGATATGTCCGAATACGTTTCAGTTAATGGGGTTCCGGATCTTCGATTGTCGTGTTGGTTTACGATGTGATATCATATCGCCGTCGTGGCGACGCCGCAGTGGACACACAAGAAAATGAAGAAGACAAAGAAGAGGATGAGAGACAGAGCAAATCAAGGATTATCAATTAACAGAAACGGTTAACAGATTCGCTGGAGTTGTGTGGGGACACAAGGAGAGATCGAAGAGGAAGAGGACAGATGAAGGAGGAGATGGTGAGAAGTGGAGGAAGAGAGTGTGAGCTGTAGCTTCTGAGATTATATCTTTTGCCGAGAGAGTAATGGGGATGGAGAAGAAGAAGAAGATGGAGTTTGCTAAAGAGACTGATGAGTGGATATCATAATTTCACTTGTGGTCCCATCCACAACTCTATTCCAACCATTGATGAGTAACTAAATTCCTGTTGATCGCTTGTTGTTCAAGTGTTTTACTTTGCTTTGTGTAAGAAGCTGAGAGAGAGTTCTTGTTTGTTTCTCAGGTTTCAATGTTGAAACTGTGAAATACAAGTTAAATTCCGGTTACAAGTTTGATTCAACCAAAAGTTTTCTAATTCAAACATTACAAGTCTAAATTCACTAGCCCACTTAACCGACACAATCTGCTAGACTACTCCGGAATCTTTAGAAAGTCATTCCCTGTTCTCAGCCGTTGTTGATGTTTACCACATGAATGTGGAGTTTACCTTGTTGCTTCAGATGCCGGACTTCTATTGACATCACAAGAGTATCTAGGTATTGATAATATCTTCAAACTTGTAACTTGACTGATCACGAAACTCTAGATTCGATGATTAGAGGAAGAGAGATAGCAAACCTTGCGGGAGCCTCCTGAACCATACTAATCGAGGAACGTAGAGGAACATACACCATAAACTGCAAGCAGCACAGACGCCACACAACCTTCGACAAGGCGAAATAATAGTTTCCGTCTAATATTTAACGTGAGAGTTTTGTTGCGAAAAATTATTTTACAAAATAATAGTATAGATATAGGTATTATCTTTTTCCTTCAAATCATTGACATTTTTTAGTTGATTGATAGTTAGATCTCTAAAAGGTATTAATTAAAAGGATCAGTGTATTTTGGTAGATACTAAAAGATTTGGGGTAGTATGTAGTTAATTAGTAAAAGATATTTAGGTTTGCGATATTTTAGTAAATATCGAACTAGTTGGATTGTTATTGTAAATATTCTTGAGGCAATTTTGTCTATCCCAATTTTTCGAATCAAAGATTAAATTTTACGAAAACGAAAATAAAACTGGCAACACATCTCTCTCTCTCTCCATCACCGCGCCCTCAGATGTGAGCCTCCGCCGGGTTCCGATATGGTGTCCTCCTCCGCCGTCCCTTCCCTCTTATCCGTCGTCGCATGCGTCTTACTTTTTCTCTCTCCAGCTTCGGCCTCCGAGTCAGATCACAAGGTTAGATTTGAATCTCTGTCATCTTTCTTTCTTAGCTTGTAGCTTGATTCGAGCTTGATCTCGCTGCTGCATGTTTGTTTTTTTGGCTTGGATCTGTTGTTTTGGGGATCGGAGGCTCGATCCAGCTGGTTCTACACTGTGTTGTTTTAGCAGCAGCATTATGGATTAGGTTGATATGAAATGGTTTTGTTTTGGTGATAAGCTAAAAAAGCTAAGTGACCGTATCTTATATTACGACATTATGTTAAGAGACCCAACCTAAGAGACCTGCAATAAACATATTCTTAACTTGCATCCACGTACGCCTTCAACACTAAAAATGGTGGCGGCCCAGGCAACAGTGTATCATTTATGGAAGCAGAGGAATAACAGTCTACACAATGGAGTCTGTCTACCCCCTCAGACCGTCGTTAGGCTCATTGATCGCGAGGTCCGCAACGTAATCACATGAAGAAGGGGAAGAAAGCGCTTTGAAGGTCTTATGGTTCGATGGCTTTCTTAATCTTCTCTTGATCATTTGTTTCTCAATTATGTATCCCCTTGTTTTTTATCTTTTTTTGCCAAGGTGATATCTTGCAGCTATCTTGTATATCTGAACCTTCTCATATTTATATGATATTTACATTCCTAGCAAAAAAAAACATCATTTGTGACAAAAAGAAGCAGACAAAAGTAAACTAAGGACGTTGAAAGTTTGAGTTACACTGACGTAAGAACACTGGACATATGGTGATATTGTAGCATTAAGTTCCTTTGATGAGTTGCGAAGACTTTCAATTTTAAATATAACAAACAGCGGATCTTCTACAATCGAGCGAATCAATTTTTTTCCTTTGATATTTCTTCCTCAGTAAAATGTACAAGTAAATGTGATACATACCCATAAATAATTCAAACCAGTAGCTATTTTCGATGGCATCTTTGAAATGCTTGACCTTAGCTTCATCAAGTTCCAAATGACAGATCACGCTTCTGTCAACATTTTTGTGACAACCCATCCTCTCACTAGGAACCTAGGTTCACAGCGCTGTGAACCTAGGTTCCTAGTGAGAGGATGGGTTGTCACATAAAAAGTCGTCAATTGGTGACAACTCATCCTGGAGGAGTATTGTTAAAGGGTGAGAACTTGGGTTCGAGTCTCACCAACAACCTAATTATGGAGTCAGAAAAGACTCATAATGGAGGGGTTGGGATCTTATATACTAAAGCGCAAGTCGCATAACCAATCAAATTTTAACATTTGGCATTTCTTATATATTTTTTAAAAAAATCAAATGCAGTAAATAAAATTAAATGAAAGAAATGCCAAATGTTAATCTTTTTTATAGCAAATCCTTAATATTTCTAACACTACCTCCATGATCTCTTCACGATCTTCAAAACAGTTAATCTTTTTTATAGCAAATTTACTCAACGATTCTATAAAATTCAGATTCATCTCTACCTAAATTTTCCTAAGTATTTGCAGTAGCTCCACTGATTCTCTCTATTTTGTTAAAGTGATGAAATTTCAGTTTTTTTTTTTAATTTCTACTAACTAGATTTTGACCCGCGCTTTCAAAGCGCGGGATCGTTTCTTTTAAAATTTTATTTAAATTAATAAATATTTGTCTAATCTATATTTTAATAGATTTTATATTTGTTTATAGTCAATTAATAAATTTAGTGCTGCCTATTTATAATATCGACCTAATTTAAAGCGAGAGTCTTCGGTTTGAGGAGAAAGTTGGGGGATCCTCTCTTTATTATATAAAACTAATAACTAAATACAGTTACCATGATTTACATAATATATGGTAACTAATATAAATTCAGTTACCATGTCAAACAGAATATATAGTAACTAATATAAATTCAGTTACGAAAATGGATGTTATAGAGAATATTCTTGGAATTAATTCGTTGAATCCGAAAATATATGAGTTTCCATTTATTACTAATATAAATTCAATTACCATGTCAAACATAATATATTCTATGCGTAGTCATCAAGTTAATTTAGTTAAATCGGAAAATCTTGTTTCTATATATTATCTTTTGCATTTATTGTATGTAGCAATTACGAAAATAGATGTTATAGAAAATATTCTTGGAATTTATTTGTTTTGAATCCAAAAATTTGTGAGTTTCTATTTATTATGTTTTATATTTATATTTATATACCAACTTTGATAAATATCAATATTAAAACGTGTTCATTATTGGCTGTTTAAAAGGTTAATAACATTGAGAACCAATGATTTCGAAATATGCTAACCATATACTATTGAAAGAAGAATTCCATATAAGACACAAGAATTATAATGAATATCCCTATATTTGGGAGTAAAAACAGACGAAGGCAATATAACTGTTGTGCAATCAAGATAACAAAAAAAAACTAGCATAGAAGCTAACGTACTCAAGAACTTTATGTCTATCTGGCTGTCGATGAGCTCATTTCCACCAAGAACCTCACCAAGACCACCCCATTTGTGAATGCCGTTTTCAGTTTTGCGGCAAAATGGGAGGCTATAGTAGTTATATGTTTCTTGTGGATTATTATATGGGCCGACTTTGTTCACCCACAGAGTAACCTGCTCATTAGCTTGATACTGGAAAAAAAAAAGCAGAATATTTCATCACTTGCACATGGAAAAACATAACGGATCAAAAAAGAGGAGTAAATCAAAACCCAGAAAGAATAATAGAGTCAAATATCAAGCGTAAACATATATTGGAGATCTTGTAGTGCAACAACATCTTATAAGTTGGGAAAAAATAGTGGGTAATTCGGCATAAAATGCGGATACTAAACAACACACAACGAAGACACCAAGAAAAAACTAAAAGGGAGATTCAGTAACCGGTTGTATAAATGGTATGGAGGTACCACCAATTAGAAACTTCGCACACCCAGCTAGACAGGTGGAAGCTATCGAGATTGACGATGATGATATTAGAGATAAATCCTATATATCTTAGGATAATGATGTAACTAGTCCTAGTCCTTATCATCTTAGGGCATTCTACTTGTATAAAGAGAGAGCTTATGCTATTCTAATAACACAACACAAATTATATCTTTATACGATTTCATGGTATCAGAGCACAAAGATCTGAATAACCTAAAATACTAAAAACGTGTTTCTTGATCATCAAGAAACATGTCTGATACTAATTCTGCCTTGTCGACTACGTCTGCGACGAGTCTTCCTACTCCCGGTGGGATATATTATCTCCATCCCTCAGATAATCCTGGAGCATTAATAACTTCTGTTCTTCTTCGTGGAGACAATTATACCGAATGGGCGACGGAGTTATCTAATTCCATACAAGCCAAGCAAAAGCTAGGTTTTATTACCGGAGCTATAGAAAAACCCTCGACTGAACCAGACCTATCACGCTGGCTTGCCACAAACTCTATGCTGGTTGGCTGGATTAGAACTTCAATAGACCCGAAGATCAGATCGACTGTTACGTTTGTACCGGACGCGTATAAACTTTGGGAAAATCTCCAGCGCCGATTCTCTGTCAAGAACGGTGTTCGTATTCATCAATTACGTGATGAAATCAATACGTGTCTACAGGATGGGCAAACCGTCATTGAATACTTTGGTCGCTTGTCTAAGCTATGGGAGGAACTAGATAATCTTAAGACTCCACGAGGTTGTTCATGCGAAGCTTCTGCAGATATTGAGAAGGAACGAGAAGAGATACGCGTTCATAAGTTTTTGTTTGGGCTTGACGAGTCTAGGTTTCGAAACATTCGATCACAAATAATCGATGAAGATCCATTACCAGATATCAATAATGTCTACTCCAGAGTTATACGTGAGGAACAACACAACAATACGGCAAGGTCTAAGGAGAGTAAAACAGAGGCAATGGGGTTCTCAGTTCACACAGAAACTTCTAAGCCTGATTCTACTCAACTGTCTACTGTGACTACACGCTTCCGAGATCCAAATAGGATTTGCTCTCATTGCTCTAAGAAGGGTCATGACAATTCAGAGTGTTTCCAGCTCCATGGTTATCCAGAATGGTGGTATGAACAAAAGAACACTAATTCAGGTTCTTCGTACGGATCGTCTCAGCGAGGCAGAGGAGGACGTTCGTCCAACAACAGTAACCGAGGTCGTGGACGTTCAAATTCAGCTCGAGCTGCGTCTAACAACACCACTACTTCAAACTCCAACAACAACGACCCAATTGGACAAATCACTCAGCTCCTTCAGCTTCTTCAAAACTCCAAGTCAACGATCTCAACTGAGAAATTGTCTGGTAAACCAACGATTAAAGATGTCATTATCGACACAGGGGCCTCTCATCATATGACTGGAGATTTATCTCTACTTACTGATCTGATTGATATTATGCCATCATCGGTTAAATTCCCTAATGGCCGATGTTCACAGGCAATGAAAACAGGCACTTTGCGCCTAAGCGAGCACTACTACTTGAAAGATGTTCTATATGTGCCAGATTTTAATTGCACATTGATTTCTGTTTCTAGATTACTGAAACAAACTGGGTGTATTGCTATCTTTACTGATACATTATGTGTACTGCAGGACCGTTTTACGAAGACCCTGATTGGAACGGGTGAAGAACGTGAGGGGGTGTACTACTTCACGGGTGTTACGGCTGCACGAGTACATCGAACTGAGTTAAAGAATTCTTCAACATCAGAACTATGGCATCGACGGCTTGGACATCCTTCTTTTAGGGTTTTATCAGCTTTACCGGTTTTAGATAATATGGTTTTTGATTCAGAACAAGCTGCGTCTTGTGAAATCTGTTTTCGTGCTAAGCAAACAAGACAAGTTTTTAATGACAGTTTGAATAAAGCTTCTGAGCCGCTTTCTTTATTACATTGTGATGTTTGGGGACCCTATCGAACTCCTTCTTCTTGTGGTGCTAGATACTTCCTCACTATAGTCGATGACTGCTCCAGAGCTGTCTGGACTTACCTCATGTTAGAAAAATCCGAAGTGGCTAACCTGCTTCGCGAGTTCATTGCTCTCTCGGAAAGGCAGTTTGGGAAAACAGTTAAAACAATCCGATCAGATAATGGTTCGGAATTTCTTGTTCTTACGTCATATTTTAAGCAACTTGGAATTGAGCATCAAACATCTTGTGTAGATACTCCTCAACAAAACGGGCGGGTTGAGAGAAAACATCGCCATATTTTGAACGTTGCACGAGCATGCCTGTTTCAATCTAACCTGCCGGTTTCATTCTGGGGAGAGAGTATACTAACAGCATCACATCTCATTAACCGCACACCTACTCAGGTTCTGAACAACAAAACGCCATACGAGGTTCTATTTGGTAAGAAACCCGACTTTGACAAGCTACGGGTTTTCGGCTGTTTGTGTTATTCACATCGCAAGGCACGCGATAAAGATAAATTTGGGGACCGAAGTAGGAAGTGTATCTTTGTGGGTTACCCATATGGCAAGAAGGCTTGGCGACTATATGATCTGACTACACATGAGTTTTTCACAAGCAGAGATGTAGTTTTTTCGGAACAAAAGTTTCCTGGTGTCGACGCAGATGACGATGATGGTGTCTCTCCACCGTTGAATATTGATGATTCCACCATTGATGATTGGCTCTTCCCTAATACTGACTCCAGGGGGAGTGTTCCTCACCACGCTGAACCTCCTACTCAACCATCTCCTTCTATACCACAGACTACCATCCCTCCTACTAACCCGCAGTCATCTCAGCCCCTGCCACCTATAGCTGAAACTGAACCTCCTATGTCTCCTACACATGAACCTACTCCGCCAGTGGAAGAGACAGTTTCAGGTTCTCCGGGTCTCCCTGAGATACTAGGCCGTGGGCAGCGTCTTCGAACGCCGTCGGTACTACTTAAAGATTATGTTACTCATTCGGCACTTACACACCCCCCTCACGATCTCGCTCACTCCGATCATGGGCTCTTTGATACGGTCTCAGGTATGACTCCATACCCTATTTCCAGCTATGTTTCTGATAACATCTTTTCAGATAACCATAAAGTGTTCATGGCTGCGATAATCAACGACAATGTACCGAAAAACTTCAAAGAAGCGGTCAAACACAAAATCTGGAATGATGCGATGTCTAAAGAGGTTGACGCTTTTGAAGTCACAGATACATGGGAAGTCACTACACTCCCACCAGGCAAGAAAGCACTTGGAAATCAATGGTTATATTCTAACAAGTACAATGCGGATGGCACACTAGAGAGACCTAAAGCTCGGTTGGTCGTCCTTGGCAACAGACAAACAGAGGGTGAAGACTTCACCGATACATTTGCGCCTGTTGCAAAATTAACAACAGTACGGATTATTCTTAAACTTGCTGCTATCAAAAATTGGCTGGTCCATCAAATGGATGTTAGTAATGCTTTCCTACATGGTGATCTTGAAGAGGAAATCTATATGAAGCTTCCGCAAGGATTTACTTGTTCCGATCCTAAGCAAGTATGTCGGCTCAAGAAGTCCCTCTATGGCCTGCGCCAAGCTCCTAGGTGTTGGTATTCTAAACTCACAAAAGCCTTACAAGATTTTGGCTTCTCCCATGAATATGCTGATCAGTCCTTATTCTCAAAGGTTCGTGGGTCGATTTGCATACATATTTTGGTTTATGTGGATGACTTTGTAATAGCCTGCAATGATGCCAAGGCACTACAAGAATTTAAAGACTATCTCCAAAAGTGCTTCCGGATGAAAGATCTTGGCACATTGAAATATTTCCTTGGTTTTGAGGTTGCGCGTAATGCGTCAGGTTTCTACTTATCTCAGAGGAAATATGCTCTTGATATTATCTCTGAAACAGGCTTGCTTGGAGCTAAGCCATCAGCGGTTCCGATTGAACTCAACCATCAACTAGCCCGTGCTGAAGGACCACTGGCAAATGCTGAACAATATCGTCGTCTTGTGGGACGCCTGATCTATCTCACAAATACTCGACCTGACCTTGGATACACGGTCCACATCTTGGCCCAATTCATGCAGAAGCCGCTGTTACCGCATTGGGAGGCGGCGTTACGTGTTGTAAGATATCTTAAGGGCACGCCAGGACAAGGTATCTTCTTAAAATCTGATGATCCGATGCAAATAAGCATCTACTGTGATGCGGACCTGTCTGCTTGCCCTCGGACTCGACGATCGTTAAGTGCGTACATTACCTTTATTGGTGACTCCCCTGTCTCGTGGAGAACTAAGAAGCAAGACACAGTCTCACTATCTTCAGCTGAGGCCGAATACCGTGCAATGTCTGAAGCTGTTAAAGAACTCAAGTGGTTGAAAGAGCTTCTCCAGTCGTTTGGTTTTGATCATGCATCACCGATGAAGGTATACTGTGATAGCAAACCAGCAATGTACATTGCTGCGAATCCCGTCTTTCATGAGCGCACCAAGCACATTGAACGCGATTGTCATCATGTTCGCGATGCTCTCAAGACTAAACTCATTACAACAGAACATGTTACATCCAAGAATCAGCTTGCTGATGTCCTTACAAAGGCCTTGCCTCGACCGCAGTTTGACTTCATTATGTCCAAGTTGGCTGTTCGAAATCTCACACTTCCAACTTGAGGGGGAGTATTAGAGATAAATCCTATATATCTTAGGATAATGATGTAACTAGTCCTAGTCCTTATCATCTTAGGGCATTCTACTTGTATAAAGAGAGAGCTTATGCTATTCTAATAACACAACACAAATTATATCTTTATACGATTTCAGATGACATGCTCAAGGTAACATTCTTGATGCTACTTCTGCAGAATTGAAAAATTAGACCAACTCCAACATGTGCTTACTTTGGAGCGGAGAGTATTGACGTAGAGGAAATTGTTATGGAACACTACCATTCAACGTGTACCCATCAACCATCTGTTAATATATTTGCTTCCAGAGGAAAAGAACAGCCCTGTTTGCCTCCTGAGTTATGTTCTGATGCAGAGAGGATATTTAGAATAAATATCTTATTTATTTAGTGTTTTATTTAGAGTTTATTTATTATTAAGATAATTATCTCTAATGTTTTAGGGTTTTTATGTTTTCTTATATATATATATAGTCTTTGAGGCTATGGTTTTAGGGAGTTTATGAGTTGATGATTTATTAATAAAATTGAGAGTTCTCTTTGTTGTTTTTTGCTTTCGGTAGATCATTGGTGATCTTAACGAATTTAAGAAGATCTTTATGTTATTCTAGTTTTCCGGGTATTCTCAGAATCAACGGATCTCTAGTCCTATCCTAAAGGCTTCCGCTACATCCTAAAGGCTTCCGCTACATCATGTTCCAACTGTAGTCATGGAGTAAAGGTGTGGCTGCCATTTCTCTCACTTTCTTAATGGTTATTTCACAAAACCAAGTGGCTTTCTCATCTTGTTTGCTTTAATATCAACACAGTTAGGGCTCTGTCTTCAAGCTTCCAGCCATGTGGAACAAATGAAGGACGCGCTGCTTGCAGCTAAGAATTGAATATCAACACAGCTAAGAATTAGTTATTAGCTAAGAATGGTTTTCTCATCTTGTTTGCTTTAATATCAACACAGCTAAGAATAAGTTATTTATTTAGATTTTAACCTCGTTATTTACCCATGGAACTTTTCCAGAAGTTAATTTACCATCACCTGGGGAAGAGGAGGAGGAACAGTCAAAAGATGTTGCAGTTCCTCTTATTCTCTTTTGACTATCCTCTTGATGATTGTGTGCATAGAAAGATCCATCAGTGTTGGATGTAACTTTGGCAGTGGATCTTCCTCTCCTAGAAAATGAACAGTTAGTGTTGATATCATCAACTGCAGGAGTAATGCCAGGTCTCAGGTATGTATTATTTATTGAGAGATTTGCAAGAGCACACCAAGCCTGGCAACATATGTAACAGCGTAAGTAATATGTTAATGAAAAGGGGCTTCTCTGTCAGGGGAAGATCAATCGGAAAACAGAATCCAGTAACTACAGCGACCTAAGTGTTTACTCAGATACAGGAAAAGAAAGAAGATTTGCCGCAAGAAACATGCTGATGGGTTTGGATCAGTAAAAAAAATCAATTACCATGACAAGTTTCCCCATTGTTGTTACCTTTGAAATATGTTGGTGTGCCAAAGTCTGCACATCTACAGGGATGATGTTGTAAATTGGCCTAGAAAGAGAGGCAGGAACAAGTTCTTCAGATCACTTCAGCTATATAAGACTAACTAGAGTTTCCATCAAAAGACGTAATCATGGACATCTAGCTTAGTTTTCATTAGGGGTGTTGGAAGTCACTGAAGAACGGATCCATAGATAAGACATATTTTCATATTTGCAGAATGAGAACGATGCTGGGAAAAACGAGAGTCACAGGAATAGTGTAATTAGTTGTAGGTGATCCTCAGTAGTAACCAAACAAGTAACAGAACAGGACACAGGGATATGAAAAATCTGCAAAGCTATGGTACCTAGACTTCAAGATCTTCATCCTATTTTTATACTGGCCATAGGTCTTTGTTTATACATATGATATCTTTTTCCTTTATGAATATTTATTAGTTTATGTCCTATTAATTCATAAATTAACATGATAAACTGTTATAAATATTTTCAAAAAGTTTAAATTATAGATCAAATTATTTAAATTTGACAATTTTTTTATCAAAATATATATTTTAGTTATTGTGTTAAAGTTTTTTTAAAAATTCACATATTAGAAATATTTCAGAAAATATCTTTATAAAAATACAATTGTTTGATTAATTCTTAATTATAAATTTTTATATCTTAATTTTTAACGTTTATAATAGAGAGTGCGGCACGTGCCACACATCTCTCATTCCTCGGTCGGCCCCTGAAAAAATCTATAATATTATTTTAAAATATCTATTTAAAATTATTTATAATTTGTATAACTCAATTTATTAATATTAACATAGACTTGATTTACAAGAAACAAATAACTCAAATAGTTTAAAAATTATTTCTTATATTTTAATTATTTATATATATTATGAAAAATAAATGTTACTAACTAAAATAGGAATATTAAAATGATATTTAGATATACTAATTTTGATTCATTAAAGATACATATGTAACTGACTATTATAAAAATTAACATTACCGCGACTTGTAAGAAATTGACATTTTAAACAATATTATGGAGATATAGGATAAAATTGTCTATATTACTTTTCCTCTACATTGTTGTTTGTTGTTTCAGTTTTTCTAAATTTGTGCTTATGTTTTTCATTTTTTTCTTTATATTTTTGCTCATCTTTTTGTTTATTCTTTATATATTTTTAAATAACAATAAAAATCAGTTTACTATTCAAATTGTTAGTAAACATATACATAATAAAATTGATGAAAATCACTAAAAACTGCTTTAGACTACTAAAACATTATTTATACATACTCACTCTTTTAGGCTTTTAGCACATACAATAAAATGGTGTGGTGCATTGCTTCTTTTAAAATACTTAATCTGAAACTGTGTACAATATAACAAAATTTTGATAAGTTTACCAATAATAATATATAAATTATTATCCAGAGCACAGTTATTTTCCTTGCTTACCAATTATAGCGAGCAAGAATTTAGTCAAGCAGAAACAAAATGAAAGCCCAAGAAATTCAGTCCCATCTATAAGATACACAGCCATATCCCTCTACCCAAAAAAATCTCTCTGTTTTTTTTTTTGGTTCACAAAACGCTCTCTACGGGAGCTGAACCGGAAGCATGTCTTCTCTCTTCGTCTCCAGTTGGTTTTGCAAGAAATATTATATTTCCATCTGTTATATTATTTAGTATCGTATACGTATATTTATTTTAATGATCATATATGAATTATTATCATATTCTATGTAATTATCTATTTTAAATTTACCCATAAACCATGCCATCATTTATAGTATATTATCTCATACTTTTTAGTAAAAATGATTGTAAAAAGAACATATGTCAAATCATTTTGCAAATAATATCTGGAAGATGTCTTAGTAGTCTAAAGCAGTTTTTAATGAAAATCACTAAAAACTGCTTTAAACATCTAAAACATCTTCTTAGATTAGGTAGCTGTTCTTTTGACCAAATCTGATTCTTAGCTGTTGTTATTATCTAATATCTTATAAATTATCAAATAAATGCTTCAAGATTTAATTAACAAAAAGACAAAATACACAACCTATAACGCCAGCCTACCATTTCAAACTTTATTCGAGTCTCATCTATATAATAGCTTCACCATCAAGACCTTAAAATCAACATCTCAAACAATTTTCAAAAAGAAAAAATAATTAGAACTAGTTTAAAAGAAGTCACTAAGGTTATAAAACATGAAGTTCACAGGAGCAATATGCATCGCACTTGTGATAGTCCTAGTTTCGTCTTTGGATCTGACCAGTGCAGCCGTGGAAGAAGAGATAAAAGTGGCATGTGTCGTAACAGAACTTATCCCATGTCTCGAATCATCAATAATCGGAGTTCACCCTTATCCAGAATGTTGTGTAACACTGAAAGCACAACAGTCGTGTCTATGTGGTTACATACAAAATCCAGTATATGGTGGGTTTTTTAAGAATGCTCACAGTGTCTTCACGGGTTGTGGTGTACCTTACCCTACTTGTTGAAGTTTTAAATATTTATAAGATAATTATTTTATATTAATAATATCAAGATATTATGTAATAATATTGTTCACAAAGTCATGGTTTAACATGATTCAGTAATCAAAATCATGATATTCATTTTGTTATATAGATCGTTTTAAATTGAAATGTCAAAAGGGTCACACACGCATACTAAACACAATATGTCCCATCATAAGGACTGAGGAGGAGGGTCCTGAGTTCTAAAATCAAGCATGGTTTTGTTAAACTAAGTTAGAATCCCAATAGCACATGGCTATATTTGTTTATCTGTCAATTTTTTTTTTTAAGAATCAACCAGTTAAACCGGAATTCAGTTTCAGTTACAAGTTTGATTCAACCAAAAGTTTCCTAATTCAAACATTACAAGTCTAATTTTGCTCACCCACTTCACCGTCGCAATCCGCTAGACTACTCCAGAATCTTTAGAAAATCATTCCATGTTCTCAGCTGTTGATGTTTACCACATGAACGTGGAGTTTACCTTGTTGCTTCGGATGCCGGACTTCTCTTGACATCACAGGAGTATCTAGCTATTGATTATATCTTCAAACTTGTAACTTGACTGATCATGAAACTTTAGACCCGATGATTAGAGGAAGAGAGAATGAACCTTGCGGGAGCCTCCTGAACCATACTAATCGAAGGACATAGAGGAACAGACATCAAGAACCGCAAGCAGCGCATACGCCAAACAACCTCCGACAAGGCAAAAATAATTGTTCCCGTCTAACTTTTAAAGTGAGAGTTCCGTTGCGAAAAATTACTTTGCAAAAATAATAGTATATATATAGGTATTATCCTTTTCCTTCAAATCATTGACATGTTTTAGTTGATTGATAGTTAGATCTTTAAAAGCTATTAAGAGGGTGACTGGTTTTCCCCCTACCACCCGCAAACGCAGCTTTTGCTGTTGGTAGCGGTTGTTGGCGGTTTGCAACAATCACTCAAATCGCTCTAAACCGCTTCAAACCGCTCTGAATCTCATAAATTCAAAAGCTGGCTACAGCTAGCGTTTGCGGTTGCGGGAGGGTAAAAAAAAATTCCTTTTTTTTAAACAATATATATACAAAAGTAAAAAAAATTTTAAAAAAATTTAAAATTGAAATTATGAAAATATTAGATATATTTTAATTAATATTATAAAATTTTATAATAAAAACAATTCTAATAAATTTTCAAAAATTAAAATTATAACTTTCTAAATATAAATTTTATATTTATTATAATTTTATTTTTGATTTTTTTTTATAATTATATCAAATGTAAATATTGTTAATTTATTATTTGACTGTTACCGCATTTGATAGTTAACCAGTCATAAGTCATCCGCAAACGCACCAATTTTTAACCGGAGTACCAGTCGTACAAATCTCTTAAAACCGCTAGAAACTGCAACCGCCCGCATCCACAAACTCCTGCAACCGCAACCGCTGCGTTTGAACCAGTCAGGCTTTAAATAAAAAGGATCAGTGTATTTTGGTAGATACTAAAAGATTCGGGGTACAGTAAAACCTCTATAAATTATAGAGATATTAATTTATAGATAGGTAATGAATTTTAACAAATTTCCATACATTCCTTTTATTTAAATAAGAAGTCTTTTTGGGGTGGGGTGGGGGGGGGGATTTACCAAATATTACTCAAAACTTGATTTTGATTGCAAAAGTATACCCAAACTTGAATCAAATGCAAAAGTAAACCAAAAGCCTTGTGAAATTACAACCATCCACTTGTGACCAAACATAAAAACAAAACTCATTTTTACGAATATAGCTCTGCTAAGTCTTCTGAGTCTTCTGAGATTTTGTTAAGTCTTCTGGACGAAGTCCATGGAAGTTGTCTGGTATAGATGATCTTAAAAATAATTTATAAATTTTGTAAAAAATATTTTGATAAGCGAAAAATTAAAATCATGTAATTATAAGCAATTTTAAGTGATATAAATTAAGATATAATAAAATTGAATTGTTTTCAACATAGATGAGTGAAAGTAGTGAATCATGATTTGATCTAGGGTTTGGCAACATATGTTGTAGTATTGTATGTATTCTTAGGGTTAGATTTTGGAAATCTTAAATGTTTTTGTGAAAAAATAAATTTTTACTTACATGTGATTATTTATGTGTATAGTAAATACTTTTTAAGTTTAATTTGATTTTATGAAGTGTTTAGTTAGTTAATTTAGTTTGGGGGTTATGTGTAAGATCTAGACGACTAACATGTAAGTCGTCTGGCGATTAGAAGACTTCTCTGAATGTCTTCTAACTTCCGCTAAAAATATTTTAGTTTCCCGCTAAAAATATTTAAATTTCCCGCTAAAAATATTGAAGTCTTCTGGGCGACTTACACGTAAGTCGTCTAGTAAATCTTTCGATCGAAAATATTTAACCTTATTGAAATTTTTGTCTCCATATATAAAGAAAAATTATCTCTCTTCCTCTCAAATGGCTACACCAAAAATGGTATGTTCCCCATTCTAAAACTCTTCAACCTCTCTCTAATCTCTTTGAACTTATAAACACCAAACTTTATATCAATTTATTGTTTTTGTGTCATATCTATCTTACTAGTTTATCTTGTTTTGTAGGGTTTTCATCACATGGTTCTCATCTTCCACTCATTTAAATGTAGATTTAGTAATTTTAGATATGTATTTTTGTGTGTTCTATAAAGGTAGATCTATCTAATCTTTCACTTATTTTCTCTGTTTTTAAGCCATTTGAACGTTTTTGGAGATGCAGGTTTTTCGGATATGGATTTAGATATGCAGGTTTTTTCAGATCTGGAAGATTTATGGACTAGAAGATTTCCAGATGACTTCCAAGAAGTCTTCTCTCATATCTCCCTTTCATAATAGATCTGGGTGTTTTGGTAAGTTTTTACGTTTGATTTTTCTTCATTGGGTAACCTCCTATTGCATAAAGTTCATCCTTGTTTCCCAAACTAAAACTCTCCAAACCCACTATAATCTCTTTGACTTGAAAACATAAAACTTTATATAAAATTTTCATTTTTGTCTCATGTCTTTCTCACTAATCTATCTTTTTGTTGCAGGTTTTTAATCAGATGGTTCTCATCTTCCACTTGGATATGTACTTTGTGTGTTCTATAAAAGTATATCTATCTACTTTTCTACTCATTTTCTCTGTTTTTAAGCCATTTGAATGTTTTTTGATATGATATACATGTTTTTCAGATCTTGGTTTGATATACATGTTTTTCAGATCTGGATCAGACTTTGGAGGACATATGTGAAGTCTTCTCGGAAGTCTTTTAAAATATAATGCGCTAGAAGACTTCCTGGAAGTCTTCCAAACGACTTCCAGGAAGTCTTCTGACGGGGTCTTCTTCCAAATCATCTATAATAGTTTTGTTTGTGGTATGTTTTGTGATTTGCATGTGTACTCCTTTAGTTGTGACTTTTTTGTAAATTTGAAGAGATATTAATGAAAAAGATTGGTAAATATGTTCATTTTCCACAATATTATATGGCCAAAATTACTTGACATAATTGAAGTTATTGATACAACTTCAATAGTAAAACACAATAACACAAAAAATAATCAAATTTATTACAATTAAGGAAGAAGAATTCTCAAGAAAACTTAGTCAAATTCATAAAAGATAAAACATTACATAAGTTCAAAACTAGAACACTTTCATTATATAGATAAGTAAAAAGTATATCTTATGATCTGAGAAGATACATTAAATCATGCTACTTGATATTCTTAAAGTTACTTAACACTTTTGAAAATTAAATAAACATTTCTTAAAGTTACTTAACAAATTTACAAAAAACTAACGTAGAAGACTTCCAGCTAGAAACTTTACTAAGCATGAATGTTGGTAGCCTCATAAGTATCACCAATTAAGTTATAAATTTTATTCAGTAGCCTCAATATTGACTAATATACATGAATTAACAAAAAAAAATTAAAAAGTCTTTATAGTTTTAGAGAAAATAAAAGTTTATTAACATTGACGACTTCCACAGAGGTCATCTGGTAGACTTCTAGGAAATCATCCATTTAGGTTAGTTTTGCAATTGATTTTTAACCTAGACGACTTACATGGAAGTCGTCCATCTTTGTTTGTTAAAAAAAAATTCGAGGGAAAACGAGTTAGTTTTGCATTTGACCGGATTGTGTCAGAAATTTGACTTTTCTTAGACGACTTACACATAAGTCGTCCAGTAGAAAACTAAAAAAATCAATATTTTTTGTTATACCTAGATGACTTCCATGTAAGTCGTCTCAGGTTAGTTTTGCAATTGAAAAATAAAACAATTTTTTTTCTAGACGACTTATACAAAAGTCGTCCGTCCGATGACTTACATGGAAGTCGTCCAAGATAATCAAGGTTTGACCAGAATCTCGGAATAAAATCATGGACGACTTTTGTGTAAGTCGTCTGATGAACGACTTCCGTGTAAGTCGTTTAGACAAAAATATTTTTTTATTTTATTTTTCAATTGCAAAAGTAACCTGAGACGACTTACATGGAAGTCGTCTAGGTATAACAAAATATATATTTTTTTAATTTTCTACTGGACGACTTACATGTAAGCCGTCCGAGAAAAGTCAAATTTCTGACACAATCCAGTCAAATGCAAAACTAACCCGTTTTCCCTAGACGACTTATATGGAAGTCCTCTTGATTTTTTTTTTTAACAAACAAAGATGGACGACTTCCATGTAAGTCGTCTAGAAAAACACATTTAAAAGTCATAAAACTAGCATATGCATTGACTAGAAGACTTCCATGTAAGTCGTATGGACGAACATATCTAGAAAAAAAATAATTTCATAGTTTCAACCAGTGAGATAACTTGTTTAGTACACAAAAGTATTCTCCAAGCACCCATAATCTCAAACAAAAGTGACCCACCAGAATCGTAAGCTTCAATGGCTCTATGAACCATAAAATTTTTAGAATCAAAATCTTGGGTTTTTTTGGATAAATATGGAGAAAAAGTAAAGAGATGTTGTTTTTAGTTCATAAGAATTGAGAAAGAAAGAGTGTAAATCGATTTTTAGGTGCATTAAGAGCTTCAAATTGGTTGTTCATGGTGGTTGGTGTATATTGATGGCAATGTCAATGTTGTGAATACTTGAGAAAGATGAGAGTGATGGAGTAAAATATGCATTTAAAAAAATATATAAAAAAATGATGGCATTTTGTGAATAATCTGAATTTTGAGGATGAAAATAGCAAGTCAAAATTCCAAAAAAAACATGGATTAGTTTTGTGTTTGACTTCAAGTTTTGAATCATATTTGCAAAAACCCCAAGTTTTTTTTGTAAATGTATATTCTTCTATGTTTTCCTTTTATTTAAAATTGTCATTTTCTTACATTTACATATTTTCATGTTTTACATAATGTTCATATTTTCTCATTTAAATTTCCTTTTTGTTTTTAAGAGAATTATTATATACATCATTCTACATGTCACGTAAATTGACAAACATCAAACAAAATCCACTTTTATTCTTCTTTGCTAAGATTTCAACAATGTCTTCTCATCTTAAAAATATTCCAAAATCAACAATGACAGATAAAATTCGCAAAGAATTATGCGAGTATAAGAGAGATCATACTTCATGTACTCAAAAAGATCGATCTGCAATTGTGGCTTGAAGAGAAGTTCATCTAAAAATTATTGAAGGTATAATTTCAAACACACTCAAGCGATCATCTGAGTATCTTTCAGCCAGCTTGGAAGGGGGAAGAGATATCAAGCGGCACAAACAAGCAAAATATCCGGATATGGAAAAAAAATGTTTTTGAGTGGTTTCTTCAATATCAAGATCTTGTGAATATGACCGGCGAGCTAATTTTAGAAAACGCAAGAGAGACAATGAAACTTGTATGCACTCAACCAGAATCTGAGCATCATCTTTCTTTGGGTTAGCTTGAAAAGTTTAAGTACGGCATGGTATCAAATCGTTTCTTCGTTTTGGAGAAAGTGGTTGAGTTAATATAGAAGACATGGAGAAGAAATTGGAGGCTATTAGGGAAAAAAATAGATAAATTCTCTAAATGGGATGTTTTTAATATGGACGAAACTGGTTTGTTTTACAGGTTACAAGCTGATTATTCTCTTGCTATAAAAACAACTTGAAGGAAAAAAGCAAGGCAAAGAAAGACTAACAATTATTATTTGCTGTAATGCGGATGGTTTTGAAAAAAATCATCTATGATTATTGGAAAATATGCAAAACCACGTTGTTTCAAGAATATCAACATGAACAACATGAATTGTCACTATCGTGCCAACTAAAGTGCTTGGATGACAAGTGTTATTTTTGAAGAGTACATCCGCTGGTTTGATAAAAAAAATGTATGGTAGAAGAGTTTTGTTTGTGGTTGATAACTGTCCAGCACATCCAAAAAATATTAAAGGACTGCAGAATGTTGAGTTGTTCTTCTTGCCACCCAATATGACATCAAAAATTCAACCTTGCGATGCTAGAATAATAAGAGCTTTTAAGATGCATTACAGCATAAGACTTTACCGTGAAATTTTAGAAGGCTGTGAGTTGGGACAATCAGATCCAGTTAAGATTAGTGTTTTGAATGCTATCAATTTTTCTGTGGCAGCTTGGACAGTCAATGTTCATCAAGAGACAATAGCGAATTGCTTTCGACACTGCAAAATCCGTTCAGAAGATGGCACATCAACAATTTTAGAAGAGGAGTCCACTAGTGGAGACGACATTCCTGAACTTGAGGTTGTGATTAATAATCTTGGCTATCGCAATAGAATGGATGTTAATAGCCAACTCGATTATCCCGGTGAAAATGATACATGCTTAGAAGTTCAATGTTTAGAAGAAATTGTGGCCAGTGTTCTTAATGTTGATGATGAACCAGAAAATGATGTTGCGATACTTTTGGAAATAGTTACACATAAAGAAGCAATTATCGCTTCCAAAACTCTTAAAAAATTTTGGATGCAGTTCGAAAAGACAACTCTAAGAGTTCTTGATGTAATAAAAAAATTCAGATGAGCTCCAAAAGGATTTTAATTTTAAAAAGAAACAGACAACAATAGACTCATATTTTAGTAGACTATCTTAAATATATTCAACAATAGACTCATATATAGTATTTATTTATGATATTTCTGGAACCATATATTTACATGGAAATTTTAAAAATATTATTATTTTATTATTTTATCAATTTGTGTCATATTTTACATTAGCTTAATTTAAAAAATATTTAGGTTTGCGATATTTTAGTAAACATCAAACTAGTTGGGCTTTTATTGTAAATACTCTCGACGCAATTTTGTCTATCCCAATTTTTCGAATCGAAGATTAAATTTAACGAAAACGAAAATAAAATTGGTAACACATCTCTCTCTCTCTCACTCTCTCCATCACCGCGCCCTCAGATCTGAGCCTCCGCCGGGTTCCGATATGGCGTCCTTCTCCGCCGTCCCTTCCCTGTTATCTGTCGTCGCATGCGTCTTCCTTCTTCTCTCTCCAGCTTCGGCCTCCGAGTCAGATCACAAGGTTAGATTTGAATCTCTGCCG
Organism: Brassica napus; assembly: GCF_020379485.1. Taxonomy (NCBI): domain Eukaryota; kingdom Viridiplantae; phylum Streptophyta; class Magnoliopsida; order Brassicales; family Brassicaceae; genus Brassica; species Brassica napus. Next base: position 10,357,403 of record NC_063442.1, on the reverse strand, counting down.
TCTTTCTTTCTAAGCTTGTAGCTCGATTCGAGCTCGATCTCGCTGCTGCTGCATGTTTGTTTTTTGGCTTGGATCTGTTGTGGAGGCTCGATCCAGCTGGTTGTACACTGTGTTGTTTTAGCAGTAGCATTATGGATTAGGTTGATATGAAATGGTTTTGTTTTGGTGATTGATCATTGTTCTCTGGTGTGATTGTTTATTACCAGAGAGTGGAGTGTGCTCTTCAGTTCCTTGTTAGGTTTAGCTTCTTTTTTTTTGATGTTAATTAGATCTAATAGAGAGAGAACGAAGCGTCAAATGTTCCTATATTAATCTAAGCTGTGATTTCCTGATCACATATCTAAGTTTTGGATGCTATGGTATCTTGTTATAGTTTGAAATTTAGAGATCTGGATATGCAAAGGTGGTTGGTTGCATTGCGTCTTTCCCTTTGAGGTTTTTTTTACTCTTACCATAAATATTTAGTTCAACTCTTAGCTGCAGTTTCCATATTTTTTTCTGTTTGATGTGAATTTTTGATTAAGCAGATCAAGCAGTTAACATTGGGAATCTTGTTGTCTATTGTCTAATAACAAGACAATATAATGTCTTGTTAAATAATCTTCTTTGATCCGTTATGTTCTTTCCATGTGCAAGTGATGAAATTTGGTCTGCTGCTTTTTTTTTTCCAGTATCAAGCTAATGAGCAGGTTACTCTGTGGGTGAACAAAGTCGGCCCATATAATAATCCACAAGAAACATATAACTACTATAGCCTCCCATTTTGCCGCAAAACTGAAAACAGCATTCACAAATGGGGCGGTCTTGGTGAGGTTCTTGGTGGAAATGAGCTCATCGACAGCCAGATAGACATAAAGTTCACGAGTACGTTAGCTTTTATGCTAGTTTTTTTTTGTTATCTTGATTGCACAACAGTTATATTGCTTTCGTCTGTTTTTACTCCCAGAAAATGTTGACAGAAGCGTGATCTGTCATTTGGAACTTGATGAAGCTAAGGTCAAGCATTTCAAAGATGCCATCGAAAATAGCTACTGGTTTGAATTATTTATGGGTATGTATCACATTTACTTGTACATTCTACTGATTAATAAATGTCGTAGGAAAAAAATTGATTCGCTCGATTGTAGAAGATTCGCTGTTTGTTATATTTGAAATTGAAAGTCTTCTTAGCTTATCAAAGGAACTTAACTTGGTGTGCAATGAGCTAATGCTACAATATCACCATATATCCATTATTCTTACCTCAGTGTAAGTCAAACTTTTAGCGTCCTTAGTTTGCTAATCTTTTGTCTTGTTTTTTTGTAAAAAATTATGTTTATGGCGTACGTGGATGCAAGTTCAGATGATCTGCCTCTGTGGGGTATGATATTTTCTTATATTCACTTTGAACAATCAAAATTTCAATTTTAGTTCTTGACATAAACTTTTAACCGTCTCATTCTTGTTATAGGCTTTGTGGGCGAGTTGGCACCTGGAAAAAATGGTGAAAACGGCAAGCATGTTCTTTATACTCATAAGAGTATTAATGTCAAATACAACAAAGACCAGGTGGGTTGTTTCTTTGCCACTAAGCAGTATTAATGATCTCATATGAATTTTTCTGTGATCTGATTTTTTTTTGTTATTTGCATAGATTATTCATGTGAATCTCACACAAGACAACCCAATGCCGTTGGAAGCAGGGAGGACGGTTGATTTGACATATTCTGTGAATTGGTTCCCAACCGACATCACATTTGCTCGTCGTTTTGATGTTTATCTAGACTATCCGTTCTTCGAACACCAGGTAAATCATAGCATGTTATGTTTTACTGTTTTCATCCTTTTGGTATCAGACATTATTTCATTCGCTTCATAATTGGATACCTATTACACTTAATACTCTGTTAATGGATTCATTAATGATGCAGATCCATTGGTTCTCCATCTTTAACTCGTTCATGATGGTTATCTTCCTCACTGGTTTGGTCTCAATGATATTAATGAGGACTCTCAGAAATGATTATGCTAAATATGCTCGAGAAGACGACGACCTTGAGAGCCTGGTGATTTTCCTCAATCTATTATCTAGAATAATATCTGCAGAAGTTCTCTTAGTGTTACTACGATGTTGTCAATTTTGTCTTCATCGTTAGTGCAAGAGTGTGGAGCAACTTCTGACAGCTGGTATGCATTGATAACAGGAACGGGATGTAAATGAGGAATCTGGATGGAAACTCGTGCACGGAGATGTGTTCCGACCACCACGTGGTCTGGTTCTTCTCTCAGCTGTTGTTGGTACGGGTGCACAGTTGGCTTTGCTTGTTCTTCTTGTCATACTAATGGCAATCATTGGGACACTTTATGTTGGGTATGTATTACACTCCTACTTTCAATCAACTTCTCATGTTGTTATTTCTCACGGAGTAAGTGATTAGCTTTTGTCTGAAAATCATTCTGGTTTAACCTTGTTCAGGAGAGGAGCGATCGTCACAACTTTCATAGTTTGCTACGCTCTGACGTCATTTATCTCTGGTTATGTGAGCGGTGGAATGTACTCAAGAAGTGGGGGTATGTTGTTTCCATCTTTGTTGAAAACAGCAAGCAAGCTCTCCAATAACACACCTTCCTTCGACTCATTCTCAAATTCTCTTGATACTTCTTTTGCTCAGGTAAACATTGGATCAAGTGCATAATCCTCACGGCTTCGCTCTTCCCATTCTTGTGCTTTGGGATTGGATTCATCCTAAACACAATCGCTATATTCTACGGTTCTCTTGCCGCTATTCCCTTTGGAACGATGGTGGTTGTGTTCGTTATTTGGGGCTTCATTTCATTCCCTCTCGCCCTCCTTGGGACAGTCGTTGGTAGAAACTGGAGTGGTGCCCCAAACAACCCATGCCGTGTGAAGACAATCCCACGTCCAATCCCTGAGAAGAAGTGGTACTTGACTCCATCAGTAGTCTCTCTTATGGGAGGTCTCTTACCCTTCGGCAGCATCTTCATCGAAATGTACTTTGTCTTCACATCCTTCTGGAACTACAAGGTAAAAAGATCTCTTACACAGCTTACAACTTCAGTTAGAAAGAGCAAAACTCACCGTACATTTCGTGGCAGGTATACTACGTGTACGGATTCATGCTGCTTGTCTTTTTGATTCTTGTTGTGGTGACGGTCTGTGTGACGATCGTGGGAACATACTTCTTGCTAAATGCGGAAAACTATCACTGGCAATGGACGTCGTTCTTCTCAGCTGCTTCGACTGCGGTTTATGTCTACTTATACTCGATCTATTACTACTACGTAAAGACAAAGATGTTTGGGTTTTTCCAGACCAGTTTCTACTTCGGATACACCTTGATGTTCTGTCTTGGCCTCGGAATCCTTTGCGGTTAGTTATCTTTTCACTCTCTCGTTCTCACTTTCAAAACTGGCATTTGGTTTGGTCTGAAAATACGTTGGTAATTGAATGTGCAGGAGCTGTTGGGTTCTTAGGATCGAATCTGTTTGTAAGGAGGATCTACAGAAACATCAAGTGCGATTAGAAAGAGAGAGAGAGAGAGCGAGAGAGTTAGTGAAGCAAGAGCGTAAAGCAAACGCGGGAGAGAAGAATGTTGGTTGGTGGCAGTTAAGTCTGTTAGAAAGAAGCTTCTTACGGGTTTAGATTATTACAAAACAAGGGAAAATGTGGAATGAGTGGAGGGAGGAAGACAAATTGTGTAGTGATTTGAGAATCCAATTTATTTTCTTATTGAAATCCTCTTTTCTTTTTTTTGCTACGGAGAGCTTTTTCTCCCCGTTTTTTTTGGTAAAGCGTTCATCTCTGTAAAGAGGTAGGCGGAAAATCCCCCACCCCAAAAAAAATTTATGCCGACTGAACCGAATAGATTTTTGGTTTGTTACGGTTAAAAAAAACAAATTGGTGTATTGAACTGAATTTTTTTTTTTTTTTGGTTTAAACTTTTGGATAAATGAATATCTTAAAATCTGCTGTTCGCTTCAGAATTTATAACCGGACCTGTACCAACAATTTCAGTTTGGTCCGTCTAATCTAGTGTGAGTTGTCCCAAATAACACCACGTACAGCTCACATCAACAAGATAGTGTAAAGTGTGTCAAACACAATCACACACAAAAAGGAAACAAATCACAATTCACCAGAACATGAAGATGATAAGCCACCAACCCACAAGATAAACGCCACGTGGAAGATAGGATTCCACCACAGTCTCACCTTTTAATCTCTCCATGCCATTTCCACAAGCCATAACCCACAGAGAACCCAAGAAACCTTCTCAAATCCTCTAAAGAAAAGAAATGGCCTCCACAGCTATCTCAAGCGTCATCGTCGGAACATCCTTCCTCCGCCGTCAAACATCTCCCATCAGCCTCCGTTCCCTCCCCTTAGCCAACACTCAGACCCTCTTCGGCCTCAAGTCAGGAACCGCACGTGGTGGACGCGTCACAGCCATGGCTACATACAAGGTCAAGTTCATCACTCCCGAAGGAGAGCAAGAGGTTGAGTGCGACGACGACGTTTACGTCCTCGACGCTGCTGAGGAAGCCGGGATCGACTTGCCTTACTCTTGCCGTGCCGGTTCTTGCTCGAGCTGTGCAGGTAAAGTTGTGTCTGGTTTTGTTGACCAGTCTGACCAGAGTTTCCTCGATGATGACCAGATTGCTGCAGGGTTTGTTCTCACCTGTGCGGCTTATCCTACTTCTGATGTTACCATTGAGACCCACAGAGAAGATGACATTGTTTAAGACAAAAGCTCCATTAACATGCTGCTTTTGATGGTTTCATAATCATTCATGTCTTTACATTTTGGGTTGAGTTTGTTGTTACTTTAGTATAATCTATATTGTTGTCTGTTGTAATTGTTCTTGGTTTGGACCATCTTTTGGTTAGATCAATGGATAACTGTTTCAAACTTATGGTAATGCAATTTCTGAAGAACTTTTGATGAGAATCTAAACGTTATCTTTGAACACTGGAAGTACAGTTTCTTTGAGGACTATGAGTGGTGCACCTTTGATGAAAATCTAACCTTATCTCCCTTTTATTTATTTTTTTTATTTTTATAATCTCAAAACATTGTCTTTGAACATTGGAGATACTTTTTTAATATATTTTTTTCGCATACTTAATTCCAATTCCTCTATTTTATAAGGAAACTGTAGAACAAAAACATCCAGGCAACAGAAGAAAGAATAACTCATCCGAGATTTGATTATTCTAGAACTATACACATTGTTTGTAGCAGCTATAACAAAAGAAAGAATCTCACAATCTAAGCCCAAATAGCAAGAGAAGACATGAGTCCAGCTCCAAGGAACAACATCAAATAAGAAACAATCTGAAGCCTAAAGTTACAACTCATCCTCTTACTCAAGAAATCAGCAGCTATAAGATCCACCAAAGCCATGTACACAAGTATCCCTGCCGACAGCGAATCCAATACACCTTCCGTGACCAACGCTCCAACGCTGTGAGAGTTGAAAGACGACGCCACTGCAGTTCCAATCCCTATCCCTATAGGCGTCGTGAGGGCGAAAAAGCATGCCATTATGGTCGCTGACTTGTTCCTGAACTGCGCTTGGGAGATGCATCCACCGAGCGCAAACCCTTCAAAGAATTGGTGGAAGGATAGTGCTGCGATGAGTGGCCGGATTGTGCATGGAGACTGAGATACTCCAAGTGATATGCCGATGATAATGGAGTGTGACACGATCCCAAGCTCCAAAACCTAACCAAATCATATAAAGATTCATTTTTGGACATTTTAAAGCTGTACAAGAATCAAGAAAGAGTTTGTACCTGAGAAACAACAACATGCCTTGCACCACTTCCAAGCTCCAAACCCCCATGCACGTGTCCATGTCCATGACCAATGTCGATTTTACTGTGTCCATCACACGAACCATGACCATGAGGGTGACTATGTCTATGGTGAGCAGCATGAGCATGAATGCCAACAATGTGAATTCCACCATTGTCTTCTTCTCCAAACACTTTCTCATCGTTACATCCTCCTTCACCAACCAAGGGAACAACAATACCCTGCAACTGATCATCATCAGCTTCCCTCTCTTGCTTCCTCTCATAGTACTGAGTCCCCATGAAATCCACAAGCAGAGTGATCAAAGCAGCAACCATAGCAAAGAACCCCGGGAAAGGAAACTTAGACCAAGGGAACTCCGGCAAGCACGGGTTCTTCAAAGCCTCTGTGCCTCCGGCTAACATGTGAACAAACCCAGTGGCGAGGATCACACCTGCTGCAAAGGCTTTAGCGGTTACAAAGAGGCTGCCGTCGGTTTGAAGGAACCGGCGGTTCCTGCCAATGAGTGGTACAGATACACCTGCTGCACCGGATAAGAGGATGGATGCAATGGCTACTAGCTTCAGTAGAAACGCTGCGGAGTCGTCACGACAAGGGTCTGACTCGGAGGCATTGCAGAGGATGGTTGATGATGAAGCAGCCATTGTGTCCGGAACTATCTGCAAAATGGACTCTGTTGCTGTTTTTTTAGTACAGAACAGAACAAAAGTAAGAATCTTTAAACAGATAAAACAGAACAGAATAGAACCAAACATAACAGAAGAAAAGTATGAATCTTATAAAACAGAACAGAACAAAAGTAAGAATCTTTAAACAGATGAAACAGAACAGAATAGAACCAAACATAACAGAAGAAAACTACGAATCTTTAAGCAGATAAAACAGAACAGAACAAAAGAATGAATCTTTAAACAGGTAAGTTCGTGTAAAATTCTTAAACTCAATGTGAGATTGCGAAGACCTTCACATTAGATGCAAAGACTTTAAATTAAGAAGGAAAAAAAAGTATGAATCATTCTTTCACTGGAGATTGTTGACAAGGTGTTCGATGAAATACCTGAGAGAGGGAACAAGTTCCAAAGAACCTAAACAATAAAACCCAGAATCAGCTTTTTTTCAATTCAATATCACAAATTGCAAAGGATGGGATCAAATCAGAGATTGACGAACATTGGGTGACTAAGAAGAAGATCTCGTTGGGATCATGAAAAAAAAAGTGGAGAGATTTGCGTAAGAGGATATCCCGGAAACATCCAACAACATGAATGAGTGGGAGGGTAAGTACGAGAATCTCGATAGGTTGGTTACAGAAATAAAATATAAGTTGGAGAAAGGAACAAGTAATGTCGACATCCTGATGCAGTTTGGGCAACGGGTTTAGAGTCGACTTTTTAAGAGAAGGGAGACATTTGGTAATCAATTCTCTAGAATGTTGTAGGCACACGCCAAGTATGTCGACATTTTTGCGTAACCTTCTCTTGTTTTTTTTTTTAAATTATAATTTCGTTGATTTATTTTTTCTTAAATAACATAAACGATTAGTGGATTGTATTGTAAAAATATTGCAAATTGCCACCATCTAAAGATTCTCAGCTCATCAGCGTTGTATGTAACTGGTTTCTTTACTAAAGAAAAAAATTGGGTAAAAATATTCAGTTGCAACATGTTTTTTTTTATAACTTTACACCAAAAAATGTTTTTTATAACTACTTTCTCTGTTCCTGAAAAAAAAAATTTATAAAGTATTCACGTATATTAAAAAAATAATAAATGTTTACAATTGAATTTATTGTTTATTTCACTATACATTTTCCAATAACTATCAACCAATAAAATTTAATCAATTTAAATATTTTCAATTAATGTTTTTTAAAATATACAATTTATCAACATTAACTACTAAAAGTACTTTAAAATTCTAGAAAAATCTATTATTTTGGAACAAAAAATAACTCTAGAAAATCCTACTTTTGGGAACAGAAGGAGTAGTTTTTAATAAAAAAAATTTAAGTACACAATTAAAAATAATAAAATGTCATTAATAAGTAATTGGTGAATGTTCAAAAGCATTCCATTAAAAGTTTTTCCTTTGGAAAATACAATGCCTACCAAAGATCAAGCATTTTATGGCAATTAGTATTAAGATGTCTTTCGGTAAAAAAAAATATATGTGGGTTAAAAATATATAAAGCGACACTCGGTGTACATGCAGTGGAGCAAAAGAGGAATCAATAAATCATGTTTTCTTTGAATGTCCATCAGTAGTCCAAACATAAGCTATCTCAAGGATCCAATCGAATCCAGACATCTTCTTTTTACAAATGGTTTATGCAAATATGATTTACTTGTACTGGAGGATTCCACCTTCACGGGATAATCATTAGTTTCCATTGCTTTTATGGTATATTTGGAAAGGGCTAAGCAATAAGGTCTTCATTAACATCGACGTCGATCTAAGAAATACTCTTCAATTGGTAGAGGCAGAATCAATACTTTACAAAACAATAACACAATGTGTCACTCAAGATAGAGAGGTGCAGTCGGCAACTTTACCCCAGATACCTGGTGCTTCACAAATGAATCATTGAAAGAAAATGATAATTACGCGGGAGAAGGTGATATAGCACTTTAGAAGGTTTTGATGGATTAATGGGACAATAAACACGAGAGCCATCCTTTCACTCATTCATTTGGAATTAGAAGCCTTTATTTGAGCAATGTAATGCATGAACAACTTTCATAAATTCCATGTAATTTCTACAACTGATTGTTCTCAAATAGTGAAAATCATTTCAGAACCAAAAGAATGAATTTTAGAGACATACTTGAGAAATTTTCAGAGACTAAAAAAAGAATTTTAATCACACAGAATTGATACATGTATCAATAACGCAAAATACAAGGGAGACTCGAACACATAATACAAAGACGAATAGCCTGATACGCAATGTTCAAATTCGACCGTCGTCCATAATATCGAGTACACAGACGGATAGCCTGATACGCAATGTTCAGATTCAACCGGTGTTCATAATATAAGTTACCGTAGTTTATAAGTTACCAGTTTGTTTCGCAAAATATTAGTTGAATTGATGACAAACAAAAAAAATTGGTGACAGTATTTGATGATCATTTTAAGTAAATGCTTAAAATTAATGATGTGCGTGAGTTATTTTGTACTTGATCTATGTTTTGTAATTTACTTTTGTATAAACATGAAAAAGAAACAAATATAAACTTTGATTTTTATTATCTTACTCGTAATTGTGACTAAGAGTCAACCAACAGAGACAAACAAACTGACACACAGTTATAGTCTTCATTCAGTTCATACTTAGATAACAACCAACCAACCAACATTAGCTAGAAAGCAAATAAGCAATACACGCACATCATTTCATAAGTGACCTTGTCAAATGCTCTCTTGCCGTCGCCAGTGCCTGACTTATCGTCTGAAGCCAAACCAAAACAACACACACACACACAGATATGTAACAAGTTCATTAGTTATTTGTTACTTGAGATAGTTACATTTCTAACAAGAAAAAATATCACATTTAGAACAAGAAAACACCTGCTCGGATAGAGGAGCGTTAGGGTCAATGCTATTGATTCCTGCCTTTTCTGCTATCACATTTGCATCCGTCTCCAGGACAATACTGAACAGATATAATAAGAGTAGTAGTACTTCAGAGTATACAAGTAAGTAGCCTAGGAAACGATTTATTTATCTAACGAAATGTTGAAAGGAGGAGAACATTTACAGACCCGCCATCGATGATTTCGTCAAAGCATAGAAAGATGAGATCAAGATTGTCCAATGCCTCTCTCTTATCAGCATTGCCTCTGTAATTTAATGTTTAGAAAGAAAAGAAAGTCTAAAAACTTGAGGTAATATGAGAACTGTAGCTATGATAAGGCAAGACCTGAGGAGGAGATTCACTGCATCGAAGAGACCCTGAAGCACACTGGCTAAGATAAGCTCGTTTTCTTCTTCACCTCCCGTAACAAAGAAATGAAGATCTTGCACAAATTTGTACACAATGATGTTGTTCTCCAGTGCCGTCACTTCAACTGCGTATCAAGAACTAGCAATCAAGACAAATGATTATACTACAAAACATAATTCACTAGGATAAAAAAAATACTTACCTTCGGTGCGAGCGTTTGTTTTTTGAGTCTTTGAGAAGACAGCTTTTTCGAATGCTTCTTTAGCCGTATTTGTTGGCCAGTCGCCAGAGTAGTACTTAGCGGCTATGCGCTTTCCTTCAGAATCAAGAAGCAGAATGTTCTTCACTTTTGGGGGTAACTCCTATGTGAACAAATAAAACACAAGAAAGCTTAAAGATTGTGAGATATTGCAAATCATAAAAGGATATATGATCTAATGATAGAACAACGTTTGAGAATAACTTCAAAGTCTCAGTTTTTACATTAAGAGAAGGCCTAATTATCCTTTTTCCTATGGATCCAGGGAAGTCAAACTGCTAAACAACATCTTCACCACATGCTATTCCAACCTTACTACAAATACAAACTAACTTAAAAAATAAAATCAATGAAAACAAAAAATTCTTCTTTGTGATCAGTTTAACAACATTCAACCAACTCACACTAGCACCTCCTCCAATGACTTTTAAAGCTAAAATTCTTGATTTTCACGCTATCAAGATCATCATGAACAAACTTTAAAGTTGGAATTTCACATGCAAGTTTTACATAAATCTATTTGGTTTTAACCACTTACTTGAAACTACTGCTAATTTCTTATTAATTTTAAACAATTACAAAATCTAACATATAGCATGCATTTCAGTTTTCTTTTGTTTCCATCGATTTTCCTAGACAACGTAAAAGCCATACCACAATCCAAAATTAGCAGAGAATCCAGAGAGACGTGAAATATGAAGGCAAGAAAGACTGAAAATAGTTTTTTTTTTTAATTACCATGGCTAAAGGAGATGAAATCGGCGGAGAAAGCTCTAGAACTTGAAAGAGAAGATCTCTCTCTCTCTCTCTCTAAGTAAAAATATCGAAGAGGAAATTCTTTGATACGTTACAAAATATTGTTTTTTGTCCACTTTGAGCTATGATGACTCAAAGAATCCAGAGCGCTACTTCCACACGTCACACTCTCCCGGTTTTCTCTAAACCGGATCCTGAACCAGTTATTAGACTGATACTTGAGCCTTCTCTAGAGCGTTATATATAGCCGACTCCAATTTGTTGTGATAACACCAAATCTTGTTAGTTGTCAGCAAAGCAAATCTTCTTCCACCAATGGATAGATGCCACATCACAGTCTCATAACGGACTCTAGCACCTCAATTGTTCTTGTGTAACACTCTCTGGTTCACAAAATTTCAAACTCTTTGGAAGTGCATTGAAAAGTACAATCCACTAGAAGATTGGTAAACATCCTATTTAAAGAAGAAGGTTACAAAGTAAAGAGGCAATTAAACTTCAGCACCGACTTAAGGCCTGTTCGTTTTATCAACGCTGGACGCAGCGTCAGCGTCAGATAATTAAGCCTTTCATCATGGCATCGTACAGCACCGGTGACGCATTAATGACTTGTTTTCCAGACGCTGCGGCAGTTAACAATGAACTAAACGACGCGGAAAATTTCAGCGTCACTGCGTCTCGTTTTCTAGTGTCTCTGGCAGTTGATGAGCGATTGCTTTTACCTTTGATTCTGTTTTTTTTTGTCTCTGTTGCCTTATATTTTTGAACGCTGCCGCTGGAATCGGCGATAACGAAACGAACATGGCTTTACTATTACGTATGTATTTTAGGGTCATGAAGGTGTTTTCCAACGTCTTCTATCGAAACTTAGGGACCGACAGGTCCTAACCGATGTACCGATTTTAATACATGTACCGGACTAAATCGAAGTGTGTTCTATGATTGAGTTTAAAGTCAATCGAAGGCGTCGATTCTCAACATATATATATGCATGGATAAATTCAGCCAATTGGTCTTCGTTGACCAATCATACTCAAAATTTCATTTTGCTGACAATTTAAACAACTTAAAAAACAATTGTTCTTTCAACAAACAAAAGAACAATATTTTATTTAAGGTCGCGATCGCAGGTTACATGAACATCGAAACGAACATAATCAAAATAAGAGAAGTTACTTTTTCAAAATTATTTCATCGTAGCGAAAAGAAACAAAATGGTGTGACTGGTAACCAAATTGGATTTAATATCTTTCATCGTAGCGAAAAGAAACAAAATGGTGTGAATGTAATAATATCTTTTACATTCCAAAAGATATTAAATCCATTTTGTTTACATTCCAAAAGATATTATTACATTCCGAAAGATATTAAATTCTTTCCAGAGGATATACGAGCCAAAAAATCTAGTACATCCTAGTCATTCAGAAAATTCATTTTGTTTCTTTTTTATAAAACAGAACATGTCCACATTAACGGCTTGCCTAAAGGGAAGATAGTACCGAGTAGAGGAATTCGTCAAGGCGATCCCCTCTCTCCCTACATATTTATAATGTATAGTGAAGTTCTCTCGGGATTATGTAACAGAGCACATGAGGAAGGAGCAATCCAAGGGATCAAGGTTGCGAGAGGTTGCCCCTGAGTTAACCACTTACTATTTGCGGACGACACTATGTTCTTCATCAACGCTAGTGAAAGCAACGGCCGGGCACTGACAGAGATCTTAAGAACATACGAGGAGGCCTCGGGACAGGCAATCAACCCCGAGAAGTCGACAGTAACCTTCTCTCGATTCACGCCGATGGCCCTAAAGAATTCGATCAAGGATGTTATCCAAATACATAAAGAAGGCGGAGTTGGTAAGTACCTGGGACTCCCGGAGCTCTTTGGACGACGAAAGAGGGATCTCTTTTCAACCATCGTGGAACGCATCAAACAGAAAGCCCGAGGCTGGTCGACGAAGTTCCTTTCCTCGGCTGGCAAGATGGTTATGCTGCAAAGCGTCCTCTCTCATATCCCGTCTTACTCGATGTCATGTTTCAAGCTACCGGTGTCATTGTGTAATCGAATCCAATATGTTGTCACGCGCTTTTGGTGGGATAATAATGAAAATACCAAGAAGATGGCTTGGGTCTCTTGGGACACAATCGCAAGACCAAAAGGAATTGGTGGACTTGGTATGCGAGATTTCCAGAGCTTCAATGACGCGATGTTGGCCAAAATAGGGTGGAGGCTGTTCAAGAACCCGACCTGCCTGCTGGGAAAAATTCTGAAAGGAAAGTACTACCCTGAGACTACCATTTTCCAGGCCATAGAAACGTCAACACCGTCACACGGCTGGCGTAGTGTGTTGATAGGACGTGACCTCCTGTTAAAAAATATTGGATGGGTCGTTGGAGATGGCCAGTCTATTCATGTATGGCAAGACCCCTGGCTCTGTCTATCTAAACAAGAACGCCCGATGGGACCGCCTACCGAGCAGAGCATATCTCTAACAGTTGCAGACTTGATGCTACCGGATCGCATAAATTGGGATCGTACAAAAATCCGACTTCTCCTACCTGCTTATGAGGCAAAGATACTCTGTATCAAACCCAGTCTCACCGGAGTTCAGGACTCGCTGATATGGTTAGGCACAAAGTCCGGGGATTACTCTGTTAAATCTGGATACTACACTGCAGTGGAGTTAGAGGCTGACGCCAGGGCATCAGATGAAGCCTTCAACTGGAAACAAAACATCTGGAACCTAGACTGTACCCCAAAGATTAAGCTATTTTCATGGAAAGTACTTAAAGGAGCCATACCTGTGGGAGAACGCCTGCTCGAACGACACATCGAAGTGGATCCAAAGTGCAAAAGATGCGGATGCAATGAATCTATCATTCATCTCCTCTTCCATTGTCCATTTGCTTTAAAAATATGGCAACTTGCGCCTTTTATCTCGGAAATGGATTATAGAGGAATGATAGATTTGATGGCTGTCTGGCCTGCAATATGTAAACAAAAAACGCTCCCACCTGCCGGGATCACCTCTGGAACCCTGTTCCCTTGGATATTATGGGCCATCTGGAAAGTCTGAAATAAACTAGTGTTTGAAGGTTTCTCAGCTTCCCCTGAGGACACCCTTTCCTCGGCCATAACTTTGGCCCGAGAGTGGAGCATCAATGGCAAACCAGAGGTTTCTGCCGGTAAAAGAGATCAGGCGAGGAGTATCCCAGCTTCAAGTGGAGTAACGGTGGTGCGCTCAGATGCTCCCTGGTGTGCGACGCGGATGTCTGCGGGTCTTGGATGGAATATCCTCACTGCTCCACAGAGCATTTCGTTCCAACTCCAAATGGAGCACACTGCGTCGCCTCTAATGGCTGAGGGGCTCGCTCTCCGGGAAGCGGTCCTCTCTTGTCAACGCTTGGAACTACGGAACCTTAGGTTCGAGTCGGACTCGGCTCAACTCATCCAAAGCCTCACGACCGGAGTGACCATTGCAGAGCTGATTAGCGTAATTTCAGATATTCGAAACTTGGCTGTTGAATTTGAGACTAGCTCTTTTGCTTGGATTCCTCGTGAGAGGAATGTAGAAGCCGATAGATTAGCTAAAAGCGCTTTAAATTTGTATGAGCCTGTGTCTGTTAGGGAGGAGTTTAATGCCCCCAACTAACTCTTTAATATTAATCAAGTACGTGTTTAAAAAAAAAAAAAAGAACATGTCCACATTTAGACCTTGTGGTCTTCCTTCTATCTTCATGCTTGTTGTTGGCTTAAGTGCTTCATGTTGCTATCTTTATTAAACTTTGTTTCACTGTATATATGATCCATGGATCATAGCTTGTAACTGTACTTTTAATTTTAATTAGAAAGCCTTTAAAAAAAAAAGAACACGTCCACATTTTTCTTTTAAAAGTGAAATGTATGCAATTAATTAGAAGCGAGGCTATGCATATATCATATATGGCTCCTAAGTCCTAATTAAATCCAACAACATAAAGAAAGATAATGAAAAAGAAAAGCTTCAAAAATAGTATTTAAGAAAAACCATTTATGAAACTTAAATACTGCATATGCGACAGCCAGAGCCGTGCCATAGGCATGGAAAAAAAGGCAACAGACTTCAGGCCCCTTCTAAAATACTAATTTTTGGGGTTTCATTTCCTTTGTTATTTGGTGTACTTAGTTAAAGAAAATGCATTTAACTTCATCGTTTTGTTAGATGTACAAAAAGAATCTCTTTAAGATAATTTATTTCATTTTCTATTTGTTTTATTTATTGTAAATGTATCAATTATCATACTTTATGTATTTAACTGTTTTTGTCTTTCTATTGATTTTTTTCATGTATAAATTATCAAAAGAATTTAACTCATTTTATATATTCATATTTTCATCTATTATATAAATTTATTTACAGTTTCATTTATCATATTTTAATTAAATTTAAATATTTTGTTTTACCATTTTATATTTGATATTAATGTATTTTCAATATATAATATAACATATCATTATAACTAAATTATAGTTCTTTAATAAACTAATATTTTGCTCCAAAACCCCTCAGCATTGCACTAGCGACAGCACACTATAATTTTTTTTGTCAGAAACTTCCTCTGTTCGTATGCCATTTTGTGAACTCATCAAGCGTGCTTTCATCTGCTCTATAATGTTTCATTACAAACTCATGAAGCATAGACCATGTAAAATCTGGATATGCTCTTTCACCTCCTAATTCCGCTGGTGGCCTCACCACTTTGTCCATTTTTGGAGAAAGGAAGAATGCAAGTGTCTTTCTTTCGGTTTTGCTATTCACTAAGGCTCGATGCAAGCAACTCTTGTATATTCCGTTGGTTAGAGCCTATAATTAAAAAAAATCCCGAAAAACAGGAAAGTGCAAAATTGTTAAATTCTTGTATTATTCAGTAGTCTCAGTTCTCAAACTATTTATAGCTTCTCTGAGAGTTTTATTGGAAATCATATACTAAATAAAATTTAGGGAAATTAAAGTCTCCAATTTATATATATATACATGTTAAAAACACTTCTCCTTCATGCATTGATCAAAGCTCCCATACAAAACTTGTTTCAGTTTCTTGTAATATTAATAGTCACCATTTCGCAAACTATTCGTTTCTCAAAAAAAAAATTCTCAAACTATTCAGAAGTTTCTATGAAATATTTTGTCTAAATACACAGAAAAACAAGATTAAAAGATAAAAACATCGAGAAGTTCCAGATATGATGATATATATAGATATATCCGAAAACCTATAGCTTTAACTTTATGCATTGATTAAACCTCCTAAAATACTTTTAGAAAACAAGTGTTTAAATTTGCGGATTTTATTTCAAAAGTATATTTGCTCTTTCATTCATTGATATTAGAAGAAAAGGAAACGTTACCATGAAAGTGTCGCCAATGTTTACCACCAGTGCTTGAGGGTTAGGAAGTATTGCTTGCCATTGGTTGTCCACGAAAGCTTGAAGACCGTTGACTTGGTCTTGTTGAAGTATGGTTAGAGATGTTGGATCGCAGTGCGGTCCTGACCCTAGTACAACATTAGGTTGCTTGCACTGTGGATAGTAATTCAATCTAAATATCGACTCATTGTCTTCGAAAAACTCTTTGAAATGGCTCCTATTGATGCCAAGACTCATTCCAAGAAGCTCCATGATCTTTAGTGAAAGATCGCTCATGGCCTCCGCGTATTCTTGATAAACAATCCTGCATATATGCATGGAACAAGATTTACGTACGATATTTACTACATAACATATAAACGAAAATGAAAAAGTAAAGCAAATAATCAATCGAGACCGAAAAAGAGTCTCATATACCCAAAATCTTTGTATTCGTCACCCATCTTCTTAACGATGAACTCTTTAACATCTTGGGAGTGGTTCTCACTCTTCTCCCCTGGGGAGAATGCAAACGACAGCGTTTCCTTCCATGGGAGATTTTTTTTGAATCTTCCAACAAAGCTACTAGCATAACCCGAGCTTTCGCCCCACTTTCTCTGAGCCTTATGTTTCTCACAACTCGGTGACTTGAAGAATTTGTCCATTAGTGTGCATGCACCAGACAAGAGCTTCTCATCGATTCCATGGTTGATGACTAGGAAGAAACCATGTTGCTTTGCCGCTTCCGCCACTAGTCTTGTAGCCTCCGAGACCAAAAATGGGTTGCCAGAGAGAAAACCAGCAAGGTCGATGAGAGGGACTTGGAGGATCGGAACGTTTGTAGAGGGTTTATCATGGTCGGGCCATACAAACTCTTGAGGTATCTTGTCTGATTTATTATTTAAGTCAGCTGAATCAAAGATCATCAATGGGTTGTTTTTGGTTGCATCTTCATCGAATGTTTGAGGGAGCGTTTTGATGGATTCCATTTCATGTGTGAAAATGAAATGATAAGAAAAGATGTTTGATATCAGAAAGAAACAAGAACTTAAAAGGCTTTTTAAAAGAGAAAATAACGTTTTCAAAGGGTTGTTTTGGGTTGCATTTTCATTGAATGTTTCAGGGATCATTGTGATGGATTCCATTTCAATTGTGAAAATGAAACGATAAGAAAAGATGTTTATTATTTGAAAGAAACAAGAACTTAGAAGGCTTTTAAAGGAGAAAATGACGTTTGATTTAAGCTTTTCTCAGTGTTGTCTGGTGTAAATGGGGAGGAGAAGAACGACATCCTTTATATATTATTTAAAAAGCATTGTAACATTTATGCTATGGTAATGTGTCAACATTAGAACAATTTTTAGAGTTACTATAGAAATATGTTTTAATTAATAAAATAATTACAATACATGTCATTCATTATTTGATCTAAAATCTAAACAAAAACTATATTTTTCATTAGATTAACTATAAAATTAATTAGTAATAAATCAAAAAAAATTTCTTCTTTCTTTCTTCAAATAAAAGTTATAGAATTACTTAATATGATTTAAAATATATATGACAATTAATTATATTGATTAATAAAGATTTGGAAACAATTTATTTATCATCTACCATTTTTTAGTTTTATATTATCATACTTTGAATATTTGAAAATTATTAAATTATACTAAAATTATTAAAAGTTCCACATTAAAATTTTGTGTTTAATAGTTAAATTTTTATTATAAATATATAAATGATTATAACACAATATGAATATAAATATTCATTTAATAAATATTCAAATTAAAAATATATATAATTATTGTTTAAATTAAATTATATATCATATAAAAAAAGAATTTTAATGAAAATTTGAAATTTATCGATAAAACTATGGGCCTTTTACAAAAGAAGGAAAGAAATGCTTATGAACTAATCAATCTTGTTCAACTGAAAGATGAAGACGTATGCCTTAAGTGTCAAACACTTCGAACCAGCGTAGCAAGGGGCCCTCCAGTTTGTGAGGAGGCTAGGTTTATATCTAGTGCTACTGTGCTAGAACTCTATTCCTGATTGCTTTATCAATCACTCGAATAAGCTGAGCAGTCCCTTGAATACCTTTTTGATGTCTGCGTGCATTTTTCTCCCTCCAAACATGATAAACTGTAGTTTGAAATACCATTCTTATGAAACCTGTCCATCCTGGTTGATGCTCCTGTCTGAAGAAAGTTCATAGTATCTTGCCAGTCCGGGTTTAATCCTTGACCCTATGAGCCCTCCTGCCATTCTATTCCATACCGTATAGGCATAAGGACAAGCTAAGAACAAGTGATCCCTCGTTCATCCTTCTCACTGCATAAGATACACTCTTGCTGTATACCCCAAAGCCTTATTCTATCAGATGTGGAGAGTCTATTTTTTACAGCGAGCCAAGAAATGAAAGAGTACCGAGGAACACCCTGCACAAATCATATACTGCTACTCCAAGGAACTTCTTCCCGCTTTGTTTCTGACCTGATCCCAAGTAGTTGAGAAGTGTGTATTATAATTGTCTGGAGAATGTCTCCAATTATAATATACACTTATATATATTTTAATAATTAACCAATTAAATTTATAAATAAAAATAGAATCTTCATTTAACCGTTTAGTAAGCTCAAAGAAGATTATGCAGAGCCCAAGTCTCTCAAAGCTGCTTTGCGTCATCCTGGCTGGAACGGTGCAATGGGAACTGAGATTGATAATATGGTTGAGACAGAAACATTTGAGCTTGTGCCACCTGCAGATGGTCAGAACCCCCTCGGAAGTCAGTGGATTTACAAAACAAAATACCACGCTGATGGTACTGTGTTCAAACCGAGAGCGAGACTTGTAGCAAAAGGCAATGAGCAAGAGGAGGGCCTCGATTTCATAGAAACATTTAGTCCAGTTGTTCGTACAGCAACAATTAGGACTGTTCTTCATGTGGCAGTTACAAAGAAATGGTCCCTGAAACAACTTGATGTTCAGAACGCCTTCTTGCATGGAGATTTAAAGGAGATTGTGTTTCTGAAACAACCGCCTGGTTTTGTCGACCCCAACAAACCTGACTACGTCTGGAAGCTCAAGAAGGCGATCTACGGTTTAAAACAAGCTCCACGTGCTTGGTTTGATAAGTTTAGCAATTTTTTGCTTGACTTCGGATTCATCTGCAGTTTCCCTGACCCTTCCTTATTCATCTATCATCATGGCTCAGATGTTATCTATCTTCTCCTCTACGTGGACGATATGATTCTTACTGGCAACAACAATACGCTTCTGGATCATCTTGTTGCTCAGCTCAGTCAAGTGTTTCGCATGAAAGATATGGGCTCTGTACACTACTTCCTTGGGATTCAAGTTCATCAAACTCCGAATGGTCTCTTTCTCAATCAAGAGAAGTATGCTTCTGATGTCTTAATCAATGCAGGAATGAAAGATTGCGCTCCGATGCCCACTCCTTTGCCTTTAAAACTGGCCACTGTTCCCGGTCAAGATGAACTTTTCTCTGATCCTTCTTACTTCAGGAGCATTGCAGGTAAACTGCAGTACTTAACACTCACTAGACCGGATCTACAATTCTCTGTCAATTATATCTGTCAAAGGATGCACTCACCTACTGTCTCGACTTCATGTTACTCAAAAGAATCCTTCGCTATGTTAAAGGAACTCTGAACATGGGAATTGGCATCAATGCTACCTCAGACTCCACACTTGTCTGCTACAGCGACAGTGATTGGGCAGGTTGCACTGAAACTAGAAGATCAACTGGTGGCTTTTGCACTCTATTAGGTTCCAATGTCATTTCTTGGTCTGCTAAGAGGCATGAAACAGTTTCTAAATCTTCTACTGAGGCTGAGTACAGGACCATGTCCCTTGCTGCTTCTGAGATTGTCTGGTTGCAAAATTTGCTTCGAGTGATGGGTCTGCAACAACAGCGCATGCCACTTCTTCTGTGTGATAATCTTTCTGCCGTGTGTCTCACTGCAAATCCCATGTTCCACAAACGGTCTAAACATTTTGATGTCGACTATCATTATGTGCGTGAGAGAGTGGCTCTCAAGACGCTGGAAGTTAAGCACATACCCGCTTCTCTGCAACTGGCCGATGTCTTCACAAAATCGCTTGGTCAGGAAGCGTTTTTCCGTTTGCGGGACAAACTTGGTGTCTCTGTTCCTCCGACCCCAAGTTTGAGGGGGTGTATTAGTCAGGCTGAGCCCAAGACAACAACAAAGCCCAAGCCCAATGATATGAGTTTCGGAGACCAGTCAAAGATGAAGACAAAGCCTGCTTTAGCTCAACCTCTCAACGTTCATATTGCAGAGCCAAACCGTACGACGAGCAGGACCACTTTGGCACCGCGTACAGCTCACCACCTTGCAACAAAGAATAGATTCAATGTCCTCCAAACACGTGTAGAGGTTCATTAGGGTTTTGAGGTTGCGCTTGGCATATAAATAGAGTTAGAGTTGTATCTTTATAATCAAGTTGAAAGGAATAAAAGTGTTGCAGTCAAAACTCTTTCTTCTTCAATAAGGCTCTTGTGATTCACACTATTTTAGTCACTTTGACTTTAGTTGGTTTTTTAGAACAAAAATTAAAAATGAGTTATTTAGGAGATTTCCCTTCTTTAAATAATAGTTTAGTACTCATCCCTTTCACCTATTATGAATGATACATCATACATGTATATTCGGTATGCCAAGAAAGTTAAAAAAAAAAAATTGTTTAATATATTCAGCAAACATGTATCATCATCACATAAGACAGACCAACAACACCCTTTTATCCTTGAAGAAATCTTTTACACCAAGTCTCTGTCTTTAAAATATTTGTTTGGAGAGAACAAAAGATGGAGGAGAGCAGAAGAACAGAACAAGTTGATTTATTGCAGATGTTGAAAAATTTGACAGTTTCTTTGGTTTGTTGTCTTCCATTGTCTCTTCTAGGTCTTCTTCTCATGCTTCTCTTAATCTACAACAGCTTCTCTGCCTTCTCCCTTCATCTTGATCCAATCCCACCCAAATCCACTCTTTCACTCAATTATAACCACCACCAGGTTCTTCATCATCATCCATCATTATCATCATCATCAACATCGTCAAGGTCAACTTTAACATCATCATCTAAGTCAGATTCTTCAATGTTGCTTGCGGTGAAAGAAACCTCTTCAGGGTTCGTACAAAAGCAGAAAGTTTCGCCAATAAAGACAGAGAGAAGGACAAGGAGACGGAAGAGAAGAAACGGGTTAACACCCGAGATGACACAGAAGCCACAAGGCAAATCAAGACAGAAATTCAAGACGAGGATCAAGTCATTCTTGTCCGAATCCTCATGCAAGTCCCTGTTCTTCATGATCTGGATCTCCTCCATCGAATCTTTTGGTGAAAGAGAACGTTTCACTATAGAGAGTCTCTTCAAGTCTCACCCAAATAGCTGTCTGATCTTGGTCTCAAACTCACTTGACTGTGAGAGAGGAACACTCATCTTGAAACCCTTTACAGATAAAGGGCTTAAAGTGCTCGCGATCAAACCAGACTTCACTTACATTTTCAAAGACACGTCAGCAGAGAAATGGTTTGAAAGACTGAAGAGAGGAATGTTCAGTCCAGGAGTGATTCCACTAGAGCAAAACCTCTCTAACATTCTAAGACTAGTCTTGCTCTACAAGTTCGGAGGGATCTACTTAGACACAGATGTTATAATACTCAAACCTCTCACCAGTCTCCACAACGTAATCGGAGCACAAACGGTTGATCCGGTTACAAGAAAATGGAGCAGGCTCAACAACGCGGTGCTCATCTTCGACAAGAACCATCCTTTGCTTAAAAGCTTCATCGACGAGTTCTCAAGAACCTTCAACGGTAACAAATGGGGTCACAACGGTCCATACTTAGTGTCAAGAGTGGTTGCAAGATTCAACGTTTCTAACTGTTCGTCGGATATGGGATTCTCTGTTCTTCCACCGTCTTCGTTTTATCCGGTGGACTGGACTAGGATCAGTGGATTTTACAGAGCGTCCGTGAATGGGAGGGAGGCAAATTGGTCACGTAAGAGACTTATGCATTTACGTAAACATAGCTTATCTGTTCATCTTTGGAACAGAGAGAGTAAGAGTTTTAGGATTGAAGAAGGAAGCATCATTCAAAAACTCATGTCTGATTCTTGTATCTTCTGTAACTCTTCATTTTTACGTTAGTTTTTTTTTTGTCACAACATTTTTACATTAGTAAAACAAGAACATGCAAAGTAAATTTTCGCACAAGAGAGAGAGATATAGACAAAAGAACAAATATATCTGCATGATGTGAACATACAAATTTGCTGTTCTATCTGCCACTTTTGAGGAGCCCTACAAAACAAGCAATGTGTTATGTGTTATTTGTAGATCCGAAGTTTGTTTCTTCTAGTTATTTATGGCAAATTTTAGGGTTAAACCCGTCTTTTTTGTTTTGCTTATCACAAAGCAACACATAAGGTCAGATATCCAAATGCAACTGCAGTGCTCAGTATTAGAGCATGCTGGCTTCAGCCAATCCCATTCTATTCGCATACCAACTTAGAGTAATGAGATAAATATTGTAATCTAAGATGATATCTTCATCATATTTAAAAGCTACAAGTAGGTTGTGATTCCTATTTTTAGCCTCGCTATCATCAACTTTTCGCTAAATTCTGTTAATATATATCATTTCTTTTGCCAGGTTTTGTCATCACCATTTCGACTTGTACCTTACAACTAGAATTAAAGAAAGAAAAAGTTTATAACAACAAAACCATATTACATATTCTGGCAACACAATGGTCTTCCTTGACTCAAAAGGTTTTTATAGGTTTTCACTAAAAAAACTCTGCACCTCTGAGCTCCCATGAAACCTCTAAATCCTAGTCTTTTTGGGTGGGCTTCAAAATTACAAACTCAAAGCCAAAACAATAGGTTAAATATTATACATATACTTTTTTTTTATCATTCCATATCAAACATTTTGGAATATTTTTAGGTGTTTAGAAAGGCAAAAAGGAGTAGTAGTCATGATTCGAAACGATGGATACATCAAGGATTCTGAGTATCAGTTTGGATCTCATGAGCCAACTCTCTGGTTAAAGAATCAGCTCGATCGTCGTGTCCTCCAGCAAATGTGTAGACTTTGAATGCAAACTGAAATGACCTCCACAGCATTTTAGCACATCCTACTGTCTTCTTAATGCTAGGCTTTGCATCAGGTGACACAAGCTTTTCATCTCTCTTTTCCTGTGAATTTTAGGTTGATCAGATAAGAACTTTGGTTTTAAAAATACTTAAAAATAAAAGGTTATATTTTTTAGCTGTTTAATTACCTTCAATGCGAGTTCCATGCAGTTTGATGAGATATCAACCATTGTCTCCTTGATCTGAAGAAGTATGTTGAAGTCAAAGTGGATGTTGTGGCTCTTGAATTTCTTAGCTTCTTCATCTTTGGTTCGGTCCAGCGTGTCGATGTCTCCTTTGATCTTTTTATTTTGGATATTTTAGTTACATGATGTTGTTAAAACGGTATGAAATTAAGTAAACTAGTTACCTTTGTGAAGTAACGTTCTACTTTATCAAGAAGCTGAACCAAAGGAGGTTCTATCTTCCAGTTCTGTAGCTCGGTGATCACTCCGTGCAGCTTCGAGTACAATGCAACAGCCATTCTTATTGCTTCAAGTTTCTTCTGTGGAAACCCTTCGCATCGCGCAAGAACCTAATAGTTTCAAAACATTTTCAGAATCAAGAATCACAAAAACAGTGGACATAGAAGTGATGGCAATAAGATGTTTGAAATGTTACTGACCTGTGTCTCATCTGTAAGATTTTCAAGAACTGATTCGACACGGCGGTGGAAGCTAAGAAGCTCAGTCATGTCTTTAGTCTGGAACTTAGTGATCTCAACCTTCAGCTCGTTGATTGATTTCATGTATTTAGCAACATCTTCTTGAATCTGCTGAAAATATGCAGACTTCTTTGTGATCTCAGCAAGAGCATCAGCCATTCCTTGCTTTCCACCGGCTGGTGCGCTTCCGACTCCGGCTTTTCTTCCGCTTCCGCCACCTTTCTTTGCCTCGGGATCACGACCTTCGACTTTCCCTTTAAGGATTCTGTATAGGTTCCCTAACTGGGTGGATCTTTTTAGTTTAGTAGCTGCTTTCTTGGGTCGCAAGCTTCTTGCTGCTCCTGGAGGTGGCGGTGGACCAGCTGCTCCTGGAGGTGGCGGTGGACCGGCTGCTCCGTTTGCCACACCCATTCGAGGTGGTGGTGGAGGTGGTGCTGCTCCGTTGGCCATAGGAGGTGGTGGCGGAGGAGGTGCAGCTCCCTTTGCCATAGGAGGTGGTGGTGGAGGCGGTGCTGCTCCATTAGCTTGAGGCATAGGAGGTGGTGGTGGAGGCGGTGGTCTACCACCGGCTCTATTCGGTATAGGCATTGGTGGAGGTGGTGGTACTATGTTTTGCATTGGTGGAGGAGGAGGCGGTGGTGGTGGTGCAGCTGCAGTCCCTGGAGGTGGGGTAGGCGGTGGTGGCGCCATTGTGGTTCTTGGAAGTGATGGCGGCGGTTGTGGGGCCGTCACAGCTCCTGGAGGAGGAGGCGGTGGTGGTGGAATAGAGCCTTGTAAAGGCATAATGGAAGGTGGAGATGGTGGCAGTGGCGGAGGAGGTGGGATTGATGATATGGCCACCACATTAGCCTTTGTAATCAGCGGTGGTGACGGAGGAGGAGGAGGTGGCGGTTGAGAAGCTAAATATACAGATTTTGTAGTGGATAGAGGAGGAGGAGGAGGAGGTGGTGGTGGTGACAAAGATGCTGGTGCAACTTCAGATTTCACTGAAGCATTGAGTTTGGATTCAGATGTTGAATCCAGTGGAGAGACTTTCATGAATGTATCTTCTTGCTCATCTAGAACAACAGATTCTTCTGTCTCCATCTTCACATCAATCTCATTCGTCTTCTGCTTGTTCTCTTCAACAACATTAATCACTTCTTCTCCATTGCTTTGGTTTGGTTCCTGAGCTTCTTTCTGTGACAAAATGTGAATAGCGAGCCGCTTAACATCGATAGGACTGAGCTTCTCAAGTGCTTGAACTCTCATATTCCACAGAAGATGTGATGCAGAGTTTGCAAAGTCTCCAACTTTACCAGGCGAACCCATCATCATTGGTTCTGGAAGGACCGATCTTGGCGTGATTGGTGAGCCGCAAAACGAGCTTCTGCTGTCGGAGAATGAATCAGATGGAGATAAAACTCGACTGCTCGATGTTTTGGCAGTCCTTGGACTAACCAACTCTTTCTTCTCTTCCACTTCATCAATCTCCATCATATCAAATCTCTCTTTAGACATCTTGATCAGTCCATCTAATGCTGCTAACACCTTTTCCACTACAAAGGAAACATAACATTTTAAAGAGTTTGAAATTTCAAGTCTTGAAATGATTTTCTTGTGAAAGTAACGTTTATTGTTACCTAGTCGATCGGACTGATTCTTTCCAACGCTGCTACTCCAATACTTAGACTTAGCTATCCATTCTGGGTTATCGATCCATGAATCTCCAATGGATTTCAAAGCATTGAAGAAATGGTCAAGAACCTATGGGATAAACAATTGATCAGACTCAAGTTATTTGAACTAAGGACCAGAGGAAGTCATATATTCAGCTCATGTTTTGAATACCTTATCAACATTTGCGCGTCTAATTTCAGATATATGTGAGCTGTGGATAATCTCAGGACAAAGATTTTGGAGATCTTTCATTGTATGCATCACCATCTATCCAACAACAAAAAAGGATGTGAGTACAAAAAATATACACTATTAATAAAAAGGATAACTAACTTTGTGGTGTACTCACATCGGTTATTGAAGGAGAACCCTCGAGAGGAGCAAGGTCAATGATGTCTCTAAAGGTAACGATCTTTCTGCGAAGCTCGACCATAAGAATAAAGTTTCCTGTCCATTTAGGCGAGCTGGTTGTCTTTGGGCTCTTAGCTTCTCTAATGGAAACATTCTTTAGGATGCCCATAGGCGAAGAAACACGTCTCGATGATGATGATAGTTGGCTCCCGGATAATATTGTCTTAGATGATCTAATCGGTATAGGTGATGAAGGTTTTGGTGAAGAAGAAGGTTTAGGTGAAGAAGAAGAAGAAGAAGATTTATCATCCTGCTTCTTAACCTTGCTAACTTTAGGTGACGCTTGGCTTTTTATTGGCTGAAAATTGTTATTATGAAAAACTGTTAATTAGTTCCTTTATTATTCATCATCATGTAACAAAAAGATACAATCTGATGATCTAACATGGACAAGACGAATGCTTATAAAAATCTGGTACACATAATAAGTCAAGAGACAAAAACTTATTAATCCAAGACTTTTCTATATATCATTTATATGATTTCCTGAATACATGAAAGGACTTTGTGCATATGAATAATCAAAATCAGTCAAGAGAAATTTAGCATAAAATCATTCACGAAAACAAGAGCAATTTTACCTGTAACTTGCTCGATGATTTACGACCGAACAACATTGTTTGGATGTCCAAACAGCCTCCGGCTGTCATAACTTGCCGGCAACTCCAACTTTATAATGTAACAAAAACTATATTTTTTGGGGGTTTCTGTTGAACTTTTCAAAATAAAATATGATTATTTACAGACTTATTCAAAGCCTTACAGCTGAAGAATTAATATAGAATAACATCAGAATCGTGCAGGGCAGATTAGGGTTTGAGATTCAATTCAAGAGCGACTTGTTGGCTGTGGGACTTATGGAACTTTCTCAAAGAGAGAGCCAAAGGAAACCAAATGTTGAATCTGTCTTATATAAGGGAAAATGTTCTCTAACCCCTTCCTAAACCTATGTCCTTTTTTTAGTTTGTATTGTTCTGTTTTTTTTTTCTTATCTGTGTGATTTACTAATTATATAATAAATCGAAAAGGTAGTTAAAAACGATTGAATTCCTATAGCCATTCTGTTTTTCTGGAGACTAAACCTTTGTAACAGAAAACAAAATTTTATCTTGTTTCAAGTAACACAAAAAGAAAGCAAAGCAATGTATGACCTGCACAATTGGTGCTTCAATTGAAAAAAAATTTTCGTTAACAGACATATTATTTATTGTGCAATGTACAGGTAAGACATTAAACAATATCATATACCTCTCAACACGATTTGCAGCTCGGTGAGCTTCTTGATTACAAACTATATATAAACAGTATCCCTAAGATTTATATTATTTTTTCTTTCAAAAGTGCTAATATAACAAACTCATCTTCGCTCACAAAACATATAGAGTATGAATGTACAAGAGGTAAAAAATCTAACTATAAATTTAATACATCACCATACATTGTACATGCAGTTGTAAATGTAATGTATGAAATTATTTCTTTTTGATTTAGATGTTATAAAATGTAAAAATTATCTCAGTAGTGAAGTTTTTTTTTTTTGAAAAAAACTCAGTAGTGAAGTTTGTGGACCGAAACAATTAACCTATAACAATTTCCAAAATTTTGGACATAAAATGTCATAAGATATACAAAATGAGATTTAAAATAGTAGCTTAATTCCTGAAAAAACATGATATATCATCGATTATAACATATAACTAGATTTTGATCCGCGCGGATTTGAGGTTTTTAATCTTTAATAAATTTTAAATCTAGTATAATTTTTTTTGTTTCACATTATAACTATTGACTTTTAATGTTTTTATTATTCATTATTTTTTATAGTGTGAGATTTGTTTGAAATAGATTTAAAGATGATATGTATGTTTTTATTAGTAAAGATATTCATTAATAAAAAAATATATTTTAATTATTGAACTGTATTAACCAATGTTTTGAAAATATGATTGGACCGTACAATCGAACCAGTCGGATCCTGACTCGCTCTTCTAACTGGTTCTGAGTTGTGCTAAAAACCGAATTTGAGTTAAATCGGACCTAGTTCAATATTAAAACCCAATTTTCGCAAATTCAAGTTAAAAAATAAAAAAAAATTGTAAATTTTAATAAAATTTCATCAAAATTTAATATTGTTTTCTACTACATATATAAATAAATTAGTTTTAAAATGGGACATTAATATTTAAAAATATGCACATTAATATTAATCCGTTTGTTATGACTATTTCCTTAAGTTATTTTCTGTATTAAGAAATAATAATAAACTCTTTAGGTAAAATATTGTTGTTAGTTACAATATCTCTTTTTGTACATTAAGGAAATTATGAGTTGATGTATGGAATATTACTTTGGCTTAAAAATAGGCTGAATTATATGGTGTTAGTCTAACTAATAGGTCCAAACAACCTTACATAAGTAGATTTTTTTAAGAATGCTTCCCTTTTAATAGTATAGATAGGTAAAATATTGTTGTTAGTTACAATATCTCTTTTTGTACATTAAGGAAATTATGAGTTGATGTATGGAATATTACTTTGGCTTAAAAATAGGCTGAATTATATGGTGTTAGACTAACTAATAGGTCCAAACAACCTTACATAAGTAGATTTTTTTAAGAATGCTTCCCTTTTAATAGTATAGATAGGTAAAATATTGTTGTTAGTTACAATATCTCTTTTTGTACATTAAGGAAATTATGAGTTGATGTATGGAATATTACTTTTGCTTAAAAATATACTGAATTATATGGTGTTAGTCTAACTAATAGGTCCAAACAACCTTACATAAGTAGATTTTTTTAAGAATGCTTCCCTTTTAATAGTATAGATAGGTAAAATATTGTTGTTAGTTACAATATCTCTTTTTGTACATTAAGGAAATTATGAGTTGATGTATGGAATATTACTTTTGCTTAAAAATATGCTGAATTATATGGTGTTAATCTAACTAATAGGTCCAAACAACCTTACATAAGTAGATTTTTTTAAGAATGCTTCCCTTTTAATAGTATAGATAATGTAGTTTGTAAGTTGTACTAGTGTCTTCGTTATATACAAAATTCAAACCGGTCAAAATGCAAACTTCAAAGAAAACAAAAATGCTTATAAGAATTTGTTATTCGTATCCTTCAACGGTTTTACACATTATCAATTCTAAAATTATATATTTTCAAATTTTCTCCACTTCATGATTTTTCTTTTGAAAAGCATGCTAAGAGCCTATGTTTATATGTTGATTCCATCTTAATGATATGTTTTGTCTAACTACAAATCTCTGATTATATATATATATATCGAAAAAGTATAACATTTCTCAACTAGCAATTTGATAATATCTTATATTTTTTAAATTAAATAAATAGAAGCGCTTATGCTAATTCTAGTCAAAGTTTACAAATAGAAACGGCACAAAGTATAATTCATGCATCAAACTTTTATTCATAAGAAAAATATTTAAACTTCCTCAGGTGGACCATTCAAATCGTTATACGCGTTGTGGCTAGTCGGTAAAACATAAAAACACGATGAATAATTAAATAATAGTAGAGTTGTGCACTTGCTAATTTTAATTTTTGTCATATGGACGGTGACATTGAGAAGATATTTATTTTTAGTTTGCTACTGGAGTCTATAATCCAATATCTATAAATATTAAATCTCAGAGATAACTCAATAAAATTACAAAAAAAATTCTGAAAACAAAAATATTAATAAATCTATAATCGTAAGACGAGCAAAACCAACAAATATCAAAAACATTTTGACGTAACAACCAAACAAAGCGTTTCCGAGTCTGTTATTTGACGCAGTAAAACGACTTGTTTTGTCTCCAACCGTTTTAAACGCAACGTTATTTTTCTTACTTCACCTTCTTGTGTTGCCCTTTCTCGAACCAAAGAAACTCGGTTCGAGGCTTTTCGTGATGCACTCGAAGCTGATCTCTGATCAGCAATTCTTCTCTGCCTTTCCAAAACAAGAATGCAACTTTCAGCAAACGACTTCTTCTTGTTTTTCTTTGACGACCAAGAGAATGTCTTTTACGTTGATCTTCTAAAGAGGAAACAGTATCATCATCGCTTTCCTTAGTCAGATTCACTTGATACACTAGACACATGCATCTCATTTCCCTTTCGTCTTGGAAGCTTTGCCTTTCGAAGGCCATGGCATGTTTCCTTGGTTTTGACTTGGCATTCGCTGCAGGTGGGTAGCTAGTACCACTGAGGTATATGGTTTTGCCATCCCATTGGTGGTTGAAAGTTTGGAACAAGAGGTGCGCATTGGTCCAAAGTAACTGACTTGTCATCTCCACAAAAAAAAAAAACTTTTTCATTTGCATGTGTGTCTGAAATAAAATACTACAAGATAGCTTTGTTTTCAGATGAGTCTGTCCAATTTAGTGAAAGATCAGCACCTTCATTGTTGAGGATGATCCCTGAGGAACCTAACTGTAACGCCCCGACCTGCCCACGGCTAATGGGCCACCCAAACCTGTTGCCGCATCCCGTCTGACGGTTGGTCCGTTAATTTTCCAAGCTTCAGAATCATTGTTTACTGACCCTTTAATCACCACCCGATATTTCCCGTGCTTTGGCCTCACTCGCACGGTATTGCGAATTACTTTCCGATAGGTCACCCATCATTTCACTACTCCAGCCCAAGCACGCTTAACTCTGGAGTTCTAAACGGATGTGTGACGGAAAAGATAAGTCAACTTTGGTGACATAGGTAGCCAAATCAATTTTCTTAAGCCTTTCCATATATCACAACTCGAGATGTTACAATTCACCCTCTCTCAAAGAACGCAACGTCCTCGTGGCGCCACGACAGATCTTAAGACGCCTCTTGGGTCAGAACTGAGATGGCTAACCAGCTCTGATACCACTTGTAACGCCCCGATCCGTCCACGGCTAATGGGCCACCCACGCCCGCTCTCTCGGCCCGTGGACCGCATCTCGTCTGACGGTCGCTCCGTTAATTTTCCAAGGCTCGGAATCATTGTTTACTGACCTTGCAATCACCACCCGGTCGGCCTCACTCGCACGGTATCGCGAATCACTTTCCGATAGGTCACCCATCATTTCACTACTCCATCCCAAATACGTTAAACTCTGGAGTTCTAAACAGACGTGTGACAGAAAAAAAAAAGTCAACTTTGGTGACTTATGTAGCCAAATCAATTCTCTTAAATATTTTCATATATCACAACTAGGGATGTTACGCTAACAGGATAGTTATTGAATCCATGGCTTCAGAAGAGAGAGAGAGTCAAACAGTAAAGTCTTCTTCTGCTTATGATAAAGGAGAAGACGTGAAGGAGACATGTTGACTTGAGTTTTTATTATGTTGTGTCGAACGAAGCTTACGGTGACAGGAAACGATGAATTAAGCTTGTCACATGGAGTATTACTGTTATTTTTTCTTAATTTAATGTTAAACTAGATTTTTCTTCCGCACATCCGTGTGGGGAGATTTTCATATTATAAATATATAACAGATACCATCGCAAAACTTTCAAAGATATAATTTACATTTTAGTGTTATATATTGTATAAATCTATAATGTTATTGGTTATGTTTCTTATTCGATATTATTAATATATAATGATTTGTTTTATACATTTTACTTTATTATTAATTTTTATTATATCTTAATATATTTTCAAATTTGGTAAAATAAATTCATAGTATGAAATAAACAAATTTAGAATCTCCTTCATTTTATTTTAATTTTTACCGACTGAATACAATACATTTTAAAATTTTTATTTAGTTATAATATAGAACTGATATTTTCTTAGCATAATTTATATTTCTATGTTATTTATTTTAGTATATTGTGGGATTTTATAAGTAAAAAGACTATAATAATACTATATTATTAATTATGAAATCAATCGCTGCATTAATTTAAAAATATTTTAAAATTTTATTAAGATTTTGTTAGACTTTTCCAACATATTTTGTTATAAGTAAAAATAAAATTTAAATTTACAGTTAAAATTTACTTATTAATATCTATATAATTTATAATATTTTTTAGAAATGTTATATATTAAATAAATTAACTTAAATAATCAAATAGATGTATAGACCTAGTATGAATTGTTTATGGTATTTCTTTTAGTAAAGAATATATAGAATATATTTATAAAATTTGAAAAATAGCATACACTTTTATTTTTTTATAATAAAATATTATTTAAATTAATTTATAATAGTATAAATTATTAATTATGAAATTAATCAATGGTATTAATTTAAATAAAATATTTTAAATTTTTAGAAAGATTTTTGTTAGATTAATCAATGTAATTAATAAAATGAACCTAATAAGGTTAGTATGATTTTTTTATTGTAGATAAAAATGATACTTCTCTTTTAATAGAGAAGATCTCGGCATTAAACAAAAATATCAAAAAAACAAAGAAAGTCAATGCGAGAAAAAGCTTTACGAAATCACGACATCTCTTCATAAATTAAGGGAAAATCTTGCTTTTAACGGTTTTAAATGTTTCTGACAGATAAAGTACATCAAAGTATGACTGGTTTTCCCGCTACCACCCACAAACGAAGTTTTTGCAATTGGTAGCGGTTGTTGGTGTTTTACAACAATCACTCAAACCGTTCCAAACCGCTTCAAACCGCTAACCTCATAAATTCAAAAGCTGGTCCAGCTAGCGTTTGCGGTTGCACGAAGATAATTTTTTTTTCCTTTTTTTAGAACAATATAAATACAAAAATAAAAATATTCAATAAAAAATTTAAATTGAAATTATAAAAATACTAAAATATATCTATTATATTTTAATTAATATTATAAAATTTTAAAATAAAACTATTTTCTATAATTTTAAAAAATTTAAAACTATAACTTTCTAAATATAATTTTTATATTTATTATAATATCATGATTTTTGATATTTTTTATAATTATATAAAATATAAATATTGTTAATTTATTATTTAACTGCTGCTGCATTTGGTAATTAATCAGTCATAAGTATCTTACAAACGCACTAATTTCTAACCGTATATCCAGTTAGAACCGCAACCTCCGCATCCGCAAACTCCCGTAACCGAAACCGCTGCGTTTGAACCAGTCATGCCTCTAGTTTTTTTTAAAAAAAAAGAAGTACGTCTAGTCTTAAAGTACATCTAGTCTTATGAATTGTTCAGCAAAATTATTCAATTCATGTTACGAAAATGTTATTTGACATTTTCCCCGCAAACTGATTGAAATAACTGATTGGAATAATTAAATTTATATTTTATTAACTACAAATATTCCATCAGTAACATTTGAAATAAATAAAATAGTTTATAAAACAATGTATTTTACAATTAATTTTAAATTTAGAGTATATATTATATAAGAATTATGAAAAATGTTACAAAGCTTCTATTAAAATAACTCTATGGAATGGGACGACATTGTTCACTATCTCACGCAGTCAACAACCTCATTCGTGCCCCAATTCCTGGTTCGCTATGTATTTCAGGCTGCTATCTACACAATTTAGAGGGAAAGAAACGTTAGAAAGCATGATGACATATCGCGAACACCAGAAGTTCTCTTTCGGGCAGTCGGCAGACAAGTGAAGAACACGATTATGTCTCTACATGACAAAAGACTCAAGCAAGCATACCAAGGATGGATTGAAGCCGTGAGAACGTACACATATTGAGTATTGGAATTGAATGTTATTGAGTAAGGAGCTCTGTTCTTATATGTACAGAGATGATTACAAGAAAGGCAAGGCAATATTCTAGGAGATACAATAGACTAATTACAGATTATATAGCCGTTGATAGACGTTAGTGATTATACACTTTCCATACTCTTACACACCCCCTCAAGACGGACGGCCATTCGAGAGTCCGATCTTGACTAGTAGAGAATCAAACCGGGTGTGAGGTAATGGTTTCGTCAGTGCGTCGGCAAGTTGATCAGCTGAGTTGACGTGAGATACGCGCAGTTCACCGCTTTGCACAAATTGTCGAACAAAATGATAGTCAAGGGCAAGATGTTTCATTCTTGAATGAAAGACCGGATTGGCAGCAAGGTATGTAGCGCCAATATTGTCACAGTAGATGACTGGTTTAGTAGGAGATGGGGCTTCAAGCTCGGACAGAAGAGACTGAAGCCAGCAGACTTCAGCTGTAGTGGATGCAAGAGACCGATACTCGGCTTCTGTTGATGATCGAGCTACACCTGTTTGTTTCTTAGATGACCAGGCAATAGGGTGACGACCAAGATAGACTATATAAGCACCAGTGGAAGTATAGTCGTCTCGGTTCCCAGCCCAATCCGCATCAGTGAACGCATGAAGACTAGGAGTGTTGTGAGCTGGAAGAAAGATGCCGCGTGTGGTTGTGCCAGCAAGATAACGAAGGATGCGCTTGACTGCTTGCCAGTGGTCAGTGGTGGGCTTGTGCATGAACTGCGACAGCTTATTTACTGGAAAGGAGATGTCAGGCCGCGTCAATGAGAGATACTGGAGGCTGCCGACTACTGCTCGATATTCTGAAGGATCAGCCAAAGGAGTACCTGAAGACAACGTTAAAGTAGTGTTAGAACACATAGGTGTCTTGATAGAATGACAGTCAGCCATTTTTGTACGATGTAGAAGATCTAATATGTAACGACTTTGATTCAAGTGCATTCCCTCCTTTGTCCTAATTACTTCTATGCCAAGAAAGAACGACAAATCATCTAAATCTTTTAAAGAAAAACGTTGAGATAAGGATTCGATAAACCGGGATGTATGAGAGGGACTGTTTCCAGTGATGATCAAATCATCTACGTAGACAAGCATGTAGATGAGAACCCCATTCTTGTTGTAGATAAAGAGAGAGGCATCCGCTACTGAGTTCTTGAAACCAGACTGGAGAAGAAACGTGCGGAGCTCATTGTACCATGCCCGTGGGGCTTGTTTAAGTCCATAAATAGCCTTCCAGAGCTTACACACTGCAGTGGGATTATCTTTATCAATAAAACCTGGGGGTTGCATCATGTAGACATCTTCTTTGAGATGACCTTGAAGAAATGCATTGTTGACATCAAGTTGACGCAGGTTCTAATTTTTAGTAACTGCAATGCTGAGAATGGTCCTGATTGTGGCCGGCTTCACGACTGGACTAAAAGTGTCATGATAATCGACACCTGGTCTTTGAGTGTAACCCTTGGCAACAAGTCTTGCTTTGTAGCGAGCTATGGAGCCATCTGCGTTTCTCTTTATGGTGAAGATCCACCTCCAACCTACAACATTAACATGATTATCTGCTTCAGTTAGTGTTTCTAAATCCCATGAATGATTCCCTGTTTGAGCATCAAACTCAGCACTCATAGCTTTGCGCCAATGGGGGCTCTTGAGGGCTTCAGCAACTGTTTTAGGAATCTGTTCCAAGAGCGAGGTAGTGGTAGTATGAAGGTTTAGTTTCTGGACTGGTTTACGGGTACGAGTACTCGCGCGAGTAGGTTGAGGAAGTTGAGTTGAAGGTGGTATAGATGGAGGAGGTAAAGGAACATCGAGAGGTGGAGTGTTGCTGGGAGTGGTAGTAGCAGGAGGGTTAGGCTGAGGTGGGTTTGTTGCGGGTGGGGGTGCAGCATGAGGAACCGGTTGAGGTATAAGAGAGACAACAGGATGAGAGCGAGTGGGGACGTCTTGATCATCCTCTGTTGAAACTTTTGAAGAAGAAATAGAGAATGGAAAAACCGATTCATGAAAAACTACATGATGCGAAGTATAAATCCGATTTGTTTCTCTATCAAAACAGAAATAGGCACTCTGTGTTATTGAATAGCCTAGAAAGACAGAAGGTGTCGATCGTGCATCAAGCTTGTTAGATGCATATGGTCTAAGCCATGGAAAACACAGGCAGCCAAAGATCCGAAGTTTTTCATAATTTGGAACATGTCCATGTAACTTTTGAAAAGGAGTTTGAAAATTTAAAACCGGAGTTGGCATTCTGTTTATAAGATAGACAGCCGTAGCAAATGCATAAGTCCAAAACGATTTAGGCATTGAAGCATGAGATAACAGAGCAAGACCAGTCTCGACTATATGTCGATGTCTACGCTCCGATATACCGTTATGTTCTGGAGTATGCGGCGGACTTGTCATATGAGAGATGCCATGAGAAGCTAAAAAGGATGCTAACGCTATATATTCACCCCCATTGTCAGTGTATAGAGTTCTAAGTTTGGTTTGAAATCGATTTTCAACCAATACTTTGAATCTAGTAAAAACATCAAACACTTGGGATTTTTGTTTCAATGGATATAACCATGTATAGCGTGTAAAATGATCTACAAAAATAACATAATACTTAAAACCATCTTCTGAAATTTGTGGAGATGTCCACACATCTGAAAAGACTATATCAAGCGGAAAAGATGATCGCAAAGTAGAATTTTTAAAAGGCAATTTGTGCATTTTATTAATAGAGCAAGAAGTGCATGGAGAAGCCATTAAAACACTAGATGTAGTAGGTAACTGATAAATAGAAACTAGTTTTTGAAGAATTGGAAAAGCAGGATGACCAAGACGCGAGTGCCAATCAGACATAGTGGTCTTGACAGCTGAAGCAAACGCAAGAGAAGGAGGTTTAGAGGTTTTTGAAAGCGGCCATTCATAGGTACCATCTTTAGGCTTGCCCTCCAGACGAAGAGCCCCCGTCTGCAAGTCTCTCACCTGAAAGTAAGTTGGAGTAAACGTGACAGCAACCCCATTAGTTGAGCATAATTGAAACACAGAAATTAAGTTCTTTTGTAACGATGGAACACATAATACACTATTAAGAAAGAAAGGTTTTGTATAAGAAGGAAGAGATAAAGAACCAGTGTGGGAGATGTTGAGGCCTGACCCATCACCGAGTAAGACACCATCACCGCCACTGTAAGGATTGTGGAGAGACAGATTAGCCAAGTCAGATGTCATGTGGTGGGAAGCGCCACTATCAAAGAGCCATGTAGATGCATCAGACATGATTGGTTGATTCATTGGAGAAGGCATGATTGCTTGATTAGCTTGAGGATGCCACGCCAGGTTGAGTTGTTGAGAGTTCCAAGACTGTTGAGGTCACATTGCAGCCGCTTGTGGTGGCGTTGCTGCACCTCGAACAAGACGGAACTGTGGACAATACTTGGCACTATGTCCTTGTGTGCCGCATGCTTGACATCTGCCAAGATAAGGTTTGTTAAACCTTGGTTGAAATGTGGCTTGATTCCCTCTGTTCTGCGAATAGTTGTTGTGATTGTTGTTGTTGTTCTTCCAGTGAGAGCGTGGTCTAGCATCAGTAGCGTGTGCCACAATCGGAGTCGCAGCAGAAGAGTCTTTACACATGAGCATGGCCTCGCGATTAATGAGTCTTTCGTATAGCTCAGTGAACGGGATCGTAGTGTCACGGCCGTTGATAGCATCAATCTCTGGTTTGTACTCCTCAGGGAGTCCATCAAGAATTCTCTCAGTAACATCTTCTGGATCCATTGGCTTGCCGAGCAAGGCTAGCTCATCAACCTTGGACTTAACTAGGCGCAGATATTCACTAATGGTCTTGGTACCTTTGACAGAAGATTCAATTTGCTTTTTGATCTGGCGTACATGACCACGAGTCGGAATGCCAAAGGTAGACAGGAGAATAGTCCACACCTCTTTTGTTGTTGTTGCGCTGGAGACGACGGTCTGAACCGGTAAGGTGATCGCACCTATGATAGCGCTGTAGAGAAGCCGGTCTTGTCGCCTCCAAGGAGCAAACGCCGGGTTTGGTTGAGCCTCGCCATGAACATTAATAGTCGGAGCAGGTGCGGTGTTGTTATCATCAATAAAGTGATGAAGTTCATGACCCTCAAGAAGCGCACGGATCTGGCGACTCCACATCAGATAGTTCGTCGTGGTGAGTTTGGTCACGCTCGACATGTTGACCGAGAGCAGGGTGGTGCGTGGATCATCGGGATTGAACACAACCGTACGTTCAGCCGTGTGTTCATTCATTGTCATTGATACTTGGAGAGAAAGTTAGGTCTGAGACAAGAAGAAGAAACGAGATTTGGGAGAAGAGAGGCGGAAGAGAAAAGAAAAAAAAAAAGGTTTTCACCTATAGGGCTCTGATACCATATTGAGTATTGGAATTGAATGTTATTGAGTAAGGAGCTCTGTTCTTGTATGTACAGAGATGATTACAAGAAAGGCAAGGCAATATTCTAGGAGATACGTTAGTGATTATACACTTTCCATACTCTTACAACACACTTTTTCATATTTGCTCAACTGTTTTTAGAAAATCAGTCATAAACAAAGTAGCAATAGTAAAAAAATATATTTTCTTCTGAATCAAATTTAACATTGTATTGAAAAAATGTTAAAATAACATTTTTATGAAAATGAAGAAGTATTTTTTTGATGTTTTTTTTTCCGAATTGACCGTGGTATATGGATCACTATTCAACTAATCTCCAACGAGGCCATACTGATGACTATCCTATATTTCTAATTATACGTAAGTTATGACTCTACATTCGTTTGGTCAACAATAGTATTTTGTTTATGCTAGGACTCGAACATAGAACAACAACTTGTTTTTTAAAAAAAAATCTTATCACCAAGTTATTGGTTGATTATTTTCTTTTCTTGAGAAAGACTATTGGTTGATATTGTTATTATGTTTTACTAAAAGTTATATATATTATTATATTATGTTTCTTTTAACATTCGCTAAGTTATTATATTATGTTGATCAATTTCTTTTCTGAAATTATTTTTGACTATATTACTTAGACAATATATTTTTCTATAATCACAAGAATATTTGCTTACGTGTGTGTGAGAGATACGATATTTGTAGATATAAATTATAGAGAATATCTTAGAATAGCCGTAAAAAGTTTTTATCATAAAAATAGTCTCTAAAAAATTATCAAAATAATCTTCAGTAAAATATTTAAAACATATATATCCTATAATTAATTGGTCTAGAACTAGGATATGGTTTCGAGGGATGAGATTGAATTAGGGTTCAGGATATAGAATATAAGATTTATGTTATAAAATAAAAATAAAAATATGAAAATAAATATTTATTTATATTATGTTTTATTTATTAAGGATATATTTTAATTTTTTTTAATAATTGTTATTTTAGTCGTTTTCTTCTTTGTGAATTATTTTGGTCATAAAACCTTTTAAAGACTTTTAGGGAGATTTTCCCTATATTTTATTGTTTTCTTGTTTTTTTTTTTAACGTTTTTCTCTATTTTTTTCTTCTAAATGACATATGTGAAAACAGATGGTTTATCAATTTATTTTTTGCGTATAATACATGTTCATATGTTTTCTGAACTCCATTTTTAGCTTGTCTCATGATGCCAAATGGTTTTCATCACAAACCATGTGAGGACTGAATATTTTGGTATTGTGTTAAATATACACCAGTTGTACACTTCATGAGATATCCGAATGAGAGACCATATGTTTGATTTGTACCGAATTTCTCCATGAATTTGTCACCCGAAAATCAACAGAGAAAAACATCTTCATCTTCTAATTTATTTTCTCCTCTGACTCTTTCAATCTTGTATATGATTTTGTTTAGCGTGTCTATACAATGTCGTCCATAATAGTGAATCTCAAAAACCTTTGCCATATTGGCGTTTTTCCTAGTGAAAAAACTAGTAAGTACGACTGGTGAAATCGGACATACTGCATGTTTTAGATTGATAGATTCAATAAACATTTTTTTATTGATACAATAATAGTTTTTGTAAATAATAGAAAGACAATTTTTGGACTTAAGCCTTCAGCACGGGTGCATATCTGTTAGAATCTCTATTCAAAAATAAAAATAGGCATTATTCTTTTTGATTAAATGAATAAATTAATAATACATCATATTTTTTTTAGTAGATTAAAAAGCCAAAAATAGCCTAACATCACTAAAAGCATTAGTAAATAGCCCTGTTGATAGACCAATGGCTACCAATAAATCTTTTAATATCATATCAAATTTTCCAATTACTTGGATCAGAAACATTTGTGGGAAGTTTTTCATTCTGTACACTTCGGACCTTCTCATCGACAACTTCATAATGCTCTTTGTTAACAAAATCATCCACATGATCATCTAATTCTGAAACATCATTATCTGTATTTGGCAAAAAGACATCATTATCTGCACATGTATTTCTTCATTCTCGTCTCCTTGTGTACCTGCTATTTAATCCGTTCCAGACTTTGCATGTTTTTTCTTAAATGTACCTGCATGTACAATTGATTTTTGGATTGTGGTTTCGTCATCGATTCTTCTTGCATTTTTTTCTGTTTTCTTTTTAACTTACCCATGCTGCTGTTTAATCCCAAGTGCCTAACATCACATATATATATATAATATCCCCAAAATTGCAATAACATACGACCCTCGTTCCAATAAATTTTTTTTTTAATGTTTTCTGTAAATTGGGATGTTACAAATCCCTATAAAATATGCACTCTTTTCTATAACATTCAATTAATATAAGCATTGAGCACTAGAGTTAGAAAATAAAAAGCTTGTGTTGAGACAAACATGTCATACCATGAACAACTTAAGACACTTGATTAATATTGATTCAATATGTCATACCACACAAACATGTCGTCTCGTACCATAAAAAAGCTTAGGGTACTTGAGTATTATTAGTTCAATATGCCATACCACAAGCATGTCATACCCTAAACATATCATACATGTATTGTAAAAAGTCACATTTAAAAAAAAATAATACTGATTCAATCGTGTTCAAAAAAAAAATTGATTCAATCTGTCATATTTGGTGTGATAATCTGTTTACAAAATTAATAATAATCAATATAACTAATCAAATTCTTACATGATTGAAGCTAATTGAAAAATGATTATTCAGAAAACAAAATAATAAAAGAATTTTCTACTGTCAAATTAAGTTAAATAAACAGAAAAGAAAACACGCTTTGTTATGTCTCATTTATTATTGTATTATTGATTGACCTATGTAGGTATGTGCTTGTACGTAGGGTTGATGCTCCGGAGTCTCGCCTCTTCAACGTCTAACAAGTTATTCGTGACTGCATCCGATGCCTTGGCCAAGAACTCTGACCAGTCTCTACACAACAGTTTTACGCATAAGTTAGTTTTATCAAGCTTATCTTTGTATGGTTTCCGACAAGCATCAAAGTTCATACATCGATTTTCTACTATATAAAAAATCAATAACCAATGATCAAAAAAAGAAATAATCAATGAGAGACCATAAGTTTTTCTTATAACCAAAGATCATTCTAAGCTGACATCGGGGTTCTCCTACTGTTTAAAGCTTCTATAAGTAGATAAGCTAGCGCTACGTATTAGTTTATTAGTCATGAAATAAATAATGAATTATAAACATTATGTTTGACTGTTTCAAACGTTGTGTTTGCTAGGCAAAAACTATACTTAGTAATACATGAGTGCATATATTTCTAGTGTTTTAATGAACTTTCTTTGTAAACCTTCAAATACGAAACGTCAACACAATCAATATTCCATTTGTATTTATATAAATACATGAACGAAAATGTTCTATAAAAAGTGTTATATTTATGTTTATTCTCTTAAGGTTACCGATAATTAGTTTAACATAAGTTAGAAAACAATGAAACTATGTATTGCATATAAAAAAAATTGAACCCCAAGAGCATACCCATTAGATGTATCAAACGTGAGTCCTACGGTGTATTTTGCTTCCTCGAGAGCCAACCGGAACCTCCGAATCTCGGCAGCTGGACGTGTCCTGTCGTCCTTAACGCATAGTTCTGATGGCTTGACATCGCAAAATATTGGGATAACTCTTTTCTTGCTCTCCATGAGCATGGTGAGTTCATGGAGACAGAAGTAAGAGTCACAGTAACGGGGTGAAAAAACCGCAATACCAGCACTGCATTCTTTGATTGCTGCATTGATCTCCACGAAAAGTTTATCCCCAGGCTTTAAATTCTTACTATCCAAAAAAGAATTCAAACCTAGTCTAGTCAATCGATCATATAATAGGCCTGAAATAGTCTTCTTGGTATCGATCCCGCGATGATTGATGAAAATATCACATGGGTTTTGGTTACGTAGGGTTGGGTTTGCTAAGTATCTTGTGCATGCGATTTTTGAACAAGGTACTGACAAACGTTGCATCGATCAAATTTGAACTGAAGAGAAAAATGAAATAAATCACAAGAATTATTCAGAGATTATGAGAACTATTTTATTTAACCTTGTTTAAAAAAGAAACAGTAATGGATCGTAAGAAGAATTGGTTTTAGACTGGCAAGAAATAGATATATGTGTTTATTTATAATGGTTTTAGCTATGGTTTGTAAATATTGGTTCTTCTCTCGCTGGTATTCTAGGAAGAATTCAACCTTTCATTTTCTAACATTTAGACTTCAAGAAAACACTTGGTGTAATTCCAAACTTGGGAAACAAATATTTTTGAAACGTTTTTTTTCTCTCTCTTTGACTTGCAAGTATTTGCGTCTTCTTTCATGTAGTTTGAAGAGAAAACAA
This sequence comes from Brassica napus, assembly GCF_020379485.1. NCBI lineage: Eukaryota > Viridiplantae > Streptophyta > Magnoliopsida > Brassicales > Brassicaceae > Brassica > Brassica napus. Next base: position 10,314,761 of record NC_063442.1, on the reverse strand, counting down.
AAAAACCTTCAAAGACGTATATGCTTTTATATCAAAAGTATTCTAGTTACTTTTCCGTTGTTGTAAAGCATCAGGAAAAAGAAGTAAAACATTCTTTGAAACGGTCACCATCCCAAAAGCAAAATACTTAAATAGTACTCCCTGAATGCTACGTTAATGCACTAAATTAAAAAGCTGTATCAGCATATAAAATAATAAGTTCATATTAACAAATCAATAACGTGATATAAATATATATATGGTTGCTTAAACAAATAAAACTTTATAAAATATCTCATGTCTATAACTCAGATTTACCGTTTACGGTTGATAATGCATTAGTTGTTCTGGGGACAAATGTTTATTTTTGTGAGAGAAATAAATCATATATAGTTGACAAAAATATCATATATAAACAGCAAAATCATTATTTTGTGAGAGAAAAACTGCATAATCGGATTTATGGTTGGACTTAACTTCTTTTATTGGTGAAACGAAATTTTTATTAAACCATTGACAACAACTTTGTTATATCCTGTTTTAGAATATCCAAAAATATATGACTGCAAAACTTATTAGTAATATATATATATCAAATTGTTAACAAAAATGTTTACATTAGTTTTGTTTTTTGGGGGACACATGTTTACATTAGTTTTGTTTTTTGGGGGACAAATGTTTACATTAGTACTTGACGTTAAAACTATGATGGGGTAAATCAGAAGGAAAAATTGGCTTGCCTGCTGTAAAAATTTTAATTATGCTTTGCAAAGGTGTTTAAGGATTGTTATTTTGGAAGGCTTGTCCCGTGGACCCAGTCAAATTTTGTTCCCATCCTATGTAGGATGGATGTTACCCTTTTTTTTTTTTCCCAAATTGAAATTTCATATTGCTCCAAAAGGCTTCTACAAACCATTACATCAACAAACCTAACTTACTCCACAAGCAGTCCAAAAAATGAGTTAGATTAACTAACAACCTACACATCAACACCTCCACAAAGGCGGATCCAAAAAATCAGCAAACCAGTTAGTCACCAGATGCACTTCTGTCAGACGCATAGAACTGATCCAACCACCTCGGGTGACCAGCGGCAACATAGGATTGGATAAGTCCTAAGTTCCTCACACTATGAGCTATGAAAGAAGCACATCTGATTATGTTCCAAGAACCAATCCTTAACTCCCACGCTTCAAAAGCCTGCAATTCCCTCTTAATCTCTTCCGCTTCATATTGCAATGCAGGCCACAAGGTCGGCTTTTCAATTGCTTCAATCAAATCTCCAAAAGCTGAAACAAACCTAACCTTCTTCTTCCTCAAACTCTTCATACTTTCCATAACCCACAACCACAACTGCAGTTTTGCCTCTCCCACCGATTTCACCTCCGAAAAGGCTTGGCTGCTATGCTCCAAGACTTTACCTTTCTCGTCCTTTACAATCCATGAAGCTCCCATGATGTCATCTCGGCTTGACCAGTCCATATCAAACTCGCATTGAACCCAACCAGCGGAGACATTCTGTTCGAAACTTGGTACTTCAGCACTACTCACATTCGCTTCTGTTAACTCCATTCCAATCTGAACCTGTTGGGCTAAGAACCAAGCATCTGCTGGTTTAAAAGAGCATCTATATAATTAAAATCAGCAAAATGCAAATGGATGTTACTTATGCTGGACAAATTAACAAATGTATAATTAAAAGTTGGTTTAAGAGAGCATCTATATAAGTATAAAATGATCTTTGTTTACTGGTTTCTTACGTAAAATCAGAAAAATGCAAATGGCATAACTATATCGAAAATTTTATGTCACTCAATTGATTGACCTAAAGACTCAGACCTGAAATATTGCATTACTCGATACATTAATCAACCTGGAAGATGTTATAATTATTCGAAGCATTCCTATCCGTGATTATAATCGGATTAGGATTGGACAGAGATATCCGAGCCACATAACCCTGATTTGTATTTGATCCAAGTTGTAAGAATATCCTAATAGATCATGTAAAATATTTAATGTACTTGTATCCTTTATGTTCGGATTATGAATAATTCTTTTTAACATCGGACAAGAAATTTAAGAAATGAAAAATTTAATTTTTTTTTGAAATATAAATATCCGAACCCGATCCAAAATAACCGAAACCGAACTAAAAATACCCGAACCCGATCTGAAGTATAGAAATACCCGAACGGGTCTTACACCTCTATACCGAAATACCCGAAAATCCGAAATACCCGATCCGAACCCGAACGGGTACCTGAACGCCCACCCCTAGAATAAACAGTCAAAGCTGGGCTATTACATCTAGCAGTATTTGTTTTTATCCGGCCCACAATATTTTGGACCAAGCATCCAACCTTTACATCAAAACTTGTAAACCAGATGGATTAGTTGTGTCAATAGAGTGGAAAAGGAAACACCTAATTATATATCGGGGAATTTGCCAAAACTAATCCACAACTTGATTTTAACGCCAAACATATATACAAACTTGAATCAAATGCAAAACTAACCTAAAAACCTTGTGAAATTACAGTCTAGTTTCTTGTCACCAAACAAAAAAACAAAAGTTATTTTTACGAATATAGCCCTAGTAAGTCGTCTGAGATGTTGGAAGTCGTCTGGACGACTTTAAAGTAAGTTTTCTAGTGTAGATGATCTTAAAAATAATTTATAAAATTTTAAAAAATATTTTGATAAGCGAAAAACTAAAATCATGTAATTATAAACAATTTTAAGTGATATAAATTAAAATATAACAAATTGAATTGCTTTCAACATAAATGAGTGTAGGTAGTGAATCATGGTATTCTTTGGTCTAGGATTTGGCAACATATGTTGTAGTATTGTATGTATTCATAGGGTTAGATTTTGGAAAGCTTGAACATTTTTTTGAAAAATTAAATTTTTACCTATACATGTTTATTTTGTGTATAGTAAACACTTTTGAAGTTTAATTTGATTTTATGAAGTGTTTAGTTAGTTAATTAAATTTAGGAGTTATGTTTAGGGTCTAGACGACTTACATTTCAGTCGTCTCGTGAAGAAATTAAAACATGCAACTTACATGTAAGTCGTCCAAATATTCCCACCGAAATTTTTTTAAAAATTATTTTTCCGCTTAAATAATTTAAACCAGACAACTTACTTGTAAGTCGTCTCGGTTGTCTTTTAAATTAGTTTCCCGCTAAAAATATTTTAATTTTCCGCTAAAAATATTAAAGTTTTCTGGACGATAAGTCGTCTAGGAAGTCGTCTGAATCAAAAATATTTAACCTAGTTAGATTTTTTGTCTCCCTATATAAAGAAAAATTTACACATTCTCTCTTCTCCTCTCAAATGGCTACAACAAAAATGTAATGTTCATCATTCTAAAACTTTTCAACCTCTCTCTAATCTCTTTGACTTGAAAACACCTAACTTTATATGATTTTCAGTTTGTCTCATGTCTTTCTTATTAATCTATCTTTTTTTGCAGGTTTTTTATCAGATGATACTCATCTTCCACTCATTTAAAGGTAGATCTATTAATTTTAGATATGTATTTTTGTGTGTTCTATAAAGGTAGATTTATATAATATTTCACTCATTTTCTCTGTTTTTAAGCCATTTGAACGTTTTTGGATATGCAGGTTTTTCAGATCAAGATTTGATATGGAGGTTTTCAAATCTGGAAAATTTATGGGACGACTTACCTGTTAGTCGTCTAAAATATAATGCACTAGACGAATTCCAGGAAGTTTTCCAGACGACTTCCATTTCAGTCGTCTGGACTTCCTGGAAGTCTTCTGACGAAGTCTCCCTTTCATAATAGATCTGAGCGTTTTGGTAAGTTTTTATGTCTGATTTTTCTTCATTTGGTAACTTCTTGTTGTATAGAGTTCTTACTTTTTCCCCAAACTAAAACTATCCAACCTCTCTCTAATCTCTTTGACTTGAAAACACCAAACTTTATTATGATTTTTTCAGTTTTGTCTCATGTTTTTCTTACTAATCTATCTTTTTTGTAGGTTTTTAATCAGATGGTACTCATCTTCCACTCATTTAAAGGTAAATCTATTAATTTTAGATATTTATTTTTGTGTATTCTATAAAGGTAGTTTTATCTAATCTTCCACTCATTTGAATGTTTTTGGATATGCATGTTTTTCAGATCTGGATTTGATATCCATGATGTTCAGATCTGGAAGACTTCTGGGACGACTTACCTGTTAGTCGTCTAAAATATAATGCACTAGACGACTTACATGAAGTCTTCCAGACGACTTCCATTTCAGTCGTTTGGACTTCCTGGAAGTCGTCTGGATTTCTTGGAAGTCTTCTCACGAAATCTTCTTCCATATCAAGTGGAGTCCAAGCTTGTCTTTGTAGAGAAATGATCTATAATAGTTTTGTTTGTGGTCTGTTTTGTGATTTGCATGTCTACTCTTTGAGTTGTGAATTTTTTGTAAAATCAGTAATAAATTTTTCCAAAATGTAATACATGTGCTAACAATGTGTTTACACATTTACAAATCAATGAAATAATAGACTTCAATAGCTTTTTTCTTATCTTTGGATCTCTCATATGCAATAATAAACTCCAATGACTTTTTTCTCATCTTAATAAACAAGAATGTTGGTAGCTTCATATTGATACAACATTTTAAGAAGCATTTTAACTCTTCTTCCAACTCATAACAATAATCATCATTAGTGTCTATACCAATAATACTTAAGAGATGAAAACAAACAATAGTAATTAGTCAAATCATATCATATTTTTTATAAGTTTGTGTTGAAAAACTTAGTCAAATTTAGTAAAACTAAGGGAGAAAATATATTTTGAAAACTAGCGTAGAAGACTCAAAAACTAGCGTAGAAGACTTCCACAGAAGTCTTCCACAGAAATCTTCTCGGATCAGTTAGAAACTTTAATTAACGTGAATGTTGGTAACCTCATAAATATCACCAATTAAGTTATAAATTTCATTCAGTAGCCCAAATATTCATTAATAAACTTGAATTAACAAGAAAATGTTAAAAAGTCTTTATAATTTTAGAGAAAACACAAGTTTATTAAACATTGACGCAGACGACATCCACGGAGGTTGTTTAGTAGACTTCAAGAGAAGTCGTCCATTTAGGTCGACGCGGACGACTTCAATCTAAGTCTTTCAGACGACTAAAATATAAGTCGTCTGGTCAACGCAGGGGTTATTTTTGAAATTGACTTTGAAATCTTTTATTTGAGACGACTGAAAAATAAATCGTCCACTTTTGTTTGGTTAAAAAAACTCCAAAAAAGCTAGACGACTTACATTTTAGTCGTCATAGGTTAGTTTTGCATTTGACTGGATTATTTCAGAAGTTTGACTTTCCTGGACGACTTACATTTCAGTCATCTTGTGAAAATTGAAATATCAATATTTTATTAAAACTAGACGACTTACAATTAAATCGTCATAGGTTAGTTTTGCAATTGAAAAAAAAACTTCAATATTTAATTATATATAGATGACTTACAATTCAGTCATCCGTTCGACGACTTACATGTAAGTCGTCCAAGATTTACAAGGTTTGACCAGAATCTCGGAATAAAATTCTGGACGACTTACATGTAAGTCGTCGGACGGACGACTGAATTGTAAGTTGTCGGAGTATAATTAAATATTAAATTTTTTTTTCAATTGCAAAACTAACCTATGGTGACTTAATTGTAAGTAGTCTTGTTTGAATAAAATATTGATATTTTAATTTTCACTTGACGACTGAAATGTAAGTCGTCCAGGAAAGTCAAACTTCTGAAATAATCCAGTCAAATGCAAAACTAACCTATGACGACTAAAATGTAAGTCGTCTAGTTTCTTTGGAGATTTTTTGTAACCAAACAAAATGAGACGACTTAACTTTTAGTCGTCTCAGAAAACACATTTCAAAGTCAACTGCAAAAATAACCTCTGCGTTGACCAGACGACTTCCACGTAAATCGTCTACACCCAGACGACTTCACAGATAAGTCGTCTGGACGAACAAATCTGGAAAAAAACTCGATTTCATACCTTAAATTGGTGATATAACTTCCTTAGCACACATAAGGCTTCTCCAAGCACACATAATCTCAAACGAAAGTGACCCACCCAAAATCATTAGCTTCTATGACTCTATGAACCATAAAAAATGTAGAATCAAAATCTTGGGTTTTTTTAGCTGAATGTGGAGGGAAAGTGAAAGATATGTTGTGTTTAGTTCATAAGAATGGAAAAAGAAGAACGGTAAATCGATTTTGGGAGCATTAAGAGCTTCAAATTGGTTGTTCATGGTGGTTAGGGTATTGATGACAATGACAATTTTGTAATTACTTGAAGATTATACCCATGGTGAGATCGAGTAAAAATGTCATTTTTGAAAAGAAATTTTTTTTTATGGCATTTTCGTGAATTATATGAACTTATGGAGTGAATAGGGCAAAACGAATTTCCAAAAAAAAAAAGAGTTAGTTTTGTGTTTGACTTTGAGTTCTAGATCAATTTTGCAAAAAAACACTTATATAGTTTCACTAGTGTTACTAATTTGGGCTAAATCTCAGGTCCATGCCCTTTCAATAGATTTTTCAATCACACAAATTTTTAAAAACATTATTTCTTCTGAAGGCTTTCAAATTAAAGGATAACTAGTTTTACAATTTTCCTAGATTAGTTAGTATCTTTTTAATGTTAAAATTGATAAGGTAATAAATAATTTAAATTGAAACCACAAAAGGCTTTAAAATTCACAGAAAAGAAAGTTAATCAAAACCATCTGTTAAATGTATTTGTTACGGTCGAGTTTATTTTTTTTTATATTATCGTAATAAGTTAAAGTTTGATTGCAAAAAAAAAAAACACAATGCTCATGCAATATTCAAGTAAAAAATGCATATAAGACAGAATTCCCACATTTATATTCTTATATATAAAAGTTTTGCAAAAAAACCCAAAATGAGGTATGTGCGTGATGTGTAGCATAAGAAAGGCATGACATAAGGCAGTTCGAAAAAACCTGCCTTTTCTCCAACATTTAATGCACATTGGCCGCTTATTCTGGGCCCCACGATTAGCCACGTGTCATTTTCTTATCAAGGGACCCAGTTCGGTACTCGTATGCACACACAAACCTAACACCTATTTCTTCTTGCATCTTATATGATACGCCTTCACTCTCCAAAATATCAAAATCCTCTGCTTACATATTCTCCCTTGAGTATCATGAGACGGTCTTCGTAGAATAACTCATTTGAAAATAGCGAGTTGATGGAAAACATGGGGGATTCGACCATAGGGCCGGGTCATCCGCATCTCCCTCCCGGATTTCGGTTTCATCCGACCGACGAAGAACTTGTAGTTCATTACCTCAAGAAGAAAGCTGCTTCTATTCCACTACCGGTCTCAATCATCGCCGAGATTGATCTTTACAAGTTTGATCCTTGGGAGCTTCCAAGTATATACACTTACCTATATATTTCCTAATTTGTTTTTTGCTGTTTCGATTAAAATGCATAGTTAGTTAGATTATGAGTCCATTGACATCTTTTCTTTTACTGATGGATGGTGATCACTTGGTTAACGTACGGTATTTTGAATGGTTTAGGCAAGGCGAGTTTTGGAGAACAAGAGTGGTACTTCTTTAGTCCTAGAGATCGGAAGTATCCCAATGGGGTTAGGCCGAATCGGGCAGCAACTTCTGGTTACTGGAAAGCCACGGGAACCGATAAACCAATATTTACGTGCAATAGTCACAAGGTTGGGGTCAAGAAAGCGCTTGTGTTCTATGGTGGAAAACCTCCTAAAGGGATTAAAACTGATTGGATCATGCATGAATATCGCCTCACTGATGGTAACCTTAACACAGCTGCCAAGCCACCCGACTCAACCACGTCAAGGAAAAACTCACTACGGGTATGCGAAATGGTCTAACATCTACTAACAATTTTTGGTCATCGGCTTATATAGATTCTAAGATATAAAATAAGGTCCTCATACCGTCACCACGTGGAAAATTATCTAACATCTACTTGTTAGTCTACAACATTGTTTCACGTGGGAAACTCGAGCAAAAATATTATTTTGGGTATAATTCATGATAGTCTCTATTAAATGAGTTGATACGACTAACGCGTACGCTATTAATTATTATATACTAAATATATGTAATATGGTTTGGTGTATTTATTAATGTAATACGAATCCAAAAATCGCAGCTAGACGATTGGGTTCTTTGTAGGATCTATAAGAAGAATAGTTCACAAAGACCAACAATGGAGAGAGTATTACTAAGAGAAGATCTCATGGAAGGAATGCTCTCAAAATCATCTGCTAATTCATCTTCCACATCGGTCTTAGACAACAACAACAATAATAATAACGAAGAACACTTTTTCGATGGTATGGCCGTTTCTTCAGACAAACGTTCCTTGTGTGGTCAGTATCGTATAGGTCATGAGGCCTCTGGATCATCTTCTTTCGGGTCCTTCTTATCGAGCAAGAGGTTCCATCATACGAGTGATCTCAATAATGACAACTACAATGTCTCATTTGTCTCAATGCTTAGTGAAATTCCTCAGAGTTCAGGGTTTCATGGAAATGGAGTCATCGATACGACGTCGACTCTAGCTGATCATGGGGTTTTAAGACAGGCGTTTCAGCTCCCTAACATGAACTGGCACCCATAATCTACATAGCTATGTATGTATGTATTTATGCAGACACAATATAGTTGATACAGTATATAGATAAATTTATATATACACACGTGATCTCACATATGTATGCGTATCTGTTTACGTCAAGAAAGGTCTATACGTCTCTTTCTACTCCATGGTTGCAAGATGTATACTAATAACAGAAGCAGATTAATTACAGCTATGAAAGTGTATTTTCCTCCTAGAATCAGCTAGATAATTTTTTTTTTTTTGCTTAAAAAGATAAGTTAGATAAATTAAATATGCCACATATGATATCAAATTTTAGTTTAATTGTTATATATTCCATAAAAATGTAAAATCCTTTTAAATGTAATTTACTATTTGAATGAAATTGATTGTCTTACACAATATATCATGTGAGTTTATATAAAACAAAATTCGTGTTTCGTTTGATTATTTATTTGGGGCTAATAAAAGTAAGTCTTTTTTTGGAGAAGTGCTTGCATATGCCGTGGTACTTCCTTCTCACAAATGAGTACCAAAAGTGGATCACACCCTATAGGGTGATGTATGGGGCTTCGGGTCTTCCTAGTCAGTTTAAAAGTAAGATTTATGGGCAAAAAATTTTTTAGACCCTTTTCAGTTTTTGGAAATTTTTTTTTCTAAATATTTTTAAAAAAGTCAAAGGATTTTAAGTTTTAAAATTATTTCGGTTTTGTTGTAAACTATAGAGGTGGATGTTCGGGTACCTATTTGGATTTGGTTTAAATATTTTGGTTAAGATGTTTACTACCTTCTCTGATAATTTTATATTTGGATTTGGTTCAATTCGGTAAGTTTCAGGTTCGATTATTTTCAGATATAACTGAAGTATCCAAAACTTTTATTAAATATTCATATATATAATGGAAATATTTTGGTTTTTATCAAATCTTATATTTATACCTGAACTAATATAAATATCTGAAAATAAACTGAAGTTTAAATAACCAAAATACCCAAGTTATCAACAAAAAATACAAAATGTCTAGGTATAAGGAAATATATGTTTTAAGGAAACATTTTATATAAATTTGGGTATTTTAATATTTTCTTTGTGTGGTGGTAAGAAAACGTGTTTTTTTTGGAGAGAGATACAATTCACCTTCGTCAATCGAGTCACACGTATCTAACATATTTATATCTAACGATTTTCTACAAAGTGGTGACGAAAAGTATAATTTGTACAAATCTTTTCATTTTTCAATTCGTTCCGATCCATTAGCTTGTAGAGCTATTTACTCGATTGCAGACATTTCTGGAACACAATAGAGGGACAAAGAGTCAATTTTGAAAGAACGTATTGTCAAACTCTTTCAGATATGAATCTATCCGATTCAGAAGAGAAGAGCTTGCATCAGTATCTCAATTTCAATTCAAACGTGGGTTTGATTCACACTCCATGTTCTGAGAAATATTTATAGAGGAAAAAACGGAGTCTTTGCCTAAAAAAATGCATTGTCAAAGGACAGATGGATAGAACCTTTCAACGAGATAGTGCTTTTTCAACTCTCATGGTTCCTTACTTCAAAAGGGTACAAATATCTAAATTTGATATTTTTAGATAATTTTTCAGACCTATTGCGGATACTAAGTAACAGTAAAAAATTTGTATCCATTTTTCATGATATTATGCATGGATTATATATATCATGGCAAATTCTTTAGAAAAAAACTGTCTCTTCCACAAAGAAATCTGATAGGTGAGATTTCGAGTAAGTCTTTACATAATTTTTTTCTGTCCGAAGAAATGATTCATCGAAATAATGAGTCATCATTGATATCGACACATCTGAGATTGCCAAATGTCGTGAGGTCCTATATTCAATCATTTTTATTCTTTTGTTGCTTGATATATCGTTCGTACACATCTTCTCTTTGTTTTCCGAGCCTATAGTGAGTTACATACAGAATTCGAAAAGATCAAATCTTTGATGATTCCATCATACATGATTGAGTTGCGAAACTTATAGATAGGTATCCTACATATGAATAGAATTCTTTCTGGTTAAAGAATCTTTTTCTAGTTGCTCTGGAACAGTTAGGAGATTGTCTAGAAGAAATACAAGGTTCTGGCGTCGACATGCTACGGAGTGGTGATCCCGCTTATGGAGTCAAATCAATACGTTCTAAGAAGAAAGATTTGAAAATAAACTTCATCGATATCATCATCTCATAAGTGTCATACCAAATCACATCAATCGAATCACTTTTTCGAGAAATACGAGACATCTAAGTCTATTCATTGCTAAGAAAAAGAAAAAATGGAAGCGGTGATTGGATTGATGATAAAATCGAATCCTGGCTCGCGGATAGTGATTCGATTGATGATAAAGAAAGATAATCTTTGGCCCAGTTCTCCATCTTAAGAACAGAAAAAAATTATTGATCAAATTCTATTGAATCTGACTCATAGTGATCATTTATCAAAGAGTGACTTTGGTTATCAAATGATTTTGGATTCGGATATCCAATTTTTCTAACTCAATAGTTGTTTGAGTAATTTTCTATATCGGATTGGATTTGATCTCAGATTTTTTGGATTAGATTTGGGTTCAAATGTCGGGTCCGTCCACTCATAGTAAACCATTGTGTCTTTATACTTTAAGACACATTGTTTCTTTACTTTATTTAAATAGACACATTCTGATGGAGGAGCATTTTGTATGTGTTTTGAAAATTTTTGAGACAGAAATACCCTTGTTGGATAATCATGAGTTAACCAATTAGGTAAAAAAATAAATAGAAAGTAACTAAAAAGATACAAATTTAAATTAATAAAAATAATTGTTGGCTAAATAATAGATGTACCAAATAAAATATTATCGTATGAAAGAAAAATATACTATAGAAGTATATACTTTATCTCTCTTTCTCACAAAATAATATTTTTTACACTAATTGTTTTTTAAAATTTTCCTAACATAATATTTTTGTCACTACTATTTATTCTACTTTATAAAATAAATATATAAAATATATCATCTTTTTCTTGATATTTTGATATCCATATGTACATTTGTATTTTTCATAATTAAAAAAAACAATTTAAATTTATGTACGATGTATTTTGATATTTGTGTACATAGTTTGGTGGATACATAAATATGGATGACTTCTTAGTATCCATGGACTTGTTAGTGTTTTGGGGATAACATTTGGTGTTCATGTACATATATTGCGTGTTAACCATGGTTACTGTGGATAACCTATATCAATCGATATTATTTTTATGATGACTTTTTTTTACGACAGTATATCTGTCCCTCAAAACCATATGTAAATGTATGCCTGTTATATGTAGATGAAATTGATCTCAGTTCATTTTCTCTCTCGGCAATGATGTTGTGAAATAGAGAAAACAACAAAACAAAATTGAAACCCTAGAGAGAAAATGAACTGAGATAAATTTCCCTAACAAACTAGAAAATTTTAAGATTCCTATTTATAATGTTTCAAAAACTCAATTCTTTCCATTCTTTCTTGATCATATTTCTTGAAGTGCAATCTCATCTTCCAAAGCTCCACTACCATGAACATTAACTGTTAGTTTTAACTCATCATTTAACAACACCTTCTTCTCTTTCTTTTTATTTGCTTCCTCAATAGCATTTTTGCATTTTTCTTTATCATCTTTTGAAGACATTGGACAAGCAGAAACATTTCCAGGAATATTAGCAATGTGTTCTTTGATCCTATAAGCACCTCCTGAAAATTCTTTCCCACACAATTTGCATTTAATTTTGTCCACGTTCTTCGGATTCCAAAATTCCATAATCCCAAGCAATATATCTTTTGAATTTCTCTTCAAAACTGTTCTGTCTAATGTCCCAGCAGAATCCATATTCAAATTAGTATTCATTGAGTTTGAAAGATTCCTGAAAATACCAAGAGAAATAACGATGACCAACAACACTACTGACACGTGAATAATTTAGTAAACAAATCTATATTAATGATCTTTTCCTAGAAAGTCAGAACCATACAAACGCAACTGCTAATTCCTCTGAATTATATAAGATACTTTGCATTTTGTCGCAAGAATAATTTTCTATATATGTGATCGGTTAAGAAATGTGCTCATCAAAATTAATCACAAACTAAGACAGTCACACACGGAATCAAAATAAATAAACTTACCGAATAAAGTATTTAAAACCTACTGGCTTAAAATAAGGATACATCGTGGCCTAGTGATCAAGATTTAAAGGCTTATACACCCAGTTCTGGAATTCGAATCCCAGACAACACAATTTCTATAAGAAGAGGTCTGGGTTTCAATTCCCGAAAAAGGCGAATTATACAGAAAAATTAGAGAAAACACTTACAAGAGATCTTCAGCATGGCGCAAAGAGTACCCGTCAGAAATGGATATCATAGGACTATTCAGGGTGATGCAGTCAGGTGTGAATCCTCATAAGACAGGTAGAATTGTCGGCTGTAATATCATCTATATAATGTTTCTCATAATTTGTACTAGCATAATTAACCGGATAAAAAAAATATAAGGATACTTTCATAGGAACAAAAAACTAATAACGATAGGGGAAGACAGGGATGACTTGGTACCTATATGATATGAACTGATTGTCCGTCGTAGCTAGCAAGCATAACTAAACGTGTTATTTATATGAGAGAATTGTTAAGTTAGGGTTTTCTTTATTTAGTTTCCGTTTACTAAAATTACATTAACTAAAAGTGTAGCATATATACTGTGACCTTATAAATGTCTGTATAAACACCGTATATGCACTCATCCAAACCATCACTGTATTATGCTGCCGTACTCTAAAAACAGTACAATATACTACTAAACAGCATATATACAACGTATATATATACGGGGGTATCAGCCGTATTTTAGAACACTGCTAAATATATATTAATGCTAATTAACAAAACTATTTAATTGTTACATCATATGTAAATACTGTTTACTGTACTTGTTTTATGCTGATGCCTTGATGGATCCTGGAAACATAATGGCCCTATCAATGGTGTAGTTTGTCATCTTCAGCGTTATTTGTATAATCAACCATTGCCGTGCTAAAAAAAATACTACGCAAATAACATTTTACCAAAAAATAAAATCAAAACGTCATGCTGATGCTGGTCATAGTACTCGTCACAATGATCAAAGAATCAAAACCATCCCGCTTTGAATGGTTTGACATAAAATTGTAGTAGCGTGTATGTTTTCAAAGGTGTGTTTAACGCTAATGGGCCTACCAAAAAAATAATTGTGAACGACAGACAAAGGGTATGACTATAATCATCATAGGAACAATATGAACGAATAGGAAGGGAATGAATAAGAATAATTTTTTAGGAATAAATTTTTAGGAATGATATCATTCCTTATCAAAATTGATGAGGAATTGATTTGTTCTATAATTCTCTACAAATAAAGGAATGAAGAGAAATAAAAAGGAAAACTTATTCCTCATGAACGGTAAAATCTTTAAGGAATATTAAGGAACATAATGTTCCTCTTCATTCCCTTTGTCACCAGTCACACCCAAACTGTTTGTTTATCGCCTTGCAAAAGCATAATTAATTAGTAAGCCAATTCAAAAAAGCACACTAATTAGACTGTTTCACGAGTAAACTGAACCTTCAATTAAGTTTTCATTTTTCCGATATATCACTAATTATCACTTCAGTCTTTTCTTTTCCTTTTTTTTTTGTGACAATATGTCATTAATATCGGATTAAAAAGGCAAAACCCAACAAACTAAAATGAACACTAATTTAATTATTTTTGAAATGGTTTGATAGGTCACGCATCAGCTTGATGAGTTTTCATAAAACAGCGACACATCTGCCAGAAAAATTCACCACCTCGAACTTTAAAAATCTGCTTCCACAAATCTTCATGTCTTCGTTCCATCCTTATCCATTCGTTTGCAAAGAAATCAATATCAACTGAAGAATCCAATTTCAACTAAATAAGTTTCTTCAACCGTCTGACTAGAGAGCGGTCATGTCTCCGGCATATCTCCGACCCAGAGATCTTCCCGCCCGCTAAGGATTGACGGCTCAACAAACACGATAATGCCTATTAGTGTTCATAATACACGCAAATGAGTAGTTAGAGTAATTAATTAAACACTTGTATATATAGTGAACATTGTACACACATTAATCTTAATTAATGAAGATATTTTCATTTTACTATCTTTGCCAGTGTCGTCCCGGTAAATTTGGTGGCCTAAAGCATATTTATGTACAATATCATATATTTATACTATAAATAAATATACATGTACTATATAATTTAGTAGATATTTTAGATAATTATAATATCAGATAATTAGTAGATATCTTAGTAAAATAAAAACCACTAGTTTAGTACAGTCAGATTATATAATATCAGATAATTAGTAGATATTTTAGTAAAATAAGAAACCACTAGTTTGCTTAAACTATTATTATTTGTAATCCTAAGTAACAAAAAAATAGAAACACATGCATAGATAACAAATAAATTATTTCAACTAAAAGAGATTGTTTCAAAAGAAATAAAAATTCAAAATAAGAGAACAACGCACATGTAAAAGAAAAGAAGAAAACATTACAAGTCAACATAAACCATAATGTTGAAGGTGCAAACTCCAATTCAAACAAAAAGTGAAAATAATATTTTTAACCACTTGACCATAATCATTTTTCAAAAAATGTGACCTCAAAAAATTTGTGGCCTAAAGCTCTTGTCTCGCTTGCCTTATGGCAGGGACGGCCCTGATCTTTGCTGATATGGTATCAGAATGACTGAGCTGAGCTCAACCATTTCTCTGATCACCTCCGATCATCGTCTTCGTTCACTCACTATCTCTGATCATTCATCATCTTCTTCATCTATGATCGTCATTGTTCCTCGACTCTTCGACTTTTGATTTCTTCGATCCATCTTCACTCTGCATCTCGCAATATCCAATCATCAGTTCTTCTTTCCCGATCATTCATCGTTGATATCTTCCAGTTTTGTCTAACAAAATGGAAAATTGAAAGTGTAACTCGAAATACAGAAGCTCAACTCTAAAGCTTCAGTCTCCAATTCATCGTGAATCTTCTCCAGCTTCCGATCCTCGTCGCGAAGCATTATGATCTTCAAATCGAGCTGTTAATCTTCCTAATCTTGATGTTCCAGCTGTGATTCGCTCTTCTAAACCGTTTGAGGTATCCAACTCTCCTGATAACATACATAGTCCTTACCACTTGCATCGCTCCAATCATTCAGGCTCAGTACTAGCATCTGAGGCTCTAGATGGAACGAACTATAGCATTTGGACTATTGCTATGACTATTAGTTTAGAAGTTAAGAACAAACTAGGATTTATTGATTGATTTATTGTTATGTTTGCTGAGAACAGGCCCGGCTCAAGACTTCCGTAGGCCCTGTGCTATATATTAAAATAAATATATACACATTATTTAAAATAATTAAAACAATGACATGTTAAAAGTTTGTTGATTAAAGATATCTTTGATTTACAAATTCACCAAGGTAAAGACACGTGTTTCTGGCTTCTTCTTCTTCCCCAGCGATATACCTATAACTCTGAACTTTCTTCAGCCCCTTCCCTTGTGCATATTTGTTGGATAATGATATTTTTATAAATTTTTGGGCCCTAAATCTTAAGGAAATTTAAGAACAAAATTTATGACCCTGTGCTTAAGTACTCCTCGCACACCCCTAAAACCGGTCCTGGCTGAGAATGATCCTTTCCACAAGTTTGCGTACCGTTGCAACAGTATGGTCAAATCATGGTTGCTCAACAGTGTCTCTAAACAGATATACACAAGTATTTTGTAGTTTAAAGCAGCCTCTGAAATGTGGAAAGATTTATACACTCGATTCCACAATTCAAATCTTTCAAGACTATACAAGCTTAGTCATCAACTACTCTCTTCGTCATGGAATCATGGATATGTATTCTTATCATACTAAGACACAATCCGTATGGGAAAAACTCAACAGTCTACATGCTCTAGCTCAAAAGATTGAAGGTCTCATGACTTAAAATGAGAATAACAGAGTTAATGACTTCCTCATGGGTCTCAATGACAGTTATGATCATGTGCATAGTCAAATCCTCATGAAAATTTTTCCACCATCTTTATCTGAGGTATACAATATTCTGAATCATGAAGATAGTCAACGTTCTGCAAGAACTTCTTCTCAGTCTGGTGTTGATGCATGTGCATTCCAAGTCTCTGTGAATGCTCCGTATGGGAAGTCTTGTCCAGTATACTCATTATGGAGGTTTTGGTCACATTATTAATTGATGCTACAAGATCCATGGCTATCCATCGGGTCTCAAACCAAGAGGGAAAGTTTATCCTCCGAAGAAAACTTCCTCTCAACATGTACCTGCTTCCACAAATGCAATCACTTCAGAGTTAAGTGACAAAAATAAGTCATCTTCAAATATTGTGAATACTTCCATGTCTTCATCTCTTACTCCAGAACAACTGCAAAAGTTCATTGTCTACTTTCAGTGCTTAACTACAAGACCAGAGCGATACACCAATATGTAATGGACTTCTTCCTTCTCTTTTAGTTGTACCATCGGCTTGCAAAGCGTTTGGTATGTCCCTACCTTTATACACTTTTTCTCTTATTGGCATGCTTTCAGCTCTCTCTTCTGAAAATGCATTAGTATCAAGTGACGTTTGGTCTTGGGTAATAGATTCGGGTACTACACATCACGTTTGTCATAATAGATCTCTTTTCACCACTTTAAAACCTTTACTAAATACCTTTGTAACTTTACCAACTTGAAACTCAGTGAGCATCATTGTTATAGGTCCAATTACACTCAGTGATAACATAACTTTGAAAAACTTATTGTTCATTCCCCAATTTCATTTCAATTAGCTGAGTGTTAGTTGTCTTACTAAGGATACATAATCTATGGTTGGTTTCACTTCTAGTGCTTGTTTTATACATGATCTTACACGGGAGTTGATGATTGGCAAGGGTAGAAAAGTTTACAACCTCTATGTTCTTGATTCAGGTTATCTGCTTCCTGCTTCTTTTAATAATAATCAGAACAAAATAGTTTTTGCTTCTTTCATAGATAATCGCATTTAGCATTCTCATTTAGGACATCCATCTATGGAAAAGATTGATACTTTATCTCATCTTTTGTCCTTGAATAAATATAAGAAAAAAAAATCATTTCATTGTAATGTTTGTCCTCAAGCAAAACAAAAACATTTATCATTCCCGTCTGATAATCATATAAGTACCGATTGCTTTGATTTGATTCAATTGACGTCTGGGGTCTATTCTCTTTTCAAACTCATGATGGTTACAAACATTTCATGACAATAGTCGTGCTACTTGGATTTATATGTTAAAATCCAAATATGATATCTTGTATGTCTTTCCTACTTTCACCAAAATGATTGAAACTCAATTTAGCAAAACCATTAAGTTTGTTAGAAATATTGATAATGCTCTTGAGTAACTTTTGGAACTCTTTTTAAAGACAAAAGTATTCTTGCCCTGTAACCCCAAAACAAAACTCAGTAGTAGAAAGGAAACACCAACATATTTTAAATGTTGCTAGGGACTTCTCTTTCAATCCTATATCGGAAGCGGGGGGGGGGGGGGGGGGGGGGGGGGGGGGGAATGCATGATGACTGTTGTGTTTCTTATTAATCGCTTACCTTGACATGTTCTTAAAAAAAATCTCCCATTCAAATTCTCATGAACAAAATACATGATAATCATTCTCTTAGAAGTTTTGGTTGTCTTTGTTACAAGAGTACATCTCTTAAGGGTAGAACTAAGTT
This sequence comes from Brassica napus, assembly GCF_020379485.1. Lineage (NCBI taxonomy): Eukaryota > Viridiplantae > Streptophyta > Magnoliopsida > Brassicales > Brassicaceae > Brassica > Brassica napus. Next base: position 10,296,271 of record NC_063442.1, on the reverse strand, counting down.
TGATCCTAGGGCAAAAGCTTGCATATTTATAGGATATCCAACAGGTTATAAGCGTTATATGTTACTTGATTGTGAAACTAATGGCATTTCCACTTCTCGGCTTGTCATATTTCATGAAACAATATTTAATTTTTATGGTTCCTCTCTTTCTGACACCGCAAAAGCTTTCTTTCCACGTCTTGCTCTTCCTGATGATATTGTACCTTCTTAACCACCATCTTCCGGTGAAACATCAGCTCATGTCTATTCACCTTCTGATGTAGGCATGCTTTCTGAAACTGCATCTCGTTTAAAGAAAAGACAATCTTATTTGAAAGACTGTTTGGGCAATTATGTTCATTTTCTTTATCCTTTATCAGACTTCCTTTCCTATGACAAACTTTCCTCTTCTTATTTTTACTTTATCAACTCTTCCACCTGCATGATGATTGCTCCTTCCACTTTTAATGAGGCGAAGAATTCCAAAATCTGGTGTAAAGCTGTGGATGATGAGTTTGAGTCTTTAGAAAAGTTTGATACTTGGTCAGTTTGTTTTCTCCCTGAAGGCAAGAAGACCATTGGATGCATATGGCTATTTAAACTCAAACCGAATGCAAACGGATCAGTTGAGCGTCCTAAGGTCGTTTAGTGGCAAAAGGGTATACACATCAAGAACGAATATACTTTGTGGATACCTTCTCTCCGGTTGCCAAGATGGTGACTGTCAAAATGATATTTGCCCTGGCTGCTAAGAAGAAATGGTTTCTTCATCAGTTAGACATTTCTAACGCTTTTTTCAATAGTGATTTGTCTGAAGAGATATATATGGATATTCCTCAAGGTTATGCAGAAAGAAAGGGGGACAATCTGCCACATAATGCAATATTAATACTCAAGAAGTCTATCTACGGGCTTAAACAAGCATCTCGTCATGAAAATATTAATGGTGATCACACTCTCTTTTGGTCTCATTCGGCTGACAAGTTTCTCATGGTTCTGGTCTACATAGATGATATTCTCATTGCCAGCAATTCAGAGACTTCTATCTCTATGTTGATCACTCAACTGTCTTCTTGTTTTGAGTTCCGGGATATTGGCTAACCGAGATACATCCTGGGCATTGAAATTGGTTGTTCTGCATTAGGGATTTCCTTATATCAACACAAGTATATACTTGACCTTCTTACTGATGCTGGATTACTGGATTGTCGTCTTTCCCCTGTTCCCATGGATCCTAGCATCAAGCTTTCGTCTCAAGATGGTGAACTCATTCCTAATGCTGAAGCTTATCGAGGATTGGGAAAGTACTATATCTTACCATTATACGTCCGGACATATGCTTTGCTGTTCAAAAGCTATGACAATATTCTTCAACTCCTCAAGTTCCTCATCTCAAAGCTGCACAAAAAGTTCTTCATTATTTCAAATGAACCATCGGCCAAGCTATATTTTACCCCGTTCATGATGACTTTCAGGTCAAAGCATTGTGTGATTCAGATTGGTCACAATGTCCTGCTTCTCAACGTTCTATCTCCGGGTTTTGCATCTTCATTGGCAACTCTTTGGTGTCCTGGAAATCGAAGAATCAATTTGTCTTTTCTCATTCATCCGCTGAGGCTGAATATTGTTCTATGGCCTTCACTACTAAAAAAGTTATATGGCTATCTCGAAAGGTAAATGAATTGCAGGTTTCTGCTCCAATAATACCAGTTCTTTATTGTGATAGTACTGCAGCTCTTCATATAGTTAAGAACCATGTATATCACGAGAGAACCAAGCATATAGATAGGGATTGTCACTCCATTTCAGAGAAGATTGTAGCTGGTCAGATCAAGACACTTCATGTGAGATCAGAGAATTAGCTCGCGGATCCGTTCACTAAGCCACTCAATTCTACTCTGTTTTATAAACTCATGTCCAAGATGGGTTTTCATGAACTTCCAACGCCATCTTGAAGGGGACTATTAGTGTTCATAATACTTGTAAATGAGTAGTTAGAGTAGATAATTAAACACTTGTAGTGAACATTATACACATATTAATGTTAATGCAGATATTTTCACTTTACTCTCTTTGTTAATATTGCCCTGCAAAGGTTGGTGCTTTCGTTTGATTAAAGGTTGGCTGGGATTGATTTGATTCACCGAGAGTCTCTTCGAGAAACTGATCCAAGATCGAACTTTTATTACAATCGACCTGATAAAGATATAAGACCATGAAGAAACTGATCAGTTCCGGATCGAAACAATACAAAATAGCCACTGCTAAATACAAAATCTGATTAAACCAAAAAAGAAATCGAAATATGTTACAACAAAAAGATAAAACTCGAATTCCTATGAAAGGTGGAAATTTGATAAGTATCACTTCAGTCAATATCACTTCAATCACTAATATATCCACCACTCTTTTAAAAGAATTATATATATATATATCCACCCCTCACTCTGTCACACTTACTTAAACAATATTTTCATAAAATACGAAAATAGTACAAAGTCCACCACTCACACTCTTTCCCTCCCTTCCACACCTGTTTTCAACGGTTCTTTTCCTTTCAATTGTACAATATTTTTCTTTTAACGAACTCTAATGAAACCACAATTTTCGGATTCTAACTCTGCGAGACAAAACGACCAAAACGTACATATGCATGTTGAATGCAGCTGTAACGAAAACGACATACGGAACTGTAACCAGTTAAATATGACCCCTATGCACAAAACCCAAACTTAGCACCGAATCAATTAACCACAGATTTTTATTGAATTTCATGCATATTGTAATTTATATACCTTTATGTTGATCAGAGCCGTGCCTACTTGAGAATATTTGAAGCACTTGTTTATGTTTAATAACTTTTACAAAAAAAAATCATAGGGCATAATATATTTTTGTAATTCCACTTGATAATGTTACCGGTCAGAACAATCGTTTCCTCTCAATCAATAATATGTTTAAAGTTTTTATCATCTAGTTAGTTTTTTTAATGAAAGACTCAAATATGTGTTTTTGTAAATTTAAAGAACGATAAACAAGGCAACTAATTTATATAAATTTGATAGTACCATTATTTTAAGAATATTAGCACAAATCTTCATATGCATGTTGTTAATTAAAACATATATCTTCGGGCACACTTCTTATAAGTGTAAATGAATGAATTAGCCTAGCAAACAATGTTATGGAACGGCTCTTCCATTGAGTTCGAACTATCCATAGATGCTTTGAAGTTGGATACATAGTTTAATAAAATATTTATTTTGTATATTTTGGATTTTATGTAGAAAGTAATTTTCTGTTATATATTCCATCCGTATAATTTTAACCGTCGTTTTACGCGCACATATTAATAAAATATTTAGTTTGCATATTTTCTAAATAAAAAAAATTATTAACTATGTACATAATCATATTTTAACCAATATAAAATAAACATGAACTACCAAACTACTATTCCCTAATTACAAATCCAAATCTTTAAATCGGAGCTCATACTGCATGATCCAAGCCCAAGAAACAACCGATAACATCAGAATTAGAAATAAGCTTGAGGAAGCAATTATCCCCGCGCTATACTGGCTAACTGAAGGAAGACCAAATCCTATATTTCTACCAGATCATACCCCAAAGGCCTATTTGAGCCAAATACTCTTGAACCTTGGAGAATGTTTTGCGTTATTTAATATAAAAATGGGTAATTGCACTGGATATACACGATTGAAACATTATTTAGCTAACTGAACAATGCACTGTTAATAAAATTATAATCTCAAACTTTATCCCTATCACACTACTTCTGACAGTTGTATTTGCACATCATATTATTGTTTAAAAAAATTATTTCATTTTCCTCTATTTCCTCTCTCTTATGGATCAAAAGACGGAACAATGATTCTCTTTTTCAAGAAGTAACAAAAATTCAAACTTTTTCCTGCTTAAAGATTAAAACTTTATGTTTGATGATTGAAACTTTATGCTTAAAGATTGAAACTTTATATTGAAGACTGAAACTTTTTGATGCAGATTAGTAAACTGAAGTCTAAGCTTAACGGATAAGAAGAAGAGGAGGAAGAGAACAACGCCGTGATGATGGAGAGTGAATCGGTCAAGGAGGAAGAAGTTTTGTTGCCCGGGGGAAACGAGTAACGCGCCACTACGCCGGAGCTTCCAATCATAGTTCATCTCTGACGCGCCGTCATCGAAGTCGTCGCTGAAGTTAGGATTTTTCCCGATTGATGTGAGATCTTTGTTTGTCGATGGAGGTTCTCCGGGACCTGCATCCTCCAGTGCGACCTACGCTCATGCGGGTGGATTGATGAGAGACGCATAGATCCTCAGTGTAAGAAGACGAGCTCCAATCACAACTGTGGCGGTTAGGTGGGGTCAGTTATCAATCAGTTATCAATGAATTTGGTAATTTTGTTGAAGGTTCACAAGGATTTTGGTTGATTTGGGTGCTTGGTATCTCTGTATCTGTTGGTTTTAATTTTGTGTTCCATATTTTATTCTGAATTTATCTTGTTGTTCATCTTGTTCTTTGTTAGTTTGATTCCTTGTGGTAGGGCTGTAGTTTCTAGGAAACTTTTATTTCGCCGGTTTTCTTTCCGGTGACGTTAATATATGATCAGCCGGCTTAATGTTGTGATCCATGTATCCCTACCTTTGTATCTTGCTTTGGTTAGAAAGACAGTGTTTAAAAAAAAATATTTATCCTTTTTCCAAATGCCATAAGAGTAAGTTAAAGATTTCATCTTCGTAAATTTGTGGGCAATTGTACTCCTTTTTTTTTTCCTTTTGATCGACCACACATGTATTAACTGACACAAAGCGTATTGCAGACCTATCTATCTTACCCTAGCACTGCATGCTATCTATATACAGCGCAAGCTAAGTTCCCAGGGTCAGGTGAGTCTTTTCGCCTCTGTTTCTCTCTCCAACTATCTAAATATATTTTCCGTTGCATGATCTACTAATTAACTTATGTTTTGTGTATTTCTAGCCAATTTGGCCTATAAAAATTGTATTTCGCGGGAATCAAAACTACATCTTATATAAAGCCTTTAAATTGACTATGGCAAAGAAATTTCTACAATTCTACCAAGTTTAGAATGTATTTTGATAAAACTATGCTAGTTACATGCTTTACATATTATTTCATCTTTTACGTACGTTATTTAAAGTAAAAAAACTTCGATGGTTTTCTTTGAATACAAATTTACCAAAATTAATGAGATGATGGTGCTGTCAAAATAATAATTATACGTTTCTAAATTTTAGTTATCCCAATTAATTAGAAGTGCTTGTGGCCTTTGAATCACTTGGCTATGTCGTGTATATGGCCATCCTTGTTCTACTCCACACCACAAAAATCAAAGGCAAAGACAAAAATAATTTTTCAGTCGTACTTCTATTTTCTAAAATGAATATTGCATCTTCATTTCCGTAATTTTTAAACCAGAGAGATTCAGCGTGTACTCGATCAGTCTTTGTCACAGATACTAAACAAAAACTAAAGAACCTATCATATATTGATAGAAAATTATAACTATAATATTTCAATAGAATAATATGATAGTATTTCTCTTCTTCTTCTTTTGTGCAACTGATTGTAGTTCTTTATTATATATCTAGCTATTATTTTCCTAGTTTTAATGTTATATCATTTCAATTACGGAAAATCGCATTTTTAATATTGAAAGTGATCGCATTTTTAATCTTGAAAGTGTTATCTACAAGAAATTTAAAATTCAACCACTTTGTATCAAACCAAACGTGCTTCCTGTAAAAAAAAATTGGCATAACAGTAACTCTATTAGATGACGTGGCATTTTCAAAAAAATTATTCTTAAAATGATTTAAATTATTAATTTATTATTTATTATATAATTAAGAAAATAAATAATTTTACACAAAGTAAAAATTAATAATTTAGAAAAACTAAAAAATATTTCTTTTGAAAATTATAAATATTTTTAATACATTAGATTTTAATAAAAATCTTTTGTATCTCACAATGCTGTATTTAAAATAAAATATTTTGTCTTAAGTGTAATTTTTGAAAAATAATTATTTCTGTTTAACCTTTTCAAAACTCTTTTTTAAAATTAAATGGTTTATGAAGAGAAAATTTTAACACTTATTTTAAATTTTAATTTTTTATACACTTTTCATAATTTTAGTTTTTATAATTTAATGTATTAAATTTATTTTATAAATAAGAAAATTTAGGTTTTTTAAATGTTTATTTTTTCTTAATTTAATCAAAATTATATTTTCTTAATTATATATTAAATAATAAAATGATAATATTTTTGTAATAATATTTTTAAATGCCATGTCATCTAACAAATTTACTGTTTTGTAAATACGTGAGGTTTGATATGATAAGAAAATTTGTTTGAGTGTTATAAGTTTTAGCAAAAGTTAAGTTTAAACTGCCTGTATGTATCATTTTGAAGGTTAAAATGTGATTTTCTCTTTTACTTAATTATGTTTTCACTGTGTACTTGTATATGGCTGTATACTTATTTTTGAGCAAACCTTAATAAAAAAATGATCGCCAAACTTATGTTAAAATCTGTTTTTTTTTAACCAAAAAAAAAAATCTGTTTTTATTGAATACGTGAATTCATATACGATGCGGTATTGAAAATTCAAAGAGGGAATAGTCCCCAAACTTTTGTTAAAATTTATTTCTTTTAAGGCTATGAAAAAGTCAATAGAAATTTGCGTGTATTCATTCAAGGTTACGGAGATTCTTTTAAACTTGTATTCTGTGTCTCATGCATACAACAATTGCCGTCTTCTATGATATTTCGGTTGCTTGTGGCTGATGTTTCAGCCATTTTGACTTTTCAGTACCGAAATTTTTTTTTTAACTTGGCATAATATTTTTTTTTCTAGAGATGTTTCTGTGTTCACATACATTATGAAAACGATAACTCGGTGGTCGGATGTATAGCTGACAATATTCACGGTTAGTCAGATACAGGAACTTGTGTTTGAAAACTTTTAAAGGTAAAAATTAACAGTTTGAAATTTTAAAGGTAATACAAATATTTACTTTCAAAATCATTTTAATTATTAGAGGAATTACAAAAAATGTTGTTAACATGTGTATTATTATTATTTTTTTGAGAAATACCATGTGTATTTTCTAGACTGTGATCACTGATGTTAAAACAATAATTTCGATTCTGATTTAACTGCTTGATGGATGATTCACTCAGTCTTTGAAGCAATGAACTATTTTTTGGGTTATCATCTTAGGATTCAAAAGGTTTTCTTTGTAGATAGTTTATTAGAGTATAGAACCGTTAACCAAATTATTGGTTTAGTGATTGGTTTAGTCTGGTTTAGTATTCAATGTTAACCAGTACATAAGCTCACTATATAAGCCTCCTTGTAACAACTTTTATCATTTTATCCAAAATAGAAAGTTTGTTATGACTTCATCTTCTTCCTCGATTCATGAACTCTAACATGGTATCAGAGCGTTGAGGATCAAACCTCAACCGATCCGTTTCCTTTCTTGCTTTTGTTGACCTCGATTGATCGTTGATTCTCACGATCGATCTTTCTTCAGCTCGTGATCGAATCTCTGGTTATTCCGCCAAGTTTCGAGTCAAATCATGACGTCAAGCTTCAACAATGGTGATCGCGCGAAGATCTACTCGTCGCGGGGCTAGACAGGCTTCATCGGCGACTCATCGAGCTCCTATTCCGGAATCATCAGCTTGGTCGTCCCCTGAACCTCTGATCATCGCAGCGATTTCACCAGACTGCATTCACTCACCGTATTACCTTACCAATAGCGATAATCCAGGTCTTTCTATCATTTCTGAGGAGTTAGATGGATCGAATTTTGATAACTGGAGTATTGCTATGAAAATTGCTTTAGATGCTAAGAATAAACTGTCATTCATTGATGGATCCATTGCGAGACCACCTGAAACGCATCCTCAATACCGTATCTGGTCACGATGTAATTCTATGGTCAAGTCTTGGATTCTTAATACAGTTTCTAAGCAGATCTACAAGAGCATCCTTCGTTTCAACGATGCTGAGGAGATATGGAAAGATTTGACAACTCGTTTCCATATCACAAACCTTCCGAGATCATATCAACTCTCTCACCAGATATGGTCTTTACAGCAAGGCTCAATAGATCTTGCTACATATTACACGACTCTGAAGACTCTTTGGAATGAGCTTGATGGGGCTAATTGTGTAACTACTTGTAGAAACTGTGATTGTTGCAAAGCTACGAACGCTAAGGCAGAGCATGCTAAGATCATTAAGTTCTTGGCTGGATTGAATGAGTCTTATTCTGTTATCTGCAGTCAGATCATTATGAAGAAGAACATTCCAGAGCTTTCAGAGATCTATAATCTCCTTGATCAAGACTTTAATCAGCGGAACATTAGTCCTCTTCAGAATGCGACTGCGTTTCAGGTATCAGCTCCTGCCCCACCAATGATTAATGCTGCTCAGTCTGTAATCCCTGCGAAACATAACAGGCCAGTTTGTGCACACTGTGGCTACAATGGTCATGTGGATACTTGCTACAAGATCCATGGTTATCCTACTGGTTTTAAACACAAAGTGAAACAACAGTCAGACAAGAATATCTCCAACAACAAACCAAATGGTTATGTAAAACCAATGGTTGCTCAAGTGGGATTTGTTGATTCTGTGTCTAATGTTGTTAATAATCTCACCAAAGACCAGATAGAAGGAGTCATTGCCTACTTCAACTCTCAATTGAAGACTCAGCCGGCTCAAGTTAACTGCATTGCTACAACTTCAGGAGGAACGATCACAGCTTTGCCTGGTATGGCTTTTTCCTCCTCTACATTGTGTTTTGTGGGTATGTTGAGAGCAAGAAGAAACGCTCTGAACTCTGGATCATGGATTATCGACAGTGGGGCTACACATCATGTTGCTCATGACAAAGAGCTCTTTGTTAGTTTCACTGACAATATTGATACATCTGTGACTTTACCAACCGGTTTAGGAGTTAAGATTGCAGGCATTGGGACAATCCGTCTTACTGACTCTATGCTATTACAGAATGTTATGTATCTTCCCGACTTTAGACTTAATCTGTTGAGTGTAAGCCAGCTCACAAAAGATTTGAGATACAGAGTTAGCTTTGATCCTGATTCTTGTCTGATACAGGATCCTATCAAGGGATTGATGATTGGAAAGGGTGAGCAGATTTCAAACTTGTACGTGATGGACACAGTGGATATGGAGGGATCAGCTACTCTACAACAACTGTTTGCTTTATGTGCTAATGTTGTTATTGATGCTCATTTGTGGCACAATAGTTTATGCCATCCATTTATGTTAAAAACAAACTTTATCATTGATGTTCTTGGTCTGAAGTAAAGAAATAAAGAAGCATTTCACTGTCCTATTTGTCGACTTGCTAAACAGAAACGTCTTCCTTATCAACCTAAAAACCATCTCAGTAACAATGTGTTTGATCTACTACACATTGATACCTGGGGACCTTTCTATGTTTCAACTGTCGAAGGATATCGTTACTTCCTCACAATTGTTGATGATCACACGAGAGTGACATGGGTTTATCTTCTCAGAACAAAAGATGAGGTTTTGACAGTGTTTCCAGAATTTATTCAGATGGTTGAGACTCAGTACAAGGCAGTGGTGAAAGCAGTAAGGTCAGATAACGCTCCAGAATTAAAATTTGTGGAGTTCTATAAGAAGAAAGGCATTGTTTCTTATCATTCATGCCCTGAGACACCAGAGCAAAACTCTGTAGTGGAGAGGAAACATCAACACATTATGAATGTTGCGCGTGCTTTGATGTTTCAGTCTCAGGTAGAAATGGAGTTTTGGGAAGACTGTGTGCTTACTGCCGTGTTCATTATCAATAGGCTACCTTCACCACTTCTTAAAGACAAGTGCCCTTATGAGCTTCTTACTTCTAAGAAGGTTGATTATGATGGACTGAAGGTATTTGGATGTCTGGCTTATTGTTCTACTTCTTCAAAGAGTCGGAACAAGTTTCAGCCTCGTTCAAAGCCATGTCTTTTTCTTGGTTATCCTGCAGGCTACAAGGGTTATAAGCTTCTGGATTTGGATTCTCATCAAATTCATATTTCTCAAAATGTGACATTCCATGAAGATATATTTCCTCATGCCAAGGATACTCCAGCTTCTTATGAAGACATGTTCTCTTTTACACAAAAACATGATTCTGCTTCTTCGAGTACTGCTGATTCATCAACTCATGATGATGGTTTACCTGTGACTGAAGCATCTACTTCTTCACCTGAGAAGGTACCATCTGTAACTGATGATCACCTTACTCGTGAAGACAGAGCTCAAGGTAAAAGAGTTTCTAAACTTCCTGCTCATCTTCAGGACTATTATTGTAATGTTGCAGAGAGTGATACTAAAATCCCTTATCCTCTCCCGGCTTACATGTCTTATGATAGTCTATCAGAAGATTACAAAGCTTACATTTGTGCTATAGCTTTGATTCCCGAGCCAACTAGTTTCACCCAAACCAAAAGATTTGATGAATGGCTACAGGCAATAAATGAAGAACTTATTGCTCTATAAAGTACTGGTACATGGACTGTCTGTTCATTACCATCAGGAAAACATGCCATCGGATGTAAATGGGTCTATAAGATAAAGATCAATCCGGATGGTACCATTGAAAGATATAAAGCTCGTTTGGTGGCAAAAGGTTATACACAAGAAGAAGGTATTGACTTTGAAGAAACCTTCTCACCAGTGGCCAAGATGACAACTGTTAAGACTCTCCTAGCAGTGGCTGCGGCAAAACAGTGGAGTCTTACTCAGTTAGACATCTCTAAAGCCTTCTTAAACGGTAATTTGGATGAGGAGATCTATATGACCTTACCTCCAGGATATACACCAAAGGAGGGGGAAATTTTACCACCAAATGCGGTTTGTAAACTTCAGAAATCACTCTATGGATTGAGGCAAACATCTAGACAATGGTTCTTGAAGTTTAGTGAGACACTTCTTCAACTTGGTTTTCAGAAATCAAACTCTGATCATACTCTTTTCATTCGCCGCAAAGGAGGGGTCTACACTGCTGTCTTGGTTTACGTTGATGACATTATTATTGCAAGCAATGATGATAATGATGTTACTCAACTGAAAGGAGCGCTCAGTGACGCTTTCAAACTTCGTGATCTTGGTCAGCTCAAGTATTTTCTTGGTCTGGAGATTGCACGATCTAGTAGAGGTATTTCCATTTGTCAAAGAAAATATACTATGAATCTCTTGGAAGATACATGTCTTTTGGCATGTAAACCTTCCCTTATACCGATGGATCCTGCTGCTAAGCTCTGTATGCATTCGAAGGAACCTCTTATGGATGATCCAGCAGCTTACATGAGACTTGTTGGTCGACTAATGTATCTGACTATCACATGGCCGGATATTACCTTCGCTGTGAACAAGCTTTGTCAGTTTACATCAGCTCCTAAGCAGTCACACTATCAAGCTGCTCTCAAAGTTCTACATTACTTAAAGGGAACCGTTGGTCTTGGACTCTTCTACTCCATGGAATCAGACTTGGTACTCAAGGCATTCACTGATGCTGATTGGGCTTCTTGTCTTGATTCACGAAGATCAACTTCTGGCTATTGTATGTTTCTTGGTAATGCTATGATCTCTTGGAAATCAAAGAAGCAGCAAACTGTTTTTCATTCGTCTGCGGAATCAGAATACAGAGCCATGGAGTATGGTTCGCGAGAAGTTATCTGGGTACGTAATGTCTTGACTGAACTTGATTCTCCTCAGCGTGGTCCGGTTGCGTTCTATTGTGATTCAGCGGCTGCTATCCATATTGCTAGTAACCCGATTTTTTACGAACGCACCAAACACATCGAGCTAGATTGTCATCAAGTCAGAGAATGTGTGGTTAAAGGTTTCATCAAACTTCTACATGTGAGAACCAATAATCAAATTGCGGATATCTTCACCAAAGCTCTGTTTTCTCCTCAGTTCTATTCCTTGGTGGGCAAGATGGCTTTAAAGTCCATATATTTACCATCTTGAGGGGGAATATTAGAGTATAGAACCGTTAATCAAATTGTTGATTTAGTGATTGGTTTAGTCTGGTTTAGTATTCGATGTTAACCAGTACATAAGCTCACTATATAAGCCTCCTTATAACAACTTTTATCATTTTATCCAAAATAGAAAGTTTGTTATGATTTCATCTTCTTCCTCGATTCACGAACTCTAACATAGTTCATCTTATTTATGTATCTCAAATAAAACATGATGGAGGTTGTCTGCCAGATAAGTGATAAATTGCGTGTGATCCAAGACCGCGTCACAAGGATGCTGATTGTAGTGGGCAAAAACAATTAAAAACATACAGAATTGATTCCATGGCAAAAACAATTAAAAACATAGAAGTGATAAAACAACCGATACTTTCGTCCATTCAGCTATGTAGCGAACATGAAATAAGTAACCGATACAAACTTGAAACACTTAAGTAAGAGATCTAGCCGGTAGGAAGAACCCCGAAGAAATCACGACCAACAGCAAGCCGATTCAGCATATCACATGAAGCAGAAGTCCATTCCTCTAAAGCTTCACTATTGTGATCGGTAACTATGAAGCGGTAAAAGATATATATACCACAGGTACATAATTAGATCAAACCCAATAGGTATCATAATAATATGAGAAGAGTAAGAGAACATATTCTATAACTTTTGTATGGTTCAAAGTAAATAAACGAGTGTACAAACGTACTTTTACTCGTGTCTTATACAGTTATACCTTATTTTCTTCATGGAAACTCGTGATCCTTTCCATACCCACTTTGGGGTAGGTCTGTCTCAACGGAGAACCACACGACTATATTGATTCAGTCGTGTTCTATAACTAAGACATATCGATAAGGTTTTTTTATTTCTTGCTAACATATCGATAAAGTTTAAAATTGAGAAAAGATATATTGACACAAGTTACAGAGATATGTGGAGATACACGTATATAAATATTATTTTCATGATTTCTTTTGGAAATTCTTATGACAATTGTTTTAAAAAAAATGACGTGGGGACTATAACATAATTTTATTTCTTTAAGAATACTGATATGACTATGACGCTATGATAACATGGGCATATTTAACAATATAAGTGAACTCGTTGGATCTCCATTTAATATTATTGGGAGACTATGAGTAGACTATTCTTGTAAAAGAGACGATGTCATTCAAACTACTCATCTCGAACCACATTTTTCACATTGTTATATTTAATATCAATATTCACACTCTCTTCTCTATATAAACACATCCGAATTAGTGAGCCATTTATTAACACACATAATCTAAAGACCATCTTGAGAAGAAAAAAAAAAAGCGAGAGAGAGAGAGAGACAATGAAGTTCCCTTACGGTTCTTCTAATGATGATCTCCACGCTTTGGTTAATCAGATCAAGAGTGACATTCAGTTGTCCACCATTAATTTTGATCCTTACTCATTTGTCTCTCCTTCTGCTTACGATATGGCTTGGTTAGCTATGGTGGAAGAAGACCACAACGTAGATGATGATGATGATGATGAGCTTAAACCTATGTTCCAAGATTGTCTAGATTGGATTTTGTGTAATCAAAATGCCAGAGAGGGTTACTGGGGAAACTCCGGCTGTCCTACTCCAGTGTCTGAAGCCGGAGAAGACAGAGACGACATGTACACTCTAACTTCCACTCTTGCTTGTGTTCTTGTGCTTCACAAATGGAACATTGGGTGTTTTCATCTCCACAAAGGTGCGTTGACTGAGCTGACTGAGCATTATTGTTGCCCTTTAAGAAAATTATCTGTAAATGTTTTTCTTTGAACAACTATCTGTAAATGTAAAACTTGACTTACTACATACATATCACATTCATCATGCATGGCCTACTTCGTTCTTCACGTGCATATACAATTAAATATGTTTTGTTCTACAGAAAATTATATATTTACTGTTGGTCGCATTTTTGTCATGTTTCTGTTTCCAAAAACAATAAATAGAATTTTTGGCGTGTCTTTATTAATTTGATCATAATTAATGAACATGCAAAAGTATTAAAAGTAGTTTTCTATCATAAACAATCGTTGTACCCGGAAATGGACATTAATTTTTTTTCTTAATTTGTATTATAAAAGTTGGTACCGTAAGCTGCAATTGAAAAAACAATACTTTATTTCTTAAAATCATACGACTATAACAAAAAGATTGATTATGGTTATTCTTTACTATCTTGGGTTTACTTGAATGCCATAAAGCTGGAATTCTTTTTTTTTTATCTACTAACATAAAAATATTAATTTTGCGTTCTAGTTTCTTACACAAATTTTGAGGCTTTATATTCTAATTTTATTTAATATTTTTTATGTGTTTAGTTTATTTTATTTTCTAGATAGTAGTGCCCTGTAATGTCAATAATCTGATCCCCTTTTATACATTTTTTGTGAAGAGGTATATATAGTTTCCCAGCCACTGCACATTTCTTTATTTTATTTATAATATTCTTAGTTTCTTACTGCTAGTTTTTCATAAATAAAAATCGTAGAAAAGATAAAGATATAGATCTTATGTGAAAAATGTAAACCATGTGACCAGAATAATATAATAATATAAAACTGATTTATTTTAAATATGTCACTTTAGATTTTAAATTAAAATACTTTAATAACCTCATAAGAACTTCCGAAGAACATGTCTTTTACAAGATGTTCATATATTCTTTATTAAATCAAATACACCAAAATTTTAAAAATTAATTAAATATTTTGTATATTTGTAATAGTGTTATATAAAATAGAAAATAAAATTATATCTCTAATACAATTATGAATAAATTAAAATTATATATTAAATCATATATTAATATTATTTTATTTTATATTAAGTATTTTGCCATTATTAGATTATTTAATTACAAAATTATTATATCGAAAAAAAAAGTTCACAAATAAAACTAACTATTCTACCGTTTGATATGTTTTTTTAAACTAATATTAACTAGGGAAGAGATACATCGAAAGAAGGACGGAGATGATAATTGAGAAATACAACAACGAAGAGGGATCTTATCCTCGTTGGTTCATTATCAAATTCACAGGAATCCTTGAGCACGCTCAACAACTTGACTTACACTTTGTTTTCTCTAGTCGCTGTATTCAAATGATCAAAGAGGTGTTTTATCAACGCCAAGAGATTCTCAAAAGGTAACGTTACATGAGAAGAAATCGTGATCAAAATAATTACCTCAAATAGATATATAAAACATAATCGGTTTCTTTGTTTTCCAGAGAAAAATTGTTGGATGATTGTAACCATATACCTCTACTGGCATATCTAGAGGTCTTGCCATCGATGTTATATGTCGAAAACCATGAAGACATGATAGTTAAGAGCCTCGACAATATCGATGGCTCTTTATTTCAGTCGCCTTCAGCAACTGCATCAGCATTTATGATCACCCGCAATGCAAAGTGTCTTGCATATCTTCGAAATGCCATTCAAAGATGCCCAAATGGAGGTAAAATTTAAACTTCTAGTTATCCCAAAGCTATGTTTAAATATGGTATATTTAATTATAATATTTGTTAACAAGATATGTATGATTTCTTGTCTCAGTGCCACAAAAGTACCCTCTCAATGAAGAACTCATAAAACTCTCCATGGTTAATGTAATCGAGAATATCGGTTTGGGAGAGTTCTTTGGTAGTGATATTGAACATGTTCTTCAACAAGTTTACAGGTGAGGCTATATTAATAATCGCCATTTTTACATTTATTTTTCGATATATAGTTTATGTACGAAAAACCTGTTTCTTTTATTTCGTGTGTAATTAAGGAGTTACGAGGAAGAAAATATAGAGAGAATGCCTATCAGTTACCTAGCAGATAAACTGCACAAAGATTCTCTTGCATTTCGGATGTTAAGAATGCGAGGTCACACCGTTTCACCGAGTAAGAACTAATTCTTACTTCGATTAGTTATTGTATTTTTGAATTAAACTAAAGAGAATTATATGTTCTTTTCTTTACCGAGTTTAAAATTGTTTGTATAATACTCTCCAGGAAGCTTTTGCTGGTTCTTGAATGATCAGGAAACTCGAAATCATTTGGAAAGAAATACAGACTCTTTGTTCCTCGTCATCCTTAGTGTTAACAGAGCCACAGATCTCATGTTTCCAGGAGAGCAAGAGCTTGAAGAAGCAAGAGAGTATACTCGGAATCTACTTGAGCAAAGTCGGTCCATCGATGAACGAATGGTATAAAAAAAATCAAAAAGTTGGAAATGTTTTAAGTGACTACAAAGGCCTGATTAAAATAAATGATAATCTGTTTTTAGATTAAGCATGAATTAAGTACTCCATGGATAGCTCGACTCAGACATCTTGATCATAGGATGTGGATTGAGGACAAAAACTCAAATGTTCTCTCAGCTGGAAAAGCCTCCTTTTTAAGGTATAAAAACTATATATGCAAATCATCTATCTAATATTGAATACTTCATTCACAAGCTAATTCCAGTTTATTTTTATGATCTATGAATCAGACTACATAATAGATACATCAACAAGCTGACTTATCTTGCAACAAGAAACTTCTTATTTCGACAAGCAATGTATAGAAGCGAGCTAGAGGAATTAACAATGTAAGTTAGATTCTAGTTTAGAACTATGTGGTATTTGCAAGAACAAAAGCATTTCTTTTTTTTTCTGAAAAAGAAGAATAAAACAAAACATTTCACTATAGCAAAATTGCGTTTTTGGTCTAACAATTCAGCCATTTGTGACAGATGGGTAAGGAAATGGGGACTTAATGATATTGGTTTTGGTAGAGAGAAGACAACATATTGTTATTTTGCAACTGCGACTTCATTGCCCTTTGAATCTGCCATTAAAGTTGGAAAGCTTACAGCGAAGACTGCCATCCTCATCACAGTTGCCGACGATTTGTTTGATGAAGAAGGTTCTTTGGATGATTTGGAAGCTCTTACTAAAGCCGTTATAAGGTAAATTTGTTAAATATATAGTCATATAGATTCATATTAGGAATCCATTCATATTATAATCTTATCATTACTGTTGAATCTTAGTTGAATTATTGTTTCATATAGGTGGGATGGAGACGAGCTTGAAGGTTACGGCAAAATCATATTTAGGGCACTTGATGAAATAGTAAGAGAGACTACAGAGGCTTGCCGTAAGCAACACGGAACAGACATTACAGTTCAGCTTCGCAACATCGTATGTTTCTCTCCAACTTGCTTTATTCACCGCTTTATATTGCTTTTGCGTTATCAATTCAAAAGAGTGAACGAAGGATTGATCATATACTATGAGGTGACCTATATTTTCTGTGATTATGCTTACTTCACTCTGCAATAATTATTTATATGAATTAATAACTCAATGGTCACTAAGTTATATTTTAGAAATTTCGTTAAAGTAACAACAACTTCTTCATAAACTTGACCACAAAATTAAATGACTTATCAACATTATAGTTTTTTTTTCTTTATACAGTCAACTTATACTTGCATATATTTATTCTTATGGTTGACTTACTAAACATAAGAAAATAATCAATCGTTTTAGTCATTAATTATCAGAATCTTAAAACATAAAGTCTAGTTTACATAAAGAAACAACATTTAAAAAATACTTCTGAAATATTTTACAAATTACTCTGCATCATTTTCGTATTGTAATATATGCAGTGGGGTGAAACTTTTGAGGCATGGCTACGTGAAGCCGTATGGAGTAAGAAGGGACATATTCCATCGATGGAAGAATATCTTCACAGTGGAATGATCTCAATTGCAGCACACACCATGGCTCTTTCAGTTTCGTGTCTCATGGAACCTTGTTTTCCCCAACAAAAACTCAACCCTGGAAAATATGATACGTTAACCATATCGCTCATGATCATACCTCGACTTTTAAATGATCTGCAAAGTTATCAGGTGATTCAAATATTATATTTTGTTGGCTTTAGAGCCCTTCTAGTAGTAATTTTTGTTTGGTCAAGATCAACTGATCAAGGATCGATTTACATGCCAGTTTAAATTTAATTAAACAAGGAGTAATTTAGGGGTGGACATTTTATCCGATACCCGAACCTGTATCCAAACCCGATCCGAAAAACCCGAAATAAAATCCGAACTGAAGTAACAAAATACCCGAAACGGATACTAAATTAGGAGAGATTGGATATCCAAACCCGAATGGATAATATCTGAACCCGAATGGATATCCGAAGATAATAAAATATGTATTACTAACCGTATATTTCTAGTTTATATCTCTCATTTTATTTAAAATATTAATATTGATACTACACATACTTTAAGTTCATCTAATATACATATAATTACCGAGAAAATGATTTGCTACTCACTTAAAATGCATGTCAAATTTTTATTTTAAAAGAACAAAAATTACATCGGAAATTTAAAAACAATAACCAAATTAGTGTCTTTTTTGTTTTAAAATATTATGTCCAAATCTATTAATCATTCAATCTATTAAAAAAATCAGTCAAGTGAAAGTTATATTTTTAAATACAAAAAACTTGAAAAATAAAATTTTAATATTTGTTCTTTCAAAATCTAAATATCCGAACCCGAACCGAAATATTCGAATCTGAACTAAAAATACCCGAACTTGACCTCTCGGTAATAACCAAATTAGTGTCTTTTTTGTTTTAAAATATTATGTCCAAATCTATTAATCATTCAATCTAGTAAAAAAAATCAGTCAAGTGAAAGTTATATTTTTAAATACAAGAAACTTGAAAAATAAAATTTTAATATTTGTTCTTTCAAAATCTAAATATCCGAACCCGAACCGAAATATTCGAATCTGAACTAAAAATACCCGAACTTGACCCGAAGTACAGAAATATCCGAACGGGTTCTACACCTCTATACCGAAATACCCAAAAATCCAAAATACTATATATGAACCCGAACGCCCACCCCTAAGGGTATGAATCTGGTAACTTGGCAAAGTGCAACGTTTAAGGATATATATTATATATATATATATATATAGACACACACATATATATTTTTTTGGCATTTAAAAAATATATCCATTAACAATGATGGGGGGGGGGGGGGGGGGGGTCACTTTACAGCCCTTAAATATTTTCTGTGTAAAAGTTGCATGGGATCTTTGGCTTTTAAGGCTAGATCTCGATCCGCACCACCGCGCAAATTTTTGTTTTCACTTATTTTTATATAAACATTTTGTTTTCAATTCTAAATTGGTATATATTATAATATATATGTGTCTATCAATTTTTAAAACACAATAAGTTTATGGTAAATTTTTTTCATTAAATAGATTGTTTCAAACTTTCACATGTATTTGTATCTTCTTCTATATATATATTTTTGGATTATTATTTCATTATTAAAATTGCAACTATAGATATAAAGATTAGTAAAATATTATTTTATTGTCATATTCAAAGATATTATAATATTTCACAAATTTAGAAAAAATTTTAAAAATTAAACTTTTCACTTCATAGATTTATATTATCGAGTAAATAATTAAACATTTAGTTTTTTTGTGTAAAAGTTGCATGGGAACTTTGGCTTTTAAGGCTAGATCTCGATCCGCACCACCGCGCAAATTTTTGTTTTCATTTATTTTTATATAAACATTTTGTTTTCAATTCTAAATTGGTATATATTATAATATATATGTGTCTATCAATTTTTAAAACACAATAAGTTTATGGTAAATTTTTTTCATTAAATACATTGTTTCAAACTTTCACATGTATTTGTATCTTCTTCTATATATATATTTTTGGATTATTATTTCATTATTAAAATTGTAACTATAGATATAAAGATTAGTAAAATATTATTTTATTGTCATATTCAAAGATATTATAATATTTCACAAATTTAGAAAGTTTTTTAAAAATTAAACTATTCACTTCATAGATTTATATTATCGAGTAAATAATTAAACATTTAGTTTTTTTTGTGTAAAAGTTGCATGGGAACTTTGGCTTTTAAGGCTAGATCTCGATCCGCACCACCGCGCAAATTTTTGTTTTCATTTATTTTTATATAAACATTTTGTTTTCAATTCTAAATTGGTATATATTATAATATATATGTGTCTATCAATTTTTAAAACACAATAAGTTTATGGTAAATTTTTTTCATTAAATAGATTGTTTCAAACTTTCACTTGTATTTGTATCTTCTTCTATATATATATTTTTGGATTATTATTTCATTATTAAAATTGTAACTATAGATATAAAGATTAGTAAAATATTATTTTATTGTCATATTCAAAGATATTATAATATTTCACAAATTTAGAAAGTTTTTTAAAAATTAAACTTTTCACTTCATAGATTTATATTATCGAGTAAATAATTAAACATTTAGTTTTTTTGTGTAAAAGTTGCATGGGAACTTTGGCTTTTAAGGCTAGATCTCGATCCGCACCACCGCGCAAATTTTTGTTTTCATTTATTTTTATATAAATATTTTGTTTTCAATTATAAATTGGTATATATTATAATATATATGTGTCTATCAATTTTTAAAACACAATAAGTTTATGGTAAATTTTTTTCATTAAATAGATTGTTTCAAACTTTCACATGTATTTGTATCTTCTTCTATATATATATTTTTGGATTATTATTTCATTATTAAAATTGTAACTATAGATATAAAGATTAGTAAAATATTATTTTATTGTCATATTTAAAGATATTATAATATTTCACAAATTTAGAAAGTTTTTTAAAAAATAAACTTTTCACTTCATAGATTTATATTATCGAGTAAATAATTAAACATTTAGTTTTTTTAATTTTTAAAATAAACTATATAGTTTAAAATTTGTTTTCATTGGTTTAATGTAGTAAATATTAATCATTGTTATATAATATGATTTTTGTCATTTAAAAAATCTTTATAATTTAAAAGTTAACATCGATAAATATTTAAATAATTAACATATAGAGGTATATTATTATAACATTAAATTATATATATTTATTTTATACAATCGATAAATCCAATAGATCATCTATTGTTTAAATCCAATTATTGATAGCCCAATAAAAATTTCTCGTAGACCCAAAATTTAAATCATAAGATTTGAGATAAAATGTAATCTGACTTTTTAGAAATACGTATCTATCGACACCCCTTTTATCTGGGTTCGAACCCATCTTGACACTCTGATTTTTGTAATTAAATTTTTGACATCCCATAAAACAATTCCTGGATCCGCCATATATAAATGTTTAAACGATTTTTTATTTAAAAACTTAAAAACTTACATATGATGTCCTTGCACTTACGATCAAACATGTTCATGCAACGTAAATTCACAGAGGGAACAAGAACAAGGGAAGATCAATTCCGTGCTACTCCACATGAGGAATACTTCAGGTCTCGATATTGAAAACTCAATCGCTCATATCGAAAAGATAATCGATTCAAACAGGAAAGAGTTTCTGAAGCATGTACTAATGGATGGACTAAGTGATTTACCCAAACCGTGCAAAGAGATTCACATGTCTTGTTGCAAAGTCTTTGAGATGTTTTTCAACAAGAAGAATCGTTATGATTCCGACACAGAGATGCTTCAAGACATTAAGAAGGCTTTCTACGATCCCGTGAATGTAAATGAACTTTCAGAGATCGAGCCTAAGCCACTGATGGTTCATGGTGATGAGTTTCTGATGCTTCCTCTGCTGATTAACCTTTCACCAAAGATTCTTGAATTTAAGAGGAAGGACGAACACGGGGCGGTGAAAACATCCATGTGCTTGAGAAGAAGTTTTCATGCTCAGAAACGCGCTATTTCCTTACAGCCTCTCAAGATCGTTGCCTCGCAGAGTATAGTGGTACCAATGATGCCAACAAAATTCGCACCTTGCTTCTACTGATTAATATCTCTAATTATCTCTGTATGTTATGTTATATTATATTGATTAGTGAAAATAGTATTTACGTGTCTAATAGGTAAAAGTGTTCTCTTCTTGTCTAAATTTTAAGGAAATTGTAAGTGTATGATTGTGAAAGATTTAGAAACTATGCTGTTTTCAGATTGATTTGTGCTAGCTATACGACTAGAAACACTTACATTCTCACACTATGTCACTCTTTAACTGTTCCATTATTGATTCTTTCACGTGTCTTCTTCCACGTCAGCATAAGCAGCTCTGTTTCTCCCCATACTCGAGGACCTATCAAAGCATAAGCTTCTCCGACAGCTGATCAGCTCGACTCCAATGGTGCATGCTTCCACCGCTGTTGTGAAGAGAAATAATGGTTGAGAAGAGAGCTCTGTTTCTGGGGGTACCTCTCTAGCTAGTGGTGATGGAGCTGAAAGATCGAAACTTTGTATTGGGTTTCCTCTGTTTCTCTATGATTGGTTTGATTACCTTTGTAACTTTTGTATCATTGAGGCATATATAGAAATAATGGTTGAGAAGTGTAACTGTATTTGTTACAATATCGACCCTAAAGCTTGGTTTCAAGACAAATATGTAGTGTATGTTGACTGTGAATATCTACATTTGTTTGATATCTGGGTTGCTTGTTTCTTCTGCTATTATTTTTCTCAATTTGTTGACCCGTTCTGTTCTATGTGAGTGTGCGTATGATTAAAACGCAATCGAATCTCTTGGAGTCGTCTGTATTAGTGATCTGAGGTGGAGGGTTTTGGTTCACCTGCATTGTTGTATCATGAAGCTTGTGGTGTTCGTATGGTTTCAGACTTATTGTTACTCGGTTTATGAACTTAACTGGCTGATCCAGCAAAGTTTGTGTAACCTTATCTACAATTTCAGTTATCATTTGCAGCCACATGTAATAAAATGAATAGTTTATTCTCATTATTGGAGTCGGCTTTGATTTTTCTTATTTGAAGAACATTAAAGTCAAACTGAAATTGTTGTCAGTAATGGTCGTATGGACTTTGAAATAAGAATGATCCAAGTCTTTCATATTGTAAGTGAGTGGTCTGAAAATAGAACAGCTAATGTCTTTTGTCTTACTAGGCACTATGTTATCTCCAATAAGCTAGCCTTTTTTTTTTTTTTTTTTTTTTAAATTTCCAATAAGCTAACCTAAAACACTTCCGGTCCAGGCCCCCCCAAATGGTGTGATGTCAGACTCCCTATATGCTAATTTGTACCGTGTGATGAACTTGAAGCATCACTGACCTGATCTCAAGATACATGATGATCTAGTTCCTTGGTTGTTATGGAGAATCTGGAAAAACAGAAATGAGTTCTTATTCAAAGGAATCGACTACTCCGCACCAAGCACGGTAGCAAAGGCCAAGGAGGATATGGAGGCATGGCTAGGAAGAAAAGAAGAGGATCATATCGTGGCTCAAACACCACCCCTTAGCAATGCACGAGCAAAGTGGAAAGCTCCACCACCCCAATGGATTAAATGTAATACGGATGGTGCGTGGCGTAAAGAGCATCAGCGAAGTAGAGTAGGTTGGATAAGCCGAGACAGTAGAGGAAAATTGCTTTGGGCAGGGGTAAAGGATTTTCAGAGAGTAGGCTCACCGATTGAGGCAGAAGCAGAAGGTATCAAGTGGGCAACGCAGTCAAAGCGCAGTCTCGGCTACAATCAGGTGCCCTATGAAACAGACTCTCAGGTCCTTGCAAGGATGATCACAGGACAAGAGGTAATATGGCCAAAGCTCGAGCCGGTCATGCAAGAAATTCAGCATTATCTCTCTGAAAATCCAGGTTACAAGCTAGGTTTTATCCAAGGGAAGGAAATAAGGCAGCAGACAGAGTAGCAAAGGAGGCTTTTTCTTTAGGGAATCATGTTCCTAGGTTGTACTCTATCATGCCAATTTGGTTAGTTTCTTTGTGTGAGGCTGATATGCCGATTGTAAACATGAATTCCATGGGTGAATGAAAGTTGAAGTTGAGCCAAAAAAAAAAAAAACACTTCCTCAGCCTTAGCTTTACTGATATTTTCTCTCTCTCTCTTTCAATCACCATGGGAAATTGTGGGTCTTTTCAAATTTCGTGCGATGAAGTGGTGAATCGTGTCATTGGATGCTTATGTCGTAAGGGTTATATTGGAAACCTCAAGAAGAATCTCAGGGATCTGGAGAGGGAAATGGAAGATCTCAGAGCAAGTCAAAATGTGTTGAAGAACAAAGTAGCTAGAGAGGAGGCACAACAAAGACAAAAGCTTAAAACTGTCCAGGTATGGCTTACCCGTGTTGAGAGAATTGGTACACGGGTTGATGATATACTTAGTACTAGTTCTATTCAGCTTCAAAAGCTGTGTATCTGTGGTTTATGCTCAAAAAATATATGTTCGAGCTACAAATATGGGAGAAACATATACTTGTTGTTGGAAGAGGTTAAGAAACTCAGATCAGAGGATAATTTTCAAGAGGTTACCGAGTTGACTCCGACATATGTAGTGGTGGAGAGGCCTACTCAGCCTACGGTTGGTCAGGAAGAAATGCTCGAGAAGGCATGGAATCGACTTTTGGAAGATGGAGCTGGAATCATGGGTCTGCACGGTATGGGTGGTATAGGGAAAACTACCCTTTTCAAGAAAATCCACAATAGGTTTGCTGGAACAGCTGAAAAGCTTGACATTTTGATATGGATTGTGGTGTCTCAAGGCGAAAATATTTCAAAGCTTCAAGAAGATATTGCACGGAAGCTACACCTTTGTGGCGAGGAATGGACAAACAAAAATGAAAGTGATAAAGCCGCAGAGATTCACACAGTTTTAAAAAGGCAGAGATTTGTGCTGATGCTAGATGACATATGGGAGAAAATGGATTTAGAAGCCATCAGAGTTCCGGAACCAACCATAGAAAATGGATGCAAAGTAGTATTCACCACCCGTTCTGAGGATGTATGTAAGAGGATGGGGGATCATCAACCCATGCAAGTCAAGTGTTTGAAAGAAGATCAAGCATGGGAATTATTTAAACTCAAAATAGGATATGAAAAGTTAAGGAGAGAGCCCCGCATTGACGGCCTCACTAGAAAGGTTGCGGAAAAATGTCATGGTTTGCCACTAGCGCTCAGTATCATTGGTGAGACAATGGCATCTAAAACTATGGTACAAGAATGGGAGGACGCAATTGACGTTTTAACTAGGAACGCTTCCGAGTTTTCTGACATGGAAGATAAAATTCTTCCAGTTCTGAAGTTCAGCTACGATAATTTGAAAGATGGAACAGATCAAGTCATGTTTTGTGTATTGTGCTCTGTTTCCAGGAGATGGTCGAATAGAGAAAGAAGGGTTGCTAGAGTATTGGATATGCGAAGGATTCATGGGGGAGTACCAAGATTTAAGAAGAGCAGTTAATATGGGTTATGGGGTACTCGGTACCCTTATCCGTGCAAATTTACTGACAGAATTTGATACAGAAACTGTTGTGATGCATGACGTAGTTCGTGAGATGGCTCTATGGATTGCTTCCGATTTGGGGAAAAACAAAGAGAATTTTGTTGTTCAAGCAGGAGTCGGATTACACCAAGTACCAAAAGTCAAAGACTGGGGAGCTGTGAGAAGGATATCATTAATGGGTAATAAGATTGAAGAGACGACTTGCAGTTCCAAGTGTTCTGAACTTACAACTCTGCTACTCCAGGATAATTATTATTTGAAGAACCTCTCAGGTGAAGTTATCCAACATATGCAAAAGCTAGTTGTTTTGGATTTATCAAGTAATCTCAACATCAGTGGACTTCCAGATCGGATATCGGAGCTGAATTCACTGCAGTATCTTGACTTGTCCGATACACGTGTAGAGCAACTGCCTGTTGGTTTCCAAGAGTTGAAAAATCTAACTCACCTGAATTTGGCTAGTACAACCAGACTTTGTAGTATCAGTGGGATATCAAACCTGTCGAGTTTAAGAAGTTTAAAACTATTTGGCTCTAACGTTCGAGGGGATGTTGACTTAGTGAAGGAGCTGCAGCTTTTGGAGCATCTACAAGTTCTAACCATAGATGTATCTTCAGAGTTGGGTTTGAAGCAAATATTAGGAGATCAAAGGTTGGTGAACTGCATCTACCGTCTGCATATTCATGATTTTCAAGAAAAGCCATTTGATCTGTCGTTGCTGGTGAGCATGGAGAATCTTCGAGAGCTCAGGGTAACAAGTATGCATGTCTCTTATATGAAGTGCAGTGGTAGTGAGATAGACTCGTCTGATTTACACAATCCAACACGTCCATGCTTTACCAACCTCTCCAACGTAAATATATTTGACTGCAGAAGCATTAAGGATGTGACTTGGCTTTTGTTTGCTCCAAATCTTTACAGACTAAGCATTCAATATTCAGATGAACTAGAAGAAGTTATAAACAAATAGAAAGCAACAAAGCTTACAAGTATTTCACCCTTTGAGAAACTAGAAGAGTTATACTTGGACAAGTTGCCTAGACTGGAGAGTATCTACTGGAGTCATCTTCCCTTTCCATTTTTAAGGCTCATAGAGATAAGAAACTGTCAAATGCTGAGAAAGCTTCCCTTAAATGCTACAAGTGTCTCACGAGTTGAGAAGCTTTCAATATCAGCACCAATGAGTAATTTTGAATGGGAGGACGAAGATACCTTAAACCATTTTTTGCCTTCAATCCTTTCGGTAACTATTTCTCTTATTCTCTTTCCGCTCTAAGTTAGCTTGATGTAGGGGATCATCACTAGACTAATATGACCCATTTTCTTTCAGAATATGTTATGCCTTCAATTTTAATGTCACTAATTTTTGCTTATGTTTCTGTTATTCTTTAGCCCTAAACCTCCATTACGCTGGACTGGGATTCCTCACTGTCTGATTGAGAATTCACGCTTCTTCTTCTGATGTTTTCTCTTTCTATTTTTTATGTGTTGTATCAATGCTTTTCCTTCTCATACTTATCTTTGTATCATTGTTTTTTCTTTACATACTTATCTCTGTGGAGTGTGTTGTGTTGTTGACTTGGATTATGTTTTCTATTTTCCTATTGTTTTACTTAAGATGGATTGTATCTTTTTCAAACAATGGTTTATGCTTTTAGGAAAAAGAACCTTTACAGAGGATTTTTATTTTGGATTACGATCAAACTAAAAGTACACGCTTCAATATGTAAACACAACTCCCTAATTCACCAAGCTCCATGCATGAGCAATTGAAGAACCAAACCCAGATCTGTCCATATTGAAACAACCTGTCCTCATGGTTGCTGTTTCCACAGCTTTGACAGACTCCTCCATTGTCTGCACTGTTTTATGTACATATACTGTCCCTTTTTTGTACTCTTTCTGAGCGTAACTGCAGTCTACAAGACCCTTCCCTTTCCTTCTCTATTCCATCAGCAGACAGCAGCCATCGTAAGTTGTGCTTGCAATCTCTTATTCTTCTCCTTTGCCAGTTCCACATTTTCTTTTTAACTCCATTTGTAGATATCATTGCAGTTCAGGTATGAACTCAACATCTACAGTCAATGCCCTGAGAAAGTTGATGTTGACATGAAGCAGAAGTAAGCTGCCAGACTTAAGAATTAAGCTAGAGCCTTATAAGGTTTTATAAGGCTTTATAAAGTTTTATAAGCTCAAGTATTTTATTGAAGAGAAGAAGAAGAGAGAAGAAGACCGTTGAAAAGATTTTAAAACAATAAATATTTTATTATATTGTGTACTGAGGCAACTTGCCTTTAAATACTTGTACCCATATCCACAATTAAATTAAGGAAAATATTTTCCTCATTATCTCTCTCTCTCTCTCACACACACACACACAGATTCAAAATTACTCTCTCTCTCTTGTTCTTCATTTTCTTTCATGGTATCAAAGCATTAAGCTCCTATACCTCTTACTCGCTTCCGCAAACACTCTTATTTTACCTTTCTCTTTCATTCCAACCATCTAATTTCTCTGTTTTTGCAAGAATCTGTCTTTGTCCACTGGATAATACATCTACTTTTGCTAGTGCTCATTTCTCTGGTTCTGGTTCCATAGTTACTTAATTCAAACCAAACTCAAAAAGAAGTGATGGAGAAATACAAGCCTGTTATGATTCCGGTAACTCTAAAAGGAGGTAACTATGTTACCTGGTCTAGATTGGCCAAAACTGCTCTTGGAGGACAAGGTCTATGGGAGCACATCACCACGAGTGAGGCACCAAGAAAGATCACCCAAGGAGCTGACGGCAAGAAGATTGTAGTGGTGGATGAAGGCAAATGGGGTCAGGAGGATTTCATGGTGCTGTCTTCCTTGCAAGGCTCGCTTGATACTCCAATAACGGAGGCTTACTCATTGTGAGACCGCAAAGCAATTGTGGGAAACTCTTCACAAGATTTATGGCAACACTTCAAACTTGACCAGGATCTTTAAGGTGAAGAGAGCCATAAATAACTTGCAACAAGAGGAAATGGACTTCACCAAGCATCTTGGGAAGTATAGCCAGTTGTGGTCTGAGCTTGACATGCTCCGGCCAAGCACAAACGACCCCAACATCATTGAAGAAAGGTGTGAGCAAGACAAAGTATTTGGACTGCTTCTCACACTCAACCCGAGATTCAATGATGTCCTTAAGCACATATTGAGAGCTAAGGAGCTCCCAAGCTATGATGATGTGTGTGCTCAACTCCAAAAGGAACTCAGCTCAGATGGTTTGCTTGGTGGGAAAGGAGAGCTATCGATGGCCAACAAGGTGGAGAAGGTGGAGAATGCTGCAGCCAACAAAACCCACTTCAAGCCAAGAGGTGGTGGAGGAGATAAACAAATAACTTGTGAACATTGTAAGAAGATTGGTCGCTCCAAAACCAACTGGTGGATTCTCCATCATCACCTCAGGCCAGCTTCATCCAACAAATACAATCAAGGCCGAGCTCATGAAGCTAGAGCTCAAGAAGGTTCTCAGCCAAACTATCCTACTATGCGCATGGGAGAAGATGGGAGAGCCATGACAGCAACTACTCATGTGGTTGGATCAGGGTCTCAACCCATTTCTCAGTCATCCAATGAGGATACTTTCATCCGCAAGTCTGACCTTGAGGCTCTTATAAAGGCCCTCAATGCCAACTCTGATAATCTTAGTAGTTCTTTAAACTCTATTATTAATGCATCTGAAACCACTAGACCCTTGATAATTGACTCAGGAGCTTCACATCATATGATTAGGGATGTAAACCTCATTAGCAATGTCAAACCGGCTCTAGGGAGTGTTCTAATTGCAAATGGAGATAGTATACCTATTACTGGAGTAGGAAACATAGATAGGAGTACAAAAAAAAAAGTATAGTATCTTTTTAGTAATTTCATTAATATAATTACATTAAGTGTTTTTTTTTATTTCACTCAGTTTAACAATATCATTAACTATATTACCTTAACAATACATTACATCATTAATTATATTACTATAATAATAATAGTACATGTTTTAATTTATTAGTTAATCAACATTAAATTCGTGTCAATTATAAAATAAAAATGTAATATAATTGAGTTTTGCATATGATTAAACGTTCGGTTTAGTTTATTTTATTAAAAAATTATTTATTTTAGTTTCAATCGGTGAAAAATTACGTAACCAAAAACATAATTCAAAAACATGTTTTTGTGAATAAAATAATAACTTAAATCAAAATAATAAAATTGTATTATATTTATTATCACTTAATTTTTCACTTCATATACTTATTTTACTAAAACAAAAACTCTTTCTATTTTACTTAATTTAGCCAAATACACAGAAAGAGTAATTTTTATTATTTTATAAAATCAGTTAGGCATGAACATTGACTATCCATTTAGGTATGGTTGTTCTTTTCGGGTGTCGTTTTTTCTTAATTAGGCACCGCTTGAATATTATAAATTTATGTGTGGGTTTTTAAGTTGGGTTCTTCTGGGTCTGGATGAGTTCGGTTCTGATGTATAGGAACCTAAAAATATCTAAATAACAAATATATCTGAAACGGATTCGGATATTTGTATTAAAAAAACCATATTACTCAATTCGGTTCAGATCTTTTGAATACAATTAGTTATATTACGACTCATCTAAAATATATAGCACTAATTATGAGAAAAAATATCAATGTATAAATATGTAAGAGCCAATATTTACGCGGATACGCGGATCAATCTCTAGTAATTTCTTAAAAAGATTTACATTTTCTCGCATGGTTGAGTAGATAAATAGTTAGTTGGGTGCTCGTTCGATTAGTATATATATTTTACAATTGTGTTAGTCACGTGTTTTAACAGTGACGTTTGTGTTAGTCACATGCTTTACATGAAGAAAGACAGTGACTCACAAATCAATAATAGAGGTTTATTCTTTGTAAACAATTGTCGACAAAAAAAAATCTTCGTAAAAACAATTATGTCTCTGTCACGAATCTTATCTCTAGCATATGAGGGTGAGAAGCAATTCATTACAATGAAATGATTGTTTGCAATGATCAGAGCCTTGGTAGAGCTTTGCAACAAATTGGAGAGGATAGAGACTCTAAAAATATGTTTTCAGGATTTCAAAATTACTCATATTCCACGAGCGCATGATCAATTTCAGTAGAATGTAGAAGAATGTTACTATAATAATTTACTCTATTATACAGTAGAATGTAAAAGAATATTATCATTTTTAAAGTAAAAATATAACATTTTTCTATATTATATTCTATAAGAGCATATCCAAGGTTTACGTATAACGAAATAGATTTTAAAAATTTTAAAAATCATTTTTAGATCCAGTGAAGTTCATTTTGAAATAAAAAAAATTAGGATTTTGGAATAAAATAAGAGAAAAAGTGAAATGGAAATAGTTTGTGTGTGTAAAAAAGAAGAATATGAAAATGTAGATGTTGATTTCAGCTGAATTTACAACTTGAATTTGGTTGTTCATTGTGGTTGGTGTATTAATTATAATGGAAATGTTGTAAATAAAAGATGAAGATTATGATGATTGAGTAAAACAAATATTTTTGAAAAAAATAAAAATAAAAAGTAATGGTATTTTCGTGAATATTCCAAATTTCTGGGGTGAATATAGAAAATGAAGTCCCAAAAAAATGATGGATTGTTTATACTATTAATTTCAATCGATTTTGTTTTAGAATTTAGAAACATAATTTTTGTGGTTCTACAATATATATATCAATCATTGTATCAGAAATTAACAAATGAAATATCTTCGAATGGTAAAAAAACAAGTCACCCACAACTTTATGGTCATGTGTGTAGTATATATAGAAGCAGATTGGGTATGCATGTAAAGGCAACAACTTGAAAAACCTATTCTCAGGAACCATGGCGTCTCTGTGTACAGCTCTCAAACCGCTATCTCCTTTTTCATCATTTGTTAAACAAGGTTACTCCATGAATACTAGTGCCTTGTTTACTTATCACACATCCAACTATACACACTCTTTTCGGCCCAAACGAGGAGGAGCTCTAGCTGTCCATAATAATGCACCGGATCCGGTCGAGAGTTCCTGGAAAACACCCTTGTCGGAGGATGTGAAGGGGAGACAGAAGAGTGCATTTTGGGAAAGGAGTTGGAATTCTACGGACGTGAGAAATGTAGTCATAATGGGTGGGTTCCATTTGCTGAGCCTCTTAGCTCCATTGTACTTCAGTTGGGCAGCTTTTCGGCTTTCCATTTGGCTATATACGATCTTCGCAATCTGCATCACCTTGTCTTATCACCGGAATCTTTCTCACCGAAGTTTCGATCTACCGAAATGGCTCGAGTATCTATTTGCTTATGGTGGCGTTCTTGCTTTTCAGGTTCTACTTTCATATATTCCGAAGGTGATTTGACATGAGCACTATAATATATCTTTAGTCGTAACTTGTAAATTGTTTGTGCAGGGAGACCCAATAGAATGGGTGAGCCACCATCGGTACCATCATAAGCATTGTGATACACAACGTGACCCACACAGCCCTATACAAGGTTTTTGGTTTAGTCACATCACTTGGATATCTGATTTCGGTTCTATCCAAAAAAAGGTACAGTAGAATATATCAGTCGTTAAATAATGCCCAATTAATATTTTGATGGCCTCTTGATTCTACAATGTACGAACTCATAGATTCAAACTTGATATTGTGGAAGATATGCAACATGCATGATTAAAAATATTGCAGTGGACTCATTTGGTCCTGAAATCCGGCTCAAGTAGACTGACATAAATGGAGCCAAAAAATAAAAAGTAATTTTTCTATTTTTGGAATAACTCTATTTTTATTAGAGAAATTTATTACAGCAAAAAAAAATTTTAGCATAAATATAACACACAAGAGTAAAAATAACCCAACTGTTTTATTAAAAAATTTTGAATTTTTTTTTTGAGGAGTGATATTTTGAATTTTTTTTTAAAAATTAATTGATATTTAAAATTTTAAAATAAAATATTAAAAATAGTATCAAAAGAAAAATTTTGGATTCAAAATAAAATTTGAAAAATGGGAAAAATAAAAAAAAAATTAAAAAGTTCGAATTGAAAACATATTAATCAAAAAATAATAAAAAAATATTTTTTTTGTTATTTATATTTATATATCTATAAAGTACTGGTAGAATGATCTTTTACTTTTTTAATGAAATATATTTTGGTCAGTTTCTTTTTTTGTGTTTTTTGGTGAAAAACCTATTTTATTGTCGTTTGATTATATTATAGAGTAAAAATGAAATGGAAGTGGAAAATCATTTATTCTAAATTTCATTTTTGAGTGAAAAATGAAGTGTGGTTTGGAATGTTCATGTGGGTGAGACTGACATGACTAAATCAATGGGTGCATGTACGCACGCAGTGTGGCGGAGAGGAGAATGTAAATGACCTTGTGAGGCAGCCCTTCTATCGGTTTCTTCAGCGAACCTTATATTTTCATCTGATAGCTTTTGGATTTCTACTCTATATTTGGGGAGGCATGCCCTTCCTTGTCTGGGGAATGGTAAGCACACATAACACACCTTTCCATATATATTACTCCCTCCGTTTTTTAATATAAGTCGTTGTAGAGAAATTTTTTTGTTTCAAATTATATGTCGTTTTCGGTTTTCTATGTAAAATTTATTAGTAATTAATATTGTATGACCAATAGTAATATATCTTTTATTTTTCCATTGGTTCAATTGTAGTTAGGTAAATAATTAATGATGTTTTTGTTTAGAAAATATAAGAAATTAATGGTTTTCTTAATCTACGTGCATAGCTGTAAAACGACTTATATAAAAAAACGGAGGGAGTATGTTTAATGATATAATAACGTGATTAGTAATCCCTCCGTTTTTATATATATGACGCTCTATAGGTTTTCACATAAAACAAGATATATTGTATATTTCATTTACTATCTTTTTTCATTAACTAACGTAGAAGGTAGATGAATTGAATAATGTAAAGGGTAAATAAAGTCATTACTGCTATATTTTACGTAGATTTCTGGAAAACATCACATATATTAGAACAAAAGAATAGTTCCAAACGGCCATGTAAAACCGAACTGAGGGAGCAGTAGAGTGGAATTAATTTTAGACAGCTGAGGTTTGGAAACTGTCCCAACAGAAAGGGAAAAGTCAGTTTGCGACCTTGAGTGTCAAATCAATGTTTCATATAAAAACATTTTAGAAATTATTTGAGAATTGACAATAATTTAAAATTACATGCCTTTTTGCAGAATCTAGATGAGTTTGTTTATGTTGTTGACAAAAAAAAATTACATACATAAATTAAAATTATTTGAGAATTGGCAATATCAGGGTGTGGCAAATGTGGCTCGAAGCCACTCGACGTTTCTGGTGAACTCAGTTTGTCATACATGGGGAACACGAGCCTGGAACACACCTGACCTCTCAAGAAACAATTGGTACTACTATCTATATATATATACATGTGTCTATGTAATTTCACTAAATATTACTCTGCTTTTCTCAAGATAAATGTCTTATGAAAAAATTGTTTCAGTTTTTTTTTTAAATATCATGCATTTTTACTAGTTAATGATGATAAAGTTTATACTTCAAAAAGTAACTGAATTTATTATTGGTTTCAATTATCAAAAATAATTAATCATAAAATAAAATATTTATAAATAAATTTCTAATTTTCTTCTAATATGTGTAACACTTTAGAAAAAACGATTAAGAAACAGAGATAATAAAAATAAATTTGTGATGAATCAGGTTGCCAGCCATTCTAATGTTTGGTGAGGGATGGCATAACAACCATCATGCATTTGAGTTCTCGGCCAGGCATGGACTCGAGTGGTGGCAGCTCGACGTTACTTGGTATATCATTAGTTTTCTCGAGGCTATTGGTTTGGTCACTAACGTAAAGCTACCTAGTGACGCTCAGAAGAAGAAAATAGCTTTGGTCTGATCCTTAAGTCCTTACATAAATTAGCATATAAACTTTTAATAATTCTCTCAAACTTTGTCACCATTGGTGTGATCCCCAGAAACATTAAAGCAAATATGTCATCATTTGTATCAGAAATAAACTAATTAAATATCTTTTAATGGTAAATAAGTCACCCATAACTTTATATAGGCAGATTTGGTATGCATGCAAAGGCACAACTTTGTAAAATCTGTACTCGAGAATTATGGTGTCTCTATGTACAACACTCAAACCGTTTTCTCCCTTTTCACTATTTGTTAAACAAGGTAACCCCGGCAATATTAGTGCCTTGTTCACTGATCACACATCCAACTCTACAAACTCCTTTTTGCCAAACGAGGAGGAACCATAGCTAGCCTATTCATGATGCACAGGAAAAGGTCTCGAGTTCTTGAAGAATACCCATGTCAGCGGTTGCGATGGTGAGAAAGAAGGGCATTTTGGAAAGGAGTTCAATTCTTTTTTTTGAATATAGAAAGGAGTTCAATTCTACAGACGTGAGAAACTGATCACTCAGGTTTTAACCCGATAAACTAACTGCAGCTGCAAAATAAAGTACGCAATATTGTTATGTAATCAATGACCAATGTTTACACGTAGAGAAATAGAGAAGCTACTAGATAAAGCTATAAAAGAGGTTTCGTTTGGTTTTCTTTGACTAAGGACATCAAATTAAAGTAAATAAGAAAGATAGCAGAGAACACGAGGTTGTAAACCGATAGAGAAAGCGCTAAGGAATGGTATTCCCAGGAAATCATTTCATTTCTGACAAGCAGATACACAGATAAGGTATTCTAATCAAGCAACTGTCTTAAACTCTAAACGCGATAATAAAATTAACCTAGTTCCATAGTGCTAACTTTCTATGTTATAGAATCCTTTGTACTAATTTCAGTTGAACATAAGATTCTAAACAAGCATTGTAACACTGTATATGGAAACAACTTTTGGTGCCTTGGCTGTCAAAGAACGTTTGATATCTAGAGGTCTGAACGTTAACTATGCTTGTGTTTCCGTGGGGACGATATGCCATGAACTCTTCTCTTGTCCGAGCGCTGCAAAAGCATAGAGGTATCGGATCCCTTTGCCTCCTTCACGCTTTTCTCCTAACAGTACCATCTTGTACCTCCATTACCTGTATGACTGTAGTAACAAGTGTTGGAACTCTGTTTTACAAAGAATA
The DNA here is from genome assembly GCF_020379485.1 of Brassica napus. Classification (NCBI taxonomy): domain Eukaryota; kingdom Viridiplantae; phylum Streptophyta; class Magnoliopsida; order Brassicales; family Brassicaceae; genus Brassica; species Brassica napus. The sequence goes on along the minus strand of NC_063442.1, from coordinate 10,260,662 downwards.
TAGAAGCTGATGTTTTCTGATATTCCGGTGACGTTTCCGGCTACACCGATGGCTATTCCGGTCCGATCATCAGCTCGGTGTAAAGCCTGTAATGAGAACTACAACCTCGTATATTCACACTTCAAAAACAGATTAATATTGAATGAGGAATGATGCTAAGAAGTTGGTAACTTGGTGTATGTAACACCGCAACTTTTGTCTAAATGACAAACCCAACAATTGTCCCACATCGGGGAATACAAGAGTCATAGAACAGTATAAATATGGCCTTGTGATATGCGAATAAACAGCTCAGGTAGAGAAAGGATTCCCAGCGCGCGGGCTACCGCCGTACAGCTCGGCGTGGGTCTTGCGATCCGGCCCAATAAAAATACTTCTTTAGACCAAGTTATGGGAAAAAACGACATGCATTTTTATTTAAAACGATAAGTAGTTTGTTTAGAAAATAAAAACGTCATGCATTTTATCCTCTCGAATTTTAAATGAGATAGAAAAGTCTTGGGGAATAAGTTTTCGAAACTTAACTTCCGTGATCTCCGCACACGTGCAGCAACTGTTGCGGGAAGTGGTTCTCGTTTGTCTCTTTAAATATCGCATCTCTTCTTCCTTCATTTCTGAACTCTTTCCGTATAAAAATCCAACAGCAAAAATTTCTTAGCGTAAGTCTATAGTTTGAGAGTGTTTCGTAGAGTTTATAGTTCGATAGGGCGATCACGAGTGAGGCGCGATTCGTCTGCCATGGTTGTATCCTGGGACTCTATATTCGTACAGTCCCGTCTCACTAACGGAGCCAATATTTTGAGTTAAAGAAAGAGATCATATCTCGACTCCAAGTCTCTTATCGAATCCGATTTCTTATCGTTCTTGTATTCGTTTTTACATTCGTATAATTTCCTTAACATCGCTTTTATTTTATCGTTTTTGTCAGTCTGATTTACCAGCTTCTATAACAAGTCCAACATTTCCAGGAAGTTTGGAAAGCAAGGAATGTTCTCGTGTTTGAACGTATACGCATATCTTAGACAAGATATTCTCTTTCAGTTTTTAGCTTAGTATATCCCTTATATATTATTTGAGAAGTAATTTGACATGTATAACTACCACAATGATTTTGAAAAAAAAAACACGGCTTAAAGATAGTTGTGATATAGATATGCGCAATTGTCAATAATAGCATTTTATGAGTTTTGTCTCAAAAATAGCATTACAAGAAGAAAGTCACAAAATAACATTTATTAAAGGGTAAAATATCTTTAATACCATTGGTTTAAAATTAAATAAACAAATAAAAATAAATAAAATAAAAATAAAATGAAATGAAAAAAAAGAAATTTTTTTATAGTTTCAGATTATATGTTTTAAGATTCAAAAATTTTTATAATTTTTTTTTGAAATTTATTTTTTCGAAATTTTTTTTTATTTTTTTTTTCAAATTTTCTTTTTATAATTCATAAAAACTTTTTGAAACTGTTTTTTAAATTTTATTTTTAACTTTAGTATTTATTTTTTATTTTATAAAATTTTAAACTCTAATTCCAAAACCCCACCCCTTAACTCTAAACCTTAAGGTTTAGATTAATTAACCCAAGGGGTATAAGTATATATTTACCTCTTTAATGAAACCTATTTATGTGATTTGAGCCTTGAGTGCTAATTTAAGAACAAAAACTTGTTTTGGTACTATTTTAGTCTTTTTCTATATAGATATTTACATTTACTGTTGATTTATATTTTCGGTTAGTCTTCTAAAATATGGTAATCATTAATAAAACAATAAATAATATAATACTAGAAACAGATATATAATAATATTTCGAAATTAAATATTATTTAATCATATTATTTATAATTATCTAATTTTTATTACTAAAACAATTCTTCCAAATTATATGCAGTTTTTTAAATAAATATATAATTTATAATCCCAATACCATTTGTTTCTTTTTAATATCTAAAATTTTAAAAAATGTTATTCGTTTTACATTTTGATAGTTATATACCTGACAAAATTTTATCTTAATTTCATAGAATTTGACTTAATATATTTTAATCAAAAGAAATAGATTAAAAAAATTCCAATATTATAATTTTTAAATATATACATATATATTACGAAATATAAATATAAATCTAAATAAAATATTATTTTCTCTTAAATTTTTACATATAATTTGATTAAAATTTAAAATTAAATAGTGTAAGCAAATAATAAAATTTACAAATTAACAAAATTTTATTTTTAAATATAGTTTAAATTTTTTTTTAAAATTATTTCTACACATGGTGAACGAAAACACCTAGTATCTAGTATATATATTTTTTTGTGCAACTATATCTTGTATATATATATATTATTAAAACTGAAGTATTTTCTTGATACCGTTTGGAAACATGAATACTATATTATTAAAACTAAAGTACATTGTGGTACTGTTTGAAAACATCAATAACAACAAAATGAAAATTATTTGGAAATATGGATAGCAATATATAAAAAAGTATAGGATCTTTTTAATATTTCATTAATATAATTATAGTAATTATCTTTATATATTTCACTCAGTTTAACAATTTCATCAATTATATTTTCTTAACAATACATCACATCACTAACTATATTACCATAATAATAATATTGCAGATTTTTATTTATTAGTTAATCAACATTAAATTTGTGCCAATTATAAAATAAAAAATGTTAAATACTGGGTTTTTCATATGGTTAAACGTTCGGTTTAGTTTGTTTTACTAAAACAAATATTTAAATTTCGGCCAGTGAAAAATTACATAGCCAAAAACATAATTCAAAGAAATGTTTTGTCAATAAAATAATAACTTAAATCAAAATAATAAAAATGTATTACATTTATTGTCAATTAGTTTCTCACTCCATATAATTATTTTAGTAAATAAAAATTATTTATATTTCATTTAATTAGCCAAACACATAAAAAAATCTTTTTATTAGTTTATAAAATTGGTTATCCATTAAGGTACATATTATTCTTTTCGGGTAGACATGTCAATTAGGGCCGAAGCCTGCAACTCGAGCCCCCCAGCCGTAAAAATTACCGAGCTTGGGCTTAGTTTACAAGCCCAAAAAAAATTGGGCCTTTTGGGCTTTGGATATTTTAGGCTTAAGCCCGTTTGCGCTAGGGCCGACCCGAAAACTTGAAATTTTATGTTTTAGCTTAAATATTATTGTTCTTGCAAATGTACCTTCTTCTTTTATGTACAACATGCTTTTTTATTTCAAAATACAAAGTATGAAATGTTTGACCATGTTAATCATAAATTTTTTTGTCTTATATACTTACTTTTTATTTATATTTAATTATTTAAATCTTATTAAATTTGGTTTGTTTATAAAAAAATTTTAAAGCATAAGAAAATGTAAAAAATTATAGATAAATAATTAAATTTTAAACTCACTTTAAATTTTTTTTTTAAATGAAACTATATTTTATGAAAATTCAAATGTATTAAAACGATGGAAGTGGCAAAGATAAATTATTTTTCGAAAAGCCTAAAAAACCCTAAAGCCCTATAGCCCCCTATAAGGGCGGAGCTCTAAATTCTAGGCCCAAAATATTTCCGGGCTGGGCTGGGCTCAAATATTTACGGGCTTAGCTAGGTTGGGCCGGGCCGAGCCATCCTGAATTGACACTCCTATTTTCGGGTATCATTTTGTTTTTGAAATTATGCTTCGTTTGAATATTAAAAATTTATGTGTGAATTTTGAATTGGGTTCTTCTCGGTCTGAATAATTTTGGTTTTCATGTGTAGGAACTTAAAAATATCTAAATAACAAATGTATCTGAAACGGGTTCGGATATTTGTACCAAAAATAACCATATTACCCGATTTGATCTAGGTTTTTTGAATACAATTAGTTATATTATGACCAATCAAAAATATATAACACTAATTATGAAAAACAAATATCAATGTATAAAAATGTAAGGATCAATACTTACGCCGTGCGCAGATCAATCTCTAGTTCTACTTTAAGAGAGGACCCCTTGTATAAATAGATGGTCTACGACCTAAGAATGAAATACAGAAAACTTTTATACAATATCTTTGTTTTCCGACATGCTATCAGAGCCATACTAGGGTTTCTCTTCTTGACGGTGCCGATCATCATTCCTTTTGTTCGTTGTATTCTTTGGTTTGACGTTCAATCATCGCTCTTCTTTGATCTACGTTAAATTTTGATTTAACTCATAAATGGCGGAAGTAACTAATGAAGATGGAGGAATCATTCCAGCAGGGATGACGAAGGAGACAAGTGGGGTTCAAAGGAGAACCATATCTCCTTGTGATCTGAGTTTAAAGACAATCTGGGAAGTGTCATATCCCAGTCTTTGCTCAGAGTTTCGAACAATGACGAGTGGGAAATGAATCTCTGACTGGCTCTTATGGCTAGAAAGAAGTTTGGTTTCGTAGATGGCCAGATTTGGAAGATTGGTGGACCAACGACGCCTGGTGGTTCATGGATGAAGTTGACGATTGATGCAAATGTTCGTATGAATCTTTTACACCATGACGTTGCTCGAAGCCTGTGGGAGCATATCCAAAAGCGATTATCTGTGAAGAATGGATCAAAATCTAGGGTACCAAAACAGAGATTGCTACTGCTCAACAAAGATGACAGTCTATTGAAGCTCACTTCGGGTACTTCTTGAAAAAGCTGTGGACGACTTTGACTGACCTTAAAGAGATGCAAGTGTGGATCCTGCACATGTGTGCTCAATCTGGCATTTGAGCAAGAACATGATGAGGATAGGGTTCATGAGTTTGTCTGTGGGACTGATGAAGTCTAGATACCTATGAGATCAACTCTGCTTTCACGTGCTCCATTCCCGACTGTTGATGATGTTTACAATGCTTTAACACAAGAAGAGGATTCAAGGATGGCATCACGCGCATATTTGGAACCAACTAGAGGGTTTAGTTATGCAGTGCAATCACTGTCCAGAACCAAAGTAGCTCCATATGAACGTGATAAGATTATGGTTTGTGGCACATTTTGTCAGCTGGGTCATGGTTCAGACAATTGTTTCCGACAGATAGGATACACTCCATGGTGGGGAGATCGTCCTCGTAATAAAAGGAATAAAGGAAGTGATTTACCACCAATGAATAACAAAGGGAAGGAGATGGCTCATGTATATGAGATAGGAGTTCAAGGAACGAGCTCTTCTGCAATTACAGATGCAGACTGAGTGGGTTTAGCGGGTTGAACTCAATGGAAGACGTTGGTCTTGATGTTGGAAGAGAGGAAACAGCCACCGCCAAATCTTCTCTCGGGTAAGTCGTTCTTTGAAACTTGGATACTTGACAGCGGAGCTGCGAACCATATGACTGGATATAATGAATATATTATAGACATTCAGTATATGGAACCTATGAGAATTAGGCTACATGATGGTCGATTTAGAGTGGCAAATCCAAAAGGTATTGTTTCGATGGGAACACCAGATTGAGTTGCAAGATTTTTTATTGGTTGAGGGTTTAGATTGCCAATTGATTTGGGTTTCACAATTGACTCAAGATAGTTACTGCATTATTCAGATGTCAAACAAGCTTTGTACTATCCAGGATCGCATCACGAAGACCCTGATTGGTGCGGGTGGTCAGCTTAGAGGACTGTACTTCTTTAGGAGCATGAATGTGGCTGTGATGTTGATGGCTGGGTGCACAGATCGTTTGTCACGGGCCGTATGGTATCTACGACAAGGATACCCATCTCTTAAAATTGTAGACAAGCTGCATGTTTCTTGTTCTTCTAGTTCTGCCATTTTAAATGTGAAGTTTGTATCCACGCTAAGCATTCTCGAGATGTTTTTCTGATCAGTTTGAGTAAGACTACAGCTGATTTTGAATTGATACGTTGTGACTTATGGGGACCCTATAGAACACCCGTTATGTGTGTTGCACAATACTTTTTAACTATACTTGATGACTATTCTCATTTCTAATGGATGTATTTGTTACCGCAACAAGCACCTATTAAAATTCTACAGTTTTTCTCACTCGTTAAAAGACAGTTTTACACGAGTATTAAGTCATTAATGGCAGTGAGTTTATTTGCCTTACTGATTTCTTTCAATAGAAGGGAGTGATACATGATACTTCATGTGTTGGGACTTCTCAGCAGAACAGCCGGGTTGAGAGGAAGCACCAACATATATTGAATGTGGCTCGCGCCTTGCGATTTCAGTTGTCTCTACGATAGAGGTTTGGGGAGAATGTACTCTGGCTGCTGGATATCTAATAAATCGTACTCCATCAAGGTTTGGTGATTATAGAGAAAGTCAGCAAAAAGCAGAAACTTGGCCCACGCTAAATAAGCATAAGGCCGGAGACTAATCCTGGAAGCTATGATACAGGGAAATGGCAAAAACTCTGGTCGTCGGCTGAAGGTCTTTAGTTTGGGCTCACTCAGGTAAAACTCTGTTTCACGGGGCGACGAGCTTTCCACTCTATTTTCTCTCTAGCGGAAGCTGAGCTGTTGGGTCTTCTATGGGCGGTGGAAGCAATGGCTAACATGAAACAAGATCGGATCATTTTTGAAGCTTCCTTCGAGAAGTCTAGAGAAGCTATACTGAACTCTTCCTTCTACCCACCATCTTCAAGAGCGAGTTCAGGGCATTAAAAGTTTCCTTAACAAGATCAATCTCTCGTCTTTGTAACATACATGCCCGCTAAAGAACCAAGTTGTGTTGTACATTGCTAGTAGTGTTACTCGGGATCACATGCCACTGGACCTTCTTGTCTTTGCATTCTATTGGATAAGGAAGCTTCATAATGATTACCAACAATATATCAGGAAGCACCAGGTAAAAAAAAAAATATTGGCAAGCATTACTGTCAATTGCGATATTTGAGGAAAAATGTCAATATATTGAAGTGTGTTTAAAAAAAGATTCAACACTGAAAGTTCATTCATCACTAAAGAGATTCAGGGATGGGATACATTTTTGCTACACAGAGCCAACAGTAACATAGGTTCCCTAGAGCCAAAAGCCAGCAGAATTACAAGAATTCTCTGAAGCCAAAATAAAATGTTTAGGCTTAGGGATCCCACCTGTGATCCAGACAATATAATTCCAAGGTACCTCCAATCCTTTTGTAGATAAGATACCGTAGACCTGACCCGTAGAGTACCTTGTATTAGTCTTACCTTCTAATTCCCATTCGTAATGATCATCCACTGTTGACACTTGACAGTTGGATTGTTGTCAAGTAGGCATGAAGTTGCATATGTTCATCCAAGCGAGCATGAGGAAGAATCTGGTTGCAGCTGTAGAGAATTGATAGTGTTGCATCTTCTTGAATTCCAAGAGAGAAGTTGGAGTCGTTATGCAGGTAGTGCTTGAGAGAGCTAAAGGTGGACCAATTCTCAGTCCAGAACCGACAGGTGATACAATTCCCCCACTCTTAGCTTGATACAATCATATATCATATATAGGTCTTATTTTGAGCAGTTTGTTGATTAACCATGAATTTCTGGTGCTTGGTTGTAGGGTCCAGAAAGTGTTAAGGTTTCCAATAAGAAGAAGTTCAGTCAATTAAAAAAAAGACAAATGGAGATATAGTTTCTACATACTCTCTTCAATTCTAAAAAATCCATGTTTTAGAATTTTCACATTTTTTAATAAAACATACTATCAATTCTAAATTTATAACTTAGTTATAAGTGCATAGTTTTTTGTAATTTTATATGTCCTATATTTTTAAACCAATAAAAAATTTTAAAAAATGCAATTAATGTTTTTGAACTTCACAATTTTTCATTATTAGTTGACAAAAATTACATTGGAAATATAAAATATGTATCTTTTTGAGACATAAATTTTCTCTATAATATACTCCCTCCGTTTTTTAATATAAGTCGTTGTAGAGAAATTTTTTTGTTTCAAATTATATGTCGTTTTCGGTTTTCTATGTAAAATTTATTAGTAATTAATATTGTATGACCAATAGTAATATATCTTTTATTTTTCCATTGGTTCAATTGTAGTTAGGTAAATAATTAATGATGTTTTTGTTTAGAAAATATAAGAAATTAATGGTTTTCTTAATCTACGTGCATAGCTGTAAAACGACTTATATAAAAAAACGGAGGGAGTAGATCTTTTAGGAACGTGAGGAGTATGTTTTAAGACTCTCTCGACGAGAAACATTTTCATTCTCTCTCTTTCCTAATTAATTTTTTTCAATACTTAGATGCTGATAAACCTATTGACATACTGTCAATAATAATGGTCTGAATATGCTGTATAATATTTCCCGTATGAACTAGTCATATTGTTTTGTCAACTAGAATTAGTTATAGATATATAAAATTATACACTGGGTCTTTCGCAGAAATATTGACGTCTGACCTTATCAATACTTGTATATCATTTATAAAGACATGATCATGCCTCCCTCTATAGATTAACCATGTTCTATTCTTTACCACAATAATCTCTGATCATCACGTCTTCTTCTCTCCTCAGCCACCAAGGTTACTTCCCTTTCTCTCTCTCTCTCTCCTTTCCAATATTGCAGAACTCTATATGGTTTTATCCCTGCATTTACTAAATCTGAAATATAGTCCAAAATGTTAAATGTAAATGTAATAGGCATTTTGTAATAACTTGTCCATGTACAACATGAAATGTTGCTGATTAAAGTTTCCTCCGTTTTAAGCTTTTCATCGTGAAAGAGTATTTTTCTCTATCAAATTCCCAACATAATAAAGAAACACATGCATGTGCGAAAGAGTGCAGTAACGAGCTAAGAACTGATTCAATACTCTTTCTACATGTATCAAGATTAAAAATCAGTTGGTGATGGCACAAAAACTGGAAGCCATAGGTAGCACAAATGGCTTTACATTCGATGATGGATCTGACCATGACAGTGTTTCCAAGATTTTTGTTGGAGGTGGTCTTCAGGGAATTCTTTACATGGAATTTGAATATGTAAGGAGTGGACAGCTTAAATTTGGATCACTCGTTGGTCGCCGTCATAGAGGTTTCATAGAGACGGTATGTAGGAGTCTCACGTATAAAAACGGAGATGAGACTTGGAATAATAATAATCATGGCAATTAATTTTGAATAGAAAACTGTTTTTATTGGTGTACTTATGATATTTGTTTTCACATCTTTTCAGTTTGAGATTAACCATGTCAAAAATGAACATCTCGAATCTGTAGAAGGTTACTACGATCATGAATCCGGTTACATTCAAGGACTTCAGTTCAAAACTAATTTCAGAGTTTCAGAACTGATTGGATATGAAAAGGGTAATAAGTTTACACTTGAAGTCAAGGGAAAAAAGATCAGTAGCTTTCATGGATATATGAGGAAGAGAAACATCATCGCCCTTGGAGCATACTTCACTATGATTCTTCCTAGTAGACTGGACGTGAAAGGCGGCAAGGGAGGCCATCAGTGGGATGATGGAGCTAACCATGACGGTGTAACAAAAATTCATGTACGAGGTGGTTTTGACGGCATTCAATATATCAAATTTAATTATGTCAAGAATGGAGAAACCCAAGATGGACCAATCCATGGTATCTCCGGTAGCGGTTTCACACAGACGGTATACATTAAAATCACCCTTTCCACTATTTACTTAATTTTTAATTTGTAATATTTTTGTGGTGCCCAATTCTTTGTTTGGCAGTTTGAGATAAACCATTTCAACGATGAACATTTGGTTTATGTTGAGGGTTACTACGACGATGAATCTGGTGTAATTCAAGCACTTCAATTCAAAACTAACCTCAAGACTTCAGATGTTTTAGGATATGAAAAGGGTAAGAAGTTTTTACTAGCAGACAAAGGTAAGAAAATCATTGGCTTTCATGGATACGCTGACAAGAATCTCAATTCTCTTGGAGCATACTTCACAACGGTTTCTCTTACCAAATCCGAACGCCATGGTGGTTCTGAAGGCGTATACTGGGATGATGGTGTTTTCGAAAGCATAAGAACGGTGTATGTTAGTTATGATACCAATAACGTAAAGAGTATCACGTTTCACTATCACAACCGCACAGTTATAGAGCGTCAACATGGGTGGCAGACTATACAAGATGATTTAGAAGAAGAAGAGGTTATGTTCAAAACTAGGATACATTCATGACTATATATAAGTTATTTATATATATGAGTAATACCATCGAAAAATGGGATCATACTTTTGTTTTATATTAGCAAAATTATGGGGAGAATTTTTCAAAAAAACAAAAAAATGGTGCATTTTACTTTACTTTAAAAGATATCAGACTATCAATAGTGTTTTGAAAGTGCGAGCATGTTTTTGGTCGACAAAATTTGTATCTGCAGGAAATTATATCATGTTCTTTTATCCGGTGACAAAGAACACCATTTTCTTATAAGTGCACCGTTTATTGCAAAATGTCACTATGTGTATTTTTTTTTTTTGAAACTGCACTATGTGTATTTTTGCCAATTCATATCCCATACCAACATCATTATATATATATATATATATTTCGTGATTATTCTTTTATGAGATGCTGATGTATGTTTGTTAATGCATGCAGTTTGAGCTCGACTATCCAAATGAAGTGATTACATATGTTGAGGGGACTTTCAAAAGATTTGGGCCTGGCAAGACGAGGGTAACGTCATTGATTTTCAAATCATCTGAAGGGAGAACCTCTCCGTCATTTGGAGTAGTGTATGGTACCAAATTTGTGCTAGAGAAAAAAGGTTGTGCTGTGGTTGGGTTTCATGGACGGCATGATGATCGAGATCTTGTTTCTATTGGAGCCTATTTTTCTCCAATGCCTCCTCCTACTGCAGAGAAATTACGAGCACAAGGTGGTCTTCGAGGAGAATCATGGGACGATGGTGTTTTCGATAGTGTTAGAAAGTTATACGTTGGACAAGGTGATAATGGTGTTGCATTCCTTAAGGTTGTGTACGGGAGGGACACTCGTATTGTTATTGGTGAAGATCATGGAAACACAACACCACTTGAAGTCAAAGAGGTCAGGTTTTTTTCTTCTTTTTTTAAGGTTGGGGGTTTATAACGTTTACATTGACATCTTTTCTTTTTTGGCAGTTTGAGCTCGAATATCCAAGTGAATACATTACAGCCGTGGATGGTTGTTATGACAAAGTAATTGGAAGTGAAGTTGAAGTTATAACTATGCTTAGGTTTACAACGAACAAACAAACATCTATTCCCGTAGGATTCCTATCTACCTCGAGCTTTTTACTGTACAAAGATGGCTTTAAAATTGTTGGATTCCATGGAAAGTCAAGTAACATGATTAATCAACTTGGGGTCCATGTTCTGCCCTTCACTTATTAATCACCTTCTGATCTCACATGTTGATTATTGTCTTATTTATGCAACATCTCACGTGAAACTATTTCAATAAAGAAACATGTTTCGACCTGTGTTGTACATACTCATGATTATTTAAAATCATGTGTGATAGTTTAATTTGGTAAATAACTACTGTAAAAGTTTAACTATATAAATTGAATCCGTTTTATTTTGGTACAAAATATTTTGGAAAAATTTCACTTTTACCACGTTGTTGGTATCATTATTTATGTCTACCTCATTAAAGAGATATATTTAAAAATATTTTCTTCAGAGGCAAAAACTTTTTATATCATTGCTTTATAGATATATAAATATAAATAATTATTTAAATAATAATAATTTATAGTTTTGGAATTATACTTTTTTAAATTCTATTTTTTTATAAAAAAAAATTATTTTCTTTTGCAATTTTTCCGAAGTTCTTTTTGAATCTATTTTCTTTTTTTTTTTAAAGAAATTAGGTATTTATTTATATATTTATTAAAACCCTACTTCACATTCCAAACTCCCATTCCTCAACTCTATACCCCAAATCTAGGTTAGTTAACTTTATGATTATAAATTTATAACTGACTATTTATCTCTATAAAAATGAGGATAAATGTGGTTAAGTTAACATAAAAATGTATTAGGAATGTGGTAGTTTTGACAATTTATCAAATATTATGTGAATTTTACACAAAAGATATGCTTTTATAATTAAATTCACCATTATTTTAAATAAATGTAGTTACATATTAATAAATGTTGGTGTTTTACAACAATTTAATCATCTAATACCGCTCCAAACATTTTTCAAAATCAACTAGTTCTCTTTAACGCTTGCAGTTGTATATGAGTAAATAAAAATCTAAAAAAAAAACTTCATTTAAAATAATTAAAAAAATAAAATTATAAATATAGAAACTATAAATAAAAAATACATAAATATACTTTATAGATTTAAATTCACTAACCAATATCATAACTTTATATTTATAAGAACTTTAAAATAAATTATTCTCTATAAATTTTGGTTAACCACGAACATATATATATATATATATATATGTTAATCAACCCAAAATTTATAAAAATCTAATATTAATTTTTATATAATAAATAATTTCTTCATTAGAATATATAACATTCATCTAAACTTTTTTTTGAAAAAAAAACTAAACATAATATTATTTTAATTATAATAAATTTATATTTAATTTATGATAATATGATTTAAATTATTTTCTATGTGTATAATATGGTAATATTTTTAATTTATGATTAAAGTGTTGATGCATCTGCTAATCAACTAATCATAAGTTTTCTACCAACACACTTATTTTAAAATGATATGCTAGTCAACAATTGCTTAATAATAATCTCGCACCTGCAGTGGCTGCGTTTAAAAAAATCTCATTTGGTATTTATTTGTTTGGGCTGGATATGGTTGGTTCCGCCCGAATTTTGATCGGTTTGGGTAATTTGATTAAAATTCAGAGGTCTGCTCATGGATATCCACCAGATATGCTTAAATCAACCCTAAATATGTTTCACTTTGGATATCTTGTAATCAAACTAAACAAAATACTCATTGGATACAGTATGGGTCGGTTTTTCTATATGAAAGTAATGATGCATATCAGTTACAAAAAAAAAGGTAATGATGCATATGGTATGATTTTAGTATTTTATATCCAAACTAAAATATCAGAACTACAGAAAATAACTAAACAAATTTAGATTTATAATTGTAATTTTGAGTATCTAGATTATTACAAGTATTATTAACTAATATTTTGGTTAGACCTGTATTTCAGATCATTTTAAATACTTATTCAGTTTTCCGTTCGTGTTGGATTTGGTATTTATTGGATTTTCAAAAAATTTAAACCCGTTCAAATATTTACACCTGATCCGATTCGATTTGGTATCTTTAAATTCAGATTGGTTTCAGTTCAGTCCTTCAGATCTCTGGATATTCTGGCAGTCTTAGTTGGAGCAATATATTTCACATAGGTTCCTTACTAGATTGTATGCTACGTAGCAAAGGAGGCAAGGAGTGGGAGGATGGAATCGACAATAATGGTGTAAAGATTTATGTACGAGGTGATGTCAAAGCATTAAAGTCGATTATGTGAAGAGTTGACAACAGAAAGATGAGCAATCCACGATCTCCTTGTTTTAGATGATCGTAGATTCTTAGATAATGTTCGAAATTTTAACTATCCAAACATGTAATTCGGATACTCAGGTAGCTTAAATCCAATACAATAAGCTAAAGATGGTTTACTCCGGCTTAAGGTTGAAACAAACTTTGACAAAACTGAAAAACAAAAGCCACAATATAAACCGAGTTAGACCAAGAAGGCATGTTCCAGTTGAACAACTCGATTCAGTACAAGGAATCTTTTTTGGTGCTTTGAATTGGAGTTGCTTTAGGAGCAAACTACAGACACTTATGTTCTGTCTCTTTATTGAAGCTGTAGTAAAATAATTGAGGAAACGCAAAACATGGAAAACGCATTTTTATCAATCTTATCAAATATTTCTCCCCAGAATCTAACTCTTAAAATATGATTAATAAATCAATTGGTTTATTTTACATTTCTTATAAATAATGAGAGAGAGAGAGAGAGCTAGTAGATGACACGAGTCACTCAATGACTCCACCAGTTTGGTGATGTTGGGTTTGGTTTCGATCGATTCTTGAAACTTGTTCCGGTTAAAAGTTCCTAGTTTTAAAGTAAAGACTCTCTCACTCTCTCTAAAGTTATCTTCTCGGAGCCATCAACGAGCTAGGTTAGCTCCATAACAGTGATCTTCAAGGTTTTTATGCTTATTTCTTTTTTTTTTGTCTAATGTTTTTGTCTCCTGTAATTAAAGATCCCATCTTTGAAATTAAATGCACCTCCTTTAATTTTGTGTTCTTTAAAAAAAAAAAAAAAATTGATGGTTAATTATGTTACCAAAGCAAAATTTCTTCTTTTAATTTCTCTATGCTGCCCATACATCAGTTTAATATTGGTTTATTTACTGCCTTCCCCTTAGATCTGGAGAAAATTATTAAAATCTATTAGAAAGGAAAAAAAGAAAAACTCTTTTGTTTTCTTTTCCATTCATTAGGCGTTTCGCTTTCGCAGTGGCCCAGTTATTGTTCGTCAGTTTCTGTGAGAGTGAGTAAACTCTGTTTGTTTCTTGCGCTGTGGTGGTTATCTTCTCATCATAATGTCGGAAAGTATATCTCATTGATGCTTTTTTCCTGAGGAAAGTTTAGATTTTTTATTTCTTTCTTGAGAAATCTCTAACTCTGTTTTTTTTTTTATTTGTTTCGTTCACTTTGTTCTCATGTAGATTTTCAGACGGATTACCTTATTGCATGTGCCTATACAGAAACTGAGATTTGGTGTCCGAGTTGGTTTCTTTGCTCATCTCTGTTTCTTGTCAAAAGGAACACAAGAACGGTTGGTGAGTTTCTAATAGCTGTCTTTTTTTTTTTTTCTCGTATGGAAAATTAATTAATTTTGTGCCGTTGTGTTTGATGCTTGTTGTATAGGCTCAGTAAATAGATTATGGAACATGATTTACCGTCTGTTAAATCATGGAAATCACTTGTCAAGAGAAGAAACAACGCTCAAGAAGGGGTAAGATCTTGGTTTTGTGATGCTCAATGAAATCTACATGCTGTTTTTTATTTGATGTGGGAAAGCTGGAAACATTTCAGGGTAAATTATCGTGGAAGATGAAACCGTTTATGGCTCTCATGTGTACAGTTCTTTTGATCTTTTGGTATAAGACCACAAATATACAGTATGAACAGACACAGGTATGGTCAAAGATATCATTTTGGTTTCATTGATAATACTTTTGATATGATAGTAACTCTCTCTTCTTTTGGTATATGCATGCATTGCTCAGTTTGAAGAATCAGATTATCCCTTTGAGATGGCAAAGGTAACATTTGTTTTGTTTTATTTGATCCCCTCCTCTTTGTTTTATATTGTTGATGTCTAATTAGGATGAGATCTTGTTCAGGAATCTGAACCGGTGAGTGAGAAGTTGAAAGGCTTACCTTATGGTATCATACAGCCTAGATCAGATTTGGAATTAAAACCACTTTGGTCAAGTAATACTCTGAGGTCAAAGGTTGGACTTTTCTTTAAGTTTCAGTTAGCTACAGAGAAATCAAATATTATTAGTTGCTATAATAGGATCTTCTGATGTTTTTAATCACAGGGAGGCAAGTTGACGAACCGTAACTTGTTGGCAATTCCCGTAGGACTTAAGCAAAAGGACAATGTCGACGCTCTTGTACAGAAGGTAAGCATGCTTTGTCTCTCTCTCAGTGCATTAGTGATGAGGTTTCTGTCTCTATTAATGTTAGTTTGTTTTATTGTATTCAGTTTCTTCCGGCGAATTTCACTGTGATACTATTTCATTACGATGGAAACATGGATCAGTGGTGGGATCTAGAGTGGAGCTCTAAAGCCATACACATTGTTGCACATAACCAAACCAAATGGTATAATACTATACAATGATGTGTGTCTATTTAGTTTTCATGTTGTAACGATGTTTGGTTTTTGACTCAGGTGGTTTGCGAAACGGTTTCTGCATCCTGATATAGTCTCTATTTACGATTATGTTTTCCTTTGGGATGAAGATCTTGGAGTGGAGAACTTCAACCCGCAAAAGTAAAAACTTTATTCACTTGTAAAGTTTACAACCCATAAAGGTGGAATCTTGGTTCTTATAGGAGTCTCTCTCCAGATACTTGAGGATAGTTAAAGCAGCAGGACTTGAGATATCTCAACCGGCTTTACATCCAAACTCAACCGAAGTTCACCATAGGATTACAGTCCGGTCTAGAACTAAAGTATTCCATAGGTGAGTGAGTGAGTTCCAGTTAACAAGTTCTCTTTGTATGTTTGTGTCTTTTGTATCACTTACATTGGGTACAAAAAAACGCAGACGAGTGTATGATAGTAGAGGCAATATGAAGTGCTCAAATGCTAGTGAAGGGCCTCCGTGCACCGGGTAATACATTATAAGATTTGACACTTCTCTCTATACACGAAAAGACTTTTGAGTTTTAATTTAATGTTATTGTTTACAGATTTGTTGAAGGAATGGCTCCAGTGTTTTCAAGGTCTGCTTGGTTTTGCACTTGGAATCTTATACAAGTACACTCTTTGTCACACCTTTAAACCTACTTTTTAATGAAATTTCATCCAACTTCTGGTTGATTTCTTGCTGTTTTGCAGAATGATCTGGTTCATGGATGGGGAATGGATATGAAACTTGGCTACTGTGCTCAGGTAAACTTGCAACATCACTAGCCATTGCATTATCTATATGAACGGGGTTTGAAAAAATGTCGTTTATAGGGTGACCGTAGCAAGAAAGTTGGGATAGTGGACAGTGAATATATCTTCCATCAAGGCATTCAAACTCTAGGTGGAAGTGGTTATCCCGACAAGAAGGTAAGAACCTGTCTACTAGTTCCCACATATTCTTCCATGTATATATACCAGAACCTGATTAACAGATGATCTTTCTTTATTTCTACAGAACTCAGCTCGCAGTGTTGTCAATAGAGTAAGTTATTCTTACCATCCAAACTCTCATTTCTTGACTGTAAACATCAGTAGTTTCACAACTTTGGTCACTTTTCTTTGTATACAGAGACGCGGCTCTCCCGCTTTTGATTCAAGAACAGAGGTAAGTTGCTCTTTTACGCTTTGTGTCTGCTTTAGTCTCTTGAGCAGGAGTGTAACTTGTATGTTTTTTTGTGAGTAGATACGGAGGCAGTCAACTTGGGAGCTTCAAACTTTTAAAGAACGATGGAATAGAGCAGTTGAGGAAGACAAGAACTGGGTCGACCGGTCTTCATCGACAAGGAACCGTATTGGCAATAACCGGAGGTTTAAACGGAGTAGTGTGATTTCAAGTTTATTGCAGAGGCATGCTGAAGAGACTACGAAATAAACACATACAGTTTTGTAATCAGATCGGACTAGTTATAGAAAAATTTAAATATATGTTAATATTTAATTATACACTCAGTTTTGATTAGTGTAGTTTTCATTATCTTCTTTAGATAGTTAGATGTGACACATTCTCTCTTCGTCTTTGATTAATTCCCATTGTTTCAGCATGTTTCATTTGAAAAAAAAAGCTCATATTAAATTGTTTTAATTAAAATGTAGATTAAAGTTTAAAGTTTTTTTTCTCTACAAACACATTTTATTTGTTTGTAAATATTAAGGTAATATATCACATTAGACCTTACATCATTTTACCAAGAAAAAAGTTTACCAAAAATATTTTAAAAAATTATCTTATTTTAGATTTTTAAAGAGTCGTTTTATGTTTCATAAAATTCGTTTTTGTTTTGCTCATTGTAACGTAAATGTTTCCAAATGAATCTGATAGAAAGACATAGAAAACAAAATTAATGGGGTTTTGTAATAATGGTGAATTGCTAATCAAATTTGAATTGTGTATGTTTATTTTTTTTTCTTTTTTTTTCCTTGAAATTATAAGACAATTTTGAAATTGTGCCGTAGGTAATGGGGTACTTTTCTTTTCAAACGTTCTTGGAAGCAGACAAGATCATTGACCAAAGGACCATTTCAATGTGTTTCTATGTCCTCTCTCTCTCTAGAAAATTCAAATTATTTGAAAACTAAAGTCGTTGAATAATAAATAATTCTCAATAATGGCTAATCTATCTTATTAAAACTCAAGTACAAAATTAGAGTGTTTGGAGACTTGAATAGGATTATTAAATAATTTGGAGTGTTAGGAAACATGGATTGTAGTCTTTTAAAAAAAAAAATTTGTTTGAAAACAAGGATAGTAGTATTAAGAAAAAAAAGTAATGGGCTTATGTTTTTTAAAAAAATTGAAAGTTCATCATATTATAAAAAACTATCTATCTAGGCCAGTTTTAAAATATACCAAAATGGGTCAATCTAATTGCCTAAATTTTTTTTTTTCTAAACTAACCATTAACAAAATTTAAACTTTATATACATATCTCAAATCAAAATAATAATTCAAAGTTGATTTATATCAAAAATTGATTCAAAAATATACATATATTCAAAAATGGATTTTAACTAAACTATTTTTCAATAACCATTATAAAAAAATATTGTCAATATATATAAGAAAAATACAATACAAAGCCCAATTTGAATACCAACTCAAATTATGGTTTTTATATTTCATACTAAGTTTTAAAAATATAATATATGTAATTATTTATATGATGGTATGTATAAAATACTATTAATTATATGATTACTTATATGATGGGACATATAAAATATGATTAATTATATGATGACAAAATACGATATATAATAATGACTAGGGATGGGCTTTTGGGTACCCATACGGGTTTGGTTCTGATCGGTTTGTATTTCGGGTTTTCGGGGTCAAAGATTTCACCCTTATTAGAATGTTTCTAAATTTTGGTTTGAGTTCGATTCAAATCTTTGCGGGTTTGGTTCGAGTTTGGATAACTAATTTAAATTATTTTTAAAGTTTTAAATCATTATATATTTTAAATTTCTCAAAATGTATAAATAAAATAATATATTACGTATAAATTTGAATAACATATGTCAGAATACCTAAGCTTAACATATCAATTGGCTTGATTTAAAATTTTGGATATGGAATCAATAATTATTTTAAGTATTTTTGGTGATTTGAGTATACTTTAACTATTTCAGATATTTACTTTTGACTATCTATATATATTTTCAAGTATTTAAACCAATTTAAAAGTATCATTCTTGATGTTTTATATACGTTAAATCTAAAAATAATTAATATATATAAGTATATAAATCTATTTAATATAAATTAGGGTACCCGAATACTTCGGTTCGGATCAGATTCGGTTCTCTAAATAATTTTTTTTGAATAATTAGAATATTTAATCAATTTATGTTTGGGTTTGGTACTATATTTTTGGATCGGTATCGGTTATGTTCCTCAGATTCATTTTTTCAAATCCTAATAATTACATGAAAAACAAATATCAACATATTTTTCAAAATATACACCCGCGCAGGCGCGCGGGTCAAAGTCTAGTATTTATTAAGTTAGGCTTACGTTTCTGATGACATTATATTTAGCAAAACGATTGGTTTTACAACTAAACAAATAAGTGTGAAGTACTAAAGAGATCAAATGGTATTTAACAAAAGAAACTTAAGACTCTTTTTTTTTTAAGCAACTAGAAACTTAAGACTTAAAAACGAATTAATTCAGGAAACAAATATTTTATTTCAATACACGCTTTATCTCGTAATATAAAAATGATTGTCTTCAACGTTTGCCTAATTCTCGGTCCGTGCTAAGATCTTACATCGACTTCAAGTCTTCTTTTTCTTCCTCTGAATCTTCTGAAGCTCTAATCTTCTTTAAGCCATGGCTAATCGCTATGATCCGAATCCTTTCGCTGAGGAAGAAGAAGTCAATCCCTTCGCTGTAAGCTTTCTTTAACTTTTTTTGTGGGATTAATCACTCTCCAATCTTGCTTCTTGCAAATGGGTTTTTGAATCTGAGAAATGGGTTTTACTGTATTGTTGCTTAGAACTTGAAAAATGGGTTAATTGAATTGAAAATTTTAGGAGAGATTATAGTTAAAGTTTGTAGCTTTCATTGGTTTAATCAAAGGTTGTGATGATTTTTCTTTAAACCAGTTGATGTTTCTCAAGCAATAAAGTTTTGTGTGTTTTGTCAACTGATTCGTTATCCAATTTTACATTAAAATATAGAATCCAGGGAGTATCCCACCGGCATCGAACTCAAGACTCTCGCCTTTGCCTCCAGAGCCTGTTGGTTTCGGTTATGGTCGGACCGTAGACATTCCTCTTGACAATGACAGATCCGCTACACAGGTTGGTTTAGAGATGATGGAGCTGGTTTTATATATTTGTATATTGGGTTAGGTTGATCTTGGAGTTAATTATGATAAAAAAGATTTTGTCTTGTATATTTGTTGGGAATGTTAGAATTTGAAGAAGAAAGAAAAAGAACTTCAAGCCAAAGAAGCTGAGCTAAAACGACGAGAGCAGGTACTGCCCTGCTATAAACTTGTTTACTTTTCTTCGGGTTGTGTTCGATTATTTTTAAGCTTTACTAGATAAAGGAATTGGAGTCTTTAACTCTTCTTTTGAGTCTTTTGCAATGTTTAAGTATGTGTAGGCATGATTAGTTTTTTTTTTATTTTCTAGGTTCCATGATCAACTCTCAACTTTTTTTTTCCATTTACTAGCCGCAGTGTTGTTGTTTCTCTGAATGTTTTTGTTTTGGTTCAATGTAGGACGTCAAAAGGAGAGAAGATGCTGCTGCACGAGGTACTTTGCTTATGAAACTTTAGTCGAAAAATTTACTCTTTTCTTTTATTTTCATAATCATTAATTGTGTGTGGTGGT
Organism: Brassica napus; assembly: GCF_020379485.1. NCBI lineage: Eukaryota > Viridiplantae > Streptophyta > Magnoliopsida > Brassicales > Brassicaceae > Brassica > Brassica napus. Next base: position 10,239,852 of record NC_063442.1, on the reverse strand, counting down.
GGTTCTCTCTATGCAGCTGGAGTTAATATTGAAGTTAAAAACTGGCCACCTTTCTTCCCACTTATCCACCATGACATTGCCAACGAGATCCCCGTTCATCTCCAAAGGCTACAGTATGTTACCTTTGCTACTTATTTGGGTATGTGTTTTCTTGTCCTTACAGTATGTTGTTATACCTTTTTGTACAGTCTTTAGATTTTTAAACCTTCTTTGCTCTTTGTTCGGCAGGGTTGGTTCTTTGTCTGTTCTGGAATATTATTGCCGTTACTACAGCTTGGATCAAAGGAGAAGGTTTGTCTCAAGTTTTCTCATTCTTCTCTACTGCAGCATAGCTAACCGACTCAATTTTTTTGTTCAGGAGTGACGATATGGCTTCTTGCCGTTATTTACTTCATAGCGGGTGTCCCAGGAGGCTATGTGTTATGGTATCGTCCCCTATACCGTGCCTTCAGAACTGATAGTGCTTTGAGCTTTGGATGGTTTTTCCTGTTCTATATGGTGAGTGAGCCACTATTAGCTTTTTTTAACATTTTTTTTTGCCCGGTGTGAAAACCAATTCTGAAACCTTGATTCTTGCTGCACAGCTTCACATTCTTTTCACTGTCTTTGCTGCGGTTGCTCCACCTGTTGTCTTCAAAGGAAAATCTCTTGCGTAAGTTTTTTCTTTTCTCCTTACCATTAGAAGTTGATCTTGTGGTATGTTGAGTGTGGAGAAACCATTTTAAAATTCATCAACTTCATTAAATGGTAGTTGCATTGCATAGCCATTGTTCTTGACAAAAATCAAATATTATTGTCTTCGTGTAACAGTGGTATCTTACCTGCAATAGATGTCATAAGTGGTAACACATTGGTTGGGGTAAGCTCTCTCACCTTCTTATTATCTTTGAGGGTCTTAAAGAACCAGTCTAAGGTTAAAAAAAACTGAATCTTTGTTCTTTGTTTACAGATATTCTACTTCATTGGTTTTGGGTTTTTCTGCCTTGAATCAGTGGTCAGCATCTGGGTTATTCAGGTATCTCTCTCTTCAACACTCTTATCAGTTTGTTGAACATATTGTTTATAATAATCTCAAATCGGTTTTTCAACTTATTATTTTTGGGATGGATTTGTTTTGTTTGAGCAGCAAGTGTATATGTACTTCCGTGGCAGCGGGAAACAAGATGAGTTGAGACGAGAAGCGGCGAGAGGAGCCCTGAGAGCTGCCGTGTGAGAGCTTTTACTGTAACACTTGGTTTGTATGTAATTTTCACTGTTTCTTTCGTTTTTAGATTCTGTCTTCACGTCTCTCTGCTTTGTAAGCAAAAAAAAAATGATTTGATTTTTCTTGATACCTTTATGTAATGTAAATTTGTTTGTTCAAAAGTTTAGAATTCAGATTCATAACATTTTTTGCCATTTTAGAAACCATCCATGAATTATTTAGTCTTTCGTTTTTTTTTGAACAAAAAATTATTTAGTCTTTCTAAGAACCCATCTTACATCTTGAATCAGTCAATGTTTGAGTTTTCAGATATAATTTCACATAATTCTCCTAAATTTGAATGATCGCATTCTATGCAGAGAAAGAAGTTACAATAAATCACATAATCTTGTTCTAATTTTTCCTAACAAAGTTACAAAGATCAGGAGTGGTGGAAGTATTGGTTGAAAGGAAGCTTGCAATACCGTTGAGAGGATGATAAATATTATGGATAAATTAACCATATGACATGATAGATATATCGTTTATTGTAAGATAAAATTAAAACATGCCAAATAATGAAAACAAAAATAAAAAGACAATATATAGTAGAAAGTTTCCCTCTCATTAACCAAAAAAAAAAACATTTTCCGTAGGCATTACATTTCAACAATAAGCCATACATTTCTTCTTACAGTCGATGGTACAGCCACCGCCTCCACCACCACCACCGTATCCTTTCCCGGAGCGGCTGAAAGACTTGAAGCACTTGGCCGGACACCTCAGCTTCTTCATGTAACAATGACCTTTCTCTTTACACACCACCGTTGGTCTCACCACACCTCCTTTGTTGTATCCACCGGTAGGTCCGCCGTAACCACCACCATATCCACCACCAATGTTTCCCCAATCCTTACCTGTGAAACCGGGTAATCCAAAGCCAGTTCCTGGTACAGATCCGGTTCCGGGCCCAAAGTATCCCCCTGATCCATAGCCCTTGTCATTCTTGTTATTATTACCTTTGGAGCTTTTCTTGAGCTGATCCGAGACAGATTCGGGTCCGGTCGGGCGTGAGTGGGAAAGTGTTAGTGTGAGAAGCAAGAGCGTGAAGAGGACAATGAGTTTTGTTGTCATTGTTTTTGAGTGGGCGTTGGATTTGATATTTTTGATTCAATGGTTCATGAAGAAAAGAGAATTCTTTATTTATAGAGAATGGTTATAGATGGTTGCACAAAAAAAAAAGAGAATGGTTATAGATATGCTTATGTATGAGAGTATAAAAGGAAAAAGTATTTTTAAACCGTTTACAAAATGCATTTAATTGATTTGGAGTAGAAGTTGGTGATAGTTGAAAACAAAGCCACATGCATTTTAAATAGTGTTTGATTTCAATTCAATTTGGAGATACATTATGATATCATTCTGTAACTTAAAAGAGATTAATAAGGTCAATAATATGAAATACTTTTTAAATTAAAATATAGAAAGAAAAAAAATACTCATGTCTCTATCTCAAAGTTCTCTAGTTATCTATATATGGTCGGTCCTTTCTCATGATGGTCTATTGCAAATTAGCAATGCAAACCCAAAAATGACTTTATTGCAGACAGATAAAATGTATTGACAGATAATATTTCCACTCGTAGCTAAAGAGAAAGTGCCATTAAGTTCCTCAACTATCATCTACTTTTTATCTAAGAGAAAAATCTTAAATTGGCACATTTGAAAGTCAATATTCAAGTTTACCATATTAAATATAAACTTCCGAAATAACTCAAACTGTTACATAAAATACTTATCACTTTTATTTCTTATGAACACCATAAAATACTTATCACAGAATTAAAATATTCCGTGTGGGTTCACTATTTTCGGTTTAAAATTTAGATTTCTTCAATTATTAAATTTATCCAAAAAAATTATTAGCAGTGTTTTAAAACCGGACCGGCCGATTGAACCATCCAACCGTGATTCGTTGAAGACGCCGACTCCGGTTCAGTCTAAAATCCGAATTTAAAAAAATCGGTAAAACCGGCTAGAAGATGGTAAAACGGTGACACAGTTAACTTCAAAACTCTATTCAAAAAATAATACATAATTAATGTATTTTTAATTGTTATTAAAATTTATTTTTAAATGTTTGACTATCACTATCTAATTGCTTTTCTATTTAATTCTATTTCTCAAGAGAGAATGTAAAAATTCTATTTTTGAAAATCATATAATATTCTCATTTTTTCATATTCATAAAATTTGGGAATTAGTTATAAGAATAAATAAATATTGTAATTTGAAAGGTCAATCATTTTATTTTTATCAATTTAAATTTATATAGTATTAGTTTATTTTGTATTTATAGCTAGATTTATTTTTATTATTTATTTTTTATTTAATTAAAGAGAACAGAAAACATATCATATGCATAACTATTTTTGAGATTGATATAGTATAAATATATATATGATTATATATATTTAATTTAAAAGAATAATTTGACCGGTTAAACTGGTTTAACCAGTCAATCGAGTTGGTATTCAATAATCAATCCGGTTTTCAAAACATTGATTGTTAGAAAGATGTGTTTACTCATTTTCATATAAAAATGTGTGCCATTATTGGAAGTTTAAGATAATGTATTATTTTATTATTGCTAGATTTGGAACTAAAAAATGTTTATTTTATAGAATTCCCCTTTAATTTATATAAATCTTAACAAACAATCTTATTTAATTTATTTATTAGATCTCCAACTAATTTTCCATATGAATTGAGCAGTTCTGTATTTTCTTCTATATAATCCAGTGGCGGTGGTTGGGTTTTTCTGTAAAGGGTGCACTATGATGAGTCTACGATTGTCTTAAAATCTTATTTTTGTGAGAGTTGAATTTAATTTTCAACGATTTATAAACTGGTTGGGACCTTTTCGGTTTTTATTTCTAAGAGATTCTAATTCATAATGAAAATTCATCCACAGGAAAACCCCATCTGTCTACTTTTCCGAGTGTATTTGGTTCCACCACTGTACATGAAAATGATATTTCAAATGGACTTCTCTCACGCCCCCTTATTAATTTGGTTGATAAAATGCTTTATAATTCAACTTCTTTTAAAAAAAAATCAATCATAAACATTTTGGAATCTCTATTGTATAATTGTTATTAAGAATGCTGAAATGTTGTAACTACAAAATAATATTATATCACCATAGTTGGTAGAAGGAGATTTTCTTATAATGGTAGATAGGATTCATAAAGAAAATACATAAATGTTAGTGATAACCATGCTATTAAAATATGTAAAAAAATTGACATCACTGAATATATGGGTACAAGGGATCTACCCAAAAAATGTCAATGTGTATAGGTTCATGGACGGGTCTATGCAGACTTATCTTTATGTCTTCTAAAGTATTGTAAGGACTGAATATCATTGCCTTACATGTGAAATAATATGTGAAGCTTAATTTTATATTGTACCCTCACTCCCTCAGTCGTGAGAACCAAAGAAAATAATGAAGGAGATTGTTGTTGTTTGTTGTGTCTCCAAAATGAAGAAGAGAAACTCTCTCAACCGAGCCTCAGGAATTTGGAGAGAAACCATCCAGTACTGTATTTATTGCTTTTCCAAGGCATTAATCCTTTTGGGATTTATATTTAATATAAAAATACAGAAAATTGAAAGAAAAAAAAGAATGAAAATAGTTGAAAATAAATTTCATTTGAAATACTCAAAGACATTTGTGATCTACATTTAGCAATTGATAATTGGTTTATTTTTAAAAAAAATTAGTTTAATTAATTAATTTTTGTAAAATATTAGTTTTGTATTTGGTTATATTCTCTTATTAGTTAACCCTTCATGATGCTCTCGCTCAAGTTTGGAGAGACCCGTCAACATGACTGCATGATTAACATTACACCATGTTAATTTGGCCAGTAATCAAATCAAGCAACATTACTCATGTAAGTTACACAGATATTTAATCAGGAGGGGGAAATATTCCGAGTTCCGACCATTTATTGATTAATCAATTCAGAACTATCAAATAAAGAAAGATTTACATTGGTCTTAAAAGAACATTTGTTCGACACAACGCTCCTGTGTGTCTACTCTCTTTCTACACCACAATATATCCAAAGCTATTTGATATATGTATAGCTTAATATTCGCAACCCAAATGTATAGCTGACTAAAATTATACACACAATAACAACGAAAAAGCTGTGTAAACCCTTTAATAAAAAACACCATGTGTAAACCAAACTTTAAGATTCACAAATTAATGAACATATTTTTTTCACTATGACTTTTTTTTTCTTTTTTTGGTTAAAACCATGATGACTTTATATCACCACTTTAGTCTTGTTTTTCCTTGTGTTTTAAAAAACCAATAAAGATTTATAAAAAGGAGCTAAAAACCTTTTTCAAAGAAAAAAAAAAGAGCTAAACCCCACGACCAGTTATCTCTTGGTACTGTCTCAGTGACTCCATTCTTTGTAACTTCATATCCTCGTTAAACTTCTTGATAAACGCCTCAACTCGCCGATTCAACTCGTCCTGACTCAGAGACGGCTCTTTCCTCACCTTCCCTTTCGCCGCCGTCTCCTGAGACTGGTAAAAGTTAGTCCTGTCCCTGAACGTCTCCGATTTCTTGTAAACTGGTCTCGCCTCGCCGCTATGGCCGGAATCGCCACGGCTAAACGTGTCGGATCTCCGGTATAACTGTTTGGTTAACGTTGTTGACTTCCCTTCAGTTATCATCTTCCAAGTATTCTCCAGTGTTTCGTTCCGCTTCGGCTTCGTCACTCTCAACATCGATCTTCCACCTGCCCATAATAGAAATCATATGGAAATTACAAATTTGCCCTTCTGGTGACTTTCAAAACAACCGACGAGTGTTATCGACGGCAAGTTTGACTTCTCAAAATCATTTAAAACCTACCTAACCGTTAGTTCCAATGACATCATCTCTGTCTTTAAAAAAAAAAAACATTTCTTAAAATCCCACGCTTATTTTTTTTTAATGAATATTTTTAAAAATAATATAAATAAAATTTAAATTAAAAAAAAAAAACATCTGTGAATATCAAATTCAAAACTGAGTGAATTTAAAGAAAAGTTAAAGAGTTGTACCTTCTTGGCTAGCTTTAACTGATTTACGGTGGCCGAACCTTGAAGAAACTAAAGGTTTCTCAGCCGGAGGGATATTCTCCGATTCAGTCATCCTCGGTGGCATATGATTCCCCTTTGAAATCTCCGTTGGTAACATGACATCTTCACCTCCACCGGATCCAATCAAATCGGAACTTTCCATCGTAGTCACGCTCTTGAGCTCCGATTCAGTTCCATCTTCATCTTCCACCGTCTCCACCACATCTTTTATCTTCTCTTCCTCCGCCTCCTTATACATAACCGCCGTAACCGTCTCCGGTGGATTGGAATCCACGAAATCGAATTGCCTATCCAGATCCAAATCTTTCACCTCCAGCATCCGCGGAGAAGCTTGGTCATGAACAATCAGCTCCGTCTGGAGCTTATAATCGCCGCCGCCACCGTAAACGATTCCGTCGTCTTCCTCGTCATGGTGGCTAGTGCTCCGGTAATACTTGGAAGAAGCCACGATGGTGATGATGATTCCGTTGGTTAGTATGTAGAGATACGGCGGTTTCAGCCACGACAGCAAAGAACTCCACAGGATCGGAGCTTGCGAAACGGAGAAATCCACAGCCACCGGGACAGAGACCTTGAGTAAAAGTCCGACGGAGGCGACGCCGGTAGATATTAGCACCGCCTTGATAGTCATCAGCCGCGATACCATTCTCTCTCTCTTTCTCTTTCAAGATTTTTGAGTGTTCGTATGGGAATCTGTGTACGGTACACGTTAAGGATTATTTTCGCATTTATATAGGGAGGGAAGAGTAGCCTCTGGTTTGATATCCGCCGTTGGATCTACGCTTTGATTAGATGAACGGTTACGATTAATGGACAAAGATGGCAATATGGGTCCGGGTTAAACTTCCGGATTTTAATATTACATTATCTTGATAGTTAACGATGACCATAAGGTTAACTATCTCTTTTTTTTTTTTTGCTCAACGGTTAACTATCTCTTACGTGTAAAATATATGTGTAACAAATGTTGATGTATGATCACTCTATTGAAAGTTACTGGTGGAATTTACAAGTATATTCTAATGTTATAGTGTTTCGTTATGATGATATTTGTAGATAGATGATAATATGTTACTACTTTAAACATAAAAATATTTACCGCAGAGGAATGATGGTGTGTCTATACTAAGAACTAGCTACAGAAGTCAATCAAGAATTCTAGATTACAGTACTTTCCAACATTATTCCCTCTATAATCGTATGCATCATGTACATTATCAATCGCATTCTTTTTTTATTAAAAGATATTTGATTACTTCTTATTCAAGCAACGACTACTTGATATATAAATATCAATATAAGAGCAATACGCTTTTTGACATTGGTTTTGCATTTGTAATATATTAAAGAGCAATTGTCAATAATAGCACTTTTTGAAGTTTATGTCTCAAAAATGACACTAAAAAGAGAAAGTCATAAAAATAACATTCATTAAAGGGTAAAATATCTTTAATACCCTTGGTTTAAAATTAAATAAACAAACAAAAATAAATAAAAATAAGGGAAATTGCACCTTATATACATGAAAAAAAATTAAATACACTAACTAACCAAAATTTCCCCCTCTCTCCTACTTTCTCTTCCTATCTCTCTCTACTCTCTCTCCCAAAATCTAATTTTCATATTTTTTTGGTTATTTGGCAAATAAGCCCTAAAAATATATAAAAATAAATTAATAAAAATAAAAAAAGATGAAAAAATAAATTTTTTTTTATAGTTTCAGATTATATGTTTTCAGATTCGAAATTTTTTTAATTTTTTTTTGAAATTTTCTTTTCGATTTTTTTTTTCAAATTTTCTTTTTATAATTTAAAAATACTTTTTGAAACTGTTTTTAAAATTTTTATTTTTTATTTTAGTATTTATTTTTTATAAAATTTGAAACCCTAATTCCAAAACCCCACCCCTTAACTCTAAACTCTAAGGTTTGGATATAAATGTATATTTACCTCTTTAATGAAACATATTTTTGTGACTTTGAGCCTGTGCTACTTTGGGAACAAAAATTTGGTTTGATGCTATTTTAGTCTTTTTCTCTATATTAAATCAACGATTAAACTGTCAATTTCCAAGTATTAACTGTTGGTATGAATAGGCTTGTATTCTTAAGTATGTAGTTGAGTTAGTGTGCGCGCATATAACCAGATTAGTCTAGAGACCTGGAGACCAATAATAAAGTGGTGTATATTAATGACATGAGTGTGGGGACAAAGCGTATACTATTACTACTAAACTAAATACAGTACTGAATTAAACAACGCATTTTGATTGTAATGGTGAAGGGATAAGAGTCTTGTCGAGGAAAAAGTGTAAAAAGGAAACTGTTATGTATTTTTGGTAATGTCCCTGTTAGGGAAATTGGTGATTACATCATAAAAACAAAACATATTTAATCTACGATTTGTAAAACGATTCAGAATAATTTTTCTTACAAATAAAAGAAACAATATTAAAAATTAGGAGAAAGAAAAAACTCATGGAACGTTCATGTTTTTCGGGTGTAAAATTGAGTTGAGTCAATTGACCACAGAGTTCGAGTGTTTTCATTACAAAGTTTTATTTTAATTGATTTCTTTTGACGCAGCTAATAGTAAAAATATTCGATTCGTTCACTTATTTTGAAGATCAATCTAGATCATGATACTAACATCTTTGCTTGCAAAAAAGGAGGTGCAGTTTGTACACTTTTTATATCAAGCATTTTCGAAGTTTTAAAAATCGATTTTAATGCAACAAACTAAAAAACACTTCAAACTTTAGGTAACTAAATGAGCTTTACTTTTTGGTAATGAAAAAGTATATTAGATAAATGAAGATAATTATTAAATATTTTTTAGAGAGGAAAAGAGAGATGGAGCTTGAAAGTTACAACGGTCATATCATATATTGGACCGTTATATGAGGCAAGTTTTATTTGGGTCGGCAGTGAAGCCCCCACACTGCTCGTGGCCAGCTGTATGCTCTGCGATCCAACTACAAAGTTTTACTACTTCGCAAGTGGCGCCATAACTTTCGACCTTTATTATTATTATCATCAGTTTTCTATATAAAAATACATCATTTCCGCAGTTTTTAATTGGGAAAATAGTGTTTAATCAGTCGAGCGTTCTTGAAAGTGGCTATCTAAATCAACCCATTATAGAAATACATCTTTTTTGTGTTTCATATTAGGAACAAGTTGAAAAACGAGACAAATACTGATTTATAAATAATGTATAAGCTTATGTTTTTAAACGAAGCCTACTGCTCGTTTCGTTTTATAAATAGTGTCATTTTAACGTTTATCACACAAATTAAAACAATGATCGAAATATATTCATATTTTAATATTTACAATTATTTAACTAATAGTGTTTGAGATAATATTTTTAAAAAGTAATACATTTTATAATCAATAATAAGTTTAATATATATATATATATATATAAATAAATTTTGTATTAACATTTTAAAGTGACATGTTTTGTATAAGAAAAAGATGTCAAAAAAATCAACAGTTGTATATCATACGTGTCCCTGATCCTAAAAATCATTATCCAATTATCCAGTGGTTTTGAGAAAAAGGAAATGATATAATTTTTTTTTGTTCAAACAGGAAATGATATAATTAAAGTCAGCCTTCTTCAAAAAAAAAGAGAAGAAGTTAAAATCAGCCTTATACCAATAGTAATTCCAACACAATTTTTATTTTGTAGATTTTGTTGCTTTGACTTGACTATAAACTGGAGAAGGTAAAGTATCTCAATTTTCTGTATTTATAAGGATAGACCTCTTGATCGGTCTGCTATATAACTTTGACGTATAGGGATCTTGTATATATCATATATGTGTGTATTTTTTAATGCCAACATATGTATATATAAAAAAAAACATATGTATATGCATATTTTTGTCGATCGATGATAAGAACTCCGAAATATAATAAAAAAAAGTTGCGAAAAATTAGTATGCAGAACGAGCTTGAAATGCATTTACGTACACATAATAAAGCATAACACGAACCAGGACGGTTGATTTCAGTGTGAGGAGTCGCAAATAGTTGCCAGCACAAGCTCAGGAACCATAATAAAGTTTCGTTTTCGTTCCATTCAGTTTGGTGAATCATTACAACAAAAATAGTTTATAGACAGCTTTAGAGTTTTTTATCCAATGCATGCAATTACAAGTTTTTGTTATGTTTCGGAAAAGATGCATGTACAAGTTTCTAAAAAAAAAACAGTTTAGTTCGCAAACAACCATTTATACGTTCCGTCCACTGCAAAATTGCAAGACATTAGTAGATAACAATTTATAAAATCACAGAAATTATATTAATTGTAAAAGGTATAATTTGTAAAAGTTTGTTTTATATGTTTTTACTTTCAACCACAGGCTTTGGCTTGAAGTTTCGCAGAAATAATAGCGAAAGAGCTAAACAACAATGTTCAGTTGACAAATGTTTCGACTGATAGGTAACCGTCAGTTTAGTCCACCGGGCGGTTCAATGGTCAGAAGAGTAAAATCACACGTGTCATTTAACAAAGCTAGGACTGGAACTCACGCGCTGGCGTTCGCAAGTGTGGGTAATGCCATGTTTAACCGGAAATTTCTCGTTGTAGGTCAAAGCAGTTTAAGGAGAATCTATCTGAAGATGCGTTACTTGTGCACCGGCCAGAGCTAACGGGACAATGACATGTTCCGCTAAAAAAAGTGAAAGTTAGTTGGAGATCTTCTCAGTTCTTCTTTCAGTTATTTTCTACAGAGATAATTATGTGAATAAATTACGGAATGGATAAGTCGGTATGTAATGAGACAAGTATAATAAACGGTGGTACATACTAATCGTTTACTGGTTCTAATAAAACAAAATATATTTTTCTTTCTATAATATAACTGATCACTTGTTGTCAAAAATAAAATAAAATAATAACTGATCACTTAACCGAAACATACGACAATATTCGGTAGATAGAATCAATTTTCGGTAGATAAACAAACGTGTGTTTGGTAAGTCAATACGCGTATGGGGTTTTTATCACCTTTGCCATAAAGTATCTTTTTTTATTAGGTAATATATCTCGGTCTATTTTCAATATCAAGTAACGATCGTTTAGGTCTTGTCACATTGTTTAACTAAACCACAAGAATAGTGGCTTGATCAAGTCTACGTGGTCTCGTGAGGCTGGACTCAGTGATTTTATCCTTGTTTCGTTTTTGTAGTTTGTGTAGAGATTTATGAAACTAGAAAGATTATGGCTCTAAGCTTTATTGAAAGACTAATAGCTCATGGAGCTTTATTGAAATGGTAAGAAACTAAAGAGAAGAATACTTATTGTCACCACTCACCAAGCAAAAATATATTGATGATTGATAATTATAAAGATGAAGGTTTGGCTGCAACTATGGCAACTTTGGTTACTCTAGCACAATGCCATTACAAACATATTTATATGGAATCTATCAATGTTAAAACACTAGATACATTGAGGTAATGGGCTTGATTATAGTGTTGGGCTTGAATCTTCTAATAGTTTGAACCATTCATCGGTTAGGGACTACTTTTTGTAGTCCGTGAACTTTTTTTCTTCTTTGATTTTAATGTTTTTTTAAACCAAAATTTGGTGCATTAATTTTAAAAGTAAGAAAGATATAATCATAAGAAAATATCTTATAGTTGAGAAATCAAACATTTTAAAACAAACAACATATAAGAATATTTATAAAAATAAAAGATTTGAGATGATCTTCGAAAAACTCCTAAAATGGTGGTTTTGGGCCTCCACATCCTCTTTTGTCCGTCATCCTCCCACTACGGCTTAAACTTTTTGAGTAGGTTTTATTGACGTTCATATTCAGGTTATGTGAGAATTTATCGTCCATCTCATATTTTGAACCCAAGTCTAAAACCGCATAAGAGCTACTGAATATATTTCCTTCAATTTCATTGGTCGATGGACTTGACAGAGAAGCCGATAATATTACCAAATTAGTAGAATAACCAATGGTTGGGACACTTTGGCGCCGTTTAGAGATTTAACTTATCTTCCCCTACAATTTCATTGGTCGCTGTTTCAGCAGTGTATTCAGTTGTAACATAATGCTATACGATTTAACTTATCTTCCCCTACAAAGGCCTCGGTGATGCAGCGTACATCCACATGCAGTGCCGGTTCTGAGATTTCCATGGTCCAATACGAAATTAAAAATTGAGACCCTTAAATAATACTTAAAAATTTAATCCATAAAAACCTTAAGGTAAAAACAAAAATTACAATATCAGTGAAACTAGTAAACTTTATGAGTTCTTAAATTTTAAGACAAATAACAATAATGTAAAAAAAATTAGACCTAAATTTTTTTAATAAATCAGAGGCCCCATTCAATTGTTTCATGGGGATGTGTTCAAAACCGGCACTGTCCACATGTTCCATCATGCATTTTATTATCTTTTCTGTATTTGGTGTTTATTTTCCTTTTACTTGATAAACAAGGTTTTAAGTTGTCCTCATCTCATTAGAATAGAATAGTAGCCCGTTAGAGTTTTCAGTACACTTATATATAGTTGATCTTGGCTTGTAAGGGTACGACTTATAAAACTTATTAATCAAAACAAGGCTTTTTAATTTGCTCTATTATTTATTTTATAAAGACATTGATCTTCGGTATTCACACCTTAAATAAGATCAATGTTATAGTATTTTTCTCTACTTTAGTATTAGATTCCAGAAGTTTTAATCAATTAGTATTAGATTCCAGAAACTATAGTTTCTTAATTAAGGCTAGGTCCACAGTCATCACTTACAATATGTTACCTCAACCTACACTACAAAAGGAAAAATCTCCTACAGACGTTGGAGTTATTCACAAGTGGACTGCACGAGCTTTACTCAAAGCTGTCAAAATCGCATTTAATACAATATTACAACGTCAACATGAGTGGCAGCATGGTGAGCAGTCTTACCTGGTGATTTCTAAGGAGAGAAATATTAAAGATGATGGTCTCTGCCAAGAATATAAATAAATTATTGGAGAACCAGTTTTTGATGTTTACAAAGATGATAATCAAATTCAAGACATGAACGCAGAATTTGGTGCTCAAAAACGGAATATAACCTTACTCCAATAGAACGTGTCCACAACTTCAACAAAGATGATAATGATGCGTATATGGGTCACTAGAAGCAAAATATGAATATTTGTGCTACTTGGAAAGAGGATTGAATAGGAGTTTTATCTTATCAGGACATGTTAGTTCACATAGCTAAGAAAAACCAAGGCAATTTTATTGATCTTGCTAGTCATCCTAGATATATCAATAAAGAACCGCCAGATCGTGTTCAACGAAGTGAGGAAGGTCACAACAAAGAGATCCGTGTTGAGAAAGTTTTTGACAAATATGAACATGATAGTAAACCAATTGGTGCTATTTACATTATCATATTTTTGGGTAAAAGCTATGCAGATTTTGCATAGACACGATGCAAGTATGGCCAAAATCAAGTACTCAAAAGAATTTAGTGGTTGTTTCAAGGCTTGAAAAAGATGTCCATATTTTGGATTTTATTTTTGGTTACATAATTCTTATAGAAACAAGTGCCAGAACTTCAACCCATCTCGGACATCCGTTGATGTGTTTCATATGTAAGTTATGGAACTTTGGAACTGACGTCTTGCTTGCGCCAATCTCCATGTTTACATTCTGAGACTGTATCTTTGCGTCATGGAAGGATTCTAGGGCAATGTTGTTTCACACTTTAGTTGAGCGTTCTTGTTCAGTGTCAAGCAATCAAAACCATGGGTTCTCGCAATTGGCCTTTGTTTATTCTCCCTATGTTTTCTACATCACTTTTGACGACTCAGTTTTTCAGCGACCATCTTTCACGTTACTGGCTCTTTCTTCTTGTCTTCATAATGGCAGACAACATTGACGTCTGTCTTTACGCACAACATGGGCTGGCTTTGGAGTGGTTTTGATTCGCGAGTGTGACAAGATAAAGGGAAGTCCATGTTCACATTCAAGTGGAATATGTTCATGTCTCTATGTTGATCGGTCAATATCACTTTGCGAAGTGAAGCTTGTAAGAGTCCACAAAACTGCTTTCATGGTTTTTTTTTACGACTTTCCCATTTCTGAAGTCAGGTTGGAAGCCTAGATTTCGCACTACTATTCATTACTTGCGTCCTTATTTTCATGAGGCGTTGAAGTACAACGTTGGTTTCACTTGGATGGTGCTCTTGTTTTTTGAGGTATCATTAGTGAGGGTTCCAATAAGATCACATAGTTTCCGGTTGCCATTGTTATTGAGTGTGTGAGGATTCAGTATGGTTGTCTCATGCTCTTTCTGTTTCATGAAAAAGGTCTAACAAACTATATGTGGCCTACGTATACTCTTGGGTTCTTCATGATTTTCCTCAAGCGTTGTTTTTCTTTCCTCCCATTACGTTACAATCTGGTTTAGACTGTGGCGCTTCTAAACAGGGATTCAGACGTATTTTTACTACAGTAATGCTCCTTGGAGAATCGGTACGTCTGCCACCACTTGATCTAGCATACACGGGTAGCCGACAAAAAAAAATGTTTATGTTGTTTGGGCTAAGGCAAGAGTCTTGAGAGTGACATACATCTCCTATACCGTTCTGAAGGAGACAACATCAGTTATTAGCTTCCCCTCTCTGTACGAGATCATATAAATGGCAGTTAAAACATGTGATAAATACCACATCTTTAGTGAAATATAAAACTCATTAATTTTTCGAAGAACATGGCCACTTGTTGATGATAAATTATCTCAAATAAATTCCAACGACATGACCAAGATAAACCATATAAGGAAGAAAAAAGATTGCATGTAGCTTAATTACCTAGTCACCTCTATTTTTTCTTTTGCCTCCAATTGGGAGGATTTGAACCAAACTTGGAACAAAATCAAGAATAATTGGCCAAAATGTTCCGAGGGTAAATGCACCAAGATCCACTAGCTTGAGTTTATTATTATCCTCCCCAGCAATGTATACTAACTTCTGCGTCGTGGTATTGCGGTTAAATATACATTTCCCACAACATAGGGCTACTTTGTTCTCCTCGTTGACCAAAAAACGACTTGCAGTAATCCAAATATTACGTTTGGGGTAATCCATTGTTAAGAACTTTCTCTACGACACCTCTTTAGACCATCATTATCCCAGGTCCTTAAGTGGAGTTTTTTAAAAAACCAGTGATTTAATTAAATCAAAAGTAATTTAAATGGAAGTAATCGATCCTTAATAGAAGATTTTGGGAACCTATTTAGAGTGGAGTTTTTAGAACACGTGTCCGAAAACTTGAAATTTCAATTTTTTTTTTCTTCTCTCTGTCGTCGTCTCCATCTCCTCTCGTCTCCGCCTCCTCTAGTTGCAAGTTAATCGATATCATCTTGTCTTCTGTGATCAATGAATCGCACAACCACTCTTCTCAGATGTTGATTCCTTCCGCCCAAATCCATAAAAATCATCACATTTCTCCGGTTGCAATCAGCGGAATTCGAATTGAAAGGTGAGTAATCATCTGGGCTTTCCTCAAAAATCAAGTCGAATGACAACTACAGCCTCCAATTCTATTCAAAACCCTCATGAAGATTCTCTCGTAAAGAACCCTAGTACGACGGTTTCAGCTCAATCGGTGTCCTCTAGCGGCAGCGTGGGCTCGCCGTTGAGCCGCGCCGAGCAACCCACCACCGTAGCAACTACACCTGCTAGCGACGATCCTGCTTCTCAATTAGCTTCTGTTGTCGTCTCCGTCTCCTCTCGGCTTCATCTATACTATTATTTGTGGTTAATATCGTTTATACCTTAATGAATAAAAAGTATAAATAAATTAAAAAAATAAAAACGAAATTTTAATTGATTTTGATTAGATAATTGATTAATATTAAGAATAATAAGAATTATCCAAAATCTGAAAATATAATTTAGAAAATAGATAACTTATATATATATATATATTGTATTGTTATCTGAAAAATTCTTTAAGTAAAAAGTTAAAAACATAAATTATATAACTAAATATTAATTAAATAAAATTCTTAATTATATAATTAAAAATAGAATATTGAATTATCCAAAATCTAAAAATATAATTAAAAAGATAATTTCTATATATACATATATTGTATTATTATCTGAAAAAGTATTTTAGTAAAACGTTAAAAACATAAATTATATAATTAAATGTTAATCAAATAAATGATCTTAATTATATAATTAAAATTATAATATTGAGTTATTTTAAAATTTATTTTAGTAATGAATATAGTGTACAAAT
Source organism: Brassica napus (assembly GCF_020379485.1). Classification (NCBI taxonomy): domain Eukaryota; kingdom Viridiplantae; phylum Streptophyta; class Magnoliopsida; order Brassicales; family Brassicaceae; genus Brassica; species Brassica napus. The sequence goes on along the minus strand of NC_063442.1, from coordinate 10,223,218 downwards.
AACTTTTCAAAAATTTATGAAAATGTTTAAGCCCGCATCGCGGACAAAACACCTAGTATGAATGATATATATGATGCTTGTAGATCGTGTGTGTAATGAATGCAGAACAGTCAAACATACAATTTTTTTAAAAGTAAGGGGATACAATTAATTATAGATTACAAAAAACTAATTAACCTAAACCTAATAATATTTTTTATACTCACTATATATATATATTATAAAAGTGTCCAATGAATGCAGAACAGTCAAACATACAATTTTAAAAAAAACTTCAGTCATTTTTCAGTCACAAATGTTGATTGTATAGTTCAGTTATTACTTTCAGAAATGATTAAAGTATTTGTATATTTAAAAACAGAAAATATATGGTAATTATTTTAAAATAATATTAATAAATAAAAATATTAATTATAACATAATCCTACTATATATTAATTGAGAAGTCATTTAAATAAATTTTTCTTAGGTGTCATTCATAGGTAAAGTTTATAATTAATTTTCTTAATTTGATTGGTTGTTGGTATTTGAATTTTTATTTATTTAATTAAAGTTTTAAAAATGAAACTAATCCTAGAACTACTAAATATAATCTATATTACCATACAAACAATTAAACATTTTAAAGTTAGAAGAATTAACATAATTTGTTTATAGAAACAATTAAATATCATAGATTACATTCTAAAAATTTAAAATATACATATAAATACAATGGTATGATAGAAATAATTATATATATGATTTTAACATATTTATATTAATAGTGGATACAATAAATTATAGATTACAGAAAACTATTTAACCTAAACCTAATAATATTTTTATACTCACTATATTTTGTTTTCTCTAAAATGTGACCAATGATTGCAAAACGGTCAAATATACAATTTTTAAAACATTCAGTCATTTTTCAGTGACAAATATTGATTGTATAGTTGAGTTATTACTTTCAGAAATGATTAATGTAGTTATATATTTAAAAACAAAAAAATATATAGTAAGTATTTTAAAATAATATTAATAAATAAAAATATTTATGATAATATAAAACTGAAATATTGTGACATTAAACTAATAAAAGACTAAAGTTGATATACTCTATTAATATAATTCTTATAGCTTTGATTATATAAAATTCTATGGTAAATTCGTTTAAATAATATTAGTCAATGAAAAAGTTTATTAAAATATAAATTGAAAAGCAGAAACAATATTTTAATACATGCCTGGAGTTAAGACTCTATAGATATTGTTTTGATTATGATAAAATTGACATGCTTATTTTGTAATAGGAAAAATATAAGTTATATATATATATATATATATATATATATATATATAACATCAGTGAAGAATAGTAAAATTTGTTTGTTGTATTATTGGTTATATTCTCTGTTAATTTATACATTTACTTACTTAATGTTTTATATGCTTGCCGAAATACATGTGTTTTATGTAGTACTGTAACTGTTAATGAATTATTTGTAATTATTTTACTTATAAATAAAATAAAGTGGTAGAAAAAATAATGCAAAATAGAATGTGTTATAAAAGAACTTCTTGTTCATTAATCTTTGTTTTTTATTAATCAAAAATTATGCCATAAAAAAAAGTTTTGGAAACTTATAATAAAATTTATAGAATTAACACTATATCTCAATTATCTTCTAAGATTATACAATATCAAGACTTTGATTTTCAAACTATTTAAAATAAAAAGGTTATTTTTAATAGTTATGATTATTATTCAAAGTTATAAAATTATAAACATAATATATAATTTTCATAAAATATTTATACCCTGCAAAATCGCGAGCAACCACCTAGTTATAATAAATTAGTCGATAATTTTTAAATTTTATTTACTTTAATTAGATTTAAAAGTAAAACGTATGTCTAGAATCAATTAGAACATTTCCAACCTTAATCTAACTTTTCTGATTAAAAATGGAATTTGAAGTAATAAATGCTCATACACATTCTATTTTTCACTCTATAATGGAGTACAAATGGAGTAAGTTTGGAGAAAAATATGAAGTTTTTCATTGAAGATGATCTTAATATCACTTGCCAAATAATTTGAATGATACTCCGAATAATGATTTATGATAATTAATTTTTAAATATAGAAAGAGTAATAATATTCGATCAATTCTTCTAATATTTATAAACTATGTAAATAATGAACGAAAAACAATTTATAGAAACCTATATCATGATTTCATATTTAAACAATCCAGTAATGCTTTTAAGAGTCCATAAATGCTTTATATATCATTTATAAAAAATAAAATTTTTTATAAATATTTAACATGGCTTACCAAATAATTTTATAAAACTTTAAACTATTTACAAGAGTTTATAAATCATTTATAAATAATTATAAATTAATATATAACTTATAAAATATTATAAGAAGTATAAAATTATTTGTAAAGGATTTGGAAATTCTTTATTTGTATAAATATTTAAAAATCATATAAAATTGTATTACGCATCTACTACATGTTAAAAGAGAACTTAGTGAAATGGTTATCTATTACGTATTGCTCATATGTGAAATTTAAAACTAATTCTTTTGATTTGACAGGTAGACAATATTTGTATTTTTATTTAACTAAACTATTAAAATAAAAATTAATCATAGATAAGCCAAAAATTAAAACTTTCAAACAATTTTTAAATTTAATTATACGTAAAATATTTTGTAAATTATATTATATAGATTTAGAATATACATAGGAATAATTATGGCTAAACTTAAATATATTTGTATCAATAATTACTACAATAAATATATATTCAACTAACTACATTTTGAATTCGTATAATTGGAAACGTGAAGTTCTATGGTGGAAGCAAAAATTTGAAGACGCAGTTTCGTATGGATTATACAACAAACCCTATCAAAAGTCTCAATATCCAAAGGTCATTTTCTATATAGGCCAAGAAAACATAATAGGCTAGACCATGAGAATCCAATCAGATTGCAGGTTCACTTAACGGAGACTGTATAGTTGGTACAGTTTTGGGCTTTTGAATTCAGATTGTTAAAACAACATAAATATGTTATATTGGTTGGATGTTTGTTATTATTATTTTCACTATCATAGTAATTAGCTTATAATAGCTTATTTGTTGAAAGTCTTATGAATTTCACATCTACAAAAGATGAGACCGTCATACAGGCATGTTTGCATTTGGATGAAATCACAAAATTTCAGAGGTTATTTATTTCTTTGTTTTGTTCACGCTCTTTAATTTCTCATAGGGATAGGCATTCGTATACCCGTTCGGGTTCGAATCAGATATTTTGAATTTTCGGGTATTTTGGTATAGAGGTGTAGAACCCGTTCGAGTATTTCTATACTTCGGGTCGGGTTTGGGTTTTTTTAGTTCGGATTCGGTTATTTTGGATCGGATTCAGATATTTAGATTTAAAAAAAAAAATCATTTCTCAAATTTCTTTTATTTAAATATATAACTTTCACTTAACTAATTTTTTTATTTTTAATAGATTGAATGGTTAATAGATTTGTACAACATTTTCAAACTAAAAAGATACTAATTTGGTTATTGTTTTTAAATTTTGGATGTAGCTTTTTGTTAATTCTTGAAATAAAAAGTTTGACATGCATTTTAAGTTAATAGCAAATCATTTTCTCCGTAATTGTATGTATATCATATAAACTTAAAGTATGTGTAGTATCAATATAAATATTTTATATAAAATGAGAGATGTAAACTAGAAATATAAGATTAATTGTACATATGTTCGGTTATCTTCGTATATCCATTCGGGTTCGGATATTACCCGTTCGGATATCCAATCTCTCCTAATTTAATACCCATTCGGATATTTTGCTATTTCGATTCAGATTTAGGTTCGGATTTTTCGGATCGGGTTCGGGTGCGACTTCGGATATCGGGTAAAGTGCCCGCCTCTACTCGAGCTGGTTGTTGAGTCTTGATACCATATATTACATTCCTGTGGTTATATATATGTAGGTTCTGATCTGACTTATCTTTGAATCTGCGAACCCTTTTCATAATGTATTTTTGTTGACAACGAATAACAAGATGAGATCATTCATTCATTATTAATGAAAACTCAGTTCACACTGACACAAAATAATGCAGATTATAACTTTTTATTTTTGATATGAACACATTATATTTGCTTGGATATATGAGAAGTGACTACGAGTGCATATTTATTCAAAAATGGTTAGTTGAAGCTTAAGACAAGACTTCTCCCCTTTTGTTATTATCAACCCTATCAGCTTAGTTTGGAGCCAAGATGACTCACATGTGATGTCGTGACACTAAATTACAACATGTCTTCGTCAAGCGATCTCAAGTTAATATCACTTTTCTTTCACGAGTTTATTAATAATTGCTTGTTCTTTTTTTTTTTATTCTGACTCACAATCATGTATTGGTCTAGTTTCGGGAGTATTGGGATCAGTGATTCCCTTAAGGTATAATATCAAAAAAGCTTGGGAACATATATAATCGCAATTATAGCATATAGATTTCGAAAAAGATTATAGCATATATAGAGATATTTTGAAGAAAAAAAAACAATCAAATTCTACTTTCACAAAATGGATATTTCGTCCTGTACTTGTTTTCCTACCAATGGTTTTCATTATCATTATCATTATCATTATTTTTTCTTTGTTTTATTCTGAAAGACAATCTTAAACTGGAATATATACAAGAGCAACAATGAAAAATGCCAAAAAACTCTATAGTTTTTGTTTCATTATGAGGCATTTAAATTTAACATTTTCATATATTTTTTATCAAAAGATAGATTATAATTCAAAACAGTCTATATGGGACAAACACAGTATAAGTTTAATATAATATTGGTTTCGATCTACTATAAATAGATGACCAATAAACTTTGATTTATGTAACCATTTTTGTTTCTTTTCTAAACTATAATATTTTTATTAATAAATAATAAATTGGCATTTTGATTATTATATTTTTCGTGAAAACTAAGGAATATGTTATAATGCGTTTGCACATATGAAATCTCCCTTCTCAACTACTCAAACGTCGATGTCATAGTCACTTTCTTTGCTTGTTTTTTTTTTTTTTTGTATTTCCACACCTAACTTTTGGTTTCTATACTAAATACTTTTTTTATTCACGGATAGAATTGCACAATCTATCATGTAAAAAGTTCAACTAGATCCAAATGATGATATATGAAACAACGGAGGAATACTTACAATATGATCTTAATAATAACAAAAAACATATAAACATATATGCATATGTAAAAAAAAATTTGTTACTATTAATTACGAGTGTCGTGCAGTTTACAAATATTCGAAGCCTTAGTATCTTTTCTTCATCAAATTTGGGTGTACAATAATATATTATAAATGTCTTCCTCAAATATATTATAAATGTCTTCATCAAATATATTATAAATTTTACAACATGCATGTGTATTGAAACGAGAAAACATCTAAACTTACATTAATCCATAACCCTGCATAGGCACTTCAGTGCTTCTATTTTTATTTTTATTTTGGTAATCTTTAATGCTCTTATTTTGTAATACATATTCACCTTATATACGGGTGTGCTCTTTTTGATAAAGTATATACGTGTGTTTCTAACTCTAAGAAAATTTGGTTAACTTAAGTTTCAGCTAAAAACGAAGTTATCAAAGAACAAAGGGAAATATAGATATAACACAACCTACATCATAATTTAATTTCAAAAAGAAACTTACATCATGCAGTTAAATATATCTTAATAATTAATATAGTAAGATAAAAATTAGATAGTTCTCCAAAAATCTAAAAATTAGCTTTTATCTTTTTGATTCATGTAACTTCGCATGTCTTGATAAATATTTGACGTGGCTTAAAAAATAACTACAAAAAGACACCTAAATCGGAAATGTTCAATTTTTTTAAAACAAATCGGAAATGTTCAATTTATTTTATTTTTTTTTTTTTGGAAAGGGATATGTTCAAAATTTCAATGCTTCTATACTAGGTGTGGTTTAATCTATTAGTCGCATTAAATTTCCGTCGAATGGCTAAACTGATAGGAAACTTCAAAAAGTCAACCAAAAATTTATGTGATGAACATCAATAGTAGTAATTGTAGCCAAAGTATTCCTTCAAGAGGAAAAAAATAAAACAAAACAAAAGACTGGAATCGAGACCAAACCAAAATACCCAAAACTAGAACTAGATCAAAATTTTCATATATATCTAAATAGTATCCATATTTATATATCTAAAATAACTGGATCCAAACCATGAACCAAACAAATACGTGAATATATAAAAATATTAATTATATATACTTATAAAATAATCAAATATATATATGTACATATATATATAAATTATTCAAAATAATTCGAGTTATCCTGATATTTTTATTTAAAATATTCAAAATAATTTGAATTATCCGATATTTTATCCAAATCATTCTAATTATTCGATAATTTATCCAGAATAGCCGACAATTTATCCGGATTACCTGAATTATTCAAAATAATCAAACCGGAACCAATACCAAATAAAAACCAAAATTTTTTGGATAATTTCCAATTTCTAATTTTACTATTTGAACTAAACCGAACCCAAAAAAAAAAATTAGATAATAAATGGATCCTCTAACCCCTGCCTAAACTACTGAAACCCCAAAATACCCGAACTAAACTGAACTGATATCTAAAATATGGAGGCCTCATACCTTCTATGGGTGGATATTTATGATCGGGGTTGATCAGTACAAAATACAAATAAAATAATACATAAACACATTATACGGTTAAACTTTAAGTTTTTCCAAAGAAAAAAGTGCGGTTGAACAATAAAATCAAATTTGAAAGTCTTAACTACAAGGAGAAATTAATACTCCTATATCAGATACGATGTAACTTTTGATTCATGTCATCATGTGAGAGGTAGCCAGGCCATTTGCTTTGCATTTAATTTGACAGTTTTTGGCTCTTCATGTTTCATCACGGACCATCACTTGCTTCCTTTAATATTCATACGTATTGAGTCAACTGTTATGCATATACCTATTTCATAAGGCCATTGTTTGGGAATTATAGGAGATACCCCTAAATCACGTACATCCCATATTTTAATACCAAAGTAGATGAATGAAAAAGCTTGTACATCTTATCCAATTATATATATTTGGTAGTGTATTCTGTGAAAATACCCTCTACCTTTTGAACAAGTTAATATATAATTAATAATCTAATCCGTATTTAAAGAGATTATAGGTAAAAGGTCTAAAGTTTCTAATTATATTAAAAGACATCTTCGTCACGCATTTGAGATAAGTACATACAAAATTACAAATTGCCTTATTCTTAATTTGATTTCCTTTTCTTATTAGTTTCTCCCAAAAAGAGTGTTTAAGGCGTCTCACACTTAAACAATATGTGAAATCCGTGTTATAAAAAGGATACTAAAAACTGATCTGCGTTTCCGCGCGAGTATTAGTATTATATATTTTAGATGTGTCATAATATAATTAATTTTATTCAAAAGATATAGACCAAATCCAGTAATATGACTATTTTTAGTACAAATATCCAAACTCGTTTAATATACATTTGTTATTTAGATATTTTTAGGTTCCTGAACTCATTCGGACTCAGAATGATTCAATTCAAAATTCACACATAAATTTATAATATTCAAGGAGGATCCAATTTTAAAAAAAATAATACCCGAAAAAATAACTTGTACATAGATAAATAGCCAATGTTCGGACCTAACTAGTTGTATAAACAAATAAAAATGACTATTTCTATATGTTTTAATAAAATCAGTAAAACATAAAGAATTTTTTATTTAGTAAAATAATTATATGGAGTGAAAAATTAAGTGACAATAAATGTAATATATTTTATTATTTTGATTTAAGTTATTATTTTATTCATGAATACATGTCTTTGAATTATATTTTTGTCTACGCAATTTTCCACCGATTATAATTAAAATTAAAAAAAGTTTTAGTAAAATAAACTAAATCGAATGTTTAACCGTATACAAAACTCAATTTTTTTTTACATTTTTGATTTTATAATTGGCATAAAGTTAATATATTAATTAATAAATAAAAATCTATATTGTTATTATTATTGTAATATAATTAATGATTTGAAAAATTGTTAAAGTAATATAATTAATAAAATTGTTAAACTGAGTAAAATATAGAAATATAATTAATATAATTATATTAATAAAATTACTAAAAAAACAGTATATATGTTTCCAGATAATTCTCATTTATATTGATATTTATGTTTCTAAACCGTACCAAAATGTTTACAGTTTTAATAATATAGATATAGTTTTAATAATATAGATGTAAAATCCATATAATCGGATCTCTATTTATTATAACAAAAATCGAAACATTTCGTATACTATATATATTATATTTATTTTGGTAAGTTATACTATATATATACATATTTGTAAGTTATATTATCTTGGGTATAATGAATAAACTGCTTTCGGATGATCAACGTAGCCCCCACCCACACACAGGACACAGCAAAATGAAATCTTAGCTAAACGATCATTGATCTCATGAACAAAAAAATGTATTTACGGTATACCAATTAATAAAACAATCAGAAATTTATCATTTCAACATTTTCCTAGAAAAATATACAAAAATATTTTTGTGAGTTATTTAATGGCATATGAATTACATGTACACATAATTTTAAGAAATATAACGGTGGTCAACATTATCATTGACATTATGAAAATCTATAATAATTTATGAAAACATTATGGATCTAACTGGTAATAAATTTGTTCTATATTTCTCCACAATAAAAAAAACTAGGATAGTGTCTGGGTTTTGAAAACGCGAAATTATTTTTGTTTGTTCACTAATATGTTTAGATGTTTTAGTTGGTTTCTAGATTGTATTTTTGGATTTCAGTTTGGTTCTGGATTTTAGTTTTGGGTTTAAAAATATGTTAAAACCGTTCGGTTATCTATGATATTAGATTTGGTTTAGGGTTAATTATTTTAGTTTTGGTTTGGCTTAAATAACAATGTAAGGGATTCGATAACATGTCCTTTATATCACTATGATTTAAATTTTCTCGTATTTATACAATATGAATATGTCTTTTGTTAAATTATGTTATTGTGATCTATTGTATTAGATAACAGATTCTGTTTGGTTTGATTAAATTAATTTCGGTTTAGTTTTAAGAATTTGCCGACCATAAAACATAAATATTAAGTAACGCGTGTTTTGTTTATGTAAGTCCTACTTGTCTGCTAATATTCTAGTAAAATGAATAAATCTAAAAATTAATGATAACATTATATAGCAGATAATAAGACACTAAATTAATAGATTAGTTTTAAAAAATGATAAAAAGAATATTCATTATAAATGGTAACTTTTTTTAGAAATATTAGAAATGCATTATTTTCTTCGTTTTTTAGTCTAACATTCATATGCTATGTATCATTAGTTTACTACATCCGCTTCGTAGCAAGTGGTGTTGAATGACTTTATCTGCATTTCCTTCTTATACATATAAGGAAACTCCTGTTAGTTCGATAGTTTTTTTTTTAATGTTAGATCGATAGTATAGAAAGGTTATAGTTTTTGTATGGTTTGGATTAAAGTTATACAAATATGGAAGTAAAACCTTTGATTTATGCAATGGAGAATACACATGGAATTGTTAAAGATGACGATTATATCCAAAGGATTGGTGATCATTCTCCTCATTAACAAATCTCAAATCTACTCTCTCTTTTTTTTCAAAAGGTAATTTTATTACTCAAATAATAGATAATCTTATCGAAATATAATAACCAACTAGAGATTGACCAACATATTCGCGGATATTGGTTTTTACATTTTTATACATTGATATTCGTTTTTCATAATTAGTGTCATATATTTTATATATGTCTCTAATATAACTAACTGTATTCAAAAACATAGACCAAATCGAGTAATATGGTTATTTTTGGTATAAAATATCTGAACTCGTTTCAGATACATTTCTTACTTAGATATTTTAGGTTCATATACATCAAAAAACTTATCCAGACCCAAAAAAACCCAACTCAAAACCCATACGTAAATTTATAATATTTAAGAAGGATCTAATTTAAAAAAAACGATACCCGAAAAGACAAATGTACCTAAATGGAGTAGTCAATGTTTATGCCTAACTGGTTTTATAAACTAATAAATGACTATTTTTATGTGTTTGGCTAAATTAAGTTAAATAAAGAATTTTTTATTTAGTAAAATAATTATATGGAGTGAAAAATTAAGTGACAATAAATGTAATACATTTTTTATTATTTGATTTAAGTTATTATTTTATTCACAAAATATGTTTTTGAATTATGTTTTTGTCTACGTAAGTTTTCACCAATTGAAACTAAGATAAAAAGGTTTAGTAACAAACTAAACCGAAAATTTTTGGCAACATTTTTTTATTTTATAACTGGCACAAAGTTAATGCTGATTAACTAATAAATAAAAATTTACACTATTATTATTTTGGTAATATAATTAATGATGTGATGTACTGTTAATATAATATAATTAATAAAATTATTAAACTGAATGAAATAAAGAAAGATAATTAATGTAATTATATTAATGAAATTATGAAAGAGTGCATTCTACTTCTTTTTTATACTGCTATCTAAGTTTTCAAACAATTCACATTTATAATGTTATCCATGTTTTCAAACAGTACCAAAATGTACTTTAGTTTTAATAATATAGATATAAAAAATTTTGTTTGAAAAGAATTTTTTGATTCTATCTAAATAATTTTACATTCTATTTTCAAGGAATGTAGGAAAGTTTAAATCTTAAATTTACTTAAGAAAGTTGAATGCAAAATATATGATCTGACACATACTTATATACTTTTATTCTTCTTACTGTTGTTTTCATAAACTCTGCTCTCAAACTGAGTAACATTTAATAGTAAATAAAAATATGACTCTAAATTAATAAATTAAATAAGAAGGAATTGAAAGGAAAAATAATTTCTTATAAATGATAAAATTTCTTTAAAATATTAAAAATGCATTGTTTATCTTTATTCCTTAGTCAACATTCATATATGCCCTATATATCATTAGTTTACTACATCCGCTTCGTAGCAAGTGGACTTGAATGACTTTATCTGCATTTGTTTCTTATACATATAAGGAAACTTCTGTTAGTCGATAGTTTTTTTTTTAATGTTAGATCGATAGTTAATAGAAAGGTAATACTTTTTGTATGGTTTGGATTAAAGTTATACAAATACGGAGGAAAAACCTTTGATTTATGCAATGGAGAATATACATGGAATTGTTAAAGATGATATCCAAAGGATTGGTGATCGTTGTCCTCATAACAAATCTCAAATTTACTCTTTATTTTTTTACTTCAAAAGATAATTTTATTATTCAAATAATATATAATTTTGTAAACCAGATCGATATATAATAACCAATATAAAAATTCTGTTCGAATTTTCTTTTGCAGTTCTATCTAAATAGTTTTAAATTCTATTTTCGAGGAATGTAAGAAAGTTTAAATCTTAAATTTACTTAAGAAAGTTGAATGCAAAATAGATTATCTGACACATACTTGTATACTTTTATTCTTCTTACTGTTGTTTTCATAAACTCTGCTCTCAAACTGGCCAACAATTCCAAACCAATCTTATTTTTGTAAGCTGAACCAAAATTGTCAGCTGTCGATTTTGGTTTGTTATGAATTTTGCACTATCCATAATGGTTAATAGCTCAGTGAATAATTAGTTTAAAAATCGAACAGAAATAGTAAACTAGTTATAAAATAAAGATGGAATCGAACCACACCAATTTATAATGATTTACATATTTTTTATAAAATAATTATTTTTATCATTGTATTCCAGATTTTGAACCAAAAATAAATTGACGTAAAACAAAATAAACCTAACCAGATTACCCGTTATAACCGAACACCATGCCTAAACCAAACCAGTTAACTAAGATAATGCCTGCTGCAAAAAAGTGAAATTTAGATAATGACAAAAAATTAGTAATAAGTTGTACAGATAGTCTACCAGCTTCACCGCCCATAACCATTTCCACTTCCGGGTTTCTCGTGTGCTCGTGCAAATATTGAATGGTCCTTTAGGGTCAAGCTTCAAACTCATATTACAAAAAATAAAAAAAACTATATAATAGATTACAGATGTTCATTTCATATGAGCGATGAGTGATTCTCAAGTTTCTCTTCTTCCGAAAACAAAACAAAGAGGAAAAGGAAATTCATAATAATTACAGATAGTTTAGCGGAATTTTTGTCTAATATATATATTTTTTTCATAAATGGAAAAAATGTAATTAAACAAAGCTAAAGAATAATAAAACCTTTTTCGTCCACCTCCTTCCAAAGGAAAACAAAATGACCATTTTACCCTCCCCTTCATCTTCTTCTTCGACATGTCACTACTGCCTCCAACCCCACCAAAGAGAAGGCCAGCCCGTCAAATAGCCAAACTATTTCTCTCTCTCTCTCTCGTCAAACCCACTAACCATAGCCGATAACCCAACGAGATTACCTGCGAAAGTCTCCGTCTTTTCCATCGTTGTCCTTGTGGTAGGAATCAAATTCGTCATCTTCTCAATAGAGATCTCCTTTCGATATGGGTTTTTGCTTTAAAACCACTTAAGACTAATTCGAACAACAACAACAAGAAGAAGAATCTGAAGATGGGTGAAGAAACAAGTGACGAATCAAGAACCAGCATCGACAAAGCAATCGAAGCGATATCCTCACTGATCTCACTCTCTCACTCAATCAAATCCTTCACCGTCAAATGGCAGCTCATCAGAGCCAAACTCGACGACCTCTACTCCGGCCTCGCCGCCCTCTCCAACCTCGACTCCTCCGGACACGACCCGTCTCTCTCCTCCCTAATCTCCGCCGTCCTAACCTCTCTAACCGACTGCTACGACCTCGCCACGCGCTGCGTGAACGTCACGTACAGCGGGAAGCTCCTGATGCAGAGCGATTTGGACGTGATGGCCGCGAGCTTCGACCGCCACGCGAGGAGCCTCTCCCGGATCTACTCCGCCGGGATCCTCAGCCGCGGCTTCGCGATCGTGGTGTCCAAGCCCGGTGGCGGCGCGTGTAAGGAGGACGTGAGGTTCTACGTTAGGGATTTGATGACGAGGATGAAGGTCGGAGATCTGGAGATGAAGAGGCAAGCTTTGGTGAAGCTTAACGAAGCCATGGAGGAGGATGATAGATACGTCAAGATTGTGATTGAAGGAAACGATTTGGTTAATCTCCTTGTCGGGTTTCTTGATTCTGAGATTGGGGTTCAGGAGGAATCTGTTAAAGCTTTGTTTTTTATTTGTGGGTTTGGTTCTTACAAGGGTGTGTTGGTTCGGTCGGGTGTGATTGGGCCTTTGGTTAGGGTTCTTGAGAACGGGAGCTCTGTTGGTAGAGAAGCGTCCGCCAAGTGTTTGATGAAATTAACTGAGAATTCAGAGAACGCTTGGTCCGTCTCTGCTCATGGAGGCGTCTCTGCACTGCTAAAGATCTGTTCTTGCGGCGAGTTTAGCGGCGAGCTGATCGCTAGCTCGTGTGGAGTGTTGAGGAATCTCGTCGGTGTTGAAGAGATCAAGAGGTATATGATTGAAGAAGACGATACGATGACCACTTTCGTTAAGCTTATTGGGTCAAAGGAAGAGATTGTTCAGGTAAATTCTATTGATCTTTTGCTAAGTATGTGTGCTAAAGATGAGCAGACGCGTGAAGTCTTGGTTAGACAAGGAGGAATCCAGGAGCTAGTGAGTGTGTTATCAGATCCCAATCCGTTGTCTTCTTCTAAATCTAAGGAGATAGCGTTAAGGGCAATTGATAACTTATGTTTCGGGTCACCCGGTTGTTTGAATGCGTTGATGAGCTGCAAGTTCTTGGATCATTTGTTGTATCTTTTAAGCAATGGGGAGATCTCTGTTCAAGAATCAGCCTTGAAGGTTACGTCTAGGCTCTGTAGCTTACCAGAAGAGGTTAAGAGGATAATGGGAGACGCTGGCTTTATGCCCGAGTTAGTTAAGTTTCTTGACGCTAAATCATTTGATGTAAGAGAGATGGCGAGCGTGGCGTTATACTGTTTGATCTCGGTTCCGAAGAACAGGAAGAAGTTTGCGCAAGACGACTTTAACATTGGCTACATTCTCAAGCTGCTAGACCATGACGATGGGAGAAATGCCAGCAGCGATTCGGGTAGCACGAAGTTCTTGATATCTATATTGATGTCTTTAACGAGCTGTAACAGCGCGAGGAGAAAGATTGCGAGTTCAGGGTACTTGAAAAGCATAGAGAAGCTAGCAGAAACTGAAGGTTCAGATGCTAAGAAGCTTGTGAAGAAGTTATCTATGAACAGATTCCGCAGCATGCTAAGTGGTATATTTTAATAGTTTTGTGAATTTTTTCTTTCTTTCTCGAGTGTATATTGTTTTACAAAGGTGTTTTTGTTAGTTCTCTTCCCACTAATCCCAATCCCATGTGACCTCCAAATTCAACTACAAGAATATTAATATAGCTTTAGAATATTTCTTTTTTTCTTCCTTTATTTTCTTCTTTTGTTATTCTTTCTTTTTAATTTGGTGAAATGAAAACAAAAAGAGTTTTTTTTTTTATTTAGTGGGTATCTTAAAAAGTTATCTTTTTAACTCTTTAATATTTAGATTAAAGATTCTTCTTAGAAGCTGCAATGTTCTGCACTTTTGGTATAATAGTTCTCTCAATCAAATGGTACTAACCTCAAATTATTTAAGGAATTAAATGATCAAACAAAGCATTTTCTTACCTTGATCTTACACCCTTGCAACTTTATTGCAGAAATGGCAATGCTCCTAAATAAGACATACGTTAAGATCCAAGCTAAGAGATTTGGTTAGAAAAATGAAACTGAATTTAAGGAATTGTTTTTCTATGAATGCATGTAATCTTGGAAGTATATATGGAAAAGGGGAAGCACATGGTATCAAGTGATAAAGAAGCATGTGAGGTTTGTGTAGAGATAGAGTGCTATCTCCCATCTACCACACTTCAATTATACGGAGAGAGAGAAGTGAGAGTGATGGATCATCATATGAGAATTAAAAAAATGTGTATTTTTGTTACTCAAAACTTGTAGTGTTATGAGTAAGATTTGGAGGCCATGTGCGGTTGGTGGCACACAAATATGCTTATGGTAACACTTGTTCGGCTAATGGCGGCCTGTAACTCCGGGAGACGATGGTCCTAAAAAAGACGGCTATTACAAGTTTTGGTTATAAGTTGGTAACTTGGTATAGTAGAAGTTGTGAGGATTAAAGTTGGCTATAACAAAAAAAAATTTCTTAAAACCAAATGTCTTTTAACTCAACTGAAAAATATCAAAGACAAAGCCTAAAGATAACATGATCGAATCACGTTTGTGACAAAACTAATAATATATGTTGTGATTTTGGGTTTGTGAAATTACAGACTTGGGTCCACAACCTCCTAAGTATCAATTTTACTCTTACATAAAATGACAAGTTTTTGCAAATTAACATAAACTGATCAGTTAACTAGTGCCACAACATTTTTTATCCTCATCTCTTACATATACGACAATGGACCTACTCATTTGGTGTACGAATTGGACAAAGATTTCCTCTGCATTTTGTGCAGCCAATCATCCTGATTGCTTATCTATCTTCTGCCACTGATGAACATGAAATCCGTTAGAAGAAGAAGACAAATCCGTTGACTAGTTTCTTCTTTGTGTGGTCTGGTCAAAATCCAATTTTACATAAGTACTCACCTCACAATTCTGAATACCAGGTGGCAACCCACGTTGAAGAATCAAATTAGGTAACAAAACTCATGAGAAAACACTTGGCTCCTTAGAATATTTGTTTTCTTCAACAGAGAAGAGAACATTAGTACGTTGGAGTATGGGACCTCACACACAAACCAAAAGGTCCAGATGTACCATATACGGTGACGAGCCTTTTCATAAAAGGCCTTAAGAGGGTAGTAATCTCAGATACAAAATCTTCAGGTGATGGATCCGTCTCACTTTTTCAGGAAGTTAACACACGGTTCTCGTTGTGAGGAGTAAGCATACATGAGAGATGTGGGTGGCATCATAGTATCACATGATCCATAGGAGAGCTCAGAGTTTGCCATACTGACAAAGGACTTGATGTGGTTATAGCTGCATAGCCACAGTTCAAGAACAAGGTTGTTGTCAAGAGAAACCTTACAACAATACTCATCTTGAGATTTCAATGAATGAACAAAAAGATTGTTTTGGTGAGCTCATCAAAGAAGTGAGAGAACAATTCTACTTTAGTTTCATCTATAAACATATAAACTAATGAGTCTTGTCCTACTTAGGACACCCAAAGTTGACCACATCATAGTTCGCAATACTTGACTTTGTCAAAGTATTTTCGTACTCTCAGGTGCATTAAAGTTTCAGCATCAATCATCAATCCTTTAATGAGGCGTTGAGACAACCCATTTCCGCCAAGTCTAACCATAAGTCAATTTTGTGTCAAAACACAAGAGTCAAAACTCTCAGATTCAACACATTCTCAGTTTATATTAACATCAAATACCTTTACAACAATTTTCATTTGCAAAATACTATGCATTTTTATCGACCAAATATAGCTGTTTGTGTTATCTCATTCACAGAATACATAGTCTTGGAATCTGAATCACTCTCTTGAATCTGTAATGCGAAAACCGGTTGTTTTGGTTCCGGAAGATCCATTTCTGTAGTAAGCATTGACATGACTTGTGCAATGTTGGGTCTATCCAACGCTTGCTGTTGAATACATAGCAAACCAATCTGAACACATCTCGCTACTTCACTATCAGAACCTGAACTGGATATATCTTGATCCAGTAGATCCGCTCCACCACTCTCTCTCCAACAATCCCATGTCTTAACAATTTGATGAACACACAGAAGCATATAAGACTCTTGAAACATTTAAAGCCAATAATGTAATATCAAGAAGCATAGAGAACGTAGTTTGACTTACATATTCGAGTAGACTCTTGCCTTCCTCTCCAATGGTGAAGCTCGAGATCCTCTTTCCCGTTATGATTTCCAGTAGAAGAACTCCAAACGCATAGATGTCTGATTTCTCAGAGAACATTCCTGTCCATGCATACTCTGGAGACATGTATCCCCTGTTCATGTACCAAACAATTATATAAGTAAAGGCTTTGTTATAGATGTGTAGGGGAGGCAGATACGTACAGAGTTCCAACAACCCTGCGAGTGTTGGCTTGGTGTTGTGTTCCTTGAAACATCCGAGCTAATCCAAAATCTGATATTTTTGGGTTCATTTCCTCATCCAAAAGGATGTTGCTGACCTTCAAATCACGGTGCACAACCCTGAGACATGAGTCACGGTGAAGATAGAGAAGTCCACAAGCAATACCTTGAATGATTTCGAACCGCTTGGGCCAATCAAGCTCAAGCTTTTTCGTCGAATCTAGCCAAATTAAATGAAAATGTGAGTGAGCAAAAGAGCATAATATGATGAAAAGAATAGGAAAGATGCAAAGGGACAGACCAAAGATAAAGGTGTTGAGGCTTTTGTTCACCAAGAACTCATAAATCAAAAGCTTTTCCTCTCCTTCGATGCAGCATCCCATAAGCCGAACCAAGTTTCTATGTTGGAGCTTAGAGATGAGTACTATCTCATTCATGAACTCCTGTTTGCCCTGTCCGGAACTGCTAGAAAGCCGTTTTATAGCTATTTCCTTCCCATCTTGCAGCTTTCCCTTTAAGCAAAGTCAGAGATAATCAGTCAAGTGAAAAAGGATGATCATGTGCAATTTGGATATTAGCAGAGGAAAGAAAGTTAAATCTTACCTTATAAACTGGACCAAACCCACCTTGACCAAGCTTCTTTTCGATGCTGAAGTTATCAGTGATTGCTAGTATTGTTTGCATGTCAAAGAAGTATACATCTTGTTGTTTCAATTCTTCCTTCCATGCATCTTCTGAAGTCTCCATGGTTGTAGTAGTTGAGTCTATGTGAAACATCCAAGTGTCAGTACTAAAAAAAAAACAGAGAAAGAAGGCAACTAAGCATCACAGAGTCTCACCATTTTGTTTTGCTTTGTGTCTCCTCCGCCAGAACCAGTAAGAGGCTAAAACCATGATCATGAAAACACAAACGCTGACAGCGCTAGCCACAATAATCTTGGTTCGATTGCTTCCACCTGAAAGATTCACCCGAAGAGTAAAGAAGCAAGAACATGAAGTACAAAGAAGCAAATACTTATGCTCTGTTTCATTTCCTACCCAACTCAGAACTTGCAAGACGGATTGAAAGAACTTCTCCTCCAGCAGAAAACTGCATCACATCGACAAGCTCACGGTACCACACCAAGCAACCAATCTGATCAACGAAGGAAAACGCCATGCAAGAACAGTTTCCACGACAACGCTGGCTACACTCCTCAGCATTGATCAAGCTTAGATACTCATAAAAATCCGGAGGCTTTACATTTGCAACAACGTCGAAGACGTCTGCACCATTGCCTTGTGTTGTTGTTGTTACAGAAGAGTTCACACGACAAGACAAGTCTGTTCTTCTCACACAACCACCAGTCCAGTTCCTTCTATTCCACTCCTCGTCTGATCTTGGTATAAACCCTTTCAAGCATTCACACTTTGGAGGATTAGATCTCACACAAAGCCCATAAGGCCCACATGTATTGTAAACATCACACGAGCTTACTGGTGCCTCAAAGTCAGTAACCCAACCAGAGCCATCGTGCCAACGAATCTTCAACGATCCCTCTGGTGTCAGCGTAGTGTACGACAAGTTAGAGTTTCTTTGTAATGAATAAGTCAAAAAGCCTGTCCCGGCTGACGCGTCTTGAGAAACGCTGAACTGGCTTACATGTGAGTCATCCATCTCCGGTGTGCCGGTGAACCTTTCCCTCGCCCATGGACCGCCTCTCCAGTAGGGTATTGTTCCTCTCATTATAAAGCCTTGTGGAGGTAGCTGTGTGGTAAGCTCAGCTATGAACTCTCCAGATGAAGGATCTGTGGGGCTTTTCCAGGAAGACAACACACGTTTGTTGTTATTAGGAACATTATACATCACAGATGATTGAGGTAGCATAGTATCACCGAGATGCTCAAAGCTTTGCCATAAGATTCTTCCGGAAACTGCATCGACCAGGACGAAATTGCCATTGTCTAAAAGCTCGCCGCGGAGTTCGTTAGATGAGAAAGTTTCTCCTATGGACCAGACAAGATCTTGTTCTTCTCCCTGGAGCAAGACAAGGCTCCCATTGGTGCTGAGAGTGAGATTCGCCGGTGTTTTTGTGACTGGCTTGTCTCTGTTACCCACCCAGACAACGACCTGAGGAGTGATGTTCTTGAACCAGACTCCAACATACTGATTCCGAGTATTGTTAGGACTGAAGAACCCAAACTCGTAAGATCCGTCAGGAGAGCTTAGAGTTTGTCCTATTGACAAAGGGCTTGCTCTGGTTATAGCTGCATAGCCATAACTTGAGAATCTGATCAACAAGAAGAGGAAGAAAGAAAAGAATAAAATATCAATCTTTCTCATAATGATATACAAGAGCTCTTCTAAAGATTTCAATTTATGACAAAAAGCTTGTCTGCATAAAGTCAATAACAGAACAAACTTCCTTCGTGTACATCTTACCAGATACGAAGCCTCTCGGATGCATCCGTGGAGGCTAACTTATTTTATATATTTTAAATTATTATAATAAGCCCTCTAGACCGCAGTTTAAAAAAGACAAATCATAGACCACATTGACCTGTAGAATCACTATCTCTCCATTCACATTAAATAAAACAAAAGTGTGTCTATTTTTTTATTACTTTATTAGAGATTTTATATTCCATGTTGCTTGTACAGAGATAACTTTGAATAATCAACAACTACTTTCCATCTAACCAATCCCATGATAAACAAAGTATTCACATTCCATATCTTCTACTTGTTGCAGCTTAGTAGATTCATCGGTTTTAAAATAAAAGACCAATACCAAGTTGTTTAAAAAACCTGAAAGCGTACGCAATCGAACTCGGATGATGAGTATTACCTGAAGATTCACAATAATGGAGAGGTACGACTTTTGATGGGCGGCTTCCACTATTGGTCCCCATTGCCTAGACTTTGAAAGTTGACATCTCATTCATTGCATTTTTTACAAAATATATTGTGATTATAAACTTCCACAGAGCTCCAGAAAACAATATACACCTGTTTTTGAGCCAACGAAACATTTGTATTTAACAGCAATAAAAAAGTGAGATCTCAAAATCTTAGAATATACTATATACTAAGAGCTTATAGTCCTTGGATCACAGATTGTGTTGACTCATTGACAAAGATAACATCTTTAGACATCGACACATCGTACGTATCTAAAGCGTCACCCTTGAAACATTGCATCTCGTTGAGGCATTTCACCGAACACTTACAGAGCGTAATCTAGACGTCTGAAGACATACAAATTCCAAGCTTTGCTGATGTGGGCGGACCTGAAACCTATATAGTAGTGTCCCACCATATGGGTTTAACTACATCAAAGTCAAAGTCGACGACTTTAAAGCGAGCTGAGACACAAAGAGAATATGATCCAACTTGGAGATTAGCTAAGAAACGAAAGAATGAGAAAGAAGAATAAACACACTGGAAGAGGCAGAAGGTTAGACTAGGTTTAAAAGGAGTAGAAGACTCTATGTGCATCAGAGGGTTTTGTTGTTACACGTTTTCAGCACATGTGGACGTTAGGGTTTGTTAGATCGACTCTGTTTTTAGCCCGACATGATTGAAGAACAAATCCTTTAACAAGTGGTACGTATCAGAGATCATGCTCTTTTATTTCACGGAGTTGTAAGCTAAGTTTTGTAACACTGAGTTTAATTCACTTTTGCAATATCTCAAAAATCTTTGGTTCTATACATAGTGAACTAGTATATATATATACTTATCGTCCTTGGATTACAGATTGTGTTAAATCATTGACAGAGAAGATATGTTTAGACTCAGACTCTGACGTGAACACATCGTTTAGAGTTTGCGCCGCAAATATAGGCTGCTTTGGTGTTGGAAGTTCTGTCGTTGAAGTAATCATGGACAGTACTTGAAGAGTGTTGGGTCTGTCCGAGGCTTCATGTTGGACACATAGAAGACCAATCTGAACACATCTCGCAACTTCGTATATGTTGCATGAGTCAGTAAGATCTTGATCAAGAAGATCCGCTCCTCCGGTCTCGAACCAAGACTCCCAGGCCTGAGTACAAGAAGAATACATTTCATGTCTATATACTTAAATGATAATCAAATCAATCACAGTAAACATGTCACTTACGTATGCAAGAAGGCCTTTGCTCCCATCTCCAAAGCTGAACCTTGAAATCTTCTTGCCGCTGATGATTTCTAGCATGAGAACTCCTAGGCTGTAGATGTCTGACTTCTCGGAGAACAACCCTGCCCATGCATACTCAGGAGACATATATCCTCTGTGATAACATCAAATAGTTTAGTATATGATTATGAGTATGTATCCTTGTTGAAGAGAGGTTCTTACAGTGTTCCTACAACTCTTCGAGTGTTGTCCTGATATTGTGTTCCCTGAAACATCCTAGCCAATCCGAAATCCGATATTTTTGGATTCATCTTTTCATCCAGAAGAATATTGCTAACCTTGAGATCTCGGTGAATGACCCTAAGGCGCGAGTCACGGTGGAGATAGAGAAGTCCACGTGCAATACCTTGAATGATTTCAAATCTCTTTGCCCAATCAATCTCCAGCTTTAGAGTTGAATCTATAGGCAATGGTATAGAATAGGTTAGTGACTATATTAGCATAAGATGGAAGGAGTTATGGAATAAAAGAACATACCAAAGAGGAATATATCAAGGCTTTTGTTCACCATAAACTCATAAATAAGTAGCTTCTCTTCTCCTTCGATACAGTACCCCAATAACCGAACCAAGTTCCTATGTTGTAGTTTTGATATTAGTCTTATTTCATTCAAGAACTCCCCTGTACCCTGATCAGAGCTACTTGAAAGGCGCTTAGCAGCTATTTCCTTCCCATCTAGCAGCTTTCCCTGGAAGAATAGTTTCAGATAGATATATAGAACAAGATACATATATACAGCAGAACAAAAAGAAGAAGCAAATAAAATAGAATGTCACATACCTTGTACACTGGACCAAATCCACCTTGACCAAGTTTATTTGAGGAACTGAAATTATCAGTGGCAGTTCTTATGGTATGCATCTCAAAGAAATTTACACCTGAGATATCTTGTGGTTCGAAATCATTCTTCCATGCATTTTGTAAAGTGTTGATGCCAACATGGGTTGGTTCTACAAGAAACAAATGTATTAGCTAGTGCTTGATATCTAGCAGTTTAGCATCCAAAGTCTTTGTGCTAAGTTTTGCAGTGTCTAACCTTTTTGTTTGGCTCTGTATCTCCAGAACATAAATGCGGTAAAGACCAAGATAGCGAAAATCGAAAGGCAAGCAGTAGTAGCTACTATAATCTTGGTTCTATGGCTTCCAGCTGAAATATTTAACCAAACAAAACAAAAATCTAAACTATGCTGTTACAAAACATTTAAACTCTAGAAGAAATGTGTTTCAGTCTTACCCAATTCCGAACTGGCAAGACGAATGGAGATAGTTTCTCCATTGGACATAAACTGAACTGTGTCTACTAGCTTCCCATTCCATACTAAGCATCCAATCCCACTTATATAGGCAAAGGCTGTACAAGAACAGTTTCCTAGACAGCCCTGGTAACACATGTCTGCATCAAGAAAGCTTGCAAACTGGTGCAGATCTGGAGTCTTTACATTAGTCATACGATAGAAGATGTCTGTGTCTCTGCCTTGTGTTTTAGTAGAAGATTTAGCCTGACAAGATAGCTGTGCACGTCTCACACACCCACTAGTCCAGTTCCCTTTCCTCCATTCCACATCTTTCTTTGGAACAAACCCTTTCAAGCATATGCACCTCGGGGTACTAGATCTCACACACAAACCAAAAGGACCACAAGTACCGTATATATCACATGAGTGTTCTGGTTCTGTAAGGTGATGCATCCATTTTTGGCCTTGATCCCAGTAAATCTCCATGTTCCCCTCTGGTGTTAGGGTAAGATAGGACAGATTAAAGTTTCTCAAAGTGGAGTAAGAGAAAGATCCTGTACCGGTTGCTAGATCCTGGACAACGCTGAATGGACTTACATATGATTCATCAAACTGTGGGAAGCCAGTGAACCTTGTTTTCGCCCATGGACCAGTTCTCCAGTAAGGCACTGAGCCTCTTCTTATGAGGCCTTGTAAAGGGACTTGTGGTGTAATCTCCAGAGAAAAGTTCCCAAGTGAAGGATCACTGTAGCTTTTCCATGAAGTCAGTTCCCGCTTCTTGCCATGGGAAAGATCATACATCAGCGTTGACTGAGGAAGCATAGTATTACCAAGATTCTCAAAGCTTTCCCATATAGTTGTTCTTGAGACATCATCGATCAGAACGAGATTTCCAGTGTCTAGAAGCTCGGCATGAGATCTGCTTGATGGGAAAGAAGCCTCTCCTGTTGACCAAATCACAGCTTGTTTCTCATCAACTAAGGTCAGGCTCCCGTTTCTGCTGATGGTGAGATTTGCTGCAGAGCTTGTAACTGGTTTATCTCTGTTAGCCACCCACACAATTACCCGAGGAACTATTTTCTTGAACCAGATCCCAATATACTGATTCCCAGTATTGTTAGGACTGAAGAAGCCTAGCTCATAGAACCCACCAGGGGAACTCAGAGTCTGTCCTATTGACAAAGGGCTTGATGAGTTTATAGCTGCATAAACACAGGTTGTGAATATGGTTAGTAAGAAAGAGCAAGCAAATAAAACCATACCCATCTTTCTCTAGTGTTTTACTATTTTTTTCTGTGGAAAGATAAGCAAACCTTCATGTGCATCTTCTTTGTTCAGACTGTTGCTTTGAATATAATAAGCACTAAAATATAACGTAATGACGTGTAAGTCAATGAAAATTCATATTCAACCAATAAAAAGAAAGTCAAATAAAAAAAGAAAAGACAAATACAGAGCTGGAAATTGCACCCATCTTACTGTCCACAAAGAAGTAAACGTGTACACATAAGTCAACCTTTTACACAGCAAACAAGTTTGGAGTTTTTGAAAATCTCCAAGAAGAACGTGCGAGTTAATATCTGTATGGGCTTTAAAAATCACATCCACTCGTGGTGACCGGCCTATTAAACCGTGCATCTAGTTCAACCATTTAATCAAATATTGGAAGATCTGAGCAGTTGAAACCATGTGTGCATATGTGTTTCTAGCCGACATCGGCGACTAAAATGACGATATAGCATTCAAAGTAACTGCGATGTGGCGGGACCTAAGTACAGACAGAGACATCGACTATCAGTGGTAGACTTTGACCAGCCGCAGCATAAATTCCCATGAACGTAAGAGGAAACGACACCACTGAGTCAAGATGCTTGAAAAAATCGTTTTTTCAAAATTCATTTTCACATTAACTATTAAGGACAGTATAGTTTGGGAATATTTTGACCAAGTCAACTCAAGAGTAGGTAAGAAAATTCGTTAGTTTATTTCTGTTGTAGGAATATAATCTGTTTACAATCTACTGAAAAACACACAAAGAAAAAGTAAAAAAAAAAGTGTGTTTATCTTGTATTGTTGATCACCGAATACCTACTGTCCGTAATCCAAGAGAAGACGATAAGATGACAAGTACAAACTCTTTATTAAAACACCAATACAATACAAAAGGAAAGAAAAACTTTATATATTTATTTGAGAAGTGCTGAAAATAAGAAACAATGAGAAAGTTCTCATAGTTTCAAAAACAAGCTGAGCATTTTAATTTACAGAAGAACAGAAATCCACACACACACACACTTTCGGTTCCACAAGTTTCAAAATGACGCATTCATTACTTAACGCCCCTGGATCCCAGATTGTGTCAACCCATTGACGGTGATCACATCGTTAGACGTGGATTCTTCACCTCTACTGTGCAGTGCAAATATGGGTTGTTTTGGTGAGGGAAGAACTAATGTTGTGGTGAGCATAGACAGTAACTCAACTGTGTTGGGTCTCTCCACAGGTTGGTGTTGAACACAAATCAGACCAATCTGGACACATCTCGAAACTTGTAATGGGCAACAAGAATCAGCAATATCTTGGTCCAGAAAATCAACTCCTTTGGTTTCACACCAACATTCCCATGCCTGTGGTTTAGTTTCAGATCTTAAGAATATAAGAGCAAGAAAACTTCATCCGCAAGTTAATGGAAAACCTAAAAAGTCTCAAAACTTACATATGCAATGAGGTTATTTCCTTCTTCTCCATTGTTGAACCTTGAGATCTTTTCTCCACTGATGATTTCTAACAAGAGAACTCCAAATGCATAGATGTCTGATTTTTCAGAGAAAACACCTGTCCATGCATACTCAGGAGACATATATCCTCTGTGAAAACATCTAATAGTTTAGTAAATGATTTGGATTATGAATCTTGTTAAGCATGTCCACAAAGAATGGTTCTTACAGAGTTCCTACAACCCTGCGAGTGTTGTCCTGGAAATGGGTTCCTTGAAACATGCGAGCCAGTCCAAAATCTGATATTTTTGGGATCATTCTCTCGTCCAGAAGAATGTTGCTGACCTTCAGGTCTCGGTGAATGACCCTGAGGCGTGAGTCACGGTGGAGATAGAGAAGCCCACGTGCAATACCTTGAATGATATCAAATCTCTTTGCCCAATCAATCTCAAACTTTAGAGTTGAATCTAGACAATATTATAGAACATATTAGTGACAGTGAGACCATGACCGGTCCTAAATTTTATGAGACCATAAACATTTTAAAGAAAATTTTAATAATCTTCAATTTTTTTTGTAATAATATTCTTTTTCAAATTATGTATATTATCTCTTTAAATTTTGGAACAAAAAGGGTAACAACGAGGTATACGAAGTAAAAGACTCACCAAATAGAAAGACGTCAAGGCTTTTGTTCTCTAAAAACTCATAAATCAGTAGCTTCTCTTCTCCTTTGATGCAGCATCCCAAAAGCCTAACCAAGTTTCTATGCTGTAGTTTCGAGATTAGTGTTATCTCATTCATGAACTCCTCTGTTCCCTGTCCGGAGCTGCTAGACAGGCGTTTAACAGCTATTTCCTTTCCATCTACCAGCTTTCCCTGAAAGCAAAGTTGCAGATAGTCAGTCATCTATAGAAACACATAATACAAGCAAATAGTGAGCAACTAAAAAAAGAGTATCCCATACCTTATAAACTGGACCAAATCCACCTTGACCGAGTTTGTTTGAGAAACTAAAGTTATTAGTGGCAGTTCGTATTGTATGCATCTCAAAGAAATTTATGCCGGAGACATCTTGTGGTTCCAAATCATTCCTCCGCGCATCTTGTGAAGTGTTGATGAACATAAAATTTGGTGCAACTGGTCAATAGCGTCATTTATTAGTTTGTATCATTGTTTCATCCAACGCTGAACTTTCAGCACAAGTAAACAAATTAACCCTTAATTAGGAGGACATCAATCTTTAAGATAAACTCCCTAATAAATACTGCCTACTTGAGACTGTCCCGACTCCCATGGGACGTAGAATCTAGCAATTTGCTTTGGTTTTGGTCACACGAAAACAAAAAGACAAAGAAAGAGAGTGGGAGAGACCAAAATTCTAGTGTCTCACCATTTTGTTTGGCTCGGTATCTCCAGAACGTATACGCGGAAAAGACCAAGATCGTGAGTAAGGAAAGGCTGGCAGTAGCACCAGCAATAATCATTGTTCGGCTGCTTCCAACTGAAACATTCACCATAAAACAAAAACAAAAAAATTCATACCATGCGGCTACAGAGAAACAATATCATAAAATAGAAACACTTCAAATGTAACAAGTAAGCAATACTCATTATTTATAATATAACACATTATATACCTACCCAATTCTGAACTTGCAAGACGAAGGGAAAGAGACTCTCCATCAGATGAAAACTGAACCGTGTCTACAAGCTCCCGGTTCCATACCAAGCATCCAATTCCACTTATATAGGCAAAGGCTGTGCAAGAACAGTTTCCTAGACAACCCTGGTGACACTGTTCTGCGTTGAGAAAGCTTGCAAACTGGTACATATCCGGAGTCTTTACATGTTTCATATGATAGAAGATGTCTGCTTCTTTGCCTTGAGTCTTTGTAGAAGAGTTCGCCTGGCAAGAGAGCTGTGTATGTCTCACACACCCACTTGTCCAGTTCCTTTGTCTCCACTCCTCATCTGACTTTGGTACAAACCCTTTCATGCATACACACTTTGGAGTACTGGTTCTCAAACACAAACCAAAAGGCCCACAAGCACCATATAGATCACATGAGCTTACTGGAGCTGCAAAGTGAAGCGTCCAGTTTTTGCCATCACTCTAGAGGATCTTCATTTTCCCTTCTGATGTTAACGTAACATATGATAGTTTATAGTTTCTCAACTGGGAATAAGAGAAAGATGCTGTGCCTTTCTCTACATCCTGGACAACAGTGAATGGACTTACATATGATGCATCGATCCCAGGTATCCCAGAGAATTTTGTTTTTGCCCATGGACCACTTCTCCAGTAAGGCTTTGAGCCTCTCCTTATAAGGCCTTGTGGGGGTACTTGTGGTGTGAACTCCAGTGAGTATTCCCCAGGGGATGGATCGTTGTTGCTTTTCCAGGAAGTCAACACATGCTTCTTTCCTCGGGGGATATCATAAGACACCGATGACTGAGGTAACATAGTATTACCAAGATTCCCGAAGCTCTGCCATAATGTTTTTCCTGAAACATCATCGGTTACAACAAGGTTTCCGGTGTCTAGAAGCTCTGCATGGCACTTCTTGGATGTGAATGCTTCTCCTGTTGACCATATAACATCTTGCTTTCCGTCAAGCAAGATCAGGCTCCCGTTGCTGCTGATGGTGAGATTTGCCGCGGTTTTTGTGACTGGTTTGTCTCTGTTAGCCACCCACACAACGACCTGAGGAGTGATGTTCTTGAACCATACCCCAACATACTTATTCAGGGTGTTGTTAGGACTGAAGAAGCCTAATTCATAAACTCCGTTGGGAGAGCTCAGAGTTTGTCCTATTGATAAAGGACTTGATGTGTTTATATCAGCATTTCCACAAGTTGAGAATATAGATATCAAGAGAAAACAAAGAAAGAAAAGCATCTTGTTTCTCTAGTGTACTCTTATATCTTGTGGAGATTTTGAACATATGAGCACAAGCTTACGTTGATGAACAGAGATTAATAAGCCTTGATGGAACAAACACTTTCCGTGTTATCCGGGCATTGTACGCATTGACATTAATAGATTATGTTCTTTTATTGTAAGTGAGAATAATTATGAGTGTAATTTAAACATAAACATCAAAATAACCCATGTGGACATAGTTGACGTAGATATTTTTATGTTTCTTCACTGAAGATAGAATCTAACAAACGACCATAATTTTCTCATTTTGGTCTTCTCAAAGTCTACATACACAACTAATAACTCTGCAAGTTTAAACATTTCCTATAAGATATAGATGTAGAAACTGCTTTTAAACGTCATTTTAGTTTATGTTCCATATTGGTAGACAAAGTTAAAAATGCAAAATGAATGTCTAAGACCTAGTGTTTCACCGAATATTTTCAGTGGTAAGATTGGGATTATGTAGATATTAACTTAAATCAATAAAGGGAGTGTATAAGATAAGAATACATGCTCATACATCAAAAGTTCAATGAAAACATAAAAAATATCATAAATTAGTTTTTAGATTGAAGAAATAAAACTTAATTAACAAGCCAGACGTCAGAGGACATGCCGTTCAAAACCTTGTTTATGGCGCTCTGATGAAATCTAGATAGATACCGAAAGTACAAGCAAAACTGTGGGCGGATTAATTAATTAAAGAGAATATTACACTATAGGTCAGTTTCTATGTTTATAATAACATAATAAGACAGTTTCTACTACTCTGACACTTTTCTCTCTCATTTTCTCTTCTTTAACACTGTATTCACTTTTTTCTCAGTGTATTAAAAACCATTATTACCCTTGTTCTATTATTTCTAATTGAAATCTAACTAACTACTGTAACATTAAATCATGTGACCACAAATCATTTTTTTTCTTTCTTTTTCTTTATATCTCTTAAAAGTTAAAACACAATCATTTCTTTTCTTTTATTTTCCGTCATCTTTCTCCTCCTAAATTTTTCTTTTTTTCCTGTAAAAAAAAATCATTTTAGAAGAAGTTGATGACGATGAGATCGGTTTTTGTAGTCCTTAATCAGCCTCCGGTACAACCAGTTGAAGACGAAAATGAAGAAGGAGATGAGGACAGAGACAACAACGGCGAAAGTGACGAAGATGGCGATTAAGACATATATGACGACAACAAAAATGAAGATAATGAGGATAAAATATGATTTTGAGATAATCAGTTTGTTTGGAAGCCTAAGCTTCAACTTTGGAATCCTCATCTCATCTGTCACAGTGGATTTAATTGTCATTCCGGTGATGGGTAACTTGGATTAACTCGGTTTGTACTTGTGGCTGCTTCCTAATGATATTAACGAGCCGGCTAAGACCAATTTTGAGTTCATGCTTACATATGTACATGTGTACACGTTTTGATGTACATAATGAAACATACAACTGCCTACTAGTGAGGTGTACATGTGCACACATGTACATATGGACAATGTCTAAACTAATGTACATGTGTATATATGCGAATAATGTACATTCATCAAGTATTTGAGTCCAAAACATATAACATAATAGATCAAGTCCAACAGAAAATGGTGTATATGTTAGTAAGTGTACACATGGTTTTGGGCTAATGCACATTGGTAAATTTTCTTGTAGAAAGCATTGTAATTTGTGGACACTTTATTGTGTACATAATATTACGCGTACGCATGTATATCAAAGATAAATCCAAAAAATATTTGTGCACACTTTCTTGTGTACATAATGTTACGTGTACACATGTACATCAAAGATAAATCCAAAATATATGCAAAAATGCAGAAGGTCGCAATGGATGCTCTCGATCTACTCCTGATGGAGCCGCAATGGCGAGTGGCGAGGTCACGACGCCGTGAAATTTGTGTCTAAGTTTGACGAGAAAATATTTTGAGATTCATGGCATAGCTCGGTTGAAGCAGTAGAAACGCAACAGAGAAGATGATATAGATCTATAATACCTTTTATTTATATGAGACTGATGAGTACTCAAATCTCGTCAAGTCATCTCTGCAACTTATATGGATTCTTTGCCGCCGTCGAAGGTATATCAATTTCTTTTACGACCGCACCCTTATGTTTGTTGGTTCAATTCAGAGAATAAATAGAGACAAAGTTACTTTTTGTTTGTGGTTCAGATTAAAAACAATTAAATAAAAAAATGCATTTTCACTTTTCAAATAAATGACACACTAAACCCAGATGACCAAAAAAAAGGAAGAGAGAGGTAACGAAAGGTTTGGTTTTCATTCTGGGGGTATTGGTGC
Source organism: Brassica napus (assembly GCF_020379485.1). Taxonomy (NCBI): domain Eukaryota; kingdom Viridiplantae; phylum Streptophyta; class Magnoliopsida; order Brassicales; family Brassicaceae; genus Brassica; species Brassica napus. Next base: position 10,192,522 of record NC_063442.1, on the reverse strand, counting down.
CTTTGACCACTAACAAACTACTCTAGTAGAACAAACTGCCTTAAAGTGTTAATAAAACTTGTAAAGTGCTTGTAAATGACTCATAATTAAATACCCACCATCTGAGTCAAAATCAATGGTGTCACTGTCAATAAAGAGAAGACAAGACAACTAATAAGCTATAAAGATTCTATTTTGTATTAGCCTTATGACTTTACCCGGAAGAAAAACACTAATATACGACAGGCGGCTGATGAAAATTCACACGAAACACACTCACAAGAGTGCACACACATGCCCATGTCTCAAAGAAGAACAAAAACAAAACCCAACAAAACATTCTTTCTAATGCTTTGTTGACAGGAAATAAACAGTTTTCGGGACAACACAGTGCTCATCCCATAGACTATAATAAATCATTGCTGCTCCATAGTGGCCAAAGTGGTGAACACTTTTTTTTTTTTTTTATAACTTTGGTATGATTCCAAAGGCTTTTTAGGCCCAAAGACTAAACACTAAAAAGCTCATAGAAATCTAGGTTTTCTTGCCACTTAAGATGTTTATGGATGACCAAAGAAAATCGAACTCATGACGGAAGTTTCAGCGGAAACCCCTTTATTACTAGGCCAAGACCACTTGGTGAACATGTAAATGCTTAAAATTATCATTAGTCACTGATGTGTCTTGACCATCAATATGTAAATGTAAGATCTCTCTTATTATTCAAGGTCACAATACAAAGAACTATATATACTGAGAGTCAGAGCCGTGCCTACTGAAGAATATTTGAAGCATCCGCTCCTGTTAAATAATTTTTACAAAAAACTATAGAGCATATAGTTATATTTTTTATTTTATACATACATAAACAAAATTTTTTTATTGCTTCTTAACTGGATTACAGATATCAATTGATAACTAGCACTGTTTTTTCCACTTATTTTCTATAACTACAGCTTAGATGTTTCTAATCAATTTTTAAACATTTTATTTTTTTTCTTCTTCAGCTTTATATGCTTAGTTTACAAATTTACAAGAAACTATGTAAATAAAAGACCAATTTGTATGTTTCAGTTTTATATCTATAACTAAACATAAAATGATAATAAAACATTTTGTATTTTCTATCAAAACTTTATTTTTTAAATGATTATTTATATACTAGTTTGTCATAATACAATATTATTGATAAAAATATATTATTTATTTTTGCTTAGGGCATCCAAAAGGTTTGGCACGGCTCTGCAAAGAGTAGACATCTAGGTTAGAGACATTTATAGTTGTTTCTTTAAACAGAATTGAAGAATATTGAGGTAGTTTAGAAGATGATAACATGTATCATTGGCATGCTACGTTGTATCACTAACACGCCCTCTTAAGATGTGTTTGTTTTTTTAGGAAAAAAACATTTCTCATGTCTTTCTCTACCTTTTTATTTGTTTTTGATATTTTATTGAGAAACTGCAATTGCTGATGGCCTAAAGTACTCAAATGAGAAGTTTAGAGATACTCACTAGAAAAAAGAGATACTCACTCGAAATTGTTTGTTTAGAATTTAGAGTTCTCCCTGGTAAGGTTGCTGTCAGAGATAGCACTGTTTATGGTATATGATTTTTTTCTTTCTCTTTTGCATAATTTAAGTACTTTAATTAACTCTTTCAAGGAGATTAACATAGCAGTGGCATATTATTGGAAAATATAAACATCAGTTTTCATGTGTTGTATAATATTTTTATTTCTGAAAAATATTTTTTTGCTAATATAATACTATATGATAATTCATAATTAAACATTTTATCTTTGTTTCAATATCATGTATTATTGATTGCTTGATTTTTTTTTATTTTTTTTTTATTTTCATGTATGCATTTAACAAGGTCGCTATCTGCATGCAGACCCGGCTCTATACGTGTGCCAGAGGTGCAACAGCACAGGGTCTTAGATTTTCTTTTTAAATTTCTTTAAGCTTTAGGGCCCTAAATTTCTTTAAAAAAATGTTATTATCCAACACATATACACAGAGCTAGGATAGAAAGATAAATCAGCATGTGTTATTATAGTGACTTTGTAAAACCCGTTCATTTTTACAGGGCATTACTCTGCCAGATTTAATTGGTTTTATCATTATTTTTATAAAAAAAATTTGCAGCACAGGGTCTTTGCAAACTTTGAGCCGGGCCTGTCTGCATGAATGGGTCAGCATGAAGAGGAGGAAAGGATTTGGTAATGTAGTTCAAGTGTTCAACTTGTAAATGAGGGATACGAGTTTACAGGAATCGGGCTCCTTAACTGAAGGCTTTTCTATTATTCTTTTTTTTGGGTCAAAATGTTTTTTTTTTGTTAAGAATCCTATTTGCATGGCCGGCTCATATGGAAAGAAAAACGTGCGACCGTCCCGAACCCAAACACCTGTGTCCCCCGTAACTTGATAGTTAAGTGCCCAATATTTTTTTATATATACACATTTTTATATAGAAAATTTTAAATATTCATTAAATTTGATTTAAAAGGGGGCCTAAAATATTTTACATGCATAAAATTTGTATTTAACAAAACTTTAATAAAGATATTGATGATAAAAAATTCTAAAATATATTTAAATTTTAAATAAACATGAACATTAAAAGTTGATTTTTTTTTTTGCCTAGAAGCTCAAATAAATGTTGAGCCGCCCTGCCTATTTGTAACTACAAAACCATTATGTTACTAGCAATGCCGTCTTCAAATTTTGAGACTTCAAGCAACTATAAAAGTAGCCATTTTCACAGAATTCTTATTATAATAGTTGTTGTTTTAGATAAAATAAGAGATATATAGTAATTTTCTTTAAAATGGTTTAGTTATATATTTTTGTGAGCTGAAAGCTGGTGCTTCAAGTATTTCATATTAGAACCGGCAGAGGCGGCTCAGGGATTAGGGAATATTCGGTGTTGTACTAGGGGCCCCATAATCTTTTTTTAGGTAAAAGTTTAATGACGGCTCAAAATAATTTCGAAGTTAGACAACTAGCTACTTCCACCTATATGTTGAACAGCTGGCAAAACGGTTTATTGATAAATATATGTTTTTTTTTATTAATGATTACGGTTTAGCCTTAAGAAAGAAAAAATGTTTTTATATAAAATATATATAATTTATTAAGCATTTGAAAAGGAAATTTATTCTAGATTGAAAATAATGTTATAGAGCAGGCTAATATTACAAACAATAGTTTCTTTTTGAGAAATTTTATAGGATGATCCTAAAACTTTTTTTTTTATCACAAATATATTTTTTAAGAGATAAAATGACCAAAATATTTCATATTAAAAAGGTAAATAGACATTTATAATTTTAGTGTTAATTAATCTAGATTTATTAGAGTTTAGATTTAAAGAGCTAATCTAGACTTATTAGAGTTTATATTTGAGGAGCAGAGTTTTAGGGGTGAGATTTTGGATTTTTAAAATAAGTAAATAAATACTTAAAATTTAAAAAATATTTTTTAAAAAAAATTCGAAACATAATTTTTGAAATTAAAAAAAAAATCTATTGTTCACCCGATCATTATTTGCAAATTGGTGAAAATGGTTTCGGAATCAGAGGAGTGACCAACATTTGCAAATTATTTGGAAGATGTCAAGACCCTGAAAGAGATGTTCACCCGATCAGAGATCATCTATATACCAATGACGCAAAATACAATGGCGGATAGACTAGCACGCAGTTAGACAGCCGCCGTTTTTTGTCGTTCACATGGATGCAGATCACCCAGTTTGGTTTACAGAGTCAGTATGAATCTTTAAAAATTGATGAAAAAAAAAATCTATTGTTTTAATAAAAGTTCGAATTCAAAACCTTATAATTTGAAAAATTATAAAAAAAAAATTTCATGCTCATGTATTCCAATCTTTATCAATTATTTATGAGACTTTCATTCCCATATTTTCATGCAGTGAGCCTATGCTCTCTCATTTTGTTGTATTCAATATGTATTTCTATCGGAAAAGATCACCAATCCAAGACAAAAATATTCAGAGGATTCGTCCGACCAAGAAAAAATTGATAATTGTCAAATTTGTTTTTTTTCTTGAAATTAAAGAACGTAGGTTATCGATTATGCATTATACAAAAGACTCAAAAAAAATTATCGTATTATTTGAGAGAATTCTTCTTTTCTTTATTCTGAAATTACATTTTAAACTTAAATAACTATTTAAAATGTTTTGAATTGGTCTGAGGTTGAAAGTAACACTAATGTTTTACTATTCTTAGAGGTTACAAAATTATTTTACCATGAAAAACAAATTCATAAAAATGTAATGGTTTATATTTCTTCTTATTATTTTTTTATTTATTTTGTGATAAATTGTAAAATAATATACGCTGAAAAATATGTACAACATGGGTTATTCGGGAGAATTAACAGTAATTTTGACGTAATTAAACCTATAACAATTTTTTAAGTTTTGTCCGGTAATGCCATTTTTTCCAAGTTGCCTGTGACAAAGAGGGGAAGTGTGAGGTCGCTAAGTGAGCACATGATAAAATATCCGCAAACACAACGACATTACTCAATTAATTACCCGCACACATAAGCCGCTGAATCAGTAATCGGGGTGGTTTAAAATAAAAGTGATTGTGAATAAAAAAGGGTACTCTATTTCTTAGTGGGGGTTATTGGTTTTGGTAGTTTAGTAGATTTATAAATTATCCTTATATTTAGAAATCTTCCATAAATCCAGTGATTTTCAAATCGAGTGAGAATTATTGATATGAGTATTTTAAAATCAAATAAATGAAGTGTTATAAATCAATGGATTTATAACTAGACCTAAATAAAGCACTACAAGAGAACATTATGTTCTCCGACTGCAACTTCCAAAGACATGAATTGTCAAAACAAACTTTTCACGGAATCTTCTCAGAAATTTCGGATCAAACTATTTTTTCACCATGTTATTGGAAGTTTGATCGGATCAAAAAGTAAAAATTTCTGACAAAACAGATTTACTTGTCATCTTTTCAGAAATCTCATCGGAGTATTCTCGGAACTTATCGACAACTTCATCTTCTCCACCATTCATTATCTTTCTTGCCTCTTTTTCATTTTGCTAAGCATCAAAGGCTGGTCGCACACATTTGGTGGGGATACGTTCATATGGAATACATCTCTCGTTGCAGCTCTTTTTCATTATCGAATGCATTATACAATATGTTTGTATGGACATGTGCTTAGTGCATGTTTTTAACATGAGCAAAAAACAATGTATAAAATTTGAAGTAATGCATCAACCGATGTTTGTTGGGACACGAAAATATAAAGAATGAAAAAAGAAAACAATATAAAACAAATCAAACCAAAATAACAAGGTTAAACCCAATATTTGTTCCTTTGTATTTTACTCTTAAAAATAGTTACAAATCCAATCAAATCCAGTTTCAAATTAAATCCATACACAAATCTTCATTATTGAATAACGCATGATTCTAAAATTTATTTTAAAATCATAAAACCAATAACTATGGATTTGAATGTGAATTTTAAAATAATAGAACCAATAACACTACATTTAGTTTGGATTTACAAATCTATTAAAATGCACAAACCAATAACACCCTCTTAAATAGGAGACAGATGAACAACAATGTAAGAGGAGAAACAACCATCGAGTCATCATCGATTACCTTGTTTTTTTATGAGCAAAACATAGTATGGACCCTCTACAAAATAATACATTAATAATCTATTATATATATATATATATATAATTTTTTTTGACATCAAAAGACCATTCTGTTACTCAAACTTGAGGTGGTTTAAGTAACCAAACCGGAATAGAACGACCAACAAAATGTAGTTTCCTATGGAACGATCTAGCAGTCTTAGCTAAAAAATCAACAATCTGATTGTGTACCCGTGGAACGTGAGTGATGTTGAAAGCCGGGAAACATATCTGTAGCGTCTCTATCTTCTCCAATTCCGTCAAAAAGCTTGGCCACGCCTGAGGGTCCTTTACCATTGCAATTAGTTCCTTACAGTCTGTCCCAAAGTTCTGGCAGGTCGAATGTTGCAGCATATTCTCCATCGCCCACTGCAGCGCTTCTACTTCCGAGTGCAAGGATAATTCGCGTCAGGGGAAATTTCTTGTCCCCATAAGTTGAGTGTTCCCAAAACTATCCATCCATGTCCATCCGCTTCCACTAAAGTTAGCCGAAGATATCCAAGATCCATCTATCAAGCAAAAATATTTCTCAAGCTTACGACTTAGGGATCCTCATTTGTATTATCTTGTACCACTGTTTGTACCACTTCATTAGCATCATACCAGGCTCGACATTCACTCTCTGCGTGTCTAACTAGTTCCAAAAGATCTCTATCTATTATATTTATATGCGTGAATTAGTAAACATGAATATCATATAAAAATATTATACATGGAAATGATAACGAATCTATAGATATAAGTAATATAGACCTCTTATAAATAGTATAGTTTTCACTCGTCCACGGTATATTTTTCACTGATTCACGGTATAACAACATTTCGGCAATGGGTTATTTTCAATAACATAACCATAATAAATTTTTGTTTGCAAATTCTTAGCTGTAACTGGTAAATTGATTTGGAATTAATGGAACAAAAATAAATAGAATGATAGGAATGAAATATAGCAAAAAAATGGAATGAAATACATTTCATTCATTCATGAAGAATTTTGTTATGGAATACTTTTCTTTGTATTTTATTAAAATATTTTTGGAATTGGTGGAATGACCATTCCATTCTATTCATATCAAATGGTAAAATTGTTTTTGGAATTAATGGAATCCACCATTCCATATTATTCCATTCCAAAATATTGTAATCCAGTTGCACCCTTAATTTCAATTAAAAATATAAACCCATTCATAGCAGTGATACAACAACTAATCATAACACATTTATATATACTGGATAATCATATTCATGAAAAGCCTCTATGTCAAGGATCTTGATTACAAGATAGTAGGTCAAGACCATTACAAGAAAACTTTTTATTTTAAATGTATTAATTAGTGAAACTAAGAATGAGTAAATGTCAAGGAGAACAATCTATAACACTCTAGTTTTACAACTTCCATTACACATTGTTTCTTAACGCCCGATGATCACAGACTGTGTCATCTCATTGAAGGTAATCAAAGGATTAGACAAGGATTCATAATCTCTCTTATGCACTACAAATATAGGTTTCTCTGGTGATGGAAGGTCTGATTTTGTGGTGAGCATAGACATCAACTCAAGTGTGTTGGGTCTGTCCACTGGTTGGTGTTGAACACAGAGCAGACCAATCTGAGCACATCTAGCTACTTCTAGTGGGTGGGATGAATCATCAACATCTTTGTCCAAGAGAAAAATTCCTCCATTTTCACACCAAGACCCCCATACCTGTTGAGTTCTAAAAAATATTAGCGCAAGACACGTTTTTAAAACCTCTCTGAAAATGTATGAAAAAAGCAGTTAAAGTCTTACATATTCAAGTAGGTCTTTTCCTTCTTTTGCATAGTTGAATCTTGAGATCTTTTCTCCACTGATGATTTCTAACAAAAGAACTCCAAAAGCATAAATGTCTGATTTCTCAGAGAATATCCCTGTCCATGCATACTCAGGAGACATATATCCTCTGCACATATATCAAATAGTTTCACCAAATTTGTAACATACTATGAATCTTTAGGTAAGCATGTTGTTGAAGTCAGACCCTTACAGAGTTCCAACAACCCTGCGAGTATTTTCCTCACATTGGGTTCCCTCAAACATCCGAGCCAAACCAAAATCTGATATTTTCGGGTTCATGTTCTCATCCAGAAGAATATTGCTGACCTTGAGATCTCGGTGAATGACCCTGAGGCGTGAGTCATGGTGGAGATAGAGAAGTCCACGCGCAATACCTTGAATGATATCAAATCTCTTTTGCCAATCAATCTTATGCTTTTTACTTGAATCTGAGCAATAAGACAGTTTAAAACACTATCAGTTAAATAGTTTCTGATATAGAATGAAAGAGGTAAGAGGAGACAAACCAAAGAGAAAAGTATCAAGACTTTTGTTCACCATGAACTCATAAATCAACAGTCTCTCTTCTCCTTCAATGCAACATCCCAAAATTCGTACTAAGTTTCTGTGTTGTAGTTTTGAGATGAGTACTATCTCATTCATGAATTCCTCTTTTCCCTGTCTACAGCTGCTAGAAAGCCGTTTTACAGCAATTTCTTTGCCATCTTGAAGCTTCCCCTGAAACAGATTTAAATATATTTTGAGAGCATAAACAGAGAATACAAAAGAGCAAAGTGGAATACAATTCTCTGACCTTATAAACTGAACCAAATCCGCCATGCCCAAGTTTATTTGAGAGACTAAAATTATTGGTGGCAGTTTGAATAGTATTCATTTCAAAGAAACATAAACTTGAGAAATCTTGTGGTGTCAGATCATTGCTCCATGCATCTTGTGACGCATTGTTTGATATTATTTCTGAAACGTTCCAAGAATAAATGAACAACAAGCCATATCTATAAATATAGCAAGGTCACCAGTGTGTTACCATTATGTTTCACTCTGTATCTCCAAACACAAAACACAGAAGAACCCAATATCACAAAAAGAAAAAGGCTGACAAGACTAGCAGTAATGGTCTTCTTGCGCTTATTTCCATCTGAGATACAAAAACAAATAAAACAATAAGCCATGATGGAACCAAAAAGAAGTTCAATGATGTAATCTTTCCCAAGGCATACCCAACTCAGAACGTGCAAGACGAATGGAAAGAAGCTCTCCTCCTGAAGAAAACTGCACTGTGTCCATTAACTCATGATTCCACATTAAGCACCCAATTTCCCGAATAAAAGCAAAGGCCAAGCAAGAACAGTTTTGGAGGCAACTTTGGTAGCATTCTTCAGCATCCAAATTTGCAAATTTGTAAAAGTCTGGAGGCTTTATGTTGGCAACATGATGGAAGACATTTTGAGATTTGCCAGTAGAGTTTCCATAACAAAGTAGTTCGGTTCGCCTTACACAACCTTCAGTCCAGTTTCCTCTTTCCCACTCCTCTTTATATTTTGGAACAAACCCTTTGAAGCATTTACACTTTGGAGGTACTGACCTAACGCACAACCCAAAAGGTCCACATAAACCGTAAACATCGCATGAATTGGCTGGACCCTCGTAGGTTAAATCCCACTCGGTCCCACGATGTTGAAACCTTTTAAGATGGCCCTCTGGTGTCAAAACTAGACGCGAAAGTTTGGAGTCTCTTCCTACAAAAGAGAAAGACACTGACCCGTTTGCATCCTGCGGATAGCTGAATTCACTTGCTAACGTTTCATTCATTAGCGGTATCCCGGTGAACCTTGTTTTAGCCCATGGACCGCTTCTATAATAAGGCTTTGAGCCTCTCGTGGTAAGCACCTGTGATGGCACTTGCGGTGTAATCTGAGTCACAAAATCACCAGGCGATGGATCAGTGTAACTTTTCCAAGAAGTCAACACCCGCTTCTCACCGGTCGTGAGATCACACGTCAAGGGTGAGAAAGGGAGCATAGTATCACTAAGATGCGCAAAGCTTTCCCATAGTGTTCGTCCGGAAACATTATCTATGACAATAAGATTTCCACTGTCTGAAAGCTCTGCACGAGAACTATTAGATGCGAAAGTTCCTCCACTAGACCAGACAGCGCCATGGTTTCTATCCAATAAGAGAAGAGTTCCATTGCTGCTGATACTTAGATTTGCCTTGGAGTCTGTAACAGGCTTTTCTCTATTGGCCACCCACACAACCACCCGAGGAGTGATACCTTTGAACCAGATTCCGACATACTGATTCTGGGAGTTGTTGGGACTAAAGAACCCTAGTTCATAAACTCCATTAGAGGAACTGAGAGTTTTTACTATTGACAAAGGACTCTCTGTAGTTATTTCTCCATGACTAAAACTTAATATCATGGTGAACAAGAGAAAGAAAGCAAGCCACGTCATCTCCATGTGCGTTCTTGCGTCTCCAAGAACGATCTCCTTCAGATTAGTTCAAGAAGCAACCATGTCAATAAGACCAAGTAAGCTATTCTTTAGAGAAATCGTGAGACTATTCTCAATCATCTATTTAACAATTTACTGAACCGCACTTGTTTTCCAAGACAGTGCATTAGTTTATTTAGGATCAACTTAAACCTTATTAAATAATAATACGCAAAGTCATTGCACGAAGAAGTCTAACCTTATACCCAATCAATTACGCAACGTTTGACCCATATTATAACGGACAAGTTATGTGTCTTTTATTCTTCCAAGTGTTAAAGGTCTTTTACTGCTATGGCGTGCACTCTTGCTACGAAATGTACACGAGAGAGACCACCATTAGAGCGAAGCTTGTGAACCTTTGAGAGATGATTCCATGCGAACTCTAAAAGTCTGTCTCAAGGATCTTGATTACAAGATATTACCTCAAGAACGATTCAACAAGTGATAATGATCAAAGCATTCAGGTCGGAAAAATATCTCTTGCACTTAGGCTTTAACAGAAACGATGTTGAAACTTTTTATTTATTTCAAAATGGATCAAAGATAAGAGAGCACCTCCAATAGGGGGTTTTCTCATTGGAGCTCTTAAAATATGTACTATGTATATATCTATGTTTGTATGTATTATATAAATATAAGTATTTGTGGGATCCACAACTTTTGTGGAACCCGAAACTGTTCTGACTGGCAGCTATATATAGGACTCAATCCCGATAGAAAAACTCTCCAGAAAGTTGAATTCCTAGGTTTTGGAAAACACCTTAAATTCTCTAAATCGTGTATGTATCGTTGTGTTTACACCTTTGTAGACCATGTAGAGGATCTTAATGTTGCAAAGTTACTTAAGTCAAGCATCTTAGCTCCATCGATGACGCATCTCAGCTCCACAAGTGAAGAAAAGCAAAAAAACAACACAACGTTGTTGGCAGTAGGGACAGGGACGCCGGAGGTATGATGATGGAGTCATGGAGGCAGTAGCTAGAGAAGATGAAGACGGAGGCGTGTGGAATGTTTAAGAGAATGAGACGATCAGTGGAGTGATAAAAAGAGTATAGTGGGAGGAAAAGAGAGAGATAGAGAGATACAATGAGAGAAAGACAGTGAATATATTGATGTTGTTTTCTACCCATACTAATAAGTCAGATGATTATATGAATAAATCAGTTGATAAGAGTATTAATCAATTAGATCCCTCTAATTAGTTGATTTTGAGTTATTTTCTTACGATGTTTTGTGTGTTAAGGATACACAAGATCATTGCCTTCTCCTCAGAATATTCTAGTCATCAATGTAGATAATATCTTACGTATAGAATAAGGAATGTGTATTTACTTCTAGACCTAGAAGGCTCTTGTCTTTCTGTATATATTGACGGCTCCAGTGCCTGTAATAAACATCATCTTCTACAACTCTTTTATGGTATCAGAGCAGGAAATCTAATCCTGTCTCTCTTTTTCGGCTCTTTCATCCCTCCCCTTTTCGTTTCTCTTCTTCTCATCTCTCTTGCTCAAACATGTCGACCTCATCAGCAACAGCCGAAATCGTTGATCTAACACCCGCAACTCTCTTGAATGTTAACATGTCTAATGTTACAAAACTGACATCCACAAACTACATGATGTGGAGTCTCCAAGTTCACTCCTTGCTCGATGGCTATGACTTTATTATGCTATTTTAATAAGAATGACTTTGAGGAAAGCTTAGTTGGAAATATAAGTTAAAAGGAATTGTGATAGTGATTCACACCGTGAGGGAAATTGATGATATAAACACCCTTTTGATGCTCTTGCAGGCAACAAGTTAAGTTTGGGACTTGAATAACACAAATTCTTTGTCTTTTTAACTTTACCAGAAACAAGTTTAAGGACCACTAATTACAGAGAAGTCATGGGAACACTGAAAAGTCAACTAAAACATGAGCAATCCAAACACCTCAATTCTACAATTTCCATCAACCACCGGTTTTCACAGATTCTGTCGTCTCGCTGACAGTTATCAACTCCCTAAAACGGGATTCATCGTCGCTCGTGTGCACAACAAATGTGGGTTGTTTTGGTGATGGAAGATCCGATGTTGTGGTGAGCATGGATAGCAACTCAAGTGTGTTGGGTCTGTCCCCAGGTTGGTGTTGAACACAGAGCAAACCAATCTGAACACATCTCCCAACTTCTAATGGCTGACATGAATCAGCAACATATTTATCCAAAAGGTCAATTCCTCCAGTTTCACACCAAGAGTCCCACGCCTGTTGTTTAGGTTTAGACCTTTAGATCTTTCAAACCGTTTTGAAACATTTGCAAGTGCATGAGAACTTAAATTCTTACTTACGTATGCAAAAAGGGTTTTCCCTTCTTCTCCATAGCTGAACCTTGAGATTCTCTCTCCACTGATGATTTCTAACAGCATTACTCCGAAGCTGTATATGTCTGATTTCTCAGAGAACATTCCAGTCCATGCATACTCAGGAGACATATATCCTCTGCACATAAGTTAAATATTTTTTAACCAAAGTTAATATCAATTTTAACTTTAAATCATAGTTAAATATGTCTCTGAAATATATTCTTACAACGTTCCTACAACGCGGAGAGTGTTATCTTGATATTCGGTTCCCTGATACAACCGAGCCAAACCAAAATCTGATATTTTTGGGTTCATTTTCTCGTCTAGAAGAATGTTACTGACCTTCAGGTCTCGGTGAATTACCCTAAGGCGTGAGTCACGGTGGAGATATACAAGTCCACGCGCAATACCTTGAATGATATCAAATCTCTTTGGCCAATCAATCTCCAGCCTTTTTCTTGAATCTTTGCAGTAACATAGCATTAAATAAGACAAAGTGTTGTACACAAAGAGAAAACAGCTAAGAGGGAAGGAATGAGGGAAAAAGAGACCCACCAAAGATAAAAGTATTTAGGCTTTTGTTCACCATAAACTCATAAATCAATAGCTTCTCTTCTCCTTCAATGCAGCATCCCAGAACTCGTACTAAGTTTCTGTGTTGGAGTTTGGAGATGAGTACTATCTCATTCATGAACTCCTCTTTGCCCTGCCCAGAGCTGCTAGAAAGCCGTTTTACAGCGATTTCTTTTCCATCTTGCAGTTTTCCCTGAAACAAGTTGCAAATGTCATCACAAGAAAATAGAAAAAAAGCAAAGAGGACAAAAAGTTTCTGACCTTGTAAACGGAACCAAATCCACCTTGTCCAAGTTTGTTTGATGGACTGAAATTGTTGGTAGCAGTTAGTATGGTATTCATCTGAAAGAAATCTAAACCTGGGACATCTTGTTGTTTCAAATCATTATTCCATGCATCCTTTGATATATGAGCTGAAATTTTAGTTAGAGGTGGTGTGTTAGCGCGTAACATCTAGTAATCTAGCCAACTAAGCATATTAAGATTTATTTACCACAAGGTGAAACGAAGGCACCAAAACGATCAAATTATAGTGTTTCGATTTAGTGTATCGTTTAAAGAACAAATCTCAGCGTTTTGATTTAGTGTATGGTTGATGTAGCAGACCCTACGATCGTTCTGTTTGATTAGTAAAGTCATGAATGTGTTACCAATATGTTTCACTCTGCATCTCCAGAAACCAAACGCAGCAAATCCCAAGATCACAAAAACGGTAAGGCTCACCGAAGTGGCAACGATGGTCTTCTTGCGCTTATTTCCACCTGAGAAATGTTGGACAATATATAAGTGATAAGTCTTGCTATTATCATAGAGTAGAAAATAAAATTACAAAAGACAAAAAAGGTCTTTGAATTGTCATGTAAGCCATACCAAACTCAGAATGTGCAAGACGAATGGAAAGAGTCTCTCCTCCCACAGAAAATTGTACAGCGTCCATTAGGTCTTGGTTCCATGCTAAGCACCCTATTCCATTAATGTAAGCAAAGGCCAAGCAAGAACAATTTTGGAGGCAACTTTGGTAGCAGTCTTCAGCATCCAAAGTAGCTGAAAATTTGTAAAATTCTGGAGGCTTTATGTTGGCAAGAGAATGAAAAACGTCTGCAGCTTTTCCGGTAGAATTTCCCAGACAATCTAGTTCGGTGCGCCTCACACAACCACCAGTCCAGTTTCCTCTTTTCCACTCCTCAGTGGATTTTGGTATAAACCCTTTGAAGCATTTACACTTTGGAGATGGTGACATAACACACAACCCAAAGGGTCCACATACATCATAAAAATCGCATGAATTGGCTAATGGAGCCTCATAGTCTACTGCCCAGTCAGTCCCATTATGATGAAAAATCTTCAGTGAGCCTTCTGATGTTATTGTTATACGTGGAGGTTTGGAGTTTCTGTCTAAATAAGAGAAAGATACTGACCCGTTTGCGTCTTGCTGAAGACTAAATGGACTTGTCAATGATGCATCCATCACTGGTATCCCGGTGAACCTTGTTTTAGCCCATGGACCGCTTCTCCAATACGTCGTCGAGCCTCTCATAGTAAGTACCTGTGGTGGCACTTGAGGTGTAACCTCACCCACAAAGTCGCCAGGAGAGGGATCAGTGTAACTTTTCCAAGAAGTCAACACCCGCTTCTCACCGGTGGTGAGATTATACGTCAGGGTTGAGAAAGGGAGCATAGTATCACCAAGATGATCAATGCTTTGCCATATAATTCTTCTCGAAACATTGTCTAATATTACCATAAGGTTTCCATCATCTGACAAAGTTGCGCTATACTCGTTAGATGCAAAATTTTCTCCAGTGGACCAGACAACACCATGTTTGCCATTATACAAGAGAAGGCTTCCGTTGGTGCTGATAGTTAGATTTGCCGTGGAGTCTGTAACAGGACTTTCTCTATTGGCCACCCATACAACGACCCGGGGAACAGGATCCTTCAACCAGATTCCAACATATTGATTTTGGGAATTATTAGGACTGAAGAACCCCAACTCATAAACACCATTGGACGAGCTGAGAGTTTGGCCTATTGACAAAGGACTTGTTGGCGTTATTGCTTCGTAGCTCAAACTCAAGAACATTGTTAACAGAAGGAAACAAGCAAAGAAAGACGGTGTCATCCCCATTTGCGTTGTTGTGTCTCCAAGAACGATCTCCTTTTCATTAGTACACAAGAGAAAGTAAGGCAAGAAAACAAAGTCAAGGACTTAATTATCATTATTCTCAAGAAACTCTCGCCGTTGTTGACCCATCTTCCAAGATTCTGCATTAGTTTATTCAAGATCAACTAAATCCTTGTTTTCTTGTACAATTAGTAAAAAATGAAATGCTTTATATATACTTGTTGGCTCCAAACAATTCGAGTCTTTTACCCACTTGACCTCATATTAAACATTGTGTCATTTTCATGCCCTTTTAAACTCGCTGAGTTCAGAACCAATAGCAAATAGTTATCAACACTCTCTTTACCTTTCACTGTGTGAACCCAAAAAAAAAAAAATCCACCCAATCAACCACGCACAGTTGACCAGAATCAGCGAGAGATTTAACCTAAACAAAGGGACCAAAGAACAATTACCTTATATATGTTCAAGCGGCAGCACCGTTTATTTTATTCTTCCAGGCTACTTTCTCTTCTGCTAAAGAGAGCGTAGAGGTCTGACGGCTTACATCTCAATTTTAAGTTGCTAATTTCTATAACCGTGAACTAATAAAAAGAAAATAACATTATTTTTCTTTTCCTCATCTTATTAAGAAATGAAGAATGAATATATGTTTGAAGTTGTAAAAATTGATCTCTTTAAGAGAATAATCGTTTCTTAACGCCCAAGAATACATGGCTAGTTATTTTATTTAGTACAGGTTGGCATTCATGCTGAAGAAACTTCTCTGTTTTAGCCAAATTTAAAAGTTTCTAGTTAGGTACGAACCAATTTAAAAGTTGGGCTCCGTTGGTTAAAGGGGCTCCTTACAACATCTGTTACAATTCAATTAAAAAATAAAACAGGTATAAAGGGAAGTGTGAAGAAGTTTCACCGCCATTAGATGGAAGCTTGTAATTTCGAGAGATGTTGATGGATCTCGGATCCACTCAAAATTCCAAGATTATGTTGTTGGAACTTCTGTTTTCACAAATATTCTCTTCACCATGCAAATTTAACATCAAGTAAATATATATAGAAAACATATTGTATGTGTGTTCAGTTTTATTTGAATTATATATCTTATTTTAATCACTAGATAAATTTTTTATAGAAAAAATTATAACAAGGATCGTCTCAAGAACAATCACAAGAAAACTTCGTATTTATAACAACTATCACTTTTTGTTTAATTTGTTTCGAGTTAAAAAAACTTAATTAAATGTAATGTTATATCTGATTTTTGTTTTAAATTAAATTTTCTGTAGAACATTCTTTAGTTTTTTATTCATTTTTAAAATCATATTTCTTAAACTTATTTAAAGTATATATGTTTAAGTAAAACATTTAAATCGAGATTAAAAAGCAACCAAGCCATTTCGGTCCTCTAAAAAATCAACCTTACATATAACTAACGGGTATTAAATGACTGACTTTTAATACGACTAAAATAAATTGATCAACTAAATTTTGAGATTTATTTTTGTTTGGCTGAAAATTAAGGAATAAAATGTTGTGTTTGTAAGTTGGAGATTTTTGAGGCTGATATTTGAAAGTTAGAGATTATTTTGTCAATTTCCCCTTTTAATCTTCTAAAACGTTACACTTGAATTTGAATTTATTTTTGTAAAACAATCACTAGAGAACTGATTCATGCTGAGGTATCATTTGCTTAAAATAAAAGCCAATCTTTTTTTTGGACATCTACGACAGTATGTACATGAAATCTTGTATATCCAATTAGCTTCAATGTAAAGATTTTTTTGGCTCTTGTGCCAATTGTGTGGCAGATGAGGAACAACACCTAGAAAAATCTCTTATCCAAGGCGTGCTGCCACGTGGACAGATATAGTTGGTGAAGCAGATACTAATCTAATCTGAGCAAAACCAGATTGGCTATTTAAAAGCCACAAGTACTGAACCTTGTTCTTTCTACCCAGCACTGTCTTGCAGACCATAACTGAACCATCATCATCATCTCTTGGTGACACAAGCGAAGAGTTCAAGGACTAGAGTTAAAATGGCTGCACAAGCCCTTGTGTCTTCTTCACTTACCTCCTCTGTTCAGACCGCTAGACAAATATTCGGCACAAAACCAGCTGTGTCCGTGAGGAAGACTTCCTTTGTTGTTAAGGCTGCCTCAACTCCACCTGTCAAGGTACATTATACTATCTGGTCTTTCACAAATTTTTCTAAAAATCTGTGTGAACTGGATAATCTGATCCTTGATTTTGTGTGTTTTGGTTTCAGCAAGGAGCAAACAGACCATTGTGGTTTGCATCTTCACAATCTCTGTCTTACTTGGATGGCAGGTAATTCCAAATATTTGATTTTTGTAAGCTTCATGATCTTCAAAATGTGTACGCTATATAGACGAAAGTGATTCGTAACTGGGGAGATGTTGTGATTAATCTGCAGCTTACCTGGCGACTATGGATTCGACCCTCTTGGTCTTTCAGACCCAGAGGGTACTGGAGGATTCATCGAACCGAGATGGTTAGCCTACGGAGAGATCATCAACGGACGGTTCGCTATGTTGGGTGCAGCTGGAGCTATTGCCCCTGAGATTCTTGGCAAAGCTGGTTTGATTCCAGCAGACACTGCCCTTCCTTGGTTCCAAACCGGTGTGATTCCACCTGCAGGGACGTACAGCTACTGGGCAGACCCTTACACACTCTTTGTTCTCGAGATGGCTTTGATGGGATTTGCTGAGCACCGGAGGTTGCAGGACTGGTACAACCCAGGATCAATGGGCAAACAGTACTTCTTGGGCTTAGAGAAAGGTTTTGCCGGTTCGGGTGACCCGTCTTACCCCGGGGGACCTTTCTTTAACCCTCTTGGGTTTGGGAAAGACGAGAAGTCAATGAAGGAGTTGAAACTCAAGGAGGTCAAGAACGGTAGACTGGCTATGCTCGCAATCCTAGGCTATTTTGTGCAAGGACTAGTAACCGGTGTGGGGCCATACCAGAACCTTCTTGATCATTTGGCGGATCCAGTCAACAACAATGTCCTGACCAGCCTCAAGTTCCACTGAGATGATCTTCATATCATCCCATGTGTTTTATGTTGGACTCTCATTCTCTTGTATCCTACAGTCTTCGTATTGTACCACCCTTTGTAAACATATTATATCTTTGTAAGATATGAAAATGTCAATGGCCAAAAAGAACAACTTCTAGGATTAATAGTTGGGTTTTCCAATCACCAAGGAAGTCAGTTACATATTTAAAAGATTATTGTCGAATATTTGCCTGTGGTGCTTGAAAAGTACTCATCTCAAATAAATATAAATCTGAGATATGTTGTGGTTTCAGATCATTAGTCCATGCATCCTTTTGATATAAGAGCTAGAAATTTTAATTAGAATTTCTGTGTCAGTGCTTAACGTCTCCAGTAATTTAGCCAAGTGAACATATTTATAACTTTTCTTGCTCTTTTTTATATGCTTAAATCGCAACAAGCGTGGGAATCTTGGTGTGTAGACGGATAAATTAATCTTTTGGACCACCATATTTTGGTTTCAAGTCACCCATTAGAAGCTGGGAGATGTGTTCATATTGGTTTGCTATGTGTTCAACACCAACCTATAAAGAGACCCAACACACTTGAGTTGTCTATGCTCACCATAACATCAGATCTTCCATCCACAGCCACTTTACTTCATTATGCCAAAATTTGGTTTCTGCAGTCAGAGGATAAAACAGATTATACTCAAAGATCCCAAGCCAAAGACAAAGGATAAAAGAGAAACAATGATTTGAAAACAGATTCAACTCGACGCAAACTACAAATCATGTCACGGATAACAAATCCAAATAGAATAGACAACCATTCTTCACAACGGATCTAGAAATTAGGGTTTCAGAGGTTTGAGTCTCAAGAAAACTGAAAAGTGACAAATATATAACAACATTACAACAGTAATTATGCATAAATAAGCTGAAATGTACAAATACAATAACACTGTTTGCATATAAACTTATAAACATATTAACAAATCACTAATAATCATTGAGAAAATAAATCATCCCTTAAAGGAAAAATCCCTTAAGCTTATACTAATCTCATGCTGGTGAGTTCGTATTTGTCCAGGTCCAGGAGGAAGCTCCAAAGATGAAGAAGAGTGCTTCATCTTTTCTGAATCTTCTTCTCTGAACCTAGAATGATGATTTGCAGAAGAAGAAGACGGTTCTTGCTGAGGCTCAGGACGCCATGAATCGAAGTCAGAGTTTCTTGGAGACAGCGTGTTCGCAAAGCTTTCATCCGCACTTCTGCTTCGTTTGTGGACGTTGCGGAGGAGATGGATCGGAGAAGAACCGTGAGTAGGTGTAGATGGACGGCTAGAGAAAGGCGTCGTTGATCCTGAGGTTCTTCCATGTTTGATCTGTTTCTTAGCTGTGTGATGCCAACTCTTTAAAGCTGTTGCTACTCTCTCGTTGAACACTGTAGGTTTCATCTTCGAACCCATCTTCAAGAAAATTCACCAAAATAAAAAATTTCAGAATCTGTTTCTTCGTCTAGCAATGTGTTGTGTTTACGTGTAAGCTTGAGTGTTAGCACACGGGCATAATCGTCTTACAAATATTTATTCGTTTCTATTTTATTAATTAAAATATCCTAAAAAATTTAAATCAAACATCAAAATATTTATATATAACAAATTTTTTTATCAAAATATATATGCTTTGCTTTTCCAAAAAAGAATAAATAAATATATGCTTATTATTGAGTCGAAATTTTTAACTCACATATTAAAACTATTTTATAAAATACCTTTATACAAATATTTTTGTTTAATTAATATAATTATAAAAACAATTATCTTCATTTTTAACTTTTTAATAGAAAATATTATTTTCAAATAACAACATAATATATATAAGAATTATCTTATTTTTTTAGAATATAATTTACAATAAATAATTAAATCTACCAATATGTTGAAAATATTTATGAGATCTCTTATGTTTTAAAATATTCATTTATTTTTTTGCAAGTTTGATTTTTGTATGTTTCTCGTAGGACATGTAATTGAGTACTGCTCTTGTATCTGTAAAAAGTCATCTTAATTTTTACAATTTATAATAGGAAAATATTATTTCAAAATAACAACATAATATATAAGAACTATCTTATTTTTAAAATATGATTTTAATAAATAAATAAGTCTACCAATGTTTTGAAAATCTTGGAAAATGTAGTTAAGGGAACTATAGGCGAGATCTCTTACGTTTTAAATATTCATCTTTTTTTATTTGCAAATATGTTTTTTGTATGTTTTTCATAGGACATGTAATCGCGTACTACTTTTATATCGGTAGAACATAAACATGAGCTTTTGTAGTAACCAGCTGGTGGTAACAAATATTACCAAAATTTACAATTGTTAGAGAATGTATTTTTTTAAAACTAAACACAAATAAATTAAGATAATAATGCTACTGATGAGCTTATATTAACAAAATCCAAAAATATATAACCTTTTTGATACCAACAATACAGATATAATCCTTTCATGACATGTAAGAAAAATCTTCTTATATAGGGGGTGATTGGTTGGGTTGTAATTGTAGAAAATTTACTTTAATATTTTGTCTGTAGGATTTTTGATTTAGCTTTAAATGATGTAGCTTTAAAATTTCATACAGCTAAAAAAATGGGGCTTTAGAAAATAAGATGTTTACAGCCATTTTTTGTGTGTTTTTGCTGTACTTTTAATTTTTTGGTTGTAGCTTTAAAAACCAAGATAAAGCATGATTGGTAGTATTTAAGGTTCTAGATAAAAATTAAAGCTAAAGTCACTTTCTACAGCCCAACCAATCACCCCCATAATATTAATAAGATAATATATCAAATATTTGTGTATATGATAATTATCATATTTTTCTTAAAACTTTTTATTATCTAATATAACTATGATTAAAATTATCTATTAGAATCATTGACTCACCTAAGAAATTCTTATATACCATATCAAAACAAATAATATTAACTATTTAAAGTCCTTATTTAGCTTTTAAATATTTATTTAGATACTAAGTTGAATCGTTAAATCTGTTTTTTGGATTTTTGTCTGTTCTCGGGATTTTTGGGTATACGTTCGATTTGATTAATAATACTTCCATTACCCGATATACCATATAGGATCCATTCAGATATTTCTTGCATCTCGGATTGGGTACAAAGTCAGGTTTTCGGTTGGGTTCTGTTCGGATCTTGGATATTGGGTTTTTTGCCCATGCCTATGTATGTGTGTATATGTGTGCGTAACTTACCTGAGTCACTAGAGCATAAAGAGGAAGAGTAACGTAGCTGCAAAGAATTTGTACAATAACTCTGCAAGAAGTGAAACAAGGTTGTGAGGTTGTTAGTTTTTAAGGGATGTTTTGACTTATCAGTGTGTATGATTGGATAAAGCTTAACTTTTACTTACCCAACTGAAATTCTGATGACCACATCTACAATGGTTTTGTGGTAACAGTTCTCGAGCTGGAACTCATACTGCAGAAATAAAAAATCTGATTTCAATGGATGATGCTTGAGAGTTGGTACTGGAGAATGTATAATTGCTCTGCTTTCTTACCGTTGTCCAGGCAAAAAAAGCTAGTTGAAACGCATTCTGCAAATGGCACAAAGGTTTAGTTTTGAGGCATTTTCTCACAGTTGTTGACTGTGAAAGTATGTACTATACCGTGAAAAGGACTAAGTGAATGAGGAAGAGAATAAAACGTGGGCGACCGAACCAGAAGAGGTGATCACCGGGCTGAACAAGCGGCATGCCCTTCACTATGTCTCCTTTCTCTTGGATTAAAAGTCCAAGTTTTGTTATTATCACTTGAAGTTTTGTCCCAACTATAAGAATCACCTACAGTTTGTTTAATACATTCACTCTTGTTAAAGAGACGAAACCAAACAACTAAGAATGCTTACTTTTAAGGGTTTTGTTGCTTACAACTAATGGAATGAATGGTTGCCAGAGGAAAGAATGCAATCCTGTTCATAAGAATATCAGAGCAAATATATTAGTTCTGGGACTGTTACAAGAGATATCGGATGCAGAAACATTCTGAGCATTAGTGTACCGTTTGTGTTGGTCAGGAGAAATAGCACGGCGACAAACCAAATCACAGGACTGGAGATATAAGCAATTGAAACATCAGACAAACAGGTAACTAGTGAAGTGATATAGTTTGTTAAAAACACTACTAATTAGTCCCAAAACCTGATTTCGACGATGGTTTTGAAGTCTTCTTCTAATGATCTCTGAATGTACTTCCGGAAATCGAACCTCCCATCACTCCCTGGAGCCAAATGGGCCTGGAGAAGAAGGATTCGTCTTGAGAGAAGTTCTTTTCAAACAATAGAAAAATGAAAAGATCAATAAGATTTTGAGTTTTTTCTTACCATGATGAAACCATGTCTTAGTGTTAAGTAATCAACTCTA
Organism: Brassica napus; assembly: GCF_020379485.1. Taxonomy (NCBI): domain Eukaryota; kingdom Viridiplantae; phylum Streptophyta; class Magnoliopsida; order Brassicales; family Brassicaceae; genus Brassica; species Brassica napus. Next base: position 10,170,000 of record NC_063442.1, on the reverse strand, counting down.
GTAACAGATCCAAAGAACTGTCGGAAGAAACATACAATCCACAGTGTAATAGTTGATTTGCTCCAGAAATTCAAATGTCTACGCCCGAAAGATGTATCCCTCGCAAACCTAAACCTCTCAGGATCTGCTTTATCGAAAAATGCTTCTTAAAGCTTTACACACAGTTTCATCCATTTCAAGTTTTATAGGTTATATATGAATACCGTGAGAATACTGATATTCAATTGTCTTGGTCTCCTCTTCCCATCTCTTCCACCTTCTCATCTAAAGTAGCAGAAATAAGAAGAATAATACAATCTTTAACGAAAAGAAGCAATTTTGAACCAGTTTTGACCACAATGTGGAGGTAATAATAATAATTTACCTTGGTCTTGCCTAGAGCATAAGTAACAACGCAGTAGATCACATGACAAACCGCGAGAACGAAGATAAATATATGCAGCTGATGCATCCCATAAGACGATACAAAAGCGACTTTTCCCTGGAAACAAACATTAGAAGAATCATTCGTCAAGACTGAAAAAGAGTTAACATAAAGAAAATATTTTTAAAGAATGAATGTTTACCTTCTCTGCACACTTGTCATAACCTTTGGTAGCCAAACTCCGGCGAGGAATGTAAGATTGGACTAACTCATGAAGCTTTCGACCAGAGTTTTCTTCAGCATTTTTGGTATCTTTTTTCTTAGGTGGATACTTTTTCGCCTCTTCAGATTCACTGCAAGGGTGCATTGATGCTGCGATGCTCTCGGAGACGCAAATTTGCGATATATAGTTTTGTCCAATTGTTAGCAATAGTGATATGAATCCCATCAGCATAAGCTCTGCAAATTACATTTTATTAATGTTTATTAAATGTATCTTTGGGAGGGAAATTATATATTTTAAATTACAACTAGTTCATTTGATGAATTATTACAACTAGTTTATTACTTCCTCTGTTTCATATTAAGCTTCGTTATAGAGTAAAAATTTTTATTACAAAATAATTATCGTCTTAGAATTTTAATGCATAATTTATTAAATTTATGTGCTATATGATTTTTTATATTTTCCGTTTTATTTTTCTATTTGTTGAAAATGATTAGGTGTACATTCAATAATTTTTTTCATTTAAAAATATATAAAATTAAATTTGTTTTTAATATGTGTGTACAGATTTAAAACTACAATGAAAATGAAATGGAGAGGGTACCTGCTTTCACTTTTTCTAGAGCTTCGTACAGAGCTTTTTTGTTCTTAATCTTAAACCACTGTTATAAGAAGATAAAAAAACAGAGCATGTATTCTTAGTTGTGAATAATAGAAACAGAGAACACTGTGAAACCAACACAAACACACACAAAAAACTGTAACCCCCTTTTGGTTTTGGCACTTTCAAACATGAATTACGTTTTTAATCTTCAGATGGAGTTTGACTTTTAGGATCATGAAGAAGAAACAAACAGACTCAGAAACAAAGCAAAAAGAAGAAACAGAGAACAAAGCAGAACAAAGCAGACACAGAAACAGAGAATCAAGAAGAACTAAACAGACACAGAAACAGAGAATCAAGAAAACTAAACACAGACAGAGAAACAGAGTTTGTGAAACAGAGAATCAAGAAAACTAAACAGATACAAGAAGAAGTAAAAAAATGGACTTACGGTTCCAAGTTTGTGAATCAGTTTCTCAATGACAATCGAAAATAGAAGCAAGAAGAAGCAAACCACAGCGACCGCCCAGGTGGAAGTCTGCTGTAGCGTTTTTTCGTCCACCTTATCCGCCATTAGAGCTCACAGGACAAAAAGCTTTCCCTTTGAAAATTTTCTCCCCCGTAAACACTATCTAATATAGTATAACGTCGACTAAATTAAAAATTAACAAACTCAGGTTTATCTGTTTTTTATATTGTATATTTTGTTTGACCTCTTCCTCATTTTTTTTTGGTTTATTTGCAGTCATGAGATACGTATTTATGTATATACGCAGATAGACGAAGGTGAAAGAAGATGACCCGCGAGTAGGCATATCTTGAAAAGTTCAAAGCTTTTGACTTTGAAACCATAATACATTTTTGAATAACATTTTATGCTACCATTATGTATTATGGATGAATTAGCTAGATGACTATATTAGAGAAAAAAATTTAAAATCTAACCATATAAAAAATAGTACTTTTGATGTGACAGTTCGGTAAGGAAACTGACTGATTTCTCCTTCTACGCGTGAATTTTGTGGTATGTATAGTGTACATATGTTAAGTTATACTGTATCATATTTATTAGACAAAAATAGAATAACCAATCGCAACATTAATGCATCGTGAAGAGAATGAGGGATAGATAAAGATTGTAAAATTACATTTCTAATCTATATTTTCTAAATAAAATAGAACACAAGAAAATTGTGACAGGATTTGCTCTATCTCCCTATCTATTTGTAATTTGCATGAATGTCTTGTTAGAACTTCTTGATAAGTCAGCAAATGAAAGAAATATGGGTTACCATCTGAAGTGTAAGAATATTGACTTAACATATTTATTAAGTTTTGCTGATGACATTATGGTGTTCACTGATGGTATAATCAGGTCAATATAATGCATTGTTGTGCGGTATTTGATTACTTCGGGAAAGTCTATGGTCTGCACATAATCATGGATAAGACAACTATATATTGTGCTGGCATGTCTGAAAATACTTTGCATCAGACAGAACATCGGTTTCATTTTGCCTCTGGAGTGTCACTGGTACGCTATCTTAGTCTACCTTTGCTTACAAGGCATATGGGGAAGTCAGGGGAAAATGGCATTTTTCAACCTTTACTATTTGTGTTGCACACCCAAGCAAAACATAAGTGCTAAATACGACCTAAACTAAATTAATTTGAATTATAGACATGAATTAGATAAACGACGTTGTATTTAGCACTTATGTTTTTTTAGGTCTACAATTGAAATTAGTTTTTAGTTTAGATCATATTTATCACTTATGTTTTGTTTAGATCTGAAAAGGCACGACACAAATAGTAGAGATCGGAAACTGCACTCTGTCCGGGAAGTCAAACTACTGTCCCTTGATCAAGAAAATAAGAAACTGCACCCCTCACTGGACAAAAACATTTTTATCACTGGATGGTAGGCTTCAGCTGATAAAACGGGCTCTCTTAAGAATTGTGAACTTTTGGATGGCTGGTTTTATTCTGCCTGGTGAGTGCATGTTGAGATAAATCCTGGAGGTTCTAGATAAGTCTCCTAATATGTTGGAGATAAATGATATGTATATTTAGATAAGTGTCCATATTATTTGGGTATATCTAGAGTCATTGTACGTGTGTATATATGGAGGTCTTCTCCTTTGTTACTTTACATGATATCAGGGCCTACCCTCTAAAATTTAAAAACAATTTCTTAGCCTTCAAGTTAACGATGGCATCAGGTACCGTGTTGGATACCAAATCGTACTCTCCATATGAGTTATCAGCGTCTGATAATCCGGGTATAGCAATATCTCCGGTACAAATCACCGGCGAGAATTATGCTGAATGGGCCTCAGGGTTGGAGAATGCCTTGCGTGCGAAGAGGAAGTCGGGTTTCATAGATGGAACTTTACCAAAGCCGTCGAAAGAATCTAGAGATCTAGATGCGTGGAATACAGTGAACTCCATCGTTGGGCTCTGCATTTTTATGGTCTGGATATCTGAGTTGAATCCACGCAAAGCTAAGATATCTCGGGCTCTTCTCAGTAGAGAAAAATGTTGGGGGGGGCATAGGTCTACGTTCTTTAAAAGAAATAAACAAGGTCTGTTGTTTATAGTTGATTTGGTGTATTGTTTCTCCTACATCGTCCCTTTGGTTTCCATGGATTAAAGTATACCTGCTAAAACGTGGATCTTGGATGTGGCAAAAGCTATTAAAGTTCCGAGATATGAAAAAATAGTTTCACAGGATGAAAGTTGGAGATGGAAGGAATGACTCAATCTGGCTTGATTCATGGACAACAATGGGAAGGCTGTATGATCTGTTCGGGGCGTGGGAATGTATTGACATGGTAATTCCTTTAAAATCCACTGTCGCAATGGCTGTTCCTAATCAAAGATGACGAAGGCATCGAGTGGATCGTTTTAATGAGGTGGAAACACTTATAGATGACCAAAGGGATAAATTTCAGTTGTGGGGGATCAATCTCTCTGGAATTACAAGGAGGAAAAATACAAACCAGTTTTCAGTACTAAAAGAACATGGGAGAATATCAGAAAACAGGACGATTATGTTCCTTAGATAAAAGACACAGTTTTCTCCAACGTTTTCTCACACGGTATGTATTATAAGCTTCAGTTCATGTACTATGGAAAGAACGTAACGATAGAAGACAAGGAGCAGCTCTTACGACAGTGACATCTCTTGCCAAATCTTTGGAGAAACTGGTTCGCAATCGGTGTCTCTCCTTTTATCAAACGAGAGATTTCAAGAACGCAGCTGGTTTAAGCTTGTGGATAATTTTTTACAAAACTTAGTGGCACTTGGGTTAAAAAGTCTGTTTTCTTTTGAATAAATTAAACATATATTTAAAAATAAAAAGATAACATAAATATATTTGTTTTATATCATAAATGATAGGGTAACAATCAGTTACAAACCAATACAGATTATAAATAAATAATGAATGAAATTAATCATCTGATATTAATATGGAGATATCATTTGTAAAATTAACCAAGGGTGGTACGCTACTTGGTCGATTCACATTTTTGGGCCTAGAGATTGACCACGACAACGATCGATTGTCTCGCATCCTCTGGTATAAGGATTGGCTTCTTCCTTCTTGCAGGTGTTTGGGTGCGCTTTATCACAAATCAAACTGTGATCTCCATGAAGGGCATGATAATTTATGTATCTTGACTCTGTCTGGGTTGCTGCAAGAGCCAATAACACCACAAGAAAGAGAGAGACAATAACCTTGATACTTTCAGACATCCCCATACTATTTATTTTTATTTTCCAAACAAATTAAATAAATAAATAGTTTATAAGAGAAACCCCGACTAGGAGCTCAATTATTTTGTGTTTATATATTTAATTGTATTTGGTATCGGCTCTGTTTGGTTTTGAAGAAGAGGTTATTGGTACTTATATAGAAGATAATGGATGTACTTCAAATAGTTATTTTTGGGATGGTGATTAATTAGTAAACATGTAATTTTTAGTAAACAGATACTTTTAGTATATAGATCAGCTGGTTGACGTTTTCTTAAAATTAAGGGATCTTTAGCAATGACAGATATAATTTGCTTTCCTTGTTCAAGATTAAAGGTCGCAAAACAACTTTTAAAGGCGTTCCGGAAGGCGGTGAGTAGGGGGATCTCGGCAATAAATGAGGCCATAAGCAAGAAAAAATGGGGGCCTACCCAAATTAGAGCTGGGCAAATAAATCGAACCCGATTCGATAAAAATGAATCCGAACCGATCCGACACGACGTAAATACCGATTGGATCTTGTTTTGTGGTATTTTGGGTTATGAGTGTTATCCGAACCGAACCTGAACCTATATGGATACTCGATAGAACCCAAAAAATTCAAAATCTCCCAAAATAGCTTGTATCAAACATGATCTTAATTCCTAATATGTATTCAGAACACACTAAGAAATTATTGAACATCTAAAGTAATTATCTATTACATTAATGTTGATGGTTGAAGTTGGTGGTTGAAGCTTGAAGTTTTTAGATTTTGGTTTTGTTTTCATTGAATAATATTTTTCATTTCATGAGAACTTAGTTTTTGTTTTATGCTTTATTTTATTTGGTTTTCTTTCTATCATTACCTTTCGTTTAATTTTGAATGATCGCGTTTGATGTTCTTTTCTTATTTTTGAATCGATTTAACTTATGTTTTGGTTACAAAATAGATATAAATCATGTATTTTAAAACCGAAGAACTGATTTTACTTATGTTTTGATTACAAAGTAAATACAAATTATGTACTTTTAAACCAAAGAACCGATTGGGACTCGAACCCGAAAGTACAACGGGTTGTACCGGTTCTTTGAAGATTTACTAACCCCGACCCGAACCCCAAAGAACCCGAACCGGTCCCGAACCGAATTTTTGTATAACCCAAATGAGACTGATTTTGATAAACCCGAAAACCCGAGACCTGATTGGACAAAACCGAAACCCGATTGGGACCTCGAATGCCCATGCCTAACCCAAATATTACAGACGAGAAAAAGCTTAAGAGTCATGGAGAAAGAGGAAAAGACAAAGTTAAAAAGTCTATGTAAATATAATATTTTTTCTTTTTTATGTTAATTGTAGCTCCTACTTTAGTTATGTTTTATTATTATTATCATTTTTTCATTTTTGGTTTGCACTTCTTTCCTTTACATGAAATGGTAAAATGTTTTTAAAAAAATTAACTACATAACCTTTTAAAAGTGGGCCTTTAAAAATGGGGGTCCAAGCCCTATATTTCATTTTTCTCTTTCTAAATATACCCCTAACGATGAGAAAGATGACATGACTGATGTTCAGATAGAAGCTATATCCGGAAAAAGATCCAACACATATCTGGCTTGCAAGGTTCAATCAGTGGTAGAGCTAGTTTTTTATTTAACTGGGGGTATAAGTTTTTATTTAACTAATTTTAAAATAAATAAATAATATTTTAATATATATATATATAAAAATATTCAAAACAACAATAAATAGTTACAATCGCCCAAATAATTGAGATATCATTTAAAATCAACAATTAAACTATATCCAAATTCTTTAAATTCCAATGGCGCGGGAATAGCTTTACATAGGAATTCTTTTAAAATTCACTGTCGCAAAGGCTGTTGCTAATCGAAGAAGACGAAGGCATCGAGTTGATCCTTTTAATGAGGTGGAAACACTTATAGATGCTTAAAGGGATAAATTTCAGTTGTGGAGGATCAATCTCACTGGAAATACAAGGAGGAAATATACAAACCAGTTTTCAGTACTAAAAGAACATGGGAGAATATCAGAAAACAGGAGGATTATGTTCCTTAGATAAAAGACACAGTTTTCTCCAACGTTTTCTCACACGGTATGTATTACAAGCTTCAGTTCATGTACTATGGAAAGAACGTAACGATAGAAGACAAGGAGCAGCTCTTACGACAGTGACATCTCTTGCCAAATCTTTGGAGAAACTTGTTCGGCAATCAGTGTCTCTCCTTTTATCAAACGAGAGAGTTCAAGAACGCAGCTGGTTTAAGCTTGTGAATAATTGTTTACAAAACTTAGTGGCACTTGGGTAAAAAAGTTTGTTTTCTTTTGAATAAATTAAACATATATTCAAAAATAAAAAGATAACATAAATATATTTGTTTTATATCATAAATGATAGGGTAACAATCAGTTACAAACCAATACAGATTATAAATAAATAATGAATGAAATTAATCATCTGATATTAATATGGAGATATCATTTGTAAAATTAACCAAGGGTGGTGTACTCTACTTGGTCGATTCACATTTTTGGGCCTAGAGATTGACCACGACAACGATCGATTGTCTCGCATCCTCTAGTATAAGGATTGGCTTCTTCCTTCTTGCAGGTGTTTGGGTGCGCTTTATCACAAATTAAACTGTGATCTCCATGAAGGGCATGATAATTTATGTATCTTGACTCTGTCTGGGTTGCTGCAAGAGCCAATAACACCACAAGAAAGAGAGAGACAATAACCTTGATACTTTCAGACATCCCCATATTATTATTAATTATTATTTATTTCTATTTTCCAAACAAATTAAATAAATAAATATTTTATAAAAGTAACCCCGATTAGGAGCTCAATTATTTTGTATTTATATATTTAATTGTATTTGGTATCGGCTCTGTTCGGTTATGAAGAAGAGGTTATTGGTGCTTATATAGTAGATAATAGATGTGTTTCAAATCGTTACTTTTGGGATGGTGAATGATTAGTAACCACGTAATTTTTAGTAAACGGATACTTTTAGTATTTAGATCAACGGGTTGATGTTTTCTTAAAACTAAGGAATTTGAACATTCTATATATGGAAAATACATGTATAATTAGCTTTCCCCGTTCAAGATTAAAGGTCTAAAAATAAAGGATTATATATATATATATTAAATTAAATTTTAAAAAAATGGACAAAAAGTCTATAAAACCTATAAAGTACAACTTGACCAACCAATCAGACAAATTTTGGATTCCGATTCACATACCCAAAAACTTGGTCGAGACCCATTTTTACTTTTAAAATATTTAAAATTAATTTTATGAGTTATACTAGTTGTACGATTACACTAATTGTACAGTTGTACTAATTTTATAGTTGAACATGTTGTACAATATTATTAGTTATATTAGTTGTACATTTTTATTGGTTATACTAATTCTACATTTTTACTATCATGTTTAAAACATGATAAACAAATCAAGCGTGATAACTCATAGATGTACCAATTTTTGAGTTGTACAATTTGTGTACAAAGTTGTACCAGTTTTTGGGTTGTATAAGTTTGTATATAATAGTATCCTGACATTGAAATTGAAAGATTTAGTTGTACCACATAATAAATAAATATACATGAGTTATACTGCTGATATATGTTTACTTAATTAGTATCACAAATTATGAAATCATTCATTTTGTTAAAATACATCAAGTGTATGTTTTTCAAAAAGATAATGGACAAACAAGTAAAGAAACCTTTAAAATATAAGGTAAAATATAAAGACTTATGTGATGGTGTAATAATTTCCAAACATTTATAAAAAAATAAAATAGTTAGGAGAGATCATTTTAAACACCTACCAATTTGGCCAGTTGATTTTTTTTTATGTTAAAAACAAATAGATTTTTAAAATTTATATAATGAAAAAGTTGTGCCAGTATACTAATGGGTAGACCTTGTTTATTGTTTTGTTGATGCTTGTGTTTCTACCAGTACAAAATACAAGTTGAGGATCATATGGTATCAAGATTTTCAATAAGGTTATCATTAAATATACTTTCATCAAGAGAATGAAAGCCTATAAGGTCCAAAATTAGAAGAAAATGGATTATAATGACCGGTCTAATTGGTACAACTAGTACAACGAAGAAAAAAATAGGTATAACTGGTACAACTAAGTTCATTTAATAATACGTAGTTGTATCATTTTTGAGTTGTACCAAGTTAAACGTAGTTTATTTTGACTGTGAAATTGAAAAACGTAATTGTACCATACGCAAAATGTAATTGTATCAGTTGTACCACTTATTTACGTGTCTATACTATGGATAAACATATTTGGAATCATAAATTTTGTAAAAATATGTTTGGTGTATGTTTTTTCTAAAATAGTGTGGCTAAACAAGTGAAAAAACATTAAAAGTATAGACATGAAAATAGTGTGGTTAAACTTACGAAGTGAAGTAATATTAAACTCATCTGTTTTAGACATGATGATGTTGCTTTGGTTTAGTTTTAAAATGTATTGTGAAGGTTGTCAGCATATTTAAATACATTGTTTATATGTATAATGGTGTTGTGAGTTTTTGCATTTGTCCAAGGTTCCTCACTATTAACCTGTAATTTCAAACTTGTAATCCGCATGCTTACTTAAAATAGACACTAAAGTTAAAATTCACTTGTTTGCTTCATTATGAAATTTTAAATAGTTAACGGAGACAGTAAAATTGCAATTATGTAAAAAAGTTTCATCGTTTGATTGTAGTAGTAGCATGTGTCACACCGTTGTTTCTATATTTGTAGCAGTGATATGTAATGTTGCCCTAAACTCCCATCATTTGTAAGGATATGCTTCTCTTGACCTTTTCCCCATAAATTGACTTGGTTACAAATGAAAACTTACAAACTAAGTTAAGTGATATATATGTATAGGTCAATAAATTGGAAATAAGGATTTTAGCTCCATTTTATAATTAAAACAACATTTCTGTTATTGGCTTCAAATCTGGTGAGATTCTAGGAACTGATTGCTAACATATTAATTGATGAACGGGTAGATTAATTGTTTAATATTGTAACATTACATTTTGTGTTTATAGTGTTTGACAATTCTAATATCTTCAGTTTGGTGCTTGTACATATTATACAGTCTTTTATTTTATGAAATTGATGTATGTTGAGTCTCTTGTAGATCTACTTTGGCGAGACTTTCCTACAGGTTGTGACTTTCTTTGAATCTTGAATGTTTCTGTTTTGTGTCTGATTTTAACCCACAGTGATCATTCTTAACGGTGTCATAATCTCTTTTTTTTATTGGCTTCTTGTATGTATTATGATATGTCATGGAATTTACCTGTTTTCACACATGATGTAAGTATGTTTTGAGAGTTTTATATGCATTCAGAGTATTTTTAGAGTCTTTTACAGGGTCATGTACTTGTTGGAAACAATTGGAGCTTTTGGATCATTTTGGAGCTTTGAGGAAAGCTCTACTGAAAACTTGAAGTCGGAGTCGATTATCAAAAGAAGCATCAATCTACGAAGCACTAGAAGTGTCGATCGACACTACAACAATCCACGAGTTTAATGATGATTTAAGCAAATTACAAGTTTTGCCCAGATGTTTCAAGAATGACACCATAAGTCCATGACTGCATGTTAGACTATTTATTAGGGTTTTCTATTGTTTTTAGAGAGAGACTGATAGACCATAGATTTTACCCACTTTCAGCCATGGTCTATAATTGTTTTAATAAAAATTTAATACTATATAGAGTCTATTTAGATTATTTACAGGTTCATGTACGTTCTGGAGAAATATAGTGATTTTGGAGCTTTTTGAGTGCAGAGCTGAACAGACGCGTCAGATATCTAGCTATGGATGGAGATCTTCCGACCGTTAGATTGAGCTCATCTTTTGGCACAAGATAGATCTTTGAGTTAGTTTTCCTATTCCATCGGTTTGAGGTCAATCAGCATTCTCTAGCAGAAGTTATGCCTGTTTTACTGAAGAGTAGTCAGTCTGCCTCGCGAGAGGAAGCTGTCGAGGAGATGAAAGACTGTCGATCGATGTAACAACATTGGTGTCGGTCGACAGTGATGTCAGAATATGGGCTGAGCATATTTTATGACCGATTGAAGCCCAGAAGCAACCACAAATTACAAGAATACCCTTGGACGACCAAAAACCTTATTTATGATATTTATAAGCCATTGTTGACGGCTACGCTATCTAAGCTTTATATTATTCATAGTTCTAGATTAGGAGAGAAGAGAGGAACTCCTTCAGAGTCCTCTTGTAACTCCATTGTTTTGGTTTTATTTATATTTTATGTTATTCATCGATGAATTATGTGACAAACATCATGCATGAGTAGATCCACCAGCTAGGTTTAAGAATTTTTAGGGTTTTGAATGAATTTATGAATTATATGATTGTTAGGATATCAAAAGATATCTACATCAGGATAGCTTGTAATACTAGGATCTAGAGTAGTTGGAAAACCACGAGAGTGTGACTAATTGCTTAAACCTAGAATCATATGACAATTGAGAGGCACGAGATGAATCCTGTTGGATTAGATACCTAGGCGCATATGAGAGTTGGTCTAGGAATCTAGTTGAACATAATCGATCAGATCGATAACGCTTGCCTAAGGCAGTATCGATCGACGCTTATACCATAGCATCGATCGACACTCAATTCGTAGCATCGATCGACGCTCATACCATAGCATCGTTCGACGCTCGATCTGTGTTAACATGCGAGAGCTGAAACACTGAACTTAGTCAATAGATTAGACTCACAACAAGAGCTGGTTGTCTTTTGCATTAGATATCGAGTTCTAGAATCAGTCCTTAGCATCTATAGTTTAGAGTTCTAATAACCTGAATGAAACCCTAAGTTTAATAACCATCCTTCCATCAAACAACTCTTTGCCAAGCTGAACAATTGTCTTGTTCAACTTGTTTACTGTTTACTGCTTTGCATATCTTCATTTACTGCTTTAAACCTATTAGCCTAGCTTAATCAAACTGATTAGATTTATTTGGTTCCTTAGCTCCATGTGAATTCGATCCCTAAGTACTACAACTCGACTTCTTATTTGAGAGAGTATAAATCACTCCTTAGGGCAATTTGAGTGATATCAGAGACTTATTTTACGCTTTGTTTGGGGAGGCACACCTCATATCTAGAGAGAGAGAGAGATCTTAGGATTGGAGAGAGAGATCTTAACATCATCTGAGAGAAGATCTTGAACTCCCTCTGTTTCTCTACTTTGCTTTGTTTTTCATTTATTCTATTGCAGTATTATCCAGACCATCATAATGTTTCTTATGAATATGTCTGAGTAGTCTTATTGTTAGATTCAGAGTTCTTCAAATGTTGCTTTATTGTTTGCTAATAAGAATTGTTGTTAGAGTGATTTAACTAATTCTTCATCTAGTTGTTCTTACTACTAAGTATATGATTGATCACCCTAAACTTAGATCTTAGGATTGATTGGCATAAGCAAAATCTTGGTCTTTTGCCTGAATAAAAATAGATGATCTAACAAGCTAGGTGCATACGAAAATTGGTCTAGGTGATTAGAGAACACATCAAACCCGTTTCGCTTAAGCTTGCTAGAAGTAGTATCGATCGACGTTCCAGTAGAGTCATCGATCAATACTCCCTTAGGATTAAATTACGACAGTTGAAGTCCTAAGTCTAGACATCAGATAATCTCTACATACGAAAATTGATAGATTATAACCTAAATTTGAGTTCAAGAACAAGTCTTTTAATAAATCCCTAATAACTCAATAAGTTTACATACCTATCATACCTGAGAATTTACCTGAATCTAGTTATTTCTCTCAACTGGATAACCTACAAACAACCTTCATTCATTACTGTTTAACATCATTTAATTTCTGTCTAGCTTTACTTCGAAAATAATATATCTTTTGTGTAATATTAGAGTCTCTGTGGATTCGACCCCTAAGCAATATAACAGAACTTCTTATTTGAGAGAGTAAAAGTAGCTCTAGGTTTAATTTGAGCATTATCATATTATCTATCTTGGATTTTCCAGTCGGTCAACTTAGCTCAAACACATTAGCAGTAGGTTGTCATAGTAGGTTTTCGAAGCCTGATGAATGTTTTTGTTGTGTTATGCTCTTAACCTTTAGATTTTTTGTTTGGTGCTTGTATGAATTATAAGTCTCTCTTTTTATAAAATGAAAATATTTTGAGCGTTTTGTACATTAACATAAGTGAAACTCATTTAAACTATCGTCGTAGTTTCCTAGAATGTTATGGTTTGTGTTGTGCTCCTCCTAACCTTCAGTGTTCATTATAAACATTATTAGTAAGGGGTTGTTTGTTTCACCATTTGTCATTTCCATCCAAATGATTCATTTGTATGATCTATTCAGATGATCCATTCACATTTTTGTGATTGTTTGTTTGTCCATCCACATGGCTCATCTAGAGGAATCATCTAAATGGATCTTATGTTTGTTTCTTTATTTTCATTTCCATTCAAATGAGTTTAGTATACAAATTACCAAAATACCCTTGTGTTGGTTTAATCATATGTTTGATATTAATTTTAACTATATTACATTTAATTATTTAGTTTAATATATTTACATTAGAATTATTTCAAAATTAACGATTTTTTTATTCCGGTTTGGGCGGGAAAAAAAGATTTTTCGGTTTTAGCGAGAAAACACATTTTTCGGTTTTGGTGGAAAAACAAGATTTTTCGGTTCTGGCGGGAAAACAAGATTTTTCGGTTTTGGCGGGAAAAATACAAATTTTTGGTTTTGGCGAGAAAACACGTTTTTGCAGTTTTGGCTGAAAAAGACATTTTTGGTGGGAAAACACGTTTTTTGCAGTTTCAGAGGGAAACACGTTTTTGCGATTTTTGCGGGAAAATAAAAATTTTGGTTTTGGCGAGAAAATGAGATTTTTCATTATTGTCGGGAAAACGCGTTTTGCGGTTTTGGCGGAAAAACGCATTTTTGGCGGGAAAACACGTTTTTGCAATTTTGGCGGGAAATTGCGTTTTGGGGTTTTGGCTGAAAAAATAGTTTTTAGGTTTTCGCGGAAAAACGTGTTTTTGTAGTTTTGTCAGTTTTCGTATATGACAAAAATGATATTATTTTTAAGTTTGTAATTTGTGAATTACATTAGGGGCATAGTAGATATTATACCATTTTGAATGAACCATCTCCATTCAAATGATCCAAATTGGTTCAGCTGAATGGACTTTAAAATTAAGCCTAAATTTCTAAAAGTCATCCGGATGATCTATCTGAATGAATTTCACTTTTAGTGCCTAAACAAACAAAACTCTCATCTTCATCCAAATGACTCATCTAGATGGAGAAACAAACGGGGCCTAATCCGCAGACACTGAAAATGAACAAATAATTAATAATTTAACTAAAAACAATGCCTTGCCATCAAGCACACATTTTCCATCAAGTCACAAACGTTGCTCTCCCTTCATCTCTTTCAAACATGAGTTCCTCTCATAAAGCATCTTGCAGAAACTCAATTAAATGTTTACTTAGAGCCTCCGTCAGTAGTGCCTATTCTCAAATACATCTGATTTTTGGTAGTCAATTAATTAATGTCTACTAATTTGCAATGGCTGTCTAAATTGTAATTCGTTAGGAGATCTCCAAGCTGATAATTTTCTCTAACCGAAGAACACAAAAAAAAAACGAAAATCAACTGCTTAAAACCGTTGTAGCCAAACCAGTTTTCCACGCATTAACTACTGCACTGTTGAAAAACTTTCATTTAGTATTGAGAACATAGTAGAGCTACGATGTAATCTAACCTGTTATTGCAAAATGTTGCACGCTGTTGAATCTGCAGTATCACCTCTTCATCCCAGTCTCTCCATTCCTTTGTTAAATCAATTTTAAGAAATTTGGATAATCAGCAAAATATATTGTTTCATACTATAACATTCTCCATGAATGCAGAGCTTTGCTATTAAACTCATGTATAGTGTAGGACTTGGAGCAGTAAATAAGAGAAACTATAACAGAATAGAGAGTTGCACGAATCATATTCATCAATGTTCAATCATCTCTATCTCTAGATTCAGGTGGTCACTTTACTAAACATAAAAGACCACTTACCCTTCCAATAATCCAAAACTGATTACTTAATTTGATTTCACTGATGTTCACTGTCTCTTGTCGATAGAACAGCTCTACATAGCACATTAGTGTCCGATCCCCTAGAGTCCAGTCACTCCATGCTTTGATTTGCACCTTCTCTTGGTTATGGTGTATATATCAACCTTTTCTTTGCGGTTTAAGCATTCAAGAAAACTGAGAGGAAAAAGAGATACTGAAAATTGCAAGGCCAACCAAAAGTAATATCACTTGTCGAATGAGGGATGTACTTATGATTAGTCTGAAGAGAATCACTTTGAACTAATTGAAGAGACTAATTCACGCAACATGTCAAGTAGAAGAGAACTTATAAAGAGCTTATCTTCGTGTTAGCTGAACGTCTCCTAGATATCTTGTGCAACAAATTCATGTTACCATGAAATTCTCTGCAACACATATAAATAGGTCAATTATCAACAAATGTTGGGAAATATATAATATATATATATATATATATATATATATATATATCCAAAGTAATTTACTCCATAGACAAAAGAAATTTAGGACAAACTAAAACATATACATCAATATTTTCTGAACTGAAATTAAGAGTGATTATGTGTAGAATCAGTTGAGAGGAAGTTCCAGACCTATAGGAGATGCTCCTAATCCGTTCATATTAGAACTGGATTTTGAATTGTGACTTGTGAGAGAGGGTTCTTCGATTTTCCTGTTTTCTTGGCAACGTCACGTGTTAGTGAGGTGCAGGTCTCTTTAAGGCCGTGATGAGGAGGGGAGGATCCGGCGAGCTACAGGGGAGCGACGAGCGACGGTCATCACACAGAAGCGGGAGACCGCATTTCTCCTTCAGGATTCCCTCATCAGAGATGTCGTAGAGTTGGTGCAAACCAGAAAAGCAGAAATCATAGCTTCTCAGCCAACGAACTCTGATGACAATTCTACGGCAGCTTCCAGCAACTTTTGCAGACTTCAAATCAACGAAATGGTGGAACAGGTAACTTTTTAATTTTCCTTTTCGCTATTATTTTAATTTGATTACTAATATTTAAATTTTTTTCTATATAGACGGTTACAAAGAAGAAAGGACGTTTGGTCGGTTTGGCTCGTCGTGCGTCTTCGTGTCCTTCTTCTTCACAAACTTCATACACAGATCTCATCATCATGGAGCAGCTGCAGAACAAGGATGAGCGGATTGAAGCGTTGGAGATGCAGAACGCTACAATACTTGCGGAGTTGGCGGATCAGAAGAAGACCAACAACGAGATCATTGATAAGATGAAGCGTTTGTTCCCAGATGAATTTTAGTTTTTTTAAAAAAAAACTTGAAAATGTTTTTTTAATTTATGTAAAACGTTTTTGTATAATAAAATTTATCTTTAATTTCAGCTTTTATTGATTTTTTTTAAAAAAATTATAAATTGCACATTTATTTAAAAAAAAATAAATAAATTATTCAAAATTGTAAAACAATAAAATTCCAATGAAACGCATTCCTTCGGAAAATTCCGACGGGTGGGGTCGTCGGAAAAGTCCGACGAAAAATGTTTCCTTAGAAATTTTCGACGAACATCCACCGTCGGAAATTCCGACGAAAGAGCTTTGTCAGAAATTTCCGACGAAACAGCTCGTCGGAGTTTTCCTGCGGACTCCGACGGAATTCAGCTCTCGGGAATTCCGACGGATTAGGGTGTCGTCGAAATATCGGAGTAAAACCGTCGTCAGAATTTTGTCGGACATATTTCCGATGACTGCTTCTGTCGGAGAAACATACCGACCAATTACCGACGAAACCATTCCGATGAAAAATGTTGTCGGATATCCATTGGAATATTGACCGTCGGGAGGGGGCGAAATTTTGTCGAAAGTTGTGACGAATTTCCGACGACTTTTTTTTTCCGACGACTTTTTTCCGACGACATTTTTTGTTGGAATTTGGTCGGAATTGCCATATTCTGACGAAAGTTGGACGAAAATGGCCGTCGGATTTCGCGTGTTTTCTTGTAGTGCCCGTTCGAGGATGGTGGGGAAGGTGTGGAGGAGGAGTTTTGGTTTCGAGATCTTGCGGAAGATCGAAGCTCAGGATCGTGATTGTTGAACGTAAATTTCAACGCTCTGACACCATGTTACCTGAATTAACGAGAGAGAAAGTTTGTTACATGATGATGAACTTTTCTTCTTATTCAAGTTAAAAGAATCTGTTACAACGTCTTTCTCTTTATATAGAGAGAGTAATACTTAACGGGAATCAGCTAAGTCTAAACCATTGTAAACGTAAACCATCACTCTAATAGAGTTGGGTCACTCGGTGCTCCGTCTTGGTTGTGGTGTCCAAATCGGTGGGTTTCTAGATGGGTGTATGCTTCTGGTGTTCCTTTCAATGCTATAGCAAACGAGGAGTTTACCTTGATGGTTGAAGCTATAGGGAAGTATGGTCCAGGAGTTACCCCACCAAGCCAATACCAACTTCGAGAGCCTTTACTTAAGGAAGAAGTTGAGAGGATTAATGGTCTGCTGAAACCGCAAGAAGAAGAATTGAAGAAGAATGGGTGCACCATTATGACGGATGCTTGGACATATCAGAAGAGAAGAAGTATCATGAACCTGTGCATCAATTTAAAAGGAGGAACAATGTTCCGGTCTTCTAAAGACTGCTCAGATGAAGCTCATACAGGTGCCTACATTTTTGCGTACGTCAATAGATGCATTGAGGAGGTTGGGGAGGAGAATGTTGTTCAAGTGGTGACAGATAATGCCACTAACAATATGGCTGCAGCAAAGAGCCAAAGATGTTGAAAGAAATCAAGCCTACTATTTTTTAGACGTCATGTGCTACTCACTCTATCAATTTGATGCTTGAAAGCCTTTCAAGACTTCCAAAGTTCAAAAGCACAATTCAAATGGCCAAAAAGTTGAGGATCTTCATATATGCTCATCATAAAACCTTAGCATTGATGAGATCATTCACAAAAAGGAGAAACATCGTCAGACCGGGAGTTCCGAGATTTTCATCATCATTTCTTACGTTGCAAAGTCTACTAGAGAAAAGAGACAAGCTAACAGCCATTTTTTCTAGCAGTGAACGGAGAAAATGTACAATTAAAAAATAAAAAATAATAATTGTATAAATCTTATTTCTAAAGCATTATTTAGTAAGATATAGAAGAAAAAAAGGTTGTTAGTTTTTTCTTTCTTTTAAATATTATAACTAGATTAGATAAAACTACCTCAAAAAATCTTATAGATTAAATTCGACATGAACTTTTTTACCGTTACAAGTCCAATCAATCATGCACAATATCATAACAAGAGAACTCTAGATTTTGAACTTTTATTTTTATAAAACTTGATCGATAATTTCAAGAAGAAAAAAAAAAAAAATTTGGTGATTCAAAACGAATAATTTTGTTCCATTTTATGAAATTTGGGAATAGGCCTTAACAAAATATACCTATTATATGATATTGAAGGATATTTTAAATGTATATATTAAAACAAAATTGATTGAAATCAGAAGGTTATCCAAAAGAATTTCAAGCAATATTTGGGTTGAAAAAGTATTTAATAGTTAATATCCTTTTCAAGTTTATTGTGTGTTAACATGGCTTACAAGACTTTTCTCAATCTTTTACATACCAGAATATAGAACTGAATTTTGAAAAAAAAAAACAAAGAACTAAAGTAGGCGTGACATTCATGTACCTATTAGAATTTGGCTTGGGATATCGGATTTTTGATTTTCAGTATCATATTGGGTTTTGATCAGGATATATCTGATTCTAAAATCACTTAAGAACACATGTCCTCATCTCTCATAGCAGGAATAACAAACTTTTGGTATGCGGATTTTGTCTTACTGAAAGAACGCATTCATCCAATTGAAAAGATGTACAATGCTTTTCTTTATAAAGGGACGTTAGAAGGGAAATATGTAGCGAGAGAGTAGCATGGGAAAAGGTCACGAAACCGAAGTAGAATGGTGCATGGTCTAGGCCTCAGAAACCTTGTGCTATGGAACATGACTTGTATGAATAAGCCACTTTGGCTCCTCATGTTTACATATGAGTCAGTTTCGGTTTCTTGGATTCAAGACAATGTTATCAAAGATGAAATATTTTGTCTCTTAAACCCCGTCAAAACCATACCTGGATCTTTAAACAAATCCTTGCAGAGAGACAAACTGCCATACAATGGCTTCAAATTGATCCGGGAAATGGATACAATGTCAGCTTCTGGAATGATCCTTGGACTTGGACCAGGTTTGGAAAACTGACATCCTTATCCTTCATAGGACAAAATGGGCCTCGCCAAACTGGCATCCCACTGTCTTCGTCAGTTGCGGACGTTTGGAGAGATGGAGTGTGGATAATGCAATCAGCAAGATCTCCTGAGATGGAGGAACTTCTCATTTACCTAGCCACAATCACCCTAAACGATTCTCCTAGCACACCGCACTGGATTGTGAATGGCCGTGCCCATAGATCCTTTGTTAGCTCTATCATTTACCACTCTCGTATGAAACTATTAGTGACGGGCCTAACTTACATCCAAAAGCTAGTTCAAGAATGGAAGATTGTCCATACACATATATATTGCCCAAAGACCATCATCCCACACGATGTAGGACTCTAATAGCCCTTCTCGAGATGTGGGTGGGAAACGGTCTAACGGAAACAGCCCAAGCCCAACATCTCGGACATACCACAGCAATATCAGTCACTTGTATACAGGCTACATAGGTAGGAAACTATTTATGTGGGAAATCATATGTTGGGTGTAGAACCTAAAATCTACACAAAGTATTTGATAGTGATCGGGGTTTGATCTAGTGAAGACAAATGATGTAGGCAACGATATCTTTAGAACACAACGATGTTAAATAGTTTCCAGTAGGTGAAAATGGACTTTATTGATGAATAATATCAAATACAATGGATTGAACTAGATCGAGTGATACAAACGAGATCGGTAAAGAAAGAATCTAAAAGTGGGAAGATAACAAGATCGGTGTAAGTGTATAGCTCTCTCTAGGGTTTTCAATGTGTCCTCTTCTGTTTCCACTCCTCTTCCTTTATAGTAAGCTGACTTCGAGACCTCTGTGGTAGCTCCGCGATCTCAGCTTCTTGTTGCACGATCTCTGCGACCTCGACGACTCCTTCTCGAGCTCATATCTTTGCTACGGGCTTCGGCCCTTTAAGGCCCATGCCTTTGATCGCGGCTCATTATGGTATTGGTCAAAATTGGGTCCAACACTGGATTTTCACCATGGGCTCTGATACCATGTTAGTAATGGACCTAACTCACACTCAAAAACTAGCTCAAGAATGGAAGTTTGCCCATACACATATATATTGCCCAAGAACCATCATCCCACACGATGATGTGGGACTCTAATAGAAACCAGCTTGTTTAGTGCCATGGTACTCTCTCATCTAGATTAAGAAAGGTATTCCTAAACATAAAACCCTTGCCTCGTTAATGCTTCTTAACAGATGCCCGACGGTTGCTATATTGCCACTTTTGCTACCCTTTCATATTTTATTTAATGCAAGAATAGTTAAAAAAAAAAGATATATCATATGTGTATTTGATCGCAAAAATACAACGTGATAAATATGGGAAAATGATTTCAAAAACACGAGACTTCTTTATTTATTCTATTAATATTGTCATACAACGAAACACAAAATAAGAAGATACGATAAAATATTCAAGAAGCCCACTGGAAACAATTAGGTTGACCTCCATCACGTCTATCTCTATATGGTGCTGGTTCATAGATGCTCAAGATACATTCGCTGCAAACTCCAACTTTGCTTCTCGGATTATCATCTCTATCAGCTCTAAAAATATCAAATGTTGCTGTGTTACCAAGCCAAGCAAAATTACAAGTGTATACTGTTGTTTTGCGAAGATTTACACGAAATCTAAAATCAAAACTATCTCCGGGTCCGAGTGAAATCACTCCCTTATCTTCCTCTTTGTTTGTACAATGCACAATCAATGTTGCACGTGTTACAAGTTTATTTATAATCACAACATGTTTTGAAGAGAAAGGCAAAAGCAAATTGCATCGTCACAAGAATGAATAGAATTGGGAATAGCATGAAAAGAAAACTGTGATTCTTTGAGAAAGCCATGGTCTTTTTTCTTTCTTGTGATATGTGATGGGGAGTAAAGTACATGACACGATTTTATTATAGAGAAATTTGCGTGGATACAACCAGAAACTCATGTAATTTACTATATACCCTTGTTTCTTTTAAATATTTTTATGACTATAATACCCTTATCTCTATCTCTCTCTCTTCTTCCTTTTATGTGTTCTAATCTCTTTATCTCTCGTACAAATTCTTCAAATCATCTTCTAAATCAACACAAATCTTTATTTTTTTATTCTGATTCTTTTGATACTCATAATGCTAATCTTATTATCTCACCCCAATTCCAATGTTTCCAATTTCGAATCACAATCATCTTTTAGATAATATATACGTTAGTAGGTATTTTATTACTTACCTGCTATTATTAAGATTTTAATGAATGCTTAATCGATACATGAAATGTTAGCTGTTACAAATAGATTTTGCGCTATTTAATAAATAACTAATTAATTGTTAATAGTTTCATTAACTGATATATGATTTGTTAGTCGATACATTTGTTTGATACATAGATTGTTAGATGATACTGAAATTATTAACTGATATGTTAGTTGGTATGTAGATTGTTACCTGCTATGTAAATATTTAGCTGATAGATCTAGAGTTACTTGTTTTCGACAAATTATGAGGGCATTTTTGTCCGTACAGTGTCAAAAAATTACTCCTATTTAGGTTATCCATAATTATGGGTATTCAGCTAATTTAAACCTTAATTGAGGATATTTCACACATTGTCTCTTTATTATAAGGCGTTTAGGCGTTTTATTATGAGAGAAATGACATTAAGGATTATTTTGGTATACCATTGTAGGATCGTGGATAATTAATTTCATTTGTAACGTATTTACAAAATAAATATGTATAACAGAAATATCTCAACTATTAAATACTTGTCTTGTTAAGAAAATCCTTACTTTACCGTTTTTTAGTAATTACATAGTAGTTGACTATTGAGGATGGCATGATTTGTTATATAATTAATTATTTTGAAATTTTTGATAGATTTAAACCCCAAGTTCATTGAAGTTTTTAAAAAATATCAAAAAGCATACTAAAATTTCTACTATATATCTTATAAATATATTACATAATTTTTATTTTCTATTAATAAATTAAAGCAATAGGTTAATAACGGGCGTTTTGATGATCCAGACGTAAAACTCCACATCTTTAAATGGCTTCACGATTCTGCAATAGGCAGTCCCTCAGGCAGGGATTCGACGCTACAATGAATCAAATCACTGTTTTTTTCTGGCCAAAGATGAGCTTAGAAACTCAGAACCACGTCCACAACTGCTCAACATGTCAGCACAACAAATATGATTTAGCCGCAAAACCAGGCTTGCTACAACCTCTTCCGGTACCTGCAGGTGTTTGGGAATCGGTTAGTCTTGACTTTATAGAAGGATTACCTCCATCTTCTGGAAAGCATTGCATCTTGGTGGTCATTGATCGCCTCAGCAAGAACACTCACTTCCTGGCGTTACCACATCCTTACACTGCCATCGACGTAGCCACGCTTTACTTGGATCAGGTTCTTCGTCTTCACGGTATGCCCAAAGACATCACAAGTGATAGGGATCCAGTGTTTTAAGTGACGTCTGGCGCGATCTGTTCCATGTTTATGGCGTCGACCTCAACTTCTCTACCGCCTACCATCCACAAACTGACGGACAAACAGAGGTCACAAATAAAACTATTGAAACCTATCTCCGATGCATGATATCTGATTCGCCACACACTTGGAGTACATGGCTTCCTTTAGCTGAATGGTGGTATAATACCACTTACCACTCTGCAATACATAGCACACCGTACGAAATAATATACGGTCAGCCTCCTCCGGTGCACATTCCATACCTACCTGGCAAAAGCTCATCTACCTCAGTCGACCGAACTCTCCAAAAACGTGAAGCAGTCATCGACCTCATGAAGTTTCATCTACTCCGTGCTCAGAATCGTATGAAACAATATGCCGACGCACACCGTTCTGACCGAGAATTCAAGATAGGAGATTATGTTTATTTAAAACTGCAAGCTTACCGCCAACATTCTCTCAAAGGTCCCAACATCCCACATAAACTATCACCATGTTTTACGGTCCTTTCCCAGTCTTCGATCGAGTGGGATCTCATGCTTACAAATTGGAGTTACCTCCAAATGCTGCTATGCACGACGTCTTTCATGTCAGTCAGCTCAAGATCTGTCCTAATCCGCCAACTACACTCCCTACACTTCCGCAATATCTCAATGATGTTGGTACGTGCAAGGTACCTGAGTCTATCTTGGAGACAAAGATGGTTAATCGCCACAACAGGGCTGTTACAAAGGTCTTAGTCCAATGAGAAGGGTTCACTCCAGCACAAGCTACTTGGGAGTTCTATCAAGATTTCATTGCCAAGTATCCAAACTTCCATCCTTGAGGCCAAGAATGTTCTGAAGGAGGAAGTATTGTGACAGGATAAGTCACATAGTTAAATCTCCTCTGGGTTTGCTATATATATGTAGCCTTAGGGAAATGTTTTGATACACAATCAATAAACTACTTTCTAGCTATTACTTATCTCTCAAGCAACTAAGTTCTTATAAAGAGCGTTGCATTCGAATTCAGTCTTTCGAGTTGATCCTTCTAAACGTCCTGATCATCTCCTACGTCTGTGTTTACCCGTTCTTCGAATCCACAGTAGGATTTCTACTTTGGGATCTATCTATCCAGGTTTCCTATCTCACTTCCACTCCCTATTATTGGACCGCGGCCTGCCCCTTGCCTTTGACCAATCAGTGAGAAGAAATAGGAGGGAAGATAAGACTGTGACAAATCTCCAGAAGGAAGAAAATGACTTCTAATTTTGTTTGATAATTTCATAATCCTATACAAAGAACAAAGCAATATAAATACATAACTGTATGAGGTAATGGCATAAATGGTAATTAAACGAAAGAGAAATGCTTTGGGCTTGATCTTCTTCTTCAGTTTACAGGCCCATCTCGGAATCCAATATGAGATTGTATCAGTCGCCCTGCTTGGTTTCCGCGGTGGTCACCCGCGTAGCGCGTTGTCTCCTATCGATCAACCGCTGACTGCCTCTACCCACGTCAGCGACTCGCAGTGGTCTCGAGCCAAGCTCCCTGGTGCAATTCTGCAGCCTCCGGTCTGGTGGTCCGCGTCGGCCACCCGCGGTGAACGGAGGTCTTCCATTTATTTTCTAAACATGATGTTTCTGACTACAATTTACATGGTAGCAAACTCTAATAACTTCGAACCCTGATTACGATCTGTCAGCGACAGTCATACAAACTAATATGATAAGTCTGGTAAAACCGCATAGATTTTGATTCAGAAAGTAAATGGATATGTCCCTCTGGATGAAAATAAGCTGTGTGTCTTTGTGATTCTCAAAAGCTTAACAAAATTAGAATCAAAGTGATTTATTATTTTCCTACGGATAAAAGGAATAACGCTTTTACGGTTCAATCAAACAAAGCTTATAGCTGAAGACACTAAGAACTTGTTTTCACATAATGCCAAGACAAAACTTGTTCGTCCTTTATTGTACATGTAAAAGACTGAAATTATGCCCATAATGTTTTCTTTTGCCAATTATATTAACTTTACATCATATATGATCCTTGTTTCTTTTGGCGCATGGCATAACCTGTCAAAATCTCTTACAAAATTGATTCTATTTCTAATCGATTGATAGTTGAAATGAGTAATTCAAATTTTCAGATGTAACTAATTTGATTTGAAATGTATTCCCAGTTTATTCTGTATCTTTATCACCTATAATATTATTATACGATATCCCAAGCAAGCTCACTAGTTTTTTTGTCATACAATTTTATATTAATAAAACTGAATGAAATACAAGATGAAATGTACATTAGCCGGGTTGAAGAATCAAAATTCGCTAAGACATAGTGGCAAGCTCACACACAAGAGAATACACATACAAACAAAGAACTATCAGGGACAAAGGTCTCACATCGAATGTTGGAAAGGATTCTTAGTAGTAGATAAGACAGATGGACCATTCTACTTATCACCAATTAGTTTTAGGTCGGAAGTTCATCTGTCTTAACATGGTATCAGAGCCCAATCCACGCAGTCTAACCCAATCCATTATCGATCTAGCCCAAAGTCGGCACATCGATCCTTGCCCAAACATTCCATAATTGATGCTCAAAGAGTCATCATCTCGAGGGGGCGTATTAGGGACAAAGGTCTCATATCGAATGTTAGAAAAGATCCTTAGTAGTACATAAGATAGATGGATCACTCCAGTTATCACCATTTGGTTTTAGATTGGAAACCCATCTACCTTAACGAGAACAACTTGTAAGAAAACACTAAACGAAAGCTAACTAATCTCATTCCCCTATAAACTGATGGAATTCTCGCACTGAACCAAAATCAGGCAAGAGAGCAAGCAATGCAGTGGACATCTTGACAATAAGTACTGAAATTCATTTGAACCTTTTGTCAGACAAAGCCAGAACTATGCCAGATTAGCAGAATAACTTTGAGACACGAAGGCAAAACAAATGAATTAAACATCCCAGAATAAAATTCCCTACTCAACCGCGCCTTCAACGGGAATATTTATAGATATTATTAACATATTATGTAAATTATTTATAATTATATCATTATAGTTTAATTAATCAGTAATCGAACCATATATATATATATATATATATATATATATATATATATATATATATATATATGCTTTCTAAAAATATCATTAACGGTATCACTAAAACCAAATAAGTTATTTCAGTTCAGTTCGGTTTTGATTTATTCGGTGTTACATGATTGACCGCGCCGAAACCTTAACCTATTTGGATTGTTTCTACAAGTAAAAGCCACCGGAAAATTAAAAGATCAGAAAACAAATCGAGAAATACTTTCAAAGACAAAGGCCGTGAGAAAGAATCATTTGCAGCTGGGAGTTGGAAGAGACATGCACTTGTAGTTACGTGTTGTGATCCAAACTACCTAGCTATGGTATTAAGGCTTACACACCAAACACTGCAGTTAAAAATAACAATTTTTTATATATATATCTATATATTTTTGTTGCTAGCACCGGTTATGCTTTGCATGTTATCATTCAAACCCTAAGTTTGTCTCACCTGCTTCTCCTGAAACCGATTCACGCCTGGAATACTTGAATACTGGTTTTCCCCGCATGCTATATATGTTTGTTTGGACTTCGGAGAAAACCAACATTTTCAATAGTGCACAATTCAAAAAAGAAAAACATTGAAACTACGTACTACATACAATAAATTTATTACGTATTAAAATTTATACACGGATAATTTTATTAAATTAATTGATTCAAATAACAGGTAATCATGCATGGGACCCTACTATAGAGTATATAGATTTAGATATTTGTTAGAATTCAATTCTTGTTTTTTTGGTAAACGCATTAAAATTGCATTACTAATTTTCGAGTTTGTAACATACGATACAAAAAGATACTCTTTCTGGATACGAATGTAAAATGTTCTATATTTTTATTTTGTATACAAATGTATGATGTTTTGAGATATAATTAATGTATTTATTTTGAAAATTTAAACATAAATTAAAACGTAAAATTATGAGTGGTAAAACTTTATTGATATAATAAAAAAATAACAATTAAAATAGTCTATTTATTGCTTTTTAATATGTGTGTAAAACTTTAAATATCTTATATTTAAATTCAGAGGGAGTACTAAAATTCAATTATTGCGTATGATTGTTGTGGCATCTGATAGATTAGACACGCAAATGTCTTTATTAAAAGAATGGAATAATCTTTCTTTTTTTCTTTAAGCATGAATGATATTGAATGTCAAATTGGTATATTTTTATCATCAGTATATATACTAAACCATATATGTATATTCAAATCATAAAGTAGGAACCAGTGGGCCTGTTATCTACTGGCTTCCAGTATCAAATTTTCGTAATGTATAGTTCTAACTTCTAATCGAACGATTAAAAAGTTCAATCTATGAACACACATTTATACATTGATATGTATGAACATATACACATTATATCATAATTAAAATTAGGATTTATAAAGAATTAAACATGTTTCGATTTAAACCAGTTATAATAATTTATATAAATAATTGCAGTATTTTCTTAAATTGATGTAAAATATTTGCATTACCGCTTTCTAAACTATAAATTACAAATTACAAATATCTAAAATAAATGATGCAAAATATTCTAGTGAATTTGTCTTCCGTATTTCTGCATTATAGTTGCAAGTAGAACTCTAGGTAGCCCTTTCTCAAAAAAAAAAATAGAACTTTAGGTAAATTGTAATCTACTCTACAAGAATGAATAGAAAGCATCAACGTGGAATCATAAAAAAATAAATAAAGAGCAACTAAGAGTGATATATTAACTAACCCAGTCCAGTAAAAATATGACTGGTATAAAGTATAAACATGTAAATAAAAGGACTGGACTGGAACATAGACAAACATGGAGTAATGGCACAAAACCCCTAAAAGTTATATTTTGCAGCCTCTAAACAACGACATAAAATTGATTAATAGTTCTTCGGATAGGCGGTAGAGAAAGAAATATAGAATCATTTCCAGTAATCTAATTTGTAAAATTCGTTGATCGAGAAATATTTTCTGTCTATCGTTTATATTAGTGTTTTTTTGCGAACCGGTTAATTTTCTTTATAGTATAATTTTGTTTTGAAATATCTTTATTACAAAATGTTATTATAAGTTTTTGATATGTATGTTTTGGTGACAGGGTAACATATATAGCGTTTAAACAAAGTAAACTAGAGATTTTGATTCGTATGTCCGTGCGGATATTTTTCATTTTATAAATGTATTTGATGTTATTATAAATTATTTAAATATATATTTTCTACATTGATGTTATATATTGTTTAACTCTTTAATATTATTGTTTATATTTCTTATTCGGCATTATTAATATATAGTGATTTGCTTAATACATTTTACTTTGTTATTAATTTTAATTACTTATGAATATATTTTCAAATTAGATATTATAAAATAACAATACATTTTTGATACGTATGTTTTGGTGACAGGATAACACGTATAGCGTTTAACAAAATAAATATTACTCTTTGTATAATTTACTATCATGGCAATCAGCATGTATTTTGTTGCTAACAAGTAACAACATACATACAGTACAAATTCAATTTTTTCAATTTGAAAACCTACAGATTTATAAGGAATATTTCAAATTAATATGGAAACAAAACTTTAATCGACAAATGCATATGTAGATCTGAAGAATTTTTGAAATCCATGTTTCTAAAAAAGTATCTAAAACTAGAAATGTTATTTTGGGTTCATATTTTACATTAATTAATTTATAATTTAATTTCTTTTATTTTCCAAAAAAGCAATAACAATTAACATAATAAATAATAAAATACGATTAGAAATAAAATAAATTTATATATAGTTAATCTTTAAGTTTTCTTATTTTGTCATCGATATAACCAAACCTCTAATAAAAGTATTATAAAGTATTATGAAAACACCATTCAGTGATCTAATTGAATCCATATTTATTGAAATTTTAAAAATATAATATAATATTAATAATAATATTTATTCCTAAAAACACTTATTTTGAAGTAGTGAAGGATAATAAATATTTTATTATATTAATAGAACTATATATTTTATTATTTATTATTTTATCAAATTATTTTTATTTTGAAATTTTCCAATTGTTTATATAAATATTGATTAAATTATAGGTGATTAAATATATAGTTTACACATATTGTCTATATATAAAAATTAGTAAGCAAATACATATATATATATATATACACATAAAGATATATACATATATATATTGTATTATATTATTGTTATTTCATCAGCATAGAAATTTGGGTTTGGAGCGAAGTTATACACATACAAATTTGAAACAAACTAAAAGTTTCATCTTTAATAAGTGACTAACAAAAATGGAACCAACTGCAAAAATATGTATATTTTATATATTCAAGAACAAGGACAGGAACAAAAGGTTATTCAACATAAAAACAACCCATATCTGCTAAATTCAGCAATAAACCCCCCCCCCCCCCCCCCCCCCCCCAAATATTAAATTAAAATACTAAAGAAGAAAGAGAAAATACATTAAGATTATTGTCCATGCTTTGAAGTCTTCAAGCTGAATTTAGCATATGTTCCCGTCCGTCTTGACAACTACAACTCTCTCTCTCTCTCTCTCACACACTCTTTAATCACCTAAAAGAGTAAAAAACAAATTCAGCTTAGTTAGTTATATATCTTTTTTTCTAACATAGAGCCTATTAATATATGATAGGAAAAAAATGTATATTGGGTAATCCTATTTTTCTAAGTCCTAATCATTCTTTCTTTTGTAGTTGGTCCCCTCCAACACCATTGTTGCCTCTGCCTACCTTTGAAGAGTCATCATTTTTCTACTATCTCTACTTTTTTCCAAGTAATAATTCAATCTTTGATCATGACGTACGAATTTTATATTTCTTCTTTATAATTATTATTTTAACCAATATTAATGAGTATCTTGATGCTAATAAAGAACCTTTTAATATACGTTCATCTACTATACCTGAAACTGTTGCCCCCAAACGTTGGTGTCCAGAAGTCGGCGGTTGTTTCATTAGCCACCGGAAAAGTGCTCGATATGGGAACGAGACACAGACCGTGTGCTCTTAGTTCTTGATTCTCGTTTCCATCTTGACTCTTACCAGATTTCTGCATGAATCCATACTAAATTAATACTTAATTACCCATGATGGCGTGAAACTCCAAAGTTAGACACAAATCACACACTAGATCGAGTAGTAATTAAACCTGATGTTGTTGTTGGACGGAAGCACCTTGTTTCATGTATGGAGTGCTTAGAACCTGTATTTAAAAAAATATTATTATGATCAATATTTGATCATATATCTTTTTAACAAATTATTTGATCATTTCTAGGGTTTCTTGACTTAGAAAAAGATTTCATGAGAGAAATCACTAGAAACGTACAGTGACTTGATCATGAAGAAACTTGATGTACTCTATGGATTCTTGGAGAACAGATGCAGTATCTGTCTATAAATTAGCCCAAAGAACAGAAAAATTTAATAAAGAGGCTCAATACATAAACCTAACCAAGAGAAAACTTTTGTTCATATATCTTACTAATCCAAATAAATAAATAAACACATAAATCATTCACCTTTCCGAAAGGTGAAACTAACTGTTGTAATGAAGTAATCTGGTCCCTTAGATTCTCTTTTCTCACCTGTTACATTTACAATCCATTTTATTCACCAAGAAATGAAAATAAAATGTTAAATAAACAAATCTTGATTTATGATTATGTACCTTAAAAGTTGGCAATGGTGAAGGCGTGCTAATTCTCTGTTTCTTCGACGCGGAATCATTATCCTTTGCTCTCTTTAAAGACTCGCTCTGGCCTTTAGTCTTCTGATTCTTCAACACAAAAGAAAAATTAATAAATTAGCAACAAACTTATATATCACCAAAACAAAACTTATATATTAGCAAATTTTGACATAAATGTGATTAATTACCTTAGTTTTGTCCTCAAGACGAGTAGGTATTATCTGCGAATAGGTTACAAAACTGTTATGCGGCGTGTTGTTTAAGTTAGTGGTTGATGAAGAACTCCAAAAGGGTCGAGAGTTTGTGCTGTTAGAGAAGTTGTTAATTATTCCATAAGCAGCTTGATGATGAGGACTTGTCTTACTACTAGCCCAAGAGAGCTGAGAATCGTTGATTGAACAGCTAGTGGTAGAAAGGAACCTGTACTGACTCGGTTCCGGATCGTAAAAGGTTTGTAACAAGCTTGAGGAAGGAGGAGAAGGTGACGAAGATGAAGAACAAGCTGGATTAAGAAGATAAGGTGAACTAGTTGTAGATAAGAATCCTTGGCCATGATAGTGATCTTGTGAGCTTATGAAGCTTGAGTTTAAGTCTTCTTGTCTGAAACATAAAGCAATAAACAAAAGTGGTCTTGTGATTATTATTGAATGTTATCAATTTCCTCGAAAACTAGAAGAACTGAAAGAAATTAAAGTTAATGTTTGTCCTTAAGAAATTTACAAAACGGTTTGGTTCCAGTCTGAAGAAGAGTTTGAGGAAAACCCTAGACCCATCATTTGCAACGTCGAGTCAATACTCACGGTGCTTCCTCCACTGTCAGAATCAGCCTCTCGCTGTCCGAAACATGGCGACAAGAAATGATCCGAAGGGGACATAACGCTCCTTGGCGAGTTCCACCACGCGCCGCCTCCGCTGCCGCAAATTGCTGCCGTCGCTTGAAACTCCTCAGCTATAAAAACAGAATCAGGAAATTTTAATTTATGCTTACTCCAAAGTTGTTATTAGACAAAGGTCAAGAGTTTTACATGTGTGTGTGCTATGTGTGATATGAAGAGTATTAATGTGAATTTTTGATATATGTTCTATGAGGGTGTGTATGTTTATATAGGGAAGTACGGACAAGTGTGTGGAAATTACCGGAATTTAGTTGACAATTGGCACAGTTTAGACTAAAAAATTATATATCAACATAACACTCCTAAATGAATTTTCTTTTGTTAAGAAGTAATCTTGATTTTTTTTTTATTAATTCCTTTTTGTATACTTTTTGAAAGAAAAATGTTGTAATAATAACGGTTCCTAATCCCTGATTTTTGTATTATTCTAAAAACAACTGTCTGGATGAGATTTGTTTCATTGCTGCTTGGTTTTTATAAGAAGCGATGATTATCCTCTTAATTTAATTAATTAAATATTTAATTTGAGATTAGATAGGTGTTTGGTATTATGCAAGATGCCAAAAGAGGGATGATATTCAGACATTATATCTAACGGGAACCTAAGATTGGTTGACATCAAATTCTATAACCGATAAGTTGCTAACTGGTCGGAAATAGAAAACTTCTCAAGGTTTTGATCAATTACTTCACTATAAATTAACTTCCAAACACAATTTTGTTATTAAATCGTCTTTATTCGATCATCAATTCTAAATAACGCATTATAATATGTTGTAATTGAGTTTAATACTAGTAATCATGTTTAGAAAATTAAAAAAAAAATTCTGTTGTGATTTGAAACACACCAGTAAAATCTAAATCTGGTGCTATTTAAAAATAGAAAAATTGAATATGAAATTATGACAAATGATTTTTAGTAGAATTCCATAACTGAAACAATAAAAGTCCAAATATAATATAATTATTTTAGAATTCATACAAATGTTATCAAAATTCTAAACACCAGAAAATAACAAACAATTGTGTTTTTATTTTGCACTAAATAATGATACTTACATAATAAAAGTCTTTTTTAGATTAAAAAAAAAAAAAGAAAGTTGCCAGTTAGATTTTTTCGGGCGTAATTATAAAATAAGATTTGTTCTTGTGGTTTGAGATTGAGACTATGGATAAATGGAATATGATGACGATCGTCGTTCGATGCCAAGTTTTGATCTGTGTCACGTCACAGTTCCTGGACCTATTGTGTTTGTGACTTTTTTACCAAACGGTCCATATTCTTTTGAAGTAGCTTTTTCTAAATTTCATAAATATTTTATTCTTCTTACAATTATGATAAGTCAATCAATTGTTGCACTTTATTGATTACAATTCATAGATTTGTATTACCCCTATCTTAATAGTTTTACCTTTTTACCCAAAACCCAAACATTGTAAATAATTATTTTCAACAAAAAATTTGTCTGAGCATTATAAATAGTGTCTCTTAGATACTATTTTACCATTGGTAAATCTTAATTGTTTTTCGTTAAAGCAATTTTCTTAAATTTTAATATTGTATGATGCGAGAGCCACATAAACTTAAAGTTGGTTTGTTGTTAAATTTGAAAATGGAATGGTATAACTTTACATGCTCATCGTTATCCTACCGATGAATTGAACCGGGCGTGGCACATAGATATTCCATTTGCATCCAAACAAACCAGGTGCACAATATTCGTTTTTTTCGTCATCCGCACAATATACGTATCCGATCTATTTTAAATACCTAATCTTATTCGCTCAAATATTCAAATGTAATTGTTGGTAAATTAATGTTTGATCAGTCAAAAAAATATAATAATAATGTTTGAACCGTGTTAAACCATAAAATATGTGATGTAAAAGTTTTCACAGAAGAACACTCGCTTTATCAGTCCATGTTTGACGTCAAACACAAAAATCATTTAAATCTATATAGCTAGAATAGAATTAATCATTTTTATTAGTATCCAGGAAAAAAAAATCAAATGGAACTGATGTAATTACTTATTGGATAATGGTTGCTGGAAAGAAAAAACTACTCGCTCCGTTTTTTAATATAAGTCATTTTAGAGAAACTTTTTTGTTCCAAATTATATGTCGTTTTCGGTTTTTTATGTAACATTTATTAGTAATTAATGTTGTCTGACCAATGATAATATATTTTCTATTTTTCTATTGGTTAAATTATGGTTAGGTAAATAATTAATGATGTCTTTGTTTCGAAAATATAAGAAATTAATGATTTTCTTAATCTATGTGCATACCTTCAAAGCGACTTATAATAAAAAACGGAGGGAGTAAGAATTAAGATGTCGCAATTAAATCAATGATCATATTGAAAAATAAAATTAATTAATTAATAATGATTATTTCATGGTTTCCCTCTGTGACAGAATTTATTGATTTTCTAGTAAGTGCGACTTCAGAGGTTGAAATTAATTCAGAGACAGTTAGGTCAGATCCGTGTGACTAGTAAGACTCTACTAAAAAAAAAAAAAATTATATCAAGCAAATCCAATTATTATTCTTTAAATGTAACTGTAAGCAAGAAAGTGTCGAAACCAATTTGATCAAGTTGCTTAAGCACATCCGAGTCCACCCGCCAAAAAAGAACGTCATTAACCGATAGGTTAAAAGTTAATCCAGAGAGTCGACTAAACTTAGCTTCTTTATTATTCTATAAACCCACTTGTTAATGTTGACTTTGGATAAAAATAGAACTATTGAAGCTTCGAATAGTGACACAGATAAGAAAATACAGATAAAACAGATCATGGATTAAAAAAACAAATACAAATTAAAAATAATATTATACAAAACAAATGCAGATACAATTGATCAAACTAATTTGTCACATCATTGTCTTTATTTAAGTATTGAAAAAATTGGAATGGTGTAGATTAAATATCTAAAACAAAATACAAATACTAGTTAATATACATATATATATATATATATATGTATATCTCATAATATATTTGTAGACAAAAAAAAATTTGTTGAATAATATTGAATATAAACCTCAGTTATTATTTTTACTATATTCACTTTGTTTAACATATAAGATGTTTTAAAATGATGTTTTCAAATATAATATATTTTCAATTTTGTATGTAACTTTTCACTTTATTAATAATTGTGAAAAAATAATATTTTATAACTGATTGAACTGATTTTAATTTCTATTTTTAGTGATACTTTTGAAGTAAAAACAATTTTGTAAATATTTGTACATTTACCTAACATATCTTATATTTTGGAACAGTGGAAATATTAATATTTTAATAATTAACTGAACCTAATTAATTAAAAAATAGTTTTATAAATTATATTTGCATGCCTATTAATGACATATATTAGAACAATACATTTAGGTTCCGAATGGGAAAAGCGGATCAACGTACGGATCTAACGGATCAAGCGGATCGAGCGGAACAAAAAGCGGATCAAGCGGTTCAAAACATATGTTTGAATGGTGAAAGTAAATAAAAAGTGGTTCAAAATAGTGTATAAATTTAAAATAATATATAATTTTATATTACTTTTTTTTTTATAATGAAAGGTAGTTTTTTTGTCAACTAATGTACAGCACATATTATAGCTTATAAGTTGTTATATATTTTAATAATTAAATTCAAATATTTTGGATTCATTAAATATAATATTCATAATATATTTAAAATGTTACATGTATTTTAGTTCAACTATATTAAAAGTAATGATGAATATAAAAATATTTTAAGTGAAATTCTCTCAAATAATTTTTTTAAGTTTTTGTCACAAAATGAACCACATTTTGTACTATTTGAACTGTCTTATTATTTTGTTAGAAACACAAGTGGATCATGTTCTTTGAGTTGAATGGGAATATAAAGACAGTCGTACCACGTTAGACGGAGGAACCATTTTTGTTTGCTTGCCATTCAAACACTTAGAACAAAAACAACATGTACTCCTTATTTCAAATAAATAATATAAAATATGATAATAAAAAAATAATATATATAGTTTGTTATACATATATTTATATAAGATAAAGTATATGTTTTCTTTTTAATTTTAAAAAAATATTTTTTTTCTAAAAGTAAAATACTACACAAAAGTTAAAAATTACTAAATTTATATTTGAAAAAAATTGTATTTGGTGTGGAAGTGATTGAATGAGTTAAAAAGTGTGATTTTTTATAAGAAAATTGATATATAAAAACAATATGCATTGGTCCTCTCCAAACAGTCTAACTCATTTTCTTTTTGTCTGTGCAGATCAATAACTTAACATTATCTTTAATCTGCATGCAAATTTTTGTTGTTTTACAATGTTTTTTATTATGTAGTTAAAATGTTGAATGACAAGTAAATGCAATATTTTTTATTTTACAAACAGACTGCATTTATTCTGTATTTGGCATGCAATTCGATTCAATACCTAAATTAGATTTTAATTTTTAAGCACTATAATATTACACAGCCATGAACCATCGTATGACACCCTAAACTAGATCTGAAGAATCTTTGTCAGTCCATCAGATTTCTTTCTAACGAACGGTCTGGTCGATCCCATCTATAAACC
Source organism: Brassica napus (assembly GCF_020379485.1). NCBI lineage: Eukaryota > Viridiplantae > Streptophyta > Magnoliopsida > Brassicales > Brassicaceae > Brassica > Brassica napus. Next base: position 10,133,837 of record NC_063442.1, on the reverse strand, counting down.
GTCACTTCTGGATAGTGCTGGGAATATGAATCATTATCCGCGGGCCCCGCCCCATTTGATCCGCTGCGGGGCGGGTGCGGATCGAGTGATTTGAAAAATTTGGTTCGCGGGTGCGGGTGCGGATTGAGTGATTTTTATGCGGGACGGGTGCGGGTCAGCCAAAATTCAGTGCGGGTACCCGCCAACCCGCAAAAACTAAAAAAGAAAAGATTTTTTTTTTAAATATTATTTTTAAATAGAAAATTTTTAAAAAATAATTTAATTTTAATTATAAATAGATTAATATTTATTATTTTTAATAAAAAATATTTAAAATATTAAATTTTATTGTTATTTTTAATAAAAAAATATTTAAAATATTAAATTTTATTGTTATTTTAATAAAAAATATTTAAATTAATAATTTTTAATATTATTAATATTATCCGCGGGTCTAGCGGATCACCCGCGGGTTTTAGCGGGGCGGGTGCGGATTTTATATTTTTTTCTTGCGGGTCAAGCGGATCAAATTTTTTGAGTAAAAAAAATCAGTTTACCCGCGGGTTGGTGGGTCAGCGGGGCGGGTTTGACCCGCAACCCAGCTCTACTTCTGGACACATGTGCTAAATAGTCTTTTATGTCAAAACTCAGTTTCTTTTTTCAACTTTTTCATTAGGTTCCGGAACATAGCCAATTTTGCGGTTTGTGTTCTGCAAGAAGAAAAAACTAGAAAAATTTACTCTAAGAGACACAATTAAAGTTTCCAATTACGCTAAAAGACACATTGGATATTGAAGGCATTTTCTCATGTTAAATTGACCAATAAACCCTTTAACCAGTATGTAAGTGAACTTGGTTACATTTCCTAACCAGAAATAACTGATTAGAAACTGAACCATCCAATAATTCATTTTTCTTTCTTTTTAAAAAAAAATTCAAGTCTTCTTCTCGAAACCAACGAGACCAACTCCTTTCTTTTTTTAAATTCAATTATTTTGCTCTAGATCTAGAAATTGTAAAAATGGAATGTGCTAAATCTTCACCTTTATAATTTTTATTTTGTTTTCGTATTCTTTTTTTCTTGTATCATGATTTGAAATTTAAAACTTATATATATGAGAATCAAACAAGTTAAACGACAGTGACGGTGATGACCACCACAAGACATCGGGGCCGGTGAGTCAGGCTTCGTTGCTTTAACAGCCATGAAAGAACATTTGTCTCGTCAAAAGCTTTTTTCTTCATCCATGACCATCTGCTTCGATCTATACTCCACGCTACAGAACGCTCTACCATCTCTGATGTATTCAAACCAGAACAAAACCACATCTGAAAAACATAAACACAAGTCGTATAATAAAGAGAATTGTGGATGAGAGAATTGTGGACGTCAAAGTTGTGGAAGAAAGATTTGTGGACAAGATAGTTATGGACAAGATACTTTGTGTTAACAATTTTTATAGAAAAGCTATGCAATTGGCTGTTTTTATTTCAAATTTTTGTACAATCTAGTGGAAGCTCAAGTACGCAATGTCTTAGACTTTGTGATCTTACGAACCATGCATGAGAGCATGTGTACTGATTCAAGGATATCTGGAAACTTTCCTATCATCTATAAGGCTCATGAACGGGTGATATGTGGATGGTGGTTATAGATGAATGTATCGTGGATGGGTTTCTCATGGATAGTGTGTCGTGGATGGGGTCTCGTGAATAGTGTATCGTGGATGGATTTTTCGTGGATAGTATGCTGGGTAGTTCATGGATGAATATATCGTGAAGAGTATAAACATAAGTTGAGGAAAAACAAGTTACTCACAATAAAAAATATTAAAAAAACATGGAATTATTAGAAAACAGAGCTTTTGTGTGGAGAGTATAAACATATGCTCAATCTCCATCGCTTTCCACTGTTCACCATCTCTTTCACTATAGCTTCCAAGATAACAAGCTCTGACGAAAACTTTAAATTCTTCACCAACTTTCTCAACCTTTGCAACCCATTAATTACACTCCATAAAGCATGTTTTCTTCCAGCTGTTGATCTACTTTCATCAAAATGATCCGACGTACACGATCAATTCACGTAAATCCACATATCTAACTTTTTGCTTTATGACTTTATCATTAATTGTAACTACAAAGAAACTGAGTTTCCTTACATTTGCATTTTTAAAACAAACAATATTTTCTTTACCAAAAGCAAGGTTATTTCTGTCATGAAAAAGACAGCTGTCAAACTAAAGTGTGTCAAAGTTACATTGTGTCTTATAGAGTAAAGTAAACTCAGAAAGTGTCTTTTTATGTAAGTCTCTCAAAAAACTAACATCCCTAGACTTAGCATTGCGAGCCAAAGAATCCTCTTAATCAAAATGGGATAAATTCCGTATGTCAAATATAAACAATGCTAAAGTTGAAATTGATACATTAAGAAAATCACGTGAAGGTGATATATAGTTGAGATGTTGAAATTAATATTTTCTGAACTACATTTTCTTGTTTATTGGAATGCTATCAGTTTATCGTTCACAATATGAGACTCAAAGATTATCAAACTTCCTTTATTAGCTTAAGAAAATACCTCAAAACTCAAGCTCTAACAACAATCTCTAAATCTCACAAGTTCATGGCACATCTCACCATCTTCTTATATAGAGTTTATTATCCTAATCTCATTAGGATTCATCCTTATCTAAAACACATATTAAATAGGATTAACACAAGTAGTTTCAAGTTTATCTCCAACATTCACCCTCCTAAACTTGAAGACTTCACTCACCAGATCTCTCACTCCAATCAGCTCTCTCATTTCACCAAACTTTGTTTTACCAAGTGCTTTGGTCAGCACATCAGCTTTCTGAAGACTTCCTGCAATATGCTCCACCCCAACCTGATCATTGTCGATGCATTCTCTGATGAAATGGTACCTCTTATGGATGTGCTTACTGCGTCCATGAAAGACAGGATTCTTCGTCAATGCAATGGCTGATTTGTTGTCTATTTTGATCATGACCCTTTCGCAAGGCTTCTCCACAACCTCAGCTAGTAGTTCCTGCAGCCATATTCCTTGTTTAGCCGCCTCAGTAGCTGCCATAAATTCAGCTTCACAAGACGACAACGCAACGGTTTCCTGCTTGCTGGAACACCAAGTTATCAGACAGTTGTTGAGATAGAACATATGACCAGTAGTGCTCCTTCCATCATCAACACATACATTGTGACTGCTGTCACTGTATCCAACCAATGTCGACTCTCCAGTTCTTTTGTACTCCAATCCGTAGCTCGAAGTTCCCTTTACATATCGTAACACCTGCTTCAAAGCTGCGAAGTGTGTCTCCTTTGGTTCATGCATATACCGGCTCAACACTCCAACTGAATAGGCAAGATCAGGACGAGTGTGTAGTAGGTATCGTAAACACCCTATAACACGTCGAAAATCCTTTTCTTCTACGCTTCGCTCTTCTTTAGCTTTTGACAATACCAAACCTGCATCCATCGGGATTAATGTAGCATTGCATTCACTCATGCTCGTCTCTTCCAGTATCTTTCTTGCGTAACTCTCCTGCTTTAGACTAATTCCTCCACCATGTTGCAGTACCTCAATGCCTAAGTAGTATGTCAGTAACCCCAGATCAGTCATCTCAAAGGTAGACGACATGTTTCGCTTGAACTCATGTATCATCTCTGCTTTAGACCCAGTAATCAATAGATCGTCCACATACAAGGCTACAAGTAGAAGATCTTTCCCCGTTCGTAGGCGATACAGAGATGGTTCCTTGGAGCATTTAACAAACTTCAACTCTCCAAGAGTACAGTTTAACTTCTCGTTCCATGCTCTTGGAGCCTGCTTTAAGCCATAGAGTGCTTTCTTGAGTTTGTATACCTTCTCTTTGCTTCCTTCGACTTCATATCCCTCTGGTTGACTCACGTAGACATTCTCTTTCAGCTCTCCGTACAGGAATGCTGTCTTCACATCAAGGTGATGAACTTGCCATCCGTTTGACGCAGCCAATGCGATGATAAGTCGTATTGTTTCTATGCGTGCTACGGGTGCAAAGACTTCCTCATAGTCTATGCCATGGCGTTGGATGTATCCCTTTGCTACCAGGCGAGACTTATGCTTGTTGATGGTGCCGTCAGAGTTACGTTTGACCTTAAAAATCCACTTTAATCCAATTGCCTTAGCTCCTGGTGGAAGATCAACAAGCTCCCAAGTGTTATTTTTAACTATGGATGCGATCTCGTCATCACATGCATCCTTCCACACCTTTTCTTTTGCTGCATCAACAAAGTAATACGGTTCATCATTCACCATAAGCAAAAGTTTTTCACCTTCAATCTCTGCTAGGTAGACGTAATCCTCAAGGTAGCTTGGTTTCTTAGTGATTCGGGTTGATCTTCTAAGTTCCACCTGTGGCTCCTCTGTTTCTGCGTCAGGTAAGGCCAACGGTTCTGATCTCTGAGACGATTCATGCTCTTCGTCATGGTTTGAGTCCACAGCTTTATCACCATCTATATTATCTTCCTCATTCAAACCGTGATTCCCATACTCTCCAAATACCACCTTGAAGCTACTAGATTCATCAGCAACTTCCCGTGATTGACTACTCCAGCTCCACCTCTTGTTTTCCTCGAAGATCACATCTCTGCTCACCACAATTCTTCGGCTTGTTGGATCATATAGTCGGTATGCTTTTGATCCAGGTTCTGTGCCCAAGTGCACAAGTGCTCTGCTTCTGTCATCTAGCTTCTTTAAGTGAGGTGCATCTACTTTAGCATACCCGACACACCCAAACACCTTGAGGTGTTCAATGTTTGGCTTCCGTCCCTTCAGTACTTCGTACGGTGTTGATAACTCCAAGGCTTTGGTTCCAACACGGTTGATAAGGTATGTTGAGTGTCTAACCCCTTCACCCCAAAGAAAATTTGGCACTTGCATGTGTTTGAGAATGCTTCTTGTCATTTCCATTAACGTTCGGTTTCTGCGCTCTACTATGCCATTCTGTTGGGGTGAGTACGGCGCCGTGAGCTGTCTGTTGATCCCTGAAAGTTCACAGAAGGATTTGAACTCATTGGAGGTAAATTCTCCTCCTCTGTCAGTTCTCAAAGTCTTGATTTTCGCCTTTGTCTCAGCTTCTACCATCAACTTAAAGATCTTGAATTTCTCGAATGCCTCATGTTTCTGTTTTAAGAGTATCGACCACATATACCTAGAGCAGTCGTCGATGAGAACAAAAATATATCTGTTGTTTCCTGCTGTGGGCGGGTTGATGGGATCGCAGAGGTCCCCATGTATCAGCTCCAGTACGGTCTCAGCACGATAACTCGAGAAAGATGGGAACGGACGTCTGGCTTGCTTGCCAAGTAAGCATGACGAACATGGGTCTGTCTCAACGTTCAGTTTTGGTAAGCCTAGCACCAGTTGATCTCGTATCATTGACTTCAACGAACTTGCTCCTATATGCCCCAGACGCGCATGCCACATCGCTGAATTAGACATTGTTGCAGCTTGCAAACACTTATCATCCACTACATCCATAAGTACTTTGTAGAGGCGATTAGCAGATCTTTTGGCCTTTACTACAAGATTTCCTTCTTTGTCAACTAAGGTAAGATCTCCCTCTTTCATTTTAACTTCACATCCAGCCTCTGTTGCTTGGCCAAGACTCAAAATGTTGCTCTTAAGTTCTGGAATGTAATAGACGTCAGCTAGTAATTTCTTTGACCCGTCCTGAGTGATGAAAAGTACAGAGCCTTTGCCTTTGATGTCAATCCTCGAGTCATCCCCGAAACGCACCTTCCCTGTTATCGACTCATCAATGGCTTTAAAATACTTCTTTCTTCCTGTCATGTGGTTGCTTGCCCCATTATCCAAGTACCACACTCTTTCATTCTCTGAGCTCACTTCAAGTTCCTTTGGTTTCACATTCCTTTCATTTAAAAATACAACCTCATGAACTAGTAATCTATCTGCCTCTTGAGTATCATCACCTTTCTCAGACTTGATTTCATAAGCCTCCTGAAGTTTCAGCAATCTATCTGGACATCCCGATGCAAAATGTCCGGTTTTATCACACCTGAAACAGGTAATTTTAGACAGGTCTGTTTCGCGATACTGTCTTCCTCTTCCACGGCCTCTGTTATAGTATCTTCCTCCACGACCTCGTCCATTATATTCTCGGTTCGACTGGTAGCTCTGGTTTTCGGAGCTTGCGTACATCAACTTGCTCTGTTCTTCTTGACCACTTCCATCATCTTCACTTATCCTTTCTTCATAAGCCTTTAGTCGTCCCACTAATCCTCAAACGTGGTGTCATTGAGATTAAGAACTTGTTCTAGCGACGCCACCATATGTATGAATTTCTTCCTTGGCAGGCTTGACAGAAACTTCTTCACCATCTTTGTTTGATCTATGTTTTCACCCAGCGATGCAGATTTTGAACTTATTTCTGATAGCTTGCCGACAAAGTCATCAATGGTTTATGTTTCTTTCATCTTTAAGCGATCAAACTCTGCCGTTAGGGTTTGCAAACGAGCTTCTCTCACCCTGTCTGCTCCTAGGTGACGAGATTTGATAGCAACCCATACTTTATTTGCCGTAGTCAACTCTCCAACCTGTAAGATGAGTGATTCAGGAATAGATTGAAAAATAAGAGCGATAGCCATGTCGTTCTTGTCGCTCTCCACTGATTCTGTTTCCACGATCTCCCATACTTTGTAAACCTTTAGTAGAAGCTTCATACGGATTGCCCACACAGTGTAGTTTGCCGAGTCTAGCATAGGGCAACTTATCGTAGAGTTTCCTACTTTAGGTTTCACGGTCACAGGAACAATATCTCCCATCTCTTATGCGATGTTTCAAGCTCTGATACCAAATATCAGTTTATCGTTCACAATATGAGACTCAAAGATTATCAAACTTCCTTTATTAGCTTAAGAAAATACCTCAAAACTCAAGCTCTCACAACAATCTCTAAATCTCACAAGTTCATGGCACATCTCACCATCTTCTTATATAGAGTTTATTATCCTAATCTCATTAGGATTCATCCTTATCTAAAACACATATTAAATAGGATTAACACAATTAGTTTCAAGTTTATCTCCAACAAATGCAACGCAAGTGTACATTCTTCGGAAATACGAGTAGAGATTGATAATGAAAATTGAGATTTATGCACTTGTTTTATAAAACAAACTTAGTCGATTATGAATAGACCATTGCTCGAGAATACGTATGTAATTTTGATATATACACAAATACAATCATATACAATATATATACCGACAACAAAAATAAATAAAACACAATATAGATGAGGAAAACGTACCGATATGGCTGATGCAATATGAACATGAATGAAATTTTAAAAGTAGGTGAGGGAAAACGACAAATAGTCAAAAAGAAGGACCCACACGGCAAATATGAGTGGATACTTTGTTTGGCCCAGATAGTCGGATGAGTGTCAGCGACTCATTCTTTTCTTCAAACCTCAAATCATCATCTCGAGTCCCCTAACAAATTTGTAAAGAAATCTTCCAACAATTATTTATTTTCTCTCTTTGCAAAAGCAAAAGTTTTTTTTGTTTATGATAAACAACTTTTAACACTTAAGTATAGGTTTGGGCAGGGATCCGATATTTAATTTTCAAATTTTTTTCTTCCAAAAAATACGGATATCCGGAAAAACAGAAATTCAAAAAATAAATAGATATTTGTTGAAATTTATGAATACTACCAGATATCTCATCCATTTTAATTAATATAAATAATCTTAAAATTCTATACAAATTTGTTTTTTAAAATATTTTTTTGCATGACATATAAAATAAAAATTAAAAGAAGTAATGAAACTACATATTTTGTAAAAAATTCAAACTTATTTAACAATTATAATAACACAAAATTTAAGAAAGAAGTTATAATTGTCATAATTTTTTCTCTTCTTTTTATGTGATACTTTTATATAAGTAATAGTGTGAACAGAATTTGTTAAATCATATGTTAGAATAATAATTCTATAAATTTATAAATTTAAAACTTTAAATATAATCAAGATATACTTATATATATATATATATTGTCGGATCAGAGCGGATATCCGCTTTTTAAAATTTTAATATTTGTGATTTGTTTTGATTTTAGCAGATATTGATTTTGATTATTTGCTTTATTTTGAAAGTTTATGGATATCCATAATTTTTGAATCGAATCGAAACAAATAATGAATCAAATCAAATTTAACGTATATACATAAAACTGTTTCTCAGACGTACGAGAGCTAACGAATGAACTCACTAAAGGTTAACATTTAAATTAAACAAGTTCAATGTGTGGTTCTCTCATGAAATGTCAGTTCTGCGTTCGAAAAGTTGGTTTGTTCGATATTACATATATATATCACTAGTACTAATAATATTCTTATTAATGGTGAGATATGTTATATGAAGGATGTCATGCTGACACAATGATGAAATACATAAGATTACAAAACCTATATATGTATTTCGCACCATTACAAAACGATGATACAATCGAAAAATCATTATGGCGTGATAGACACGTGGGGTAGTGACCTCCATGAATATTATTAGCAGAGAAAAGAAACAGGCTTCTTACATAAAAAATATGCTAGTTAGTAGGGCAATGGCGGTCAAAAGAAAGGCGCTTTGATTATTCCGTTCTTATATTATTAGTGTTTTTGTGCTTAATATCAGTCTTCTTTGAAAAAAAAATACAAAAGAATTGACTAAAACAAAAAGAGAAATCGGCCAAAAAAACACTGAACTTTGCGGGAATTGCCAAAAGAAACCTGTACTCGAGCCTGACCAATAAAACCCAGATCTTTTGTTGACTTTTTTAGTTAATTCACAAACTTACGGTTGACTAACCAGATTAACACACCGTTAACCGACAGTTAAGACAGTGTTAACTCACCGTTAATTACTTCCGTTTAGTGAAACTACGTCGTTTCATTCAGTTGTTTTGTTAAACACAAAATCTCAAGACGACGTCGTTTTGCTTAATTAAAATTGTTGTTAGCTGGACTCGAACCCGTGCACTCGTGGTCCTACGGGGGTTTTGCCACTGAGCTAGTGGACTTTTCGGAAGATTATCACACATGTTTATTTTTATTGATCAAAAGATGTGTTTGATTTCAATCAAACAAAATGAAACCCGTGTTTGAACGTAACCCTAATTTCTCAAATCGATTTGGGGATTTCTCTTGTAATGGTGAGGAGATGGTAAAGACGAAGTTCACAAGGAATGGAAGGGAGGTAATGATTTTCGGAGCGATGAGGAATTTCGATTACGGGAGTGACGAAGCGGTTCAAGAGTCGAAGAAGGG